>NC_081279.1:1833232-2444310 GCF_030490865.1 Poecile atricapillus
GGGGCAGAGCTGAAACTAAAGTATTTTAATGCCAAGAGACAGGAGTTTTTATTGCTGAATTAATTCTTCCACAACAAGAATGAAAGCTTTCAGTCTCCTCACCTGCCACACATGTCTATTGCCAAGGTTTGCTTCTGGGTTACCACTGATTTTTATTCATATCTTCACGACTCTGATGCTCTTCCTGCCTAAGGTGCAGAGATGACATTTCAGAGCCAGATGAGCTCAGCACAGCTTGTGAAACATGCAGGATTTCCACACCCAGAGATTCAGGCCATGCAAACTGATACTTTTTCGTCTGTGTGCAAAGATCACTGGAAGGATGTCAGTGATGTACCACACACTTCTCAGAGCTGTCCCTTCTATCCAGCTCTCCCCAGTCACTTCACACACTTCACTCCAAGCAGGTTCTGATAGAGTTCAGTAGCACATGGGATTTCATCCTGGCTTTTCTTCATTTTCTCCTGAGCTGTCTGCAGACACAGTGTGTGGGCACTGCAGCAGCATTAACGGGGCACCTCCCTGACACTGAGATTCATGTCACAACTTTTCATCAAAAGCAGCAAAGAAATGATTCCCACTGGGTCCCACACGGCTCCCTGGCAACTTTGTGCTGCTGCAGCTCCAGCACCAGGCCTGGTGCACAGGAATTTCAGGAGGAGACACACCGAAGGAATCAGTCATTTCCAGGGAAGAAACATCTGTTTGCATGGCCCAAATCCCCACAACACTGCAGACTCTGGTGACCCACACTCTGCATTTGCACTTCAGCCTCTGTGCCTCACTTTTCCTCTCACTAAAGTCCCCCCAGTTTCCCTCATGCTCAGATTCCCAAGAGAATTCAAAGCAGCATTAGGAGCAGGGAGAGATGATGGGAGCTGTCCCAAGGCTCAACCAAGTTTCTCAGGCCTGACAAATCTAGCCAAGGACAGAGCGAAAACCTGCATGAAAGAGGTGTGAAATGAAAGCAGGAATCAAATTTAGGTAGAATGAGAGAAGCTGAAGAGCTTTTCAATGTTTGCAACAAGATTAGAAGCTCCAGGTCCAAGAGGGATGCAACATTTCCCCCACTCTAACAACTCTGTGATGCAAATTGATGCTCAAATCCTTCTCCCCAGCTCTGGGACTTGTTCAGCCCCCAACATGGTGCTGAATTTTTCAAGCAAAGTGGAAGCTGGTCAGAGAGGTGGCTTGCAAATCAAAATCACACAGGACAGCTTGGAAGCAGCAGCCAGAGCAAAGAGAGGCAGAGCCTGGCCCTGGGGTGCAGCACAGCCACACAACACATGCCTGAAACTCTAAGACATGAAAGAATTTGCCACGGGAGACACAGAAGGTACTTGATGGAATCCTGCCTCCTTCACGATGCATCAGCACGCAGGAGAGCACTAGGATGAAGATGACAGCACCTTCTGCTGCTGCTTCCATCTCCTGAGTCAAATCTCCCCAAAATCTCTCACTATTGGCCATTCCCAAAGCCTCAGATTCCCTCAGTCCTTTCAAAATTTCAGTGCTGAGGAGCATGGAGGGAGATAAAGGCACTTGCAGAGACCAGAGATGCATTTTCTGCCTGAGGTGCATTCCACTGCCCAGCTTAGTTCCTCTAAAACCATTCCAATCAGCCCCTTGGACAGCACCAAGCCAGCAGCAGAACATCAGTGCCTGAAAATGCTTGGAAATGCCATTCTTTGAGATTTCTCTCCAGCTCTCCCATTTCATGGTGCCATTGCAGGGCTTTATCCCATCACTCAGCACTTGCAGCAAGTCTTGGCAACCAGCTTCAAATGGATTTGTAGTGCTGAGCAAATACGAGGCAATTTGACTTTGTCTCCAGTGAATGAAATTTCACCTCAATCAGACGAACTCTGTGTTCTGTCATTGGCCAGGCACTAACTACTGCCAGCTCCCCCCAAGCCTGGATGTCAAACTGCCTTCATATTGGAAAGGTAAATTGAGTTGGTTTTATGTACAAGATTATTCTGTCTCCAAATCATTTGGAGCCATAGAATTGCATTTCCAAGGACTAAACTCAGAGCAGCCACAAAGAGCACAAGAGGCAGGAAAAGAAAGAAAAATAGAGATTTCTAAGGAGATGGAAATTGAATGCTGAGTTTTTCCCATTCCAGGAAGTTCCATCAATTATCACCTGCCAGCTCCTTGCCTTCACTTGTGTGACCACCACTGAATACACTCCCAGAGAAGAAAATGTTGGTCCTACTGAAAACTGGGGCTAGAAGTAAAAAAAGGCTCAGAGATCTGACTTCAAAGACAACATCATGAAAAGAGCTGCCTTATAATAGCAAGATATGATGGGCAGCAGGAATGGCTGAAGCCAGCAGAGAGAAGTCCATGAACTATTGGTGCTACAAAGATTTCTGACAAAACCCCCAAGAAGCCAAAAACAGCGTTTGGTCTGGCACAGTTGATAGGAGCCCTGTGCATTTAATTCAGCCATTGGCAGCACATGGAGATTGGTTTAAGCTCCTTTGGTCCACTACTACTATGTTTTATTTTATTTTATTTTATTTTATTTTATTTTATTTTATTTTATTTTATTTTATTTTATTTTATTTTATTTTATTTTATTTTATTTTATTTTATTTTATTTTATTTTATTTTATTTTATTTTATTTTATTTTATTTTATTTTATTTTATTTCATTTCATTTCATTTCATTTCATTTCATTTCATTTCATTTCATTTTTTCCACCCAGAAAATGGAATTTCTTCTCCTCTTTGGGAAGAAATTACTGCTTTGAATGGTTCAAGGCAGAGTTTCTTCCTACACCCACTTGTAATCAGTCACCAAGAGAAAAATTTTCTCAAAAGATCTCTTAAAAATTTTGGAGTTATTTTCAACATAAACAACTTGGTGATTTTTCTCCAAATGAGAAGGGAATTGAATTTGACTCCCTCAGCTTAAAAAGAAGTCTTTCTTCCCAGCTCTTCACCAAGAGGAACAAAACACTTGGTTGCAGCAAACTGAAGGGAGGAAGAAGTTTCCTTCCCCCTGAGCTGCACAACAGGAGACAATTTTGTTGCCAAGAGGTGACAAAACCCAGCCAATTTCCAGTTCTTTCAGCTGAAGGGAAAAGCTCCAAGGATCATAGCTGGGGCAGACACAGAGTGGGAGGAGCAGGGGATCTGCTGGGGGGTTTTGGCCTGGGGCATAGATTAAAGAAATCTTCAAGTGAAACCCATCAGAGCTCAAGACTTCATCCCGCAGAGAAGAAATTGGATTTGACCCAAATGCCATTCAAATCCAAAAAACATTGAGGCATTTCCCCAAGCTCTGCTGAGCCATCAGATACAACCCAAAGCACCCTGTGCGACCAGAGCAGCAGCTCCCTGGCATGGGGACAGGGATGCTCCCTTGGCAAGCCGCCTGCATCACCCATGGGATTTGCAAGATCTGTTTCTAAAGACCCCAACATCCAAGACTCCACATTCAAAGCCTTTCCTTTGGGGTTTCACTTCTCCATCTGTCTCTTGTCACTAGACAGCTGCTTCACTTCAACACCCTTCTGGATGGGGTCAAATTTTCTCCGAATTTCCAGCCTAAACAGGAAGTTACTTCCATTCATTCTTCTGCAAGTACTGGCAGCTTGTAGCTGCTCTGCTCTTCCTCTCCTGCTGTGCATTTGTGCACATCAAGTGCCAAGAGCATTTCCTTGTTTCAATGATGTCATTTTGCCTTATTATTTCCTTCCCATAGAGTTGCACAGATTTGGTGCTGGCTCAACACTCAGAACATTGACAGCACAAAGTCGAGTTTTCACACCAACTTCTCCAACCTTGGCACCTGTTGCAGTCTGCAACCTCAGGATCTCGTCCAGGGAAACCACAGGGTTCTGGGGACCAGCATGGAACACCAGCGAGACGGGCCTTTGTTCATGAAACCATTTCTTCAGCATGGGAACAAACTCAGATCCAGAACAGAGAGCCCCAAAGAGAGGCACGGCAGGGGTTTTTGAGGGACAGAACTCTTGAGGGTCTCCACCCTTGAGGCTGGAGTTCAGGGTCAGGGACCACTAGAAACACAGCAAGGGAGAAACCCCACAGGGACTCAAAGCCAATCTGAACCCCTGGGCCGTCCTTCACAAGGGGTTTGGGGTGGGACATTGGAATTCGTTGCCTCCCCCGAGGCACATCACAACATCTGCTCCTTTTTTCTTTTTTCCCCCCTTCAAATTTTAATTTGAAGCTTAAAAATGTTTCCAAAACTTACAGCATAAAATCTTACCTCCTCCACAGCGCACCCGCTTTGCTCTGTGGGACACTAAAAACTCAATAACAAAACACATAAAACAAACAAACAAAAAGAAAAAAAAACAAAATTAAAAACAAACACTTAAATTAAACAGTGATGCTACTTAATACAAACGTAACGGTTTTTTAGTTCAGTCTCTTCCAGTTCTGGAGTTTCTTTCAGGAAGGGCGCAGCTCTTAGATCTCCTCTCACGAGGGGCAGAGTTCTTAGATCTCCAGCTTCGGCTCTGGTCTCGTAGGTGTGGGCGTTGCCACTTGAGATGTTCTTGGTGAAACGCTGGCTTTCAGAGCTCGGTTCCAGTTTTGATTTCCCCAGAGGGGGTGTTGCCCACCATGGAAAAGGCACAGCCCCCAGGGGTGGAGCAGCCAAAGAAAGGGCTGGGAGCGAAGCAGGAGTTACTGGGGGAAGGGAAGGTTGGGGGCCAGAAAAGAAGGAGCAAGGCGGGAAAAAAGGAATCCCAGACCGCGTGGGCAGTGCCATCTTGGGAAGAGGGCAGGGTCCGGGATGGACTTTCCCGGCCAGGGAACGGGAATATGGAAAGACAGGGGTTGAAGGAGGACACGGAACGGCGGGCAGACGGCAGCAGACCCGCAGCACTCTGGATGTTCCCCATCCCTTGCCTGCCTTCAGGAAAACAGGGGATGGGATGGCAGAAAGACACCGGGGTGACGGGGAGTCGGCAGCAACCCCGAGCCATCTTGGCATTTTTCACCCTTTGTCCGGCCCTTAGGAACAGAGGAGAGGGGAAGATACAGGGAGGTATACACCAAAAAAAAATGAGGGACTTCACAGAAGCCAAAAAACAGTCCACAGGAAGGGCCATACCATCCATAATCGTCCATAATCGTCCATAATTGTCCATAATCGTCCATAATGTTAATCTCGTCCATAAAGGTCCTTCCCATCTATATAAAAAAACCCAAAACCCTCCATAATACGTCTCGTTGGGTGATGTTAGATGTTTGTCCCAGTGTCTGGTCTCTCGGCTCCCCCACCTCCATAAGCCCTTTTCCCCCATGGCCCTGAGGCACTCCCAACTTGGCCCTCCTGCCAGGTACTCTCGACTCCTCCTTTCTAAGGCGGGAGTCTCTCCGGCTCTCGAGCCATCAGCCGGGGATTTACGGAGTGTCCATGGAGCCGCTCCTGCTGTTCTCCTGGTGCCTCGCTGGATGCCGTGCATTCTCCACCATTTGTTGCAGTCCGCAACTGCAGGATCAGGTCCAGGGATGATATTTTCTGGAAACCGGCATGTACTACAACGAGAAGCGCCTCTGTTCATGAAACCATTTCTTCAGCACAGGAACAACTCAGATCCAGAACAGAGAGCCTCCAACAAAGGCAGGGCAGGGGTTTTTGAGGGACAGAACCCTTGAGGGTCTCCACCTTTGAGGGTGGAGTTCAGGGTCAGGGACCACTAGAAACACAACAAGGGAGAAACCCCCAGGGACTCAAACCCAATCAGAACCACTGGGCCACCCTTCACAAGGGGTTTGGAGTGGGACAACTTCATCCAGGGCTCCCACGCCCATCTCCCAAAGCAGGAGGTCAAAATTCACTAGCTTGGCTTACAGCCATGCCTCTCCTGTAACAATGCTTATCTGAAACTAACTCTTTGCCTCCCTGAAGCACCTCCCAACAGTTTATGCTGTCTCTTTCCATGTTGATCACTCTCTCTCTCTTCCCCTATCTCTGGAAAAAAGGATGAATTTGCAAGACTCACCTGAGTAGTGAGCAGGTTCAACTCTTGCCCAGGCCTTGTGGATGGTCCCGGGATCTCTGCCGGAGCAGCGGCTGGAGCTGTCTGCGCTAGAAGATTTTTTCCCATGGCTGCTGTGGGGAGTGTGGCCATTATCTGAGCACGCTGCAAGCTCCTATCTTTCCCTGCATATCTTTAGTGGGCAGTGTGTGGTGAAACTGAGCAGCGGCAGCAAGTGCAGGCCAGGCAGGGAGCGGCCTGGCCCGGCAGCCCCGCTGTGCAAGGCCCAGCCAAGCCTCTGAGAAGGGGCTCCTGTCACTTGCCAGTCTCCATCCTCCCCTGGAAGCGCAGAGCTGCGGCCAGCCCCGCTCCCCTCCCGTGGCCTTGGCTGGCCTGGGGGGAAGGAGGCTGAAGGGGAGCCCTGGTACCTCTTGAAAAGGCGGAAAGCAAAGAGAGCAAGGAATTGCCGGCCTTAGGTCTTCAAGTGCTGTTCCCAGCTTGATGTCACTTTTCAATGGTCCCAACTGCTGTCAGTGCTCAGCAATGGCCACTTGTTGGCCAGGAGAAAAACTTTGTGGCAATTTGAAGAGATTTGGGGAATCTTGAGGGATTTTTGTTGAAGTTTCTAGGATCTTGAGCAGATTGAAATAATTTTGTGGGATTTTTGTGGGATTTTTGTGGAATCTGTAAAATATTTCTGGAATATTGTGAGATATTGAGAAGATTTAAATAATTTTGTGGGATTTTTTTAGAATTTGTGGGATTTTTCTGGAATTTTGAGGTATTTTTCTGTAATTTTGTGGTTATTTGTGTAGATTTTGTGGGATGTTTCTGGAATTTGGTAGGGTTTTGGAATGCTTTAGGAAATTTTGTGGGATTTTTCAGGAATTTTGTAACTCTTTTCAAGGATTTTATGGGATTTTGAGAAGACTTGAAGAATTTTAATGAGTTTTTCTTAGATTTTGTGGAAATTTCTGGAGATTTTGAGGGATGTTTCTGGAATTTGGTAGAGTTTTCTGAAGATTTGGGGAAATTTGTGGGATTTTTCTGGTATTATTTGTGGCTTTTGAAGAGTTTTGTGGGAGTTTTGAGGAATTTTGTGGGGCTTTACTGCAATTTTGTGGCATCCTGTGAAATTTTCAATAATTTTGTGGGACTTTTAGGGAATTTAGTGGAATTTGTGGAGATTCTGTGAGATGTTTCTGAAATATGGTAGGGTTTTGAAAAGATTTTTTGGGAATTTTGTGGGATGTTTTTGAAACTTTGAGGGACTTTTCTGGAATTTTGTTGGATTCTGCAGAGAATTGACAAATTATCAGGAATTTTTCTTAGATTTTGTGGACATTTGAGGCGATTTTGTGGGATGTTTCTGGAATTCAGTTGGTTTTTGAGGAGATTGAAGGAATTTTGTAGCATGTTCCTGGAATTTGGTATGGTTTTTAGGTGATTTAGGGAATTTTGTGTGATTTTCCTTGAATTTGATGGAAATTTGTGTAGATTTTGTGGGATGTTTCTGGAATTTGGTAGGGTTTTGGAATGATTTAGGAGATTTTGTGGGATATTTCTGGAATTTTGTGGGGCTATTCAAGAATTTTGTGGTATTTTGAAAAGATTGAGCGAATTTTGTGGTGTTCTTGAATTTTGTGGGAATTTCTGAAGATTTTATGGGGCGTTTCTGGAATTTGGTAGAGTTTTCAGAAGATTTAGGGAATTTGGAGGGATTTTTGTGGGATTTTGTGGGAATGGGTGGAGATTTTGTGGGTCACTCCTGTGAATTGGTATGGTTTTGAAATGATTTAGGGAATTTTGTGGGACTTCTGTGGAATTTTGTGGGATTTTTCAAGAATTGTGTGAGATTCTGAGGCGACTTGAAGAATTTTGAGGGATTTTTCACGTATTTTGTGGGAATTTGTGGAGATTTTGTGGGATGTTTCTGCAATTTGGTAAGGGTTTGAAAAGATTTAGTGAATTTTGGGGATTTTTCAGGGATTTTGTGTATTTTTCCTGTGAATTGTGTGGGATTTTGAGGAGGCTTGAAGAATTTTGTGGAATTTTTCTTGGATTTTGTGGAAACTTGTGGAGGTTTTGTGGGATTTTTGTGGAATTTTGTGGGATATTGAGGAGATTTAAGGATTTTGAGGGTTTTTTCATGGATTTTGTGGGAATTTGTGGAGATTTTGTGGGATGTTTCTGGAATTCAGTTGGGTTTTGAGAAGATTTAGGGAATTTTGTGGCATATTCCTGGAATTTGGTATTGTTTTAAGGTGATTTAAGGAATTTTGTGGGATTACTCTTAAATTTGATGGAAATTAGTGGGGATTTTGTGGGATGTTTCTGGAATTTGGTGGGCTTTTGAGAAGATTTTCTGAATTTTGTGGGACTTTCCCGGAATTTTGTGTATTTTTCCTGTGAATTGTGTGGGATTCTGAGGAGGCATGAAGAATTTTGTGGAATTTTTCCTGGATTTTGTGGAAACTTGTGGAGGTTTTGTGGGATTTTTGCGAGATTTTGTGGGATATTGAGGAGATTTAAGGATTTTGAGGTTTTTTTCATGTATTTTGTGGGAATTTGTGGAGATTTTGTGGGATGTTTCTGGAATTCAGTTGGGTTTTGAGAAAACTTAGGGAATTTTGTAGGATTTTTCAGGAATTTTGTTGGCTATTGAGGAGATTTTGTGGGATGTTTCTGGAGTTTGTTGGGATTTGAGAAGATTTAGGGAATTTTGTGGCATATTCCTAGAATTTGGTATGGTTTTAAGGTGATTTAGGGAATTTTGAGGGATTTCCCTTGAATTTTATGAAAATTTGTGTAGATTTTGTGGGATGTTTCTGGAATTTTGTGGGATATTGAGGAGATTTTGGCATTTTGAGGGATTTTTCATGTATTTTGTGGGAATTTTTGGAGATTTTGCGAGATGATTCTGGAATTCAGTTGGGTTTTGAGAAGTTTTAGGGAATTTTGTGGGATATTTCTGGAATTTTGTAAGGCTATTCAAGAATTTTGTGGTATTTTGAAAAGATTGAGCGAATTTTGTGGTGTTCTTCTTGAATTTTGTGGGAATTTGTGGAGATTTTATGGGACGTTTCTGTAATTTGGTAGAGTTTTCAGAAGATTTAGGGAATTTGGAGGGATTTTTGTGGGATTTTGTGGGAATGGGTGGAGATTTTGTGGGTCATTGCTGTGAATTGGTATGGTTTTGAAATGATTTAGGGAATTTTGTGGGACTTCTGTGGAATTTTGTGGGATTTTTCAAGAATTTTGTGGGATTCTGAGGCAACATGAAGAATTTTGAGGGATTTTTCAAGGATTTTGTGGGAATTTGTGGAGATTTTGTGGGATGTTTCTGCAATTTGGTAAGGGTTTGAGAAGATTTGGTGAATTTTGGGGATTTTTCAGGGATTTTGTGTATTTTTCCTGTGAATTGTGTGGGATTTTGAGGAGGCTTGAAGAATTTTGTGGAATTTTTCTTGGATTTTGTGGAAACCTGGGGAGGTTTTGTGTGATTTTTGTGGGATTTTGTGGGATATTGAGGAGATTTCTGGATTTTGCGGGATTTTTCATGTATTCTGTGGGAATTTGTGGAGATTTTGTGGGATGTTTCTGGAATTCAGTTGGGTTTTGAGAAAACTTAGGGAATTTTGTAGGATTTTTCAGGAATTTTGTTGGCTATTGAGGAGATTTTGTGGGATGTTTCTGGAGTTTGTTGGGATTTGAGAAGATTTAGGGAATTTTGTGGCATATTCCTGGAATTTGGTATGGTTTTTAGGTGATTTAGGGAATTTTGTGTGATTTTCCTTGAATTTGAAGGAAATTTGTGTAGCTTTTGTAGGATGTTTCTGGAATTTGGTAGCGTTTTGGAATGATTTAGGAGATTTTGTGGGATATTTCTGGAATTTTGTGGGGCTATTCAAGAATTTTGTGGTATTTTGAAAAGATTGAGCAAATTTTGTGGTGTTCTCTTTGAATTTTGTGGGAATTTGTGGAGATTTTATGGGACGTTTCTGTAATTTGGTAGAGTTTTCAGAAGATTTAGGGAATTTGGAGGGATTTTTGTGGGATTTTGTGGGAATGGGTGGAGATTTTGTGGGTCATTGCTGTGAATTGGTATGGTTTTGAAATGATTTAGGGAATTTTGTGGGACTTCTGTGGAATTTTGTGGGATTTTTCAAGAATTTTGTGGGATTCTGAGGCGACTTGAAATATTTTGAGTGATTTTTCATGTATTTTGTGGGTATTTGTGGAGATTTTGTGGGATGTTTCTGGAATTGAGTTGGCTTTTGAGAAAATTTAGAGAATTTTGTGGCGTATTCCTGGAATATGGTATGGTTTTAAAGTGATTTAGAGAATTTTGTGTGATTTTCCTTGAATTTGATGGAAATAGTGGGGATTTTGTGGGATGTTTCTGCAATTTGGTAGGATTTTGAGATGATTTTGTGAATTTTGTGGGATTTTTCAGGAATTTTGTTGGCTATTGAAGAGATTTTGTGGGATGTTTCTGGAATTTGGTAGGGTTTTGGAATGATTTAGGAAATTTTGTGGGATATTTCTGGAATTTTGTGGGGCTATTCAAGAATTTTGTGGTATTTTGAAAAGATTGAGCGAATTTTGTGGTGTTCTCTTTGAATTTTGTGGGAATTTGTGGAGATTTTATGGGACGTTTCTGTAATTTGGTAGAGTTTTCAGAAGATTTAGGGAATTTGGAGGGATTTTTGTGGGATTTTGTGGGAATGGGTGGAGATTTTGTGGGTCATTGCTGTGAATTGGTATGGTTTTGAAATGATTTAGGGAATTTTGTGGGACTTCTGTGGAATTTTGTGGGATTTTTCAAGAATTTTGTGGGATTCTGAGGAGACTTGAAATATTTTGAGTGATTTTTCATGTATTTTGTGGGTATTTGTGGAGATTTTGTGGGATGTTTCTGGAATTGAGTTGGCTTTTGAGAAAATTTAGAGAATTTTGTGGCGTATTCCTGGAATATGGTATGGTTTTAAGGTGATTTAGAGAATTTTGTGTGATTTTCCTTGAATTTGATGGAAATAGTGGGGAATTTGTGGGATGTTTCTGCAATTTGGTAGGATTTTGAGATGATTTTGTGAATTTTGTGGGATTTTTCAGGAATTTTGTTGGCTATTGAGGAGATTTTGTGGGATGTTTCTGGAATTTGGTAGGGTTTTGGAATGATTTAGGAAATTTTGTGGGATATTTCTGGAATTTTGTGGGGCTATTCAAGAATTTTGTGGTATTTTGAAAAGATTGAGCGAATTTTGTGGTGTTCTCTTTGAATTTTGTGGGAATTTGTGGAGATTTTATGGGACGTTTCTGTAATTTGGTAGAGTTTTCAGAAGATTTAGGGAATTTGGAGGGATTTTTGTGGGATTTTGTGGGAATGGGTGGAGATTTTGTGGGACATTGCTGTGAACTGGTATGGTTTTGAAATGATTTAGGGAATTTTGTGGGACTTCTGTGGAATTTTGTGGGATTTTTCAAGAATTTTGTGGGATTCTGATGCGACTTGAAGAATTTTGAGGGATTTTTCATGGATTTTGTGGGAATTTGTGGAGATTTTGTGGGATGTTTCTGCAATTTGGTAAGGGTTTGAGAAGATTTGGTGAATTTTGGGGATTTTTCAGGGATTTTGTGTATTTTTCCTGTGAATTGTGTGGGATTTTGAGGAGGCTTGAAGAATTTTTCTTGGATTTTGTGGAAACTTGTGGAGGTTTTGTGGGATTTTTGTGGAATTTTGTGGGATATTGAGGAGATTTAAGGATTTTGAGGGTTTTTTCATGTGTTTTGTGGGAATTTGTGGGGATTTTGTGGGATGTTTCTGGAGTCTGTTGGGTTTTGAGAAGATTTAGGGAATTTTGTGGCATATTCCTAGAATTTGGTATGGTTTTAAGGTGATTTAGGGAATTTTGAGGGATTTCCCATGAATTTTATGAAAATTTGTGTAGATTTTGTGGGATGTTTCTGGAATTTTGTGGGATATTGAGGAGATTTTGGCATTTTGAGGGATTTTTCATGTATTTTGTGGGAATTTTTGGAGATTTTGCGAGATGATTCTGGAATTCAGTTGGGTTTTGAGAAGTTTTAGGGAATTTTGTGGGATATTTCTGGAATTTTGTAAGGCTATTCAAGAATTTTGTGGTATTTTGAAAAGATTGAGCGAATTTTGTGGTGTTCTTCTTGAATTTTGTGGGAATTTGTGGAGATTTTATGGGACGTTTCTGTAATTTGGTAGAGTTTTCAGAAGATTTAGGGAATTTGGAGGGATTTTTGTGGGATTTTGTGGGAATGGGTGGAGATTTTGTGGGTCATTGCTGTGAATTGGTATGGTTTTGAAATGATTTAGGGAATTTTGTGGGACTTCTGTGGAATTTTGTGGGATTTTTCAAGAATTTTGTGGGATTCTGAGGCAACATGAAGAATTTTGAGGGATTTTTCAAGGATTTTGTGGGAATTTGTGGAGATTTTGTGGGATGTTTCTGCAATTTGGTAAGGGTTTGAGAAGATTTGGTGAATTTTGGGGATTTTTCAGGGATTTTGTGTATTTTTCCTGTGAATTGTGTGGGATTTTGAGGAGGCTTGAAGAATTTTGTGGAATTTTTCTTGGATTTTGTGGAAACCTGGGGAGGTTTTGTGTGATTTTTGTGGGATTTTGTGGGATATTGAGGAGATTTCTGGATTTTGCGGGATTTTTCATGTATTCTGTGGGAATTTGTGGAGATTTTGTGGGATGTTTCTGGAATTCAGTTGGGTTTTGAGAAAACTTAGGGAATTTTGTAGGATTTTTCAGGAATTTTGTTGGCTATTGAGGAGATTTTGTGGGATGTTTCTGGAGTTTGTTGGGATTTGAGAAGATTTAGGGAATTTTGTGGCATATTCCTGGAATTTGGTATGGTTTTTAGGTGATTTAGGGGATTTTGTGTGATTTTCCTTGAATTTGAAGGAAATTTGTGTAGCTTTTGTAGGATGTTTCTGGAATTTGGTAGCGTTTTGGAATGATTTAGGAGATTTTGTGGGATATTTCTGGAATTTTGTGGGGCTATTCAAGAATTTTGTGGTATTTTGAAAAGATTGAGCAAATTTTGTGGTGTTCTTGAATTTTGTGGGAATTTGTGGAGATTTTATGGGACGTTTCTGTAATTTGGTAGAGTTTTCAGAAGATTTAGGGAATTTGGAGGGATTTTTGTGGGATTTTGTGGGAATGGGTGGAGATTTTGTGGGTCATTGCTGTGAATTGGTATGGTTTTGAAATGATTTAGGGAATTTTGTGGGACTTCTGTGGAATTTTGTGGGATTTTTCAAGAATTTTGTGGGATTCTGAGGCGACTTGAAATATTTTGAGTGATTTTTCATGTATTTTGTGGGTATTTGTGGAGATTTTGTGGGATGTTTCTGGAATTGAGTTGGCTTTTGAGAAAATTTAGAGAATTTTGTGGCGTATTCCTGGAATATGGTATGGTTTTAAAGTGATTTAGAGAATTTTGTGTGATTTTCCTTGAATTTGATGGAAATAGTGGGGATTTTGTGGGATGTTTCTGCAATTTGGTAGGATTTTGAGATGATTTTGTGAATTTTGTGGGATTTTTCAGGAATTTTGTTGGCTATTGAAGAGATTTTGTGGGATGTTTCTGGAATTTGGTAGGGTTTTGGAATGATTTAGGAAATTTTGTGGGATATTTCTGGAATTTTGTGGGGCTATTCAAGAATTTTGTGGTATTTTGAAAAGATTGAGCGAATTTTGTGGTGTTCTCTTTGAATTTTGTGGGAATTTGTGGAGATTTTATGGGACGTTTCTGTAATTTGGTAGAGTTTTCAGAAGATTTAGGGAATTTGGAGGGATTTTTGTGGGATTTTGTGGGAATGGGTGGAGATTTTGTGGGTCATTGCTGTGAATTGGTATGGTTTTGAAATGATTTAGGGAATTTTGTGGGACTTCTGTGGAATTTTGTGGGATTTTTCAAGAATTTTGTGGGATTCTGAGGAGACTTGAAATATTTTGAGTGATTTTTCATGTATTTTGTGGGTATTTGTGGAGATTTTGTGGGATGTTTCTGGAATTGAGTTGGCTTTTGAGAAAATTTAGAGAATTTTGTGGCGTATTCCTGGAATATGGTATGGTTTTAAGGTGATTTAGAGAATTTTGTGTGATTTTCCTTGAATTTGATGGAAATAGTGGGGAATTTGTGGGATGTTTCTGCAATTTGGTAGGATTTTGAGATGATTTTGTGAATTTTGTGGGATTTTTCAGGAATTTTGTTGGCTATTGAGGAGATTTTGTGGGATGTTTCTGGAATTTGGTAGGGTTTTGGAATGATTTAGGAAATTTTGTGGGATATTTCTGGAATTTTGTGGGGCTATTCAAGAATTTTGTGGTATTTTGAAAAGATTGAGCGAATTTTGTGGTGTTCTCTTTGAATTTTGTGGGAATTTGTGGAGATTTTATGGGACGTTTCTGTAATTTGGTAGAGTTTTCAGAAGATTTAGGGAATTTGGAGGGATTTTTGTGGGATTTTGTGGGAATGGGTGGAGATTTTGTGGGACATTGCTGTGAACTGGTATGGTTTTGAAATGATTTAGGGAATTTTGTGGGACTTCTGTGGAATTTTGTGGGATTTTTCAAGAATTTTGTGGGATTCTGATGCGACTTGAAGAATTTTGAGGGATTTTTCATGGATTTTGTGGGAATTTGTGGAGATTTTGTGGGATGTTTCTGCAATTTGGTAAGGGTTTGAGAAGATTTGGTGAATTTTGGGGATTTTTCAGGGATTTTGTGTATTTTTCCTGTGAATTGTGTGGGATTTTGAGGAGGCTTGAAGAATTTTTCTTGGATTTTGTGGAAACTTGTGGAGGTTTTGTGGGATTTTTGTGGAATTTTGTGGGATATTGAGGAGATTTAAGGATTTTGAGGGTTTTTTCATGTGTTTTGTGGGAATTTGTGGGGATTTTGTGGGATGTTTCTGGAGTCTGTTGGGTTTTGAGAAGATTTAGGGAATTTTGTGGCATATTCCTAGAATTTGGTATGGTTTTAAGGTGATTTAGGGAATTTTGAGGGATTTCCCATGAATTTTATGAAAATTTGTGTAGATTTTGTGGGATGTTTCTGGAATTTTGTGGGATATTGAGGAGATTTTGGCATTTTGAGGGATTTTTCATGTATTTTGTGGGAATTTTTGGAGATTTTGCGAGATGATTCTGGAATTCAGTTGGGTTTTGAGAAGTTTTAGGGAATTTTGTGGGATATTTCTGGAATTTTGTAAGGCTATTCAAGAATTTTGTGGTATTTTGAAAAGATTGAGCGAATTTTGTGGTGTTCTTCTTGAATTTTGTGGGAATTTGTGGAGATTTTATGGGACGTTTCTGTAATTTGGTAGAGTTTTCAGAAGATTTAGGGAATTTGGAGGGATTTTTGTGGGATTTTGTGGGAATGGGTGGAGATTTTGTGGGTCATTGCTGTGAATTGGTATGGTTTTGAAATGATTTAGGGAATTTTGTGGGACTTCTGTGGAATTTTGTGGGATTTTTCAAGAATTTTGTGGGATTCTGAGGCAACATGAAGAATTTTGAGGGATTTTTCAAGGATTTTGTGGGAATTTGTGGAGATTTTGTGGGATGTTTCTGCAATTTGGTAAGGGTTTGAGAAGATTTGGTGAATTTTGGGGATTTTTCAGGGATTTTGTGTATTTTTCCTGTGAATTGTGTGGGATTTTGAGGAGGCTTGAAGAATTTTGTGGAATTTTTCTTGGATTTTGTGGAAACCTGGGGAGGTTTTGTGTGATTTTTGTGGGATTTTGTGGGATATTGAGGAGATTTCTGGATTTTGCGGGATTTTTCATGTATTCTGTGGGAATTTGTGGAGATTTTGTGGGATGTTTCTGGAATTCAGTTGGGTTTTGAGAAAACTTAGGGAATTTTGTAGGATTTTTCAGGAATTTTGTTGGCTATTGAGGAGATTTTGTGGGATGTTTCTGGAGTTTGTTGGGATTTGAGAAGATTTAGGGAATTTTGTGGCATATTCCTGGAATTTGGTATGGTTTTTAGGTGATTTAGGGAATTTTGTGTGATTTTCCTTGAATTTGAAGGAAATTTGTGTAGCTTTTGTAGGATGTTTCTGGAATTTGGTAGCGTTTTGGAATGATTTAGGAGATTTTGTGGGATATTTCTGGAATTTTGTGGGGCTATTCAAGAATTTTGTGGTATTTTGAAAAGATTGAGCAAATTTTGTGGTGTTCTTGAATTTTGTGGGAATTTGTGGAGATTTTATGGGACGTTTCTGTAATTTGGTAGAGTTTTCAGAAGATTTAGGGAATTTGGAGGGATTTTTGTGGGATTTTGTGGGAATGGGTGGAGATTTTGTGGGTCATTGCTGTGAATTGGTATGGTTTTGAAATGATTTAGGGAATTTTGTGGGACTTCTGTGGAATTTTGTGGGATTTTTCAAGAATTTTGTGGGATTCTGAGGCGACTTGAAATATTTTGAGTGATTTTTCATGTATTTTGTGGGTATTTGTGGAGATTTTGTGGGATGTTTCTGGAATTGAGTTGGCTTTTGAGAAAATTTAGAGAATTTTGTGGCGTATTCCTGGAATATGGTATGGTTTTAAAGTGATTTAGAGAATTTTGTGTGATTTTCCTTGAATTTGATGGAAATAGTGGGGATTTTGTGGGATGTTTCTGCAATTTGGTAGGATTTTGAGATGATTTTGTGAATTTTGTGGGATTTTTCAGGAATTTTGTTGGCTATTGAAGAGATTTTGTGGGATGTTTCTGGAATTTGGTAGGGTTTTGGAATGATTTAGGAAATTTTGTGGGATATTTCTGGAATTTTGTGGGGCTATTCAAGAATTTTGTGGTATTTTGAAAAGATTGAGCGAATTTTGTGGTGTTCTCTTTGAATTTTGTGGGAATTTGTGGAGATTTTATGGGACGTTTCTGTAATTTGGTAGAGTTTTCAGAAGATTTAGGGAATTTGGAGGGATTTTTGTGGGATTTTGTGGGAATGGGTGGAGATTTTGTGGGTCATTGCTGTGAATTGGTATGGTTTTGAAATGATTTAGGGAATTTTGTGGGACTTCTGTGGAATTTTGTGGGATTTTTCAAGAATTTTGTGGGATTCTGAGGAGACTTGAAATATTTTGAGTGATTTTTCATGTATTTTGTGGGTATTTGTGGAGATTTTGTGGGATGTTTCTGGAATTGAGTTGGCTTTTGAGAAAATTTAGAGAATTTTGTGGCGTATTCCTGGAATATGGTATGGTTTTAAGGTGATTTAGAGAATTTTGTGTGATTTTCCTTGAATTTGATGGAAATAGTGGGGAATTTGTGGGATGTTTCTGCAATTTGGTAGGATTTTGAGATGATTTTGTGAATTTTGTGGGATTTTTCAGGAATTTTGTTGGCTATTGAGGAGATTTTGTGGGATGTTTCTGGAATTTGGTAGGGTTTTGGAATGATTTAGGAAATTTTGTGGGATATTTCTGGAATTTTGTGGGGCTATTCAAGAATTTTGTGGTATTTTGAAAAGATTGAGCGAATTTTGTGGTGTTCTCTTTGAATTTTGTGGGAATTTGTGGAGATTTTATGGGACGTTTCTGTAATTTGGTAGAGTTTTCAGAAGATTTAGGGAATTTGGAGGGATTTTTGTGGGATTTTGTGGGAATGGGTGGAGATTTTGTGGGACATTGCTGTGAACTGGTATGGTTTTGAAATGATTTAGGGAATTTTGTGGGACTTCTGTGGAATTTTGTGGGATTTTTCAAGAATTTTGTGGGATTCTGATGCGACTTGAAGAATTTTGAGGGATTTTTCATGGATTTTGTGGGAATTTGTGGAGATTTTGTGGGATGTTTCTGCAATTTGGTAAGGGTTTGAGAAGATTTGGTGAATTTTGGGGATTTTTCAGGGATTTTGTGTATTTTTCCTGTGAATTGTGTGGGATTTTGAGGAGGCTTGAAGAATTTTTCTTGGATTTTGTGGAAACTTGTGGAGGTTTTGTGGGATTTTTGTGGAATTTTGTGGGATATTGAGGAGATTTAAGGATTTTGAGGGTTTTTTCATGTGTTTTGTGGGAATTTGTGGGGATTTTGTGGGATGTTTCTGGAGTCTGTTGGGTTTTGAGAAGATTTAGGGAATTTTGTGGCATATTCCTAGAATTTGGTATGGTTTTAAGGTGATTTAGGGAATTTTGAGGGATTTCCCATGAATTTTATGAAAATTTGTGTAGATTTTGTGGGATGTTTCTGGAATTTTGTGGGATATTGAGGAGATTTTGGCATTTTGAGGGATTTTTCATGTATTTTGTGGGAATTTTTGGAGATTTTGCGAGATGATTCTGGAATTCAGTTGGGTTTTGAGAAGTTTTAGGGAATTTTGTGGGATATTTCTGGAATTTTGTAAGGCTATTCAAGAATTTTGTGGTATTTTGAAAAGATTGAGCGAATTTTGTGGTGTTCTTCTTGAATTTTGTGGGAATTTGTGGAGATTTTATGGGACGTTTCTGTAATTTGGTAGAGTTTTCAGAAGATTTAGGGAATTTGGAGGGATTTTTGTGGGATTTTGTGGGAATGGGTGGAGATTTTGTGGGTCATTGCTGTGAATTGGTATGGTTTTGAAATGATTTAGGGAATTTTGTGGGACTTCTGTGGAATTTTGTGGGATTTTTCAAGAATTTTGTGGGATTCTGAGGCAACATGAAGAATTTTGAGGGATTTTTCAAGGATTTTGTGGGAATTTGTGGAGATTTTGTGGGATGTTTCTGCAATTTGGTAAGGGTTTGAGAAGATTTGGTGAATTTTGGGGATTTTTCAGGGATTTTGTGTATTTTTCCTGTGAATTGTGTGGGATTTTGAGGAGGCTTGAAGAATTTTGTGGAATTTTTCTTGGATTTTGTGGAAACCTGGGGAGGTTTTGTGTGATTTTTGTGGGATTTTGTGGGATATTGAGGAGATTTCTGGATTTTGCGGGATTTTTCATGTATTCTGTGGGAATTTGTGGAGATTTTGTGGGATGTTTCTGGAATTCAGTTGGGTTTTGAGAAAACTTAGGGAATTTTGTAGGATTTTTCAGGAATTTTGTTGGCTATTGAGGAGATTTTGTGGGATGTTTCTGGAGTTTGTTGGGATTTGAGAAGATTTAGGGAATTTTGTGGCATATTCCTGGAATTTGGTATGGTTTTTAGGTGATTTAGGGGATTTTGTGTGATTTTCCTTGAATTTGAAGGAAATTTGTGTAGCTTTTGTAGGATGTTTCTGGAATTTGGTAGCGTTTTGGAATGATTTAGGAGATTTTGTGGGATATTTCTGGAATTTTGTGGGGCTATTCAAGAATTTTGTGGTATTTTGAAAAGATTGAGCAAATTTTGTGGTGTTCTTGAATTTTGTGGGAATTTGTGGAGATTTTATGGGACGTTTCTGTAATTTGGTAGAGTTTTCAGAAGATTTAGGGAATTTGGAGGGATTTTTGTGGGATTTTGTGGGAATGGGTGGAGATTTTGTGGGTCATTGCTGTGAATTGGTATGGTTTTGAAATGATTTAGGGAATTTTGTGGGACTTCTGTGGAATTTTGTGGGATTTTTCAAGAATTTTGTGGGATTCTGAGGCGACTTGAAATATTTTGAGTGATTTTTCATGTATTTTGTGGGTATTTGTGGAGATTTTGTGGGATGTTTCTGGAATTGAGTTGGCTTTTGAGAAAATTTAGAGAATTTTGTGGCGTATTCCTGGAATATGGTATGGTTTTAAAGTGATTTAGAGAATTTTGTGTGATTTTCCTTGAATTTGATGGAAATAGTGGGGATTTTGTGGGATGTTTCTGCAATTTGGTAGGATTTTGAGATGATTTTGTGAATTTTGTGGGATTTTTCAGGAATTTTGTTGGCTATTGAAGAGATTTTGTGGGATGTTTCTGGAATTTGGTAGGGTTTTGGAATGATTTAGGAAATTTTGTGGGATATTTCTGGAATTTTGTGGGGCTATTCAAGAATTTTGTGGTATTTTGAAAAGATTGAGCGAATTTTGTGGTGTTCTCTTTGAATTTTGTGGGAATTTGTGGAGATTTTATGGGACGTTTCTGTAATTTGGTAGAGTTTTCAGAAGATTTAGGGAATTTGGAGGGATTTTTGTGGGATTTTGTGGGAATGGGTGGAGATTTTGTGGGTCATTGCTGTGAATTGGTATGGTTTTGAAATGATTTAGGGAATTTTGTGGGACTTCTGTGGAATTTTGTGGGATTTTTCAAGAATTTTGTGGGATTCTGAGGAGACTTGAAATATTTTGAGTGATTTTTCATGTATTTTGTGGGTATTTGTGGAGATTTTGTGGGATGTTTCTGGAATTGAGTTGGCTTTTGAGAAAATTTAGAGAATTTTGTGGCGTATTCCTGGAATATGGTATGGTTTTAAGGTGATTTAGAGAATTTTGTGTGATTTTCCTTGAATTTGATGGAAATAGTGGGGAATTTGTGGGATGTTTCTGCAATTTGGTAGGATTTTGAGATGATTTTGTGAATTTTGTGGGATTTTTCAGGAATTTTGTTGGCTATTGAGGAGATTTTGTGGGATGTTTCTGGAATTTGGTAGGGTTTTGGAATGATTTAGGAAATTTTGTGGGATATTTCTGGAATTTTGTGGGGCTATTCAAGAATTTTGTGGTATTTTGAAAAGATTGAGCGAATTTTGTGGTGTTCTCTTTGAATTTTGTGGGAATTTGTGGAGATTTTATGGGACGTTTCTGTAATTTGGTAGAGTTTTCAGAAGATTTAGGGAATTTGGAGGGATTTTTGTGGGATTTTGTGGGAATGGGTGGAGATTTTGTGGGACATTGCTGTGAACTGGTATGGTTTTGAAATGATTTAGGGAATTTTGTGGGACTTCTGTGGAATTTTGTGGGATTTTTCAAGAATTTTGTGGGATTCTGATGCGACTTGAAGAATTTTGAGGGATTTTTCATGGATTTTGTGGGAATTTGTGGAGATTTTGTGGGATGTTTCTGCAATTTGGTAAGGGTTTGAGAAGATTTGGTGAATTTTGGGGATTTTTCAGGGATTTTGTGTATTTTTCCTGTGAATTGTGTGGGATTTTGAGGAGGCTTGAAGAATTTTTCTTGGATTTTGTGGAAACTTGTGGAGGTTTTGTGGGATTTTTGTGGAATTTTGTGGGATATTGAGGAGATTTAAGGATTTTGAGGGTTTTTTCATGTGTTTTGTGGGAATTTGTGGGGATTTTGTGGGATGTTTCTGGAGTCTGTTGGGTTTTGAGAAGATTTAGGGAATTTTGTGGCATATTCCTAGAATTTGGTATGGTTTTAAGGTGATTTAGGGAATTTTGAGGGATTTCCCATGAATTTTATGAAAATTTGTGTAGATTTTGTGGGATGTTTCTGGAATTTTGTGGGATATTGAGGAGATTTTGGCATTTTGAGGGATTTTTCATGTATTTTGTGGGAATTTTTGGAGATTTTGCGAGATGATTCTGGAATTCAGTTGGGTTTTGAGAAGTTTTAGGGAATTTTGTGGGATATTTCTGGAATTTTGTAAGGCTATTCAAGAATTTTGTGGTATTTTGAAAAGATTGAGCGAATTTTGTGGTGTTCTTCTTGAATTTTGTGGGAATTTGTGGAGATTTTATGGGGCGTTTCTGGAATTTGGTAGAGTTTTCAGAAGATTTATTGAATTTGGAGGGATTTTTGTGGGATTTTGTGGGAATGGGTGGAGATTTTGTGGGTCATTGCTGTGAATTGGTATGGTTTTGAAATGATTTAGGGAATTTTGTGGGACTTCTGTGGAATTTTGTGGGATTTTTCAAGAATTTTGTGGGATTCTGAGGCAACATGAAGAATTTTGAGGGATTTTTCAAGGATTTTGTGGGAATTTGTGGAGATTTTGTGGGATGTTTCTGCAATTTGGTAAGGGTTTGAGAAGATTTGGTGAATTTTGGGGATTTTTCAGGGATTTTGTGTATTTTTCCTGTGAATTGTGTGGGATTTTGAGGAGGCTTGAAGAATTTTGTGGAATTTTTCTTGGATTTTGTGGAAACCTGGGGAGGTTTTGTGTGATTTTTGTGGGATTTTGTGGGATATTGAGGAGATTTCTGGATTTTGCGGGATTTTTCATGTATTCTGTGGGAATTTGTGGAGATTTTGTGGGATGTTTCTGGAATTCAGTTGGGTTTTGAGAAAACTTAGGGAATTTTGTAGGATTTTTCAGGAATTTTGTTGGCTATTGAGGAGATTTTGTGGGATGTTTCTGGAGTTTGTTGGGATTTGAGAAGATTTAGGGAATTTTGTGGCATATTCCTGGAATTTGGTATGGTTTTTAGGTGATTTAGGGAATTTTGTGTGATTTTCCTTGAATTTGAAGGAAATTTGTGTAGCTTTTGTAGGATGTTTCTGGAATTTGGTAGCGTTTTGGAATGATTTAGGAGATTTTGTGGGATATTTCTGGAATTTTGTGGGGCTATTCAAGAATTTTGTGGTATTTTGAAAAGATTGAGCAAATTTTGTGGTGTTCTTGAATTTTGTGGGAATTTGTGGAGATTTTATGGGACGTTTCTGTAATTTGGTAGAGTTTTCAGAAGATTTAGGGAATTTGGAGGGATTTTTGTGGGATTTTGTGGGAATGGGTGGAGATTTTGTGGGTCATTGCTGTGAATTGGTATGGTTTTGAAATGATTTAGGGAATTTTGTGGGACTTCTGTGGAATTTTGTGGGATTTTTCAAGAATTTTGTGGGATTCTGAGGCGACTTGAAATATTTTGAGTGATTTTTCATGTATTTTGTGGGTATTTGTGGAGATTTTGTGGGATGTTTCTGGAATTGAGTTGGCTTTTGAGAAAATTTAGAGAATTTTGTGGCGTATTCCTGGAATATGGTATGGTTTTAAAGTGATTTAGAGAATTTTGTGTGATTTTCCTTGAATTTGATGGAAATAGTGGGGATTTTGTGGGATGTTTCTGCAATTTGGTAGGATTTTGAGATGATTTTGTGAATTTTGTGGGATTTTTCAGGAATTTTGTTGGCTATTGAAGAGATTTTGTGGGATGTTTCTGGAATTTGGTAGGGTTTTGGAATGATTTAGGAAATTTTGTGGGATATTTCTGGAATTTTGTGGGGCTATTCAAGAATTTTGTGGTATTTTGAAAAGATTGAGCGAATTTTGTGGTGTTCTCTTTGAATTTTGTGGGAATTTGTGGAGATTTTATGGGACGTTTCTGTAATTTGGTAGAGTTTTCAGAAGATTTAGGGAATTTGGAGGGATTTTTGTGGGATTTTGTGGGAATGGGTGGAGATTTTGTGGGACATTGCTGTGAATTGGTATGGTTTTGAAATGATTTAGGGAATTTTGTGGGACTTCTGTGGAATTTTGTGGGATTTTTCAAGAATTTTGTGGGATTCTGAGGAGACTTGAAATATTTTGAGTGATTTTTCATGTATTTTGTGGGTATTTGTGGAGATTTTGTGGGATGTTTCTGGAATTGAGTTGGCTTTTGAGAAAATTTAGAGAATTTTGTGGCGTATTCCTGGAATATGGTATGGTTTTAAGGTGATTTAGAGAATTTTGTGTGATTTTCCTTGAATTTGATGGAAATAGTGGGGAATTTGTGGGATGTTTCTGCAATTTGGTAGGATTTTGAGATGATTTTGTGAATTTTGTGGGATTTTTCAGGAATTTTGTTGGCTATTGAGGAGATTTTGTGGGATGTTTCTGGAATTTGGTAGGGTTTTGGAATGATTTAGGAAATTTTGTGGGATATTTCTGGAATTTTGTGGGGCTATTCAAGAATTTTGTGGTATTTTGAAAAGATTGAGCGAATTTTGTGGTGTTCTCTTTGAATTTTGTGGGAATTTGTGGAGATTTTATGGGACGTTTCTGTAATTTGGTAGAGTTTTCAGAAGATTTAGGGAATTTGGAGGGATTTTTGTGGGATTTTGTGGGAATGGGTGGAGATTTTGTGGGACATTGCTGTGAACTGGTATGGTTTTGAAATGATTTAGGGAATTTTGTGGGACTTCTGTGGAATTTTGTGGGATTTTTCAAGAATTTTGTGGGATTCTGATGCGACTTGAAGAATTTTGAGGGATTTTTCATGGATTTTGTGGGAATTTGTGGAGATTTTGTGGGATGTTTCTGCAATTTGGTAAGGGTTTGAGAAGATTTGGTGAATTTTGGGGATTTTTCAGGGATTTTGTGTATTTTTCCTGTGAATTGTGTGGGATTTTGAGGAGGCTTGAAGAATTTTTCTTGGATTTTGTGGAAACTTGTGGAGGTTTTGTGGGATTTTTGTGGAATTTTGTGGGATATTGAAGAGATTTAAGGATTTTGAGGGTTTTTTCATGTGTTTTGTGGGAATTTGTGGGGATTTTGTGGGATGTTTCTGGAGTCTGTTGGGTTTTGAGAAGATTTAGGGAATTTTGTGGCATATTCCTGGAATTTGGTATGGTTTTAAGGTGATTTAGAAAATTTTGAGGGATTTTCCTTGAATTTGATGGAAATTTGTGTAGATTTTGTGGGATATTTCTGGAATTTTGTGAGATATTGAGGAGATTTTGTTATTTTGAGGGATTTTTCATGTATTTTGTGGGAATTTTTGGAGATTTTGCGAGATGATTCTGGAATTCAGTTGGGTTTTGAGAAATTTTAGGCAATTTTGTGGGATTTTTCAGGAATTTTGTTGGATATTGAGGAGATTTTGTGGGATGTTTCTGGAATTTGGTAGGGTTTTGGAATGATTTAGGAAATTTTGTGGGATATTTCTGGAATTTTGTGGGGCTATTCAAGAATTTTGTGGTATTTTGAAAAGATTGAGCGAATTTTGTGGTGTTCTCTTTGAATTTTGTGGGAATTTGTGGAGATTTTATGGGACGTTTCTGTAATTTGGTAGAGTTTTCAGAAGATTTAGGGAATTTGGAGGGATTTTTGTGGGATTTTGTGGGAATGGGTGGAGATTTTGTGGGACATTGCTGTGAATTGGTATGGTTTTGAAATGATTTAGGGAATTTTGTGGGACTTCTGTGGAATTTTGTGGGATTTTTCAAGAATTTTGTGGGATTCTGAGGAGACTTGAAATATTTTGAGTGATTTTTCATGTATTTTGTGGGTATTTGTGGAGATTTTGTGGGATGTTTCTGGAATTGAGTTGGCTTTTGAGAAAATTTAGAGAATTTTGTGGCGTATTCCTGGAATATGGTATGGTTTTAAGGTGATTTAGAGAATTTTGTGTGATTTTCCTTGAATTTGATGGAAATAGTGGGGAATTTGTGGGATGTTTCTGCAATTTGGTAGGATTTTGAGATGATTTTGTGAATTTTGTGGGATTTTTCAGGAATTTTGTTGGCTATTGAGGAGATTTTGTGGGATGTTTCTGGAATTTGGTAGGGTTTTGGAATGATTTAGGAAATTTTGTGGGATATTTCTGGAATTTTGTGGGGCTATTCAAGAATTTTGTGGTATTTTGAAAAGATTGAGCGAATTTTGTGGTGTTCTCTTTGAATTTTGTGGGAATTTGTGGAGATTTTATGGGACGTTTCTGTAATTTGGTAGAGTTTTCAGAAGATTTAGGGAATTTGGAGGGATTTTTGTGGGATTTTGTGGGAATGGGTGGAGATTTTGTGGGACATTGCTGTGAACTGGTATGGTTTTGAAATGATTTAGGGAATTTTGTGGGACTTCTGTGGAATTTTGTGGGATTTTTCAAGAATTTTGTGGGATTCTGATGCGACTTGAAGAATTTTGAGGGATTTTTCATGGATTTTGTGGGAATTTGTGGAGATTTTGTGGGATGTTTCTGCAATTTGGTAAGGGTTTGAGAAGATTTGGTGAATTTTGGGGATTTTTCAGGGATTTTGTGTATTTTTCCTGTGAATTGTGTGGGATTTTGAGGAGGCTTGAAGAATTTTTCTTGGATTTTGTGGAAACTTGTGGAGGTTTTGTGGGATTTTTGTGGAATTTTGTGGGATATTGAAGAGATTTAAGGATTTTGAGGGTTTTTTCATGTGTTTTGTGGGAATTTGTGGGGATTTTGTGGGATGTTTCTGGAGTCTGTTGGGTTTTGAGAAGATTTAGGGAATTTTGTGGCATATTCCTGGAATTTGGTATGGTTTTAAGGTGATTTAGAAAATTTTGAGGGATTTTCCTTGAATTTGATGGAAATTTGTGTAGATTTTGTGGGATATTTCTGGAATTTTGTGAGATATTGAGGAGATTTTGTTATTTTGAGGGATTTTTCATGTATTTTGTGGGAATTTTTGGAGATTTTGCGAGATGATTCTGGAATTCAGTTGGGTTTTGAGAAATTTTAGGCAATTTTGTGGGATTTTTCAGGAATTTTGTTGGATATTGAGGAGATTTTGTGGGATGTTTCTGGAATTTGGTAGGGTTTTGGAATGATTTAGGAAATTTTGTGGGATATTTCTGGAATTTTGTGGGGCTATTCAAGAATTTTGTGGTATTTTGAAAAGATTGAGCGAATTTTGTGGTGTTCTCTTTGAATTTTGTGGGAATTTGTGGAGATTTTATGGGACGTTTCTGTAATTTGGTAGAGTTTTCAGAAGATTTAGGGAATTTGGAGGGATTTTTGTGGGATTTTGTGGGAATGGGTGGAGATTTTGTGGGACATTGCTGTGAATTGGTATGGTTTTGAAATGATTTAGGGAATTTTGTGGGACTTCTGTGGAATTTTGTGGGATTTTTCAAGAATTTTGTGGGATTCTGAGGAGACTTGAAATATTTTGAGTGATTTTTCATGTATTTTGTGGGTATTTGTGGAGATTTTGTGGGATGTTTCTGGAATTGAGTTGGCTTTTGAGAAAATTTAGAGAATTTTGTGGCGTATTCCTGGAATATGGTATGGTTTTAAGGTGATTTAGAGAATTTTGTGTGATTTTCCTTGAATTTGATGGAAATAGTGGGGAATTTGTGGGATGTTTCTGCAATTTGGTAGGATTTTGAGATGATTTTGTGAATTTTGTGGGATTTTTCAGGAATTTTGTTGGCTATTGAGGAGATTTTGTGGGATGTTTCTGGAATTTGGTAGGGTTTTGGAATGATTTAGGAAATTTTGTGGGATATTTCTGGAATTTTGTGGGGCTATTCAAGAATTTTGTGGTATTTTGAAAAGATTGAGCGAATTTTGTGGTGTTCTCTTTGAATTTTGTGGGAATTTGTGGAGATTTTATGGGACGTTTCTGTAATTTGGTAGAGTTTTCAGAAGATTTAGGGAATTTGGAGGGATTTTTGTGGGATTTTGTGGGAATGGGTGGAGATTTTGTGGGTCATTGCTGTGAACTGGTATGGTTTTGAAATGATTTAGGGAATTTTGTGGGACTTCTGTGGAATTTTGTGGGATTTTTCAAGAATTTTGTGGGATTCTGATGCGACTTGAAGAATTTTGAGGGATTTTTCATGGATTTTGTGGGAATTTGTGGAGATTTTGTGGGATGTTTCTGCAATTTGGTAAGGGTTTGAGAAGATTTGGTGAATTTTGGGGATTTTTCAGGGATTTTGTGTATTTTTCCTGTGAATTGTGTGGGATTTTGAGGAGGCTTGAAGAATTTTTCTTGGATTTTGTGGAAACTTGTGGAGGTTTTGTGGGATTTTTGTGGAATTTTGTGGGATATTGAAGAGATTTAAGGATTTTGAGGGTTTTTTCATGTGTTTTGTGGGAATTTGTGGAGATTTTGTGGGATGTTTCTGGAGTCTGTTGGGTTTTGAGAAGATTTAGGGAATTTTGTGGCATATTCCTGGAATTTGGTATGGTTTTAAGGTGATTTAGAAAATTTTGAGGGATTTTCCTTGAATTTGATGGAAATTTGTGTAGATTTTGTGGGATATTTCTGGAATTTTGTGAGATATTGAGGAGATTTTGTTATTTTGAGGGATTTTTCATGTATTTTGTGGGAATTTTTGGAGATTTTGCGAGATGATTCTGGAATTCAGTTGGGTTTTGAGAAATTTTAGGCAATTTTGTGGGATTTTTCAGGAATTTTGTTGGATATTGAGGAGATTTTGTGGGATGTTTCTGGAATTTGGTCGGGTTTTGGAATGATTTAGGAAATTTTGTGGGATATTTCTGGAATTTTGTGGGGCTATTCAAGAATTTTGTGGTATTTTGAAAAGACTGAGCGAATTTTGTGGTGTTCTTGAATTTTGTGGGAATTTGTGGAGATTTTATGGGGTGTTTCTGGAATTTGGTAGAGTTTTCAGAAGATTTAGGGAATTTGGAGGGATTTTTGTGGGATTTTTGTGGGAATCGGTGGAGATTTTGTGGGTCATTGCTGTGAATTGGTATGGTTTTGAAATGATTTAGGGAATTTTGTGGGACTTCTCTGGAATTTTGTGGGATTTTTCAAGAATTTTGTGGGATTCTGCAAAGACTTGAAGAATTTTGAGGGATTTTTCAAGGATTTTGTGGGAATTTGTGGAGATTTTGTGAAATGTTTCTGGAATTTGGTAGGATTTTGTGAAGATTTTGTGAATTTTGTAGGATTTTCCCGGAATTTTGTGTATTTTTCCTGTGAATTGTGTGGGATTCTGAAGAGGCTTGAAGAATTTTGTGGAATTTTTCTTAGATTTTGGGTACATTTGTGGAGTTATTTTGGGATTTTTCTTAGATTTTGTGAGATTGTGAGGTGGCTTGAAGAATTTTGAGGGATTTTTCATGTATTTTGTGGGAATTTGTGGAGATTTTGTGGGATGTTTCTAAAATTCAGTTGGGTTTTGAGAAGATTTGGGGAATTTTGTGGGACTTCTCTGGAATTTTGTGGGGTTTTCAGGAATTTTGTGGGAATTTGTGGAGATTTTGTGGGATTTTTGTGGAATTTGGTAGAGTTTTCAGAAGATTTAGGGAATTTGGAGGGATTTTTGTGGGATTTTGTGGGAATGGGTGGAGATTTTGTGGGTCATTGCTGTGAATTGGTATGGTTTTGAAATGATTTAGGGAATTTTGTGGGATTTTTCAAGAATTTTGTGGGATTCTGATGCGACTTGAAGAATTTTGAGGCATTTCTCAAAAATTTTGTGGGAATTTGTGGAGATTTTGTGGGATGTTTCTGCAATTTGGTAAGGGTTTGAGAAGATTTGGTGAATTTTGGGGATTTTTCAGGGATTTTGTGTATTTTTCCTGTGAATTGTGTGGGATTTTGAGGAGGCTTGAAGAATTTTGTGCAATTTTTCTTGGATTTTGTGGAAACTTGTGGAGGTTTTGTGGGATTTTTGCGGGATTTTGTGGGATATTGAGGAGATTTAGGCATTTTGCAGGATTTTTCATGTATTCTGTGGGAATTTGTGGAGATTTTGTGGGATGTTTCTGGAATTCAGTTGGGTTTTGAGAAAACTTAGGGAATTTTGTAGGATTTTTCAGGAATTTTGTTGACTATTGAGGAGATTTTGTGGGATGTTTCTGGAGTTTGTTGGGATTTGAGAAGATTTAGGGAATTTTGTGGCATATTCCTGGAATTTGGTATGGTTTTAAGGTGATTTAGGGAATTTTGAGGGATTTTCCTTGAATTTGATGGAAATTTGTGTAGATTTTGTGGGATGTTTCTGGAATTTGGTAGCGTTTTGGAATGATTTAGGAAATTTTGTGGGATATTTCTGGAATTTTGTGAGATATTGAGGAGATTTTGTTATTTTGAGGGATTTTTCATGTATTTTGTGGGAATTTTTGGAGATTTTGCGAGATGATTCTGGAATTCAGTTGGGTTTTGAGAAGTTTTAGGGAGTTTTGTGGGATTTTTCAGGAATTTTGTTGGCTTTTGAGGAGATTTTGTGGGATCTTTCTGGAATTTGGTAGGGTTTTGGAATGATTTAGGAAATTTTGTGGGATATTTCTGGAATTTTGTGGGGCTATTCAAAAATTTTGTGGTATTTTGAAAAGATTGAGCGAATTTTGTGGTGTTCTTGAATTTTGTGGGAATTTGTGGAGATTTTATGGGGCGTTTCTGGAATTTGGTAAGGGTTTGAGATTTGGTGAATTTTGGGGATTTTTCAGGAATTTTGTGTATTTTTCCTGTGAATTGTGTGGGATTTTGAGGAGGCTTGAAGAATTTTGAGGGATTTTTCATGTATTTTGTGGGAATTTGTGGAGATTTTGTGAGATGTTTCTGAAATTCAGTTGGGTTTTGAGAAGATTTGGGGAATTTTGTGGGTCTTCTCTGGAATTTTGTGGGGGTTTTCAGGAATTTTGTGGGAATTTGTTGAGATTTTGTGGGATTTTTGTGGAATTTGGTAGAGTTTTCAAAAGATTTAGGGAATTTTGAGTGATTTTTTTGAAATTTTGTAAGGCTTTTCAAGGATTTTGTGGGAGTTAGAGGAGACGATGAATTTTGCTGGATTTTTCTTAGATTTTGTGGAGATTTGTGGAGATTTTGTTGGATGTTTCTGGAATTTCGTGGGATTCTGCAGAGAATTGACGAATTTTGAGAAATTTTTCTTAGATTTTGTGAACATTTCTGGAGATTTTGTGAGATTTTTGTGGAATTTTGTGAGATTCTGAGGCGACTTGAAGAATTTTGAGGGATTTTTCATGGATTTTGTGGGAATTTGTGGAGATTTTGTGGGATGTTTCTGCAATTTGGTAAGGGTTTGAGAAGATTTAGGGAATTTTGTGGCATATTCCTGGAATTTGGTATTGTTTTAAGGCGATTTAGGGAATTTTGTGGGATTACTCTTAAATTTGATGGAAATTAGTGGGGATTTTGTGGGATGTTTCTGGAGTTTGTTGGGATTTGAGAAGATTTAGGGAATTTTGTGGCATATTTCTAGAATTTTGTGTATTTTTCCTGTGAATTGTGTGGGATTCTGAGGAGGCATGAAGAATTTTGTGGAATTTTTCTTGGATTTTGTGGAAACTTGTGGAGGTTTTGTGTGATTTTTGCGGAATTTTGTGCGTTATTGAGGAGACTTAAGGATTTTGAGGTTTTTTTCATGTGTTTTGTGGGAATTTGTGGAGATTTTGTGGGATGTTTCTGGAATTCAGTTGGGTTTTGAGAAGTGTTAGGGAATTTTGTTGGATTTTTCAGGAATTTTGTTGGATATTGAGGAGATTTTGTGGGATGTTTCTGCAATTTGGTAGGGGTTTGAGAAGATTTTGTGAATTTTGGGGATTTTTCAGGGATTTTGTGTATTTTTCCTGTGAATTGTGTGGGATTCTGAGGAGGCTTGAATAATTTTGTGGAATTTTTGTTAGATTTTGTGATCATTTGTGGAGATTTTGTGTGATTTTTGTGGAATTTTGTGAGATTGTGTGGCCGCTTGAAGAATTTTGAGGGATTTTTCATGTATTTTGTGGGAATTTGTGGAGATTTTGTGGGATGTTTCTGAAATTCAGTTAGATTTTGAGAAGATTTGGGGAATTTTGTGGGCCTTTTCAAGGACTTTGTGTGGCTTTGAGGAGACTTGAAGTATTTTGAGGAATTTTTCTAAAATTTTGTGGAAACTTGTAGAGGTTTTGTGAGATTTTTGTGGAATTTTGTGGGATTTTGAGAAGATTTAGGGAATTGGGGTAGTTTTCTTGAATTTTGTGGATTTTTCTTGAATTTTGTGGGATTTTCAGGAGACTTGAAGAATTTTGAATGATTTTTCTTGAACGTTGTGTCAAGCTGTGTGTGCTGTTTCTTGAATATAGTGGAGTTTGAGAAGGTTTAGGGAATTCTGTAAATATCTCTGGAATTTTGTGGGGTTTTTCAAGAATTTTGAGGCATTCTGAGGAGATTTTTAAAAATTTTCAGGAATTTTTCTCAGATTTTGTGGGATTTTTTTGGAATTTTGTTGGTTATTTATGAGATTTAGGGATTTTGAAAGATTTTTCTGGAATTTTGTGGGACGTTTTGGAGATTTTGTGGGTTGTTTCTGGAATTTGGTATAATTTTCTGAATATTTAGGGAATTTTGTGGGATTACTCTGGAATTTTATAATATTTTGGGAAAATTTAAATCACTTTGAGAGATTTTTCATGAGTTTTGTGGAAATTGTTGGAGATTTTGTGGGATTTTTCTGGAATTTTGTGGGGCTTTTCAAGGATTTTGTTTTATTTTGAAGGGACTTGAAGGCCCGTCTCCCCTAGGAACACGCACGTACTGCCCGCCCGAGTGGATCGGCCTTCGCTGCTACCACGGCAATGGGGCGACCATCTGGTCCCTGGGCGTGCTGCTGTTTGAGATGGTGTGCGGGTACTTACCCTTGGAGAAGGAGCGAGACATCGTCTTGGGGCAGCTCTTCTTCCCGCAGGAGGCCTCTCCAGGTTGCTATGGGGCCTGAAGAAGGCAGGCTTTGGCAGGTGGCAGCGCCCAGCCCAGCCCGGCCCTCCCGCAGCTGCGCGGGACGTCCATGTGCCCTCAAGGGCCGGCTGCAGCAGGTGGCCCGTGGCAGGCTGGCTGTGGCACGCTTGGCTGAAGGAGGGGACGCTTGTCCTGCCGTGCCGCTCTCCCGCCAAGGCCAGCTCCCAGCACACGCAGCGTGGCCCGGCTTCTGCAGGCGCCGGGAGCAGCTGGGCAGGAGCCTTCTGCAAGTGAGCGCCGCTTTCTGCCTTCTCTCCCCAGAGTGCCAACATCTGATCCGCTGCTGTTTGTCCAAGCACCCCATGGATCGGCCACTGCTGGAGCAGATCTTCTACCACCCTTGGGTGTTGGGCGGCCATTTCTGATGCCTTGCCGCAGCCTCTGCAGCACCCAGTTCCCGTGTCCCACGCAGGACTGAGGGCCCAGGAAATAAAAGAACCCGAAACCCGGTGCGGGCCGGCAAGTCTGGTCCTTGTTAGCAAGTTCAGCTAGGGGAACCTCTTGGCAAAAGGGGTAATCAGAGCGTTCCCTTCAGCCTTTGTCAAGCTTTTGGTGCCTTTCCTCCAGGTTGTCCCTCAAAATCAGAGAGGGGCAGAGCCTGCACCAGTCCCCCCAAATCGGTGGGAGGCAGAGACTACTCCCAGGCCCCTCAAAACTGGAGGAGGATGGAGACAATCCCTGGGCCCACAACACTGAAGGGAGATAAATACCCGCCCCCCCCCAAAATAAGAGATGGATGGAGCCCACAGCGGCCCCCAAGTCAGAGGGGGAAGGAGAGACTGCCATCCCCCCTAAAGAGGAGGGGAATTGTGCCTGTGCCAGCCCCGCAAATTGCAAGGGGACAGAGAACACCCCAGGACTGTCAAAGGGAAAGAGCGGCCGGGGGCTGCCAGGATGGTGACAACACTGGCACCCCCCAAATCAGAGTGGGACAAAGAGCTCGCACAGGCTTCCCAGGAGAAGAAAGGGGGCAGCAAATATCCCCTGTCCCCCTAAGTTGGAGGGGCACAGACACAACGCCCACCCCCCTATAGTGGAGGGGGACAGACACAAAAGGCCCCACAAAATGAGCATGGGGAACCAAGAGCACTGCTTGCCCCACAAAGGTAAGGAGGGTGGAGAAACTCCCCATCTGTCTTTGTTTTCGAAGACAGGTTTCTGTTAGGGAGGGCAGCGGCCTCCTCTGGAATGAAAATGTAGATCCCCTCCTTCTGAATCATTATAATTTTGAATTCAAGGGGCTCTCAGACAGAGATCTGTGGATAGAAATAGCAGTTCTTTACTGTATACACACTTTAGCGTGTATAACGAGGCACACAAACAACAATAACTACGGCATTAACAACAAAACAGAACCAGGGACCCCGTGACAGCCTTCTCGGCCAACATGGGAAAGGATGGAGGAGAGGCTTTGCTTCACAAACCCGCTCGGGTTGGCAGTCAGTCCCAGTGCTCCTGCAGGGCTCTGAGGAACACTCAGCTGGAACAGCAGGGATGAGCTGAGATCCTGGGCCGGTGGCTGAGGTGGATCAGTAGCTCCGTGACGGTGCCTGGCACTGCCACACGTCCCGGCAGGACAGGGGGTGTGAGGCCACCAACAAAGAGGGAAGAAGGAGAAGGAGAAACAGCAGCTCCATCTGGGTGATGGCAAATTCCCTTTTCTCCTCAGCAACAGCTCCCAGCAAAGTGTCCTTCTCTGAAGCTGAAGAAGCTGCCAAACTCTGCCCACCCTCCCCTTTTCCTGCCCCCTTTCCCCCTGGGCCCAACTAAACTCTTTGTGTTTCTCAAGTACCACCTGCAGTCAGGTTTTCCCCGCAACTAATAGGTAAAAATTCAACAGGTGAGCCAGAACTAAAAGAAGGACACCTAACCACCAACAGCTTCTCATCTCCATCTCTTTGCACTCCAAAAACCAGGAGGGATCGATCTGTCACCTCAAAACCACTCAATCCCACTGAAAACAGCTCCATTTTACCCCAAAAGGGCTCAATCCCAACTCAAAAGGGCTTGTTCCACCTCAGAAAATCTCAATCCCACACCAAAATTACTCAGTTCCACCACCGCCACGTGAGATGGAGGTGGAAGATGTTCTGGTTTAGGGCTAATTTGGAAGAAAACCTCTAAATGGGGTCCCTGTAAAAAACAAATTAAAGTTGTCCCTCTCCCGAATATTTCAGGAACACATTTTCTTGGAGAAAAGTGGAAAAACACAGTTTACTTAACAATCAAAGTATCTACAAGCATAAGCAAGATGAATAATATTAAAGAATAAATCCTCTGGTTGTTTGAAGAGATGGCAAAGCCAGAAAAGTCCTTTCCACGGGGTGTAGCTCAGCTCGCTCAGTCTCTTATCAGTTCCTCCGGCGCTGGAAAGGGCCCAGGCCCAGGCCCCCGTGGGCCACAGCCGTGAGCTCCCGGGGTTTGTCTGGGTTCTCAGTCCAGAGCAGCTTTGAACAGATCCAAGGAAAAAGGCAAAAAACACTCCGGGGAACTTCTGTTCCTCAGCTAGCTGAAAACCAACTAAACTAAACTAAAAACTAACTGAAAAGGAAACAGAACTAAAGTGCCTAGAAGCAAAGGAGAGCTCTGTCCCACTGTCTGTCCCTGCTGCAGACGACACAGGCCAGGGAAGCGTGCGGGGCACTGAGTGCCATTTCTGCAAACAAACTGCAGCTTCTTCTTCCCCGCCTTGGCTCTCAGAGCCAGTCTTGAAGGTGCAGAACTTAATAGGCAGCAGAAACAGAACAGATGCCTGGGGATCCAAGGATCACAAAGTCACCCCAGGCCAGAAGGAGGTTGGGAGAAGTGGGATCCATATTTGGAGTGGTGGGATGGGGATTGTGTGGGGCTGGCTGGGCTGTATTGGATCGGAAATCAAACTTACAGAGTTCCTGATTTGTGTCCCATTCATTTTCTGTCAGGTGCAGCTCTGTTTGCAGAGGGTCGCTGTGGCACTCGAGACGGACACACGAGGCAGCGAGGTTGGCACGGCAAGAGCAATCTTTATTGTTCAGAAGCTGCTTTTCCATGGTTGACTGCAGAGGCTGGGGGACTGCCTGATTCAGAGATCCTGGCCCTCCCTTGGAGGCAAGATACATTTTTCTAAGAGTGTGAAAAGTATGAGTCCCAGAAATCTTTGAGTTAGTTATGTTAAACTGTTACACTCCATTGGTGTTCTCCCCTGCCACCCCACCCCGATACCTGTATCCCAGTTTCCCCCAGCCCCTCTCCTCCCCTATAAATACCCCAGTTTATCCCCTGTTCCACAGAGCTGCTGTCACTGGCTCCCTTGGCCGAGGGCCCGGCTGTAATAAAGGCCAGTTCTCTGCGGAACGCCACACAGCGCTCTGCTCTCTCCCTCCGTGTCGCCTACACGCTGCCGCTGAGCTGAGCTGAGCTGAAATCACTCGCCGGGCAGAGGACGTGTCTGTGCCCCGGGCAGCCCAACCGCGGACCGCTTTTCCGGGAGTCGCGGCACCCCTGCTGCCTCCACCGCCACTGGCTGAGGCTGCTTCAAATAGTCCAGCGAGATACCAGGGGGTGAGGGGTGGAAAACCGAGCTCTTACACATCCAGTACTTCTGTTGTTGGAAGTCTTCAATCCCACCTCTCTGCTGGGATGAAATAGGTGCAACTCATCAAATTTCTAAAGTATCGTGCATCAAGCTGACACTGTTTGAAGACATCAAAATAAAAAAGCCAATTTAAACAAACCTCTGCTCCTTTCCATTTTCTGTGTTCCACAGTTTAGGACAGAAGAGTGGAGAGAAAGATTGTTTTGGCAACAATGTTTTCAGGACTCTAAAAAGAATATCAAAACCGCTCTGCCACACTCTCAACTCTTGCATCCCCAAAAAGCACTGGCTGGCTTTGCTCACAGACTCACAATTGTGGTGGCATTTCTACCATGCCACAGGACAGCGATTTTTTTCTTTTTCTCCTGGAAATACCTACAGCACTTCTGCGTAGCAAGGCAAACATGAGCCTCTTTTAGTGGCCCTTGAAACTGGACATGTGAAATGATGTACACAAAGCCAAAGGCCAGCTGAACCTGGGATCTCTGAATGGGTCTTCACATTCTTCCCGGGAAGATGAATGAGAATCACTATTTTGGCAGGGAAACTGTATCAGCTGGCAATTTGGTGTAGAAAATGTGCTTTCTGCTCCTCTCAGAGCCAAAACTCCTACCCATTTTTTGAAAGTCCTTCTTAGATAAGGACTACGTTCAACTGAGTGACAGTGAAGCCAAATGGCAATCCAGGAATCAATTGTCCTGTACACAATCTCCTCCATCCACGTGGAAGGTTACTCAGGGGCACACAGGAGGAAGGAAGAAACCCAAATGCATCATTGGACATAAAGTCAGACGTGTTGAGGGATGAAGAAATCTTGCAGAGCTATGGAAAGCTCCCCTGAAAAGCCAGTTCAGGGAGAGCCTGAGCTGTTTTGTGCTTCTAGGTCTGAAGATGCTCAGGATTTTTCCCAGATGCTCAGCAGGCAGTAGGATTGTGCTTGAATCTGGCTCTGGAAATGCCAGTGCCTCAACTGAGAGCTGTGGCAATGATTTCCATTGCATGGAGAGGGGCCACAGTCCTGCAAAATCTTTCAGCAGAGCAAACAGCAGCCTGGAGGGTGGGCAGTGCTGCATCTGTACCACTGCATGCTCATCCTTCACCGTAATGCAGAGCTGCCCCCAAAGCTGCCATGGATCAATTTTTAGATTTCTCCTGTTGGATAGATTTTGGAGAAGTTGCTCTAGGTGGCTTTGGATGGTGATCCTGTAGGAAGCAGCCATTCGCCTGCTGTGATATCCTTAAAACTAATCCTAACTTCTCATTGCCTTTGGTTTTATTTGGGTTTTTTTTATCTATTGGTTTGATTGGTTTCTTTGGGTTTGTTTGTTTGTGTTTTTGTCTGTTTTGATTTGAGTTTTTTTCCTTTTTTATAAGTGACTGATTTAGTTGTCACAGCCAAACTCCAGAAAACGTAAACCAGGCTTGACTTTCCAGAAATTGCTTTTGGGTGGCTTTAGCTGCATTCCCCAGGATCAGGATCACCAGGAGATATTTGCAGGTTTTACTCTGCATCATCGGCTTGCCCAGACTTTGCTCAGTGTTTCACCAATGGAGAAGACAATGGATATTTTGCCAAAGCTCCTTTCAAACAACAAAGCTTGGGGCAGTACGACACAAAAGAAGAAAAGAAAATATTCCCCAGTTAGAACAGAGCCAGAGTGCCACCATTTTCCCCTCCACTTTTATTGATTTTCTACATTTAGAGGCAAAGCTTCCATCTCCAAAAGCTTCCATCTCTCACTTCCTGATGCTATTTGCTACCCTTTAGCCTTGACCCCCACGCATCGGACTGCTGTCCATGTGGGGCTGGGGAAGCTCAGCCTGGAAAGAGAAGGTGCTGGGGAGGCCTCCCTGCAGCTCTAGGAAAGATGGGCACAGAGAGGAGAAGCCTTTCAACTGCAGGAGTGAGATTGAAGTTGCATCTAATGAAGCTGCTCTTTTCCACTCAGGCTGCTGGGGCACTGGCCCAGGCTGTGCACAGAGGCTGGGGATGCTCCATCCTTGGCAACATCCAAGGCCAGCTGGGAGCAGGGCTCTGAGCAACCTGTTCTGGGGGAAGATTGCTCAGCTTGGAACAAGATGGTCTTTAGGGTCCCTTCCAAGCCCAGCCACCCAGGGATTCCATCATTCTATGATCTCCGTTGTCCACTTCAGCCTGGGCCTGGGCTCCTGGCAGTGATGTCACAGTGCACGCTCCAGCTAGAACTTCCAGCATCCAGCAACGGCCATAACACAACCTGTGATTGCCTCGTTGTGTCAGGACGCTTTTCACGGTGCTCCAGGCGTACCCCAGTCACCTTGTTTCCACCTGCTCCCCGATTGCCCCAGCAGTCCCTAAAGCTCCCCATTGCCTGCATTTTGTTCTCCATCCCTTCACCATGTCTGCCTTTGCTCCAAAGAAGGTATGGTACTGTTCCATGGAGGTGGACACCCCTCAGCTGCCTGGGTGGGCTGGAGCTCTGTGGGATAGTGCTGGAAAGGGACCCCACTCTGAGATTTTGCTACCTCTGCAGGCTGCCACAGGCACAGTGGAGGAGATGGAAGTTGATACACCAGTTAACAGTGAAGAGAGAATGGAAGTGGACGAAGAGAACACCGAAGATGAAGAGATGGACATAGATGTGGACGAGATGGAAGAAGAAATGGAGGTGGAAATTCAAGATGACATTGAGGAGATGGAAATTGATATAGAAGATGAGGAGGAGGACATGGTGTTGGGATGAAGACCAATGCCAGCAGTAGAACAGGCAGGTGCTCCCCACGGGCAGAGCGGGTCCCCTGCTGCCAGGCTGGGACTGGGCTGGGCACTCCCTGCTCAGGGACACGCTAGCCCATGCACTGGATTCTGGTGGCCTTCCCTGGCCTTTCCTCTGCTTGCTTTGGGCCACACAAGCCCTGTTCCAGTGCCTGGGCCACAGCCCCCAGCCCCAGCCAGGCTCACTTCTGGCAGCAGAGTCCCCCTGTGCCAGTGTCCCAGCCCGGGAGCACATGGAACACCCCTCCATGCCTGACTGCACTGACCGTGCCACTTGTTTTTCTTCCAGGACTGAGGCACATCCCGGGCAGAGATGCCACCCATCTGTATATACGTTTTGGAGTTGTTGCGTTCAGATAGACATTTTAGAGTTTGTTTTAGTGTTCTGTAAATATGTTCCATGTAGTTTAGTTAGATATGTTCTTAGGTAAATAGGTTCTATAGTTTGTTGTTGTTGTTGTTGTTACCAATATTCTTACCATGTAAATATGTTGTGTAGTTCATTCTTGTTCCTTTTCTTCTACAAATAAACATTCTTTGTTTTTCACACCCCAGTTCTCTTTGCATTTTCTTCGGGCACATTTGCAAAGTTGTGCTTTCCACTCACTCCAGGTTCCCAGGGCTGGATGTCCCGGAGGGAGCTGGCACAGCCACCCCAGCAGTGGCTCCCTGTGCACAGGGGGTCCCACTGACAGAGCTCACCCTCTCCTTGCAGTTTCTCTGGACACACTTGGGAGCTGGAGGGGCAAATCCCAGTGGGCCCTGTCCCATGGCATCCCACATGGGAGCAGGGCTCAGCCTCATGCATGGCTCTTCCCTGGCTAGCCCCAGGGCTAAGGAGGCTGCACTGGGCTGCGGGCAGCCTGCTTCCTGGGCACCCTGAGGGGCTGGAGCCAGCCTGGAGGGAGCCTCAGCACAGGGGCCTCTGGCCTACATGCACCAACATTTCCTTTGGAAACCCCCTCTGTCACCACACTCTGCTACAAGCACAACATCAATTGTTCCTCCTACTTCAAGGGGAGACCTTAATTGGCACAAATTTGTCCCTTGGACTTTCTAGCACAGCAAATGGCAGCGCTTGCAATCCCTGTTCTGCACTCCCAAAGCTGGTCACACTTCAGGCCCTTTGTACACCCATTTCCTGATGTGCATCTCACAGTGAGGTGAGATGTGAGCTCTCAGCACACTCAGGAAACCTTCCCCTAGACCAGCTTGCTCCAAGCCCCATCCAACCTGGCCTTGAACCCTTCCAAGGGTCAGACAATCACAGACCTGTACTATTCCTCCCAGATCTAAAATCATACCAAACTTAGCAGCCTCAGAGATAGATTTCTATTAAATATCTCCATTTTTCTAGGAAAGAAATATGGCAAAACTTGTTTGCATCTGACTTCGCAAAATCAACACGAGCTCTTCAGAAAGGGGTGATGCCCACTTTTCTTATTTTTCCCCATTTGGTGGAACATTTGCATTCTGTTGTTGTTTGGAGCAGTATTTTAATGTATCTGGCTGAGGCTGCTTCAAATAGTCCAGCGAGATACCAGGGGGTGAGGGGTGGAGAACTGAGCTCTTACACATCCAGTACTTCTCTTGTTGGAAGTCTTCAATCCCACCTCTCTGCTGGGATGAAATAGGTGCTACTAATCCAACTTCTAAAGTATCGTGCATCAAGCTGACACTATTTGAAGACGTCAAAATAAAAAAGCCAATTTAAACAAACCTCTGCTCCTTTCCATTTTCTCTGTTCCAGAGTTTATGACAGAAGACAGGAGAGAAAGATTGTTTTGGCAACAATGTTTTCAGGACTCTAAAAAGAATATCAAAACCGCTCTGCCACACTCTCAGCTCTTGCAGTGCCAAAAAGCACTGGCTGGCTTTGCTCACAGAGTCACAATTGTGGTGGCATTTCTACCACACCACAGGACAGCGATGTTTTTCCTTTTCTCCTGGAAATACCTACAGCACTTCTGCGTAGCAAGGCAAACATGAGCCTCTTTTAGTGGCCCTTGAAACTGGACATGTGAAATGAGCTACACAAAGCCAAAGGCCAGCTGAACCTGGGATCTCTGAATGGCTCTTCACATTCTTCCCAGGAAGATGAATGGCAATCACTATTTTGGCAGGGAAACTGCATCAGCTGGCAATTTGGTGTAGGAAATGTGCTTTCTGCTCCTCTCAGAGCCAAAACTCCTACCCATTTCTTGCAAGTCCTTCTTAGATAAGGACCATGTTCAACTGAGTGACAGTGAAGCCAAATGGCAATCCAGGAATCAATTGTCCTGTACACAATCTCCTCCATCCACATGGAAGGTTACTCACGGGCACACAGGAGGAAGGAAGGAAGCCAAATGCATCATTGGACATAAAGTCAGACGTGTTGAGGGATGAAGAAATCTTGCAGAGCTATGGAAAGCTCCCCTGAAAAGCCAGTTCAGGAAGAGCCTGAGCTGTTTTGTGCTTCTAGGCCTGAAGATGTTCAGGATCTTTCCCAGATGCTCAGCAGGCAGTAGGATTGTGCCTGAATCTGGCTCTGGAAATGCCAGTGCCTCAACTGAGAGCTGTGGCAATGATTTCCATTGCATGGAGAGGGGCCACAGTCCTGCAAAGTCTTTCAGCAGAGCAAACAGCAGCCTGGAGGGTGGGCAATGCTGCATCTGTACCACTGCATGCTCATCCTTCACCGTAATGCAGAGCTGCCCCCAAAGCTGCCATGGATCACTTTTTAGATTTCTCCTGTTGGATAGATTTTGGAGAAGTTGTTCTAGGTGGCTTTGGATGGTGATCCTGTAGGAAGCAGCCATTCGCCTGCTGTGATATCCTTACAACTAATCTTAACTTCTCATTGCCTTTGGTTTTATTTGGGTTTTTTATTGGGAAGACAAAGCTTCCATCTCCAAAAGCTTCCATCTCTCACTTCCTGATGCTATTTGCTACCCTTTAGCCTTGACCCCCAGGCATCGGACTGCTGTCCATGTGGGGCTGGGGATGCTCAGCCTGGAAAGAGAAGGTGCTGGGGAGGCCTCCCTGCAGCTCTAGGAAAGATGGGCACAGAGAGGAGAAGCCTTTCAACTGCAGGAGTGAGATTGAAGTTGCATCTAATGAAGCTGCTCTTTTCCACTCAGGCTGCTGGGGCACTGGCCCAGGCTGTGCACAGAGGCTGGGGATGCTCCATCCTTGGCAACATCCAAGGCCAGCTGGGAGCAGGGCTCTGAGCAACATATTCTGGGGGAAGATTGCTCCGCTTGGAACAAGATGCTCTTTAGGGTCCCTTCCAAGCCCAGCCACCCAGGGATTCCATCATTCTATGCTCTCCGTTGTCCTTTTCAGCCTGGGCCTGGGCTCCTGGCAGTGATGTCACAGTGCACGCTCCAGCTAGAACTTCCAGCATCCAGCAACGGCCACAACACAACCCTTGGCTCCCTGTGTCAGCACGCTCTTCTCAGTGCTCCAAGCCAACCCCAGTCGCCTTGTTGCCACCTGCCCCCTGATTCCCCCAGCAGTCCCCAAAGCTCCCCATTACCTGGATTTTGCTGCCCATCCCTGCAGGATGTCTGCATTTGTTCCAAAGAAGGTATGGTACTATTCCATGGAGGTGGACACCCCTCAGTTGCCTGGGTGGGCTGGAGCTGTGTGGGGTAGAGTGGTAAAGTGACCCCACCCTGAGATTTTGCTACCTCTGCAGGCTGGATTAGATAGAGAGGAGGAGATGGAGATTGACACACAAATCAATACAGAAGAGGATATGGAAGTTGATGGAGAGGAGACCAAAGAGGAAGAGATGGAGGTGGAAATGGAAGAGACAGTAGAGGAGATGGAGGTGGAAATGGAAGATCACATTGAGCAGATGGATATTGATGGAAAAGATGAGGAGGAGGACATGGTCTTGGGATGAAGACCGATGCCAGCAGCAGAACAGGCAGGTGCTCCCCACGGGCAGAGCGGGTCCTCTGCTGCCAGGCTGGGACTGGGCTGGGCACTCCCTGCTCAGGGACACGCTAGCCCATGCACTGGATTCTGGTGGCCATCCCTGGCCTGGCCTGGCCTTGCTTTGGGCCACACAAGCCCTGTTCCAGTGCCTGGGCCACAGCCCCCAGCCCCAGCCAGGCTCACTTCTGGCAGCAGAGTCCCCCTGTGCCAGTGTCCCAGCCCGAGAGCACATGGAACACCCCTCCATGCCTGACTGCACTGACCGTGCCACTTGTTTTTCTTCCAGGACTGAAGCACATCCCAGACACAGATGCACCCACCTGTATATACGTTTTGGAGTTGTTGTCTTCACCATAGAGATTTTAGAGTTTAAGTTTTCTGTAAATACGTTTCATATAGTTTTGTTAGATATGTTCTTAGGTAAATAGGTTCTATAGTTTGTTGTTGTTGTTGTCACCAATATTCTGACAATGTAAATACGTTGTGTAGTTCATTCTTGTTCCTTTTCTTCTACAAATAAACATTCTTTGTTTTTCACACCCCAGTTCTCTTTGCATTTGCTTTGGGCACATATGCAAAGTTGTGCTTTCCACTCACTCCAGGTTCCCAGGGCTGGATGTCCCGGAGGGAGCTGGCACAGCCACCCCAGCAGTGGCTCCCTGTGCACAGGGGGTCCCACTGACAGAGCTCACCCTCTCCTTGCAGTTTCTCTGGACACACTTGGGAGCTGGAAGGGCAAATCCCAGTGGGCCCTGTCCCATGGCATCCCACATGGGAGCAGGGCTCAGCCTCATCCATGGCTCTTCCCTGTCTAGCCCCAGGGCTAAGGAGGCTGCACTGGGCTGCGGGCAGCCTGCTTCCTGGGCACCCTGAGGGGCTGGAGCCAGCCTGGAGGGAGCCTCAGCACAGGGGCCTCTGGCCTACATGCACCAACATTTCCTTTGCAAACCCCCTCTGTCACCACACTCTGCTACAAGCACAACATCAATTGTTCCTCCTACTTCAAGGGGAGACCTTAATTGGCACAAATTTGTCCCTTGGACTTTCTAGCACAGCAAATGGCAGCGCTTGCAATCCCTCTTCTGCACTCCCTGCTCGCGCACCAAAACACTGGAACCTGCCAGAACATCTTGAATTAGCACCAACCTGCAGAGAGCTACAGGGGGAGAACCTACCCCCAACCACACAGGGACATTGATGGGCTGGGGCAGAGCTGAAACTAAAGTATTTTAATGCCAAGAGACTGGATTTTTTATTTCTGAATTCATTCTCCCACAACAAGAATGAAAGCTTTCAGTCTCCTCACCTGCCACACATGTCTATTGCCAAAGTTTGCTTCTGGGTTACCACTGATTTTTATTCATCTCTTCACAACTCTGATGCTCTTCCTGCCTAAGGTGCAGAGATGATATTTCAGAGCCAGATGAGCTCAGCACAGCTTGTGAAACACGCAGGATTTCCAGACCCAGAGATTCAGGCCATGCAAACTGATACTTTTTCGTCTGTGTGCAAAGATCACTGGAAGGATGTCAGTGATGTACCACACACTTCTCAGAGCTGTCCCTTCTATCCAGCTCTCCCCAGTCACTTCACACACTTCACTCCAAGCAGGTTCTGATCGAGTTCAGTAGCACATGGGATTTCATCCTGGCTTTTCTTCATTTTCTCCTGAGCTGTCTGCAGACACAGTGTGTGGGCACTGCAGCAGCATTAACGGGGCACCTCCCTGACACTGAGATTCATGTCACAACTTTTCATCAAAAGCAGCAAAGAAATGATTCCCACTGGGTCCCACACGGCTCCCTGGCAACTTTGTGCTGCTGCAGCTCCAGCATCACCCCTGGTACACAGGAATTTCAGGTGGAGACACACCGAAGGAATCAGCAATTTCCAGGGAAGAAACATCTGTTTGCATGGCCCAAATCCCCACAACACTGCAGACTCTGGTGACCCACACTCTGCATTTGCACTTCAGCCTCTGTGCCTCACTTTTCCTCTCACTAAAGTCCCCCCAGTTTCCCTCATGCTCAGATTCCCAAGAGAATTCAAAGCAGCATTAGGAGCAGGGATAGGTGAGGGGAGCTGTCCCAAGGCTCGACCAAATTTCTCAGGCCTGACAATTCTAGCCAAGGACAGAGGAAAAAGCTGCATGAAAGAGGTGTGAAATGAAAGCAGGAATCAAATTTAGGTAGAATGAGAGAAGCTGAAAAGCTTTTCAATGTTTGCAACAAGATTAGAAGCTCCAGGCACAGGAGGGATGGGACATTTTCCCCACTCTAACAACTCTGTGATGCAAATTGATGCTCAAATCCTTCTCCCCAGTTCTGGGACTTGTTCAGCTCCCAACATGTTGCTTAATTTTTCAAGCAAAGTGGAAGCTGGTCAGAGAGGTGGCTTGCAAATCAAAATCACAGCGGACAGCTTGGAAGCACCAGCCAGAGCAAAGAGAGGCAGAGCCTGGCCCTGGGGTGCAGCACAGCCACACAACACATTTCTGAAACTCTAAGACATGAAGGAATTTGCCACAGGAGATAGAGAAGGTGTCGCTATCCCTCTCCTCAGTGGGACCCCTCTGTCCCACCCCCCGTGGTGCGAGCCAGCTCGTCTCTGGGCACAGGCAGCGGAGGGGGTCCTGGAGTGGATACAACACGGACTCAAAGTATCTAGACACAGGAGGCTCAAACTTGCTGGAATAATCCCGGGTTTATTGTCTGTGTTCCATCCGGTGCAAGAGAGAGACCAAAATGCTCAGGGTCTTATCTCTTATACCAGGGGGCAGGGGTGATTAGGGGATGCAGGAAGGTCACAGCCAATGGGAAGGGGGAAGGGAAAGAAGGTTCTCAGGTAGGAACTAACATTACACAACCCAGAGGTGAGTTTTACCCTTGGGAGGTACCAAGATTTTTAGATGCACTACAACACCTCACCCTTTTCTGTTATATGAAAATGAAAAACATGGATTTGAGCAAGAGGTAGGTTATTTCTACAAAAAGAAAAAAAGAGGATCAGAAATTTTTTAAAACATAATCACAGCTAAAGTATGCAGGTCAGAGGCTAGAGAGGTTTCTTCTTGCTCTCTTCAGCGGCGTCTTCTCTTGGAAGCAACAGCCACTTGCTTCTTCTTTTTTCTTGCTGGTGCTGGATTCTTTGGAACAAAAGGTTTTACAAATTTCTGAGGAATCCATCGGGGGCCTGAAGGGGTGGAGACACACACGTAACCACGCCCCCAGGTGACAAGTTCATAGGGACCCTTGGTCTGCCAAGTTTCAGGGTCTCTGATTAAAACCGGTGGATGTTGTGACAATTTAAACTGACCACCAATGTTAAAATGCCGGGTTACAGGAGGATTCATGTTTTCAAATGAGCAGTTTAAGAAGTTAATGGTAAACAGAGATTTACAGAGTTTCTGCTGCGTAGACATCCACACTGCTTCACTGCCTTGCCTGGCTAGAACTTGTTTGAGCGTCTGGTGGGTACGCTCGATTACAGCCTGACCTGTGGGGGAGTGCGGGATGCCAGTTTTATGTTCCACTCCCCACTGCTGGACAAATTCCAGGAACTCCTTGGATTTATACGCTGGGCCATTATCTGTTTTAATTTCTTTAGGGATTCCCAATACAGAAAAGGCCTGTACTAAATGTTGTTTAGCATGCACAGACTTTTCTCCTGCGTGAGCAGAGGCATACACCGCTCCTGAGTATGTATCAATACTCACATGTACATACTTAAGGCGGCCAAAACTGGGGATGTGAGTGATATCTGTTTGCCACACCTCACAGCTCTTAAGGCCTCGGGGATTAACCCCCAGGCCTAATGATGGCACTGCCTGGAGCTGACAATTGGGACAGGTAGCCACAATGGCTTTAGCCTGGTCCCGTGTCAGCTGGAACTGACGGATCAGTCCTGGCACATTTTGATGGTATTGCTGGTGACTTATTTTTGCCTGCTGAAACACATCAGGGAGACATACTTTTTCCGCTGGGGCAGCAAGGGAATCAGCCCTCCGGTTTCCCTCAGCAATTTCACCTGGCAACGGTGTATGCGCCCTTATATGCATTACATAGAAAGGTTGTTCTCTATTTGAGACCAAGTAAATCAGTTTTGAAAGCAATCTAAAGAGATGTTCGTTCTCAATGTCTTTGAGAACTGCCTGTTCCGCTCTGGACACCACTCCTGCTACGTAGGCTGAGTCAGTAACTAAATTAATTGGTTCTGAAAATTTCTCAAAGGCTCTCACGACTGCAGCTAGTTCAGCTATCTGGGGTGACCCCTCTACAAACTCAACATCAGCTTCCCAAAGCTGAGTCTGTGGATTTCTCCAAGTCATCACCGACTTGTGGGACGTCCCAGATGCATCAGTGAACACTGTGAGCGCCTTGAGTGGCCTTCGGCTCCTTTTCTCACGAGGAATGAGATGGAATTCCTCATGAAACAATTTGTGTGATGGTGCATGAACTGAAATCTGCCCACTATAGCTGTCCAGAGCTAACTGGAGGTGAGCATTGCTCTGCAGCAGATGCTCAAACATCTCTTTGGTCAGTCTCTCAGGGGAGTGTTTGCCTTCTCCAGAGAGCCTGACTGGGAGGTGAATACACATAAAGTCACAACCTGCTAGTTCTCGCAGCCTTACCCTGGCCTTTTGAATCAGCTGAGCCATCAGCTCTTGTGGCTTGGTGATAGTTTTGGGCCTTTGATGAGAGAGGAAGACCCACTCTATGATTAAGAGTGCATCTCTCTGCCCCTCAGCCCATTGGAATATTAACCCATGTAGGTGTGGTAACTTCCCCAGGACAATAAATTTGAAAGGCAGCTCCGGTTTGAAGCGGTGTGCCTGTCTTTCTGTCAAGGCCTTTTGTGCCTTTTCAATTACAGTTTTTGCTTCTGGAGTCAGCTCCCTGGGAGACAGTAACTCTCTCTCCCCTTTCAATAAATTGAGTAGGGGACTCAGGTCCTCATTTGTGAGACCTAGCCATGGTCTGACCCAGTTTAGTGACCCACATAGAGAATGGAGATCTGCTAGAGTTTTAGGATTACCAATAATTTCCAATTTTTGTGGAACAACAGTCCGTGCAGTAATTTCCAGGCCCAGGTATTTCCAAGGTGGCATCCTTTGAACTTTGTCTTCCTGCAACTGAAATCCAGCAGAGGTTAAAACTTTAACCACTAGGTCAAGGGTATCTTTCAGTATGTTGTTATTGGGACATGAAATTAAAATATCATCCATGTAATGCAAAATGATAGCTTCTCTCTTTTCAGCATGCACTGAGGACAGCAATGACCCCCCATACCACTGGCAGATGAAAGGGCTGGCTTTCATCCCCTGAGGTAATACTGTCCAGTGGTACCGTTTCATTGGAGCTTCTCTGTTAATTGTAGGAATGGAAAAGGCAAACCTTGGTGCATCCTCTGGGTGCAGGGGAATTTGAAAAAAAACAATCTTTAATATCAAGTACCGCTAGTAGCCAATCCTGTGGTAGCATGGTGGGAGATGGCATTCCTGGTTGGAGAGATCCCATATCTTGTATTTTTTTGTTTATTTCTCTTAAATCTTGAAGGAGACACCATTTATCTTTCCCTGGCTTTTTTATTACAAACACCGGGGAATTCCAAGGGCTGGTTGTTTCTACTATGTGTCCTTTAGCCAATTCTTCTTCCACTAATTTTTCTAGCGCCCCAAGTTTTTGTTTGCTGAGAGGCCACTGGTTCACCCAAATTGGATCATTATCTAGCCAAGATAACTTTTGGACCGGACGCTCTGCAGTGGCCTCTATCAAAAATCCTGAGGTGTCTCAGGAATTGTTAATTTGACCCCCCATTGCGACATGGTATCTCTCCCCCACAAGGGACACTTGTAGTCAATTACAAAAGGTCGGACACTAGCTATTCTACCGTCCGGACCTTCGATCTGGACGATATCTTTAGCAACTTTTGCCAGTTTCATCCCTCCAACACCCTGTATTTTCCCTGCCACCGGTTGTAATTCCCAATGTGAGGGCCACACCTTCTCCGGTATGATGGTTACATCTGCCCCAGTATCAATTAACCCTTCTACATGGAGATGTTCTGATTTATGTGTTAAATTACACCCCATAATGGGCTTATCTTCACCCACTACTTCTGCCCAGTAGACTCCCGGTGCTTTGTCATCTACTGGGACTTCTGTTGGAATAGGGATCACCTGGGCTATTACCTGCCCTTTGTCTATATAGAAAGGTGGTTGAGGGCACCTAGCTAAGAGAATGAGATGTGTTAGGTCTCCCATAATTGCCATGGGAGCCACCTCAATCTCTATTGGTGTGTGTGCTGTGTCTCCAATAACAAAATACCTACTATCCAGTCCAGCCAGGTCTTGTGAATTTTCCTGCAAATCTACTTCAACAACAGCCCAGCGGTCAGATCTGAAACAAAAAGCTTTAGAAGTTACAAGTCTGAATCGCTTTTGTGGTTGCCAGACCTTATTAGGCAAACATTCCTCACAATTACATTTCTGCAGTCTCCCACCCCGCTCCCTTTCCTCCCCTTTTCCCATTAAAACAGAGTCCTTTTTCTGCTGTTTCCCTTGTTGCTGGGTTTGAGGACAGTTCCTTGCAAAATGTCCTGGCCTCTTGCTGGAAACAGATGATGTGCTGTAGCTGTCCTGGTGGCATCTGTGGCTTGTTCATTCCTGGTGTCACTGCTGCCACTGTCCCTGGGTTGCCCGGTTTCTTGTCGTGTACACTGTACAAGTCTGCTTTCTGGGCACACGCTTCAATCGTATCTGCTATGGTGGGTGGAGGGTTAATAGGTAGACTCAGAATTACTTGACGACAAGCCTCGTTGGCATTTCTTTGGTCTATTTCTTTAAGCAGTTCTATCTGGGCCACTGGTTCTTTAACTTGTCTCTGTATCTGTAGTCTCAGACGATCTACAAACTGTAAGAAACTCTCACATGGAAACTGGTTAATATTAACATAATTGACTTGAATATCAGCTGTTGGTAATTGGTAAAAAATGTTTTCAGCTACATCACAAACTTTATCTGCAACAAACTTTGTTAATATTCTCACTTGATCGGCAGGGTTAATTCAATTTCTCTCCCCACATAAATGTTCTAAAGTGATTTCATTGTTCTCTGTATCATGTGCATTTTGATTACTTTGTTTGAGTTCAGCTAGGAGTTTTGTTAACGATCTTTTCCATAAACTTTCCCAAAGATCATATTCAGAGGGAGTTAGCAAACACCGAAATACATTTTTAATATCTGCAGGAATTAAATCCAGTGATTTCAATGTAGTTCTTATCATTCCCCTTAAGATTTCACTATCACGACCAAAATCATTTTTAATTTTAAAAATATCTTTGATTACTTGGTAATTGAAAGGCTGATGTTGTAATCTCATTGCTCCTCTGTTGTGATTGTATACAACAGGGGCTGCTGTTACTATAACTTCATTTTCTCCAGGGCTGCCATTCCCTGGGCTTCTTTGCTCGCCCCCGCCAGGCTCCGGGGTGCCTGTTCCTTCCCCACACCTGTGGAGAGACACAGCTCCTCCCCCGCAGGAGCCGGGCGGGGGGCCGCCCCCCCGCACACCAGGCTCCGGGGGTCCAAATCCCCCCACGCCGGGCTCCGGGGCTCCCATTCCCTCATCGGGCTTGTGGAGGGACTCAGCCCCACCCCCGCTGGAGCCAGGAGGGGGTCCGTGCTCCCCCCCTTCAGGCCCGGCAGGCAGGCCCCCCCCCATCGGCGGGCAGGGCCGGGACACCCCTCCCCCTGCCCCTCTGCAGGAGCAAGGGATGTAACTCCCTCTCTCCCCGCCCCTCCTCCCCACGGGACAGGGGCCCGAGGGATAGGGGATAGGGTTACAGCCTCGGGGGGCAGGGTCATAGGGTGGGGCCAAGCAGGGCTGGGAGGTGGAGCAGGGTGGAACATCAGAGGGAACAAAGGGCTTGAGATGAGGGGTATGGGTGGAAACCGGTGGGTGGGAGGGGTCATGGGTAGGAGAAAGGGGGTACAATGGAGGATTCACCATGTGGCCAGGTAACACGTGGCCACTGCCATTTTGGCTCTCTGCCATGTGGGGAGAGGAAGATCCATTTTCTGTAACACTGACAGGGTATAGGGAGGGAGCCTTGACGGCTTGTGAGGCAGGACTGGGTGACTGAGAGAGACACACCGGACTAGAACTTGTATTGTTTGTCTCGGGTATCTTTTCTATTGGGGGAATAGAGGTTTTGGGGGAAAAGTTAGGGAAGTTAGATGGATACTGTGGTGCTTGTTTGTCTTCCGTTTTTATTTCTCTGTTAACTAATTCTTTTCAAATTAAAAGAAAAACCGGGAGGAATTTCAGGGCCAATTTGTCTCCTCCTTCTATTTTTAAGGTTAATAAATTTCCAATTTTATCCCAGGCAGTTACTGAATCTAATTTCAACAATTCGATCTGTTCACTTTGCTGAGTCAAATATGATACAAACTGTTTTATCTTATGTTTTGAAATTTTTACATTTGTGGTTCTTAAAAATGTCTGTATTTTTTGTGTATGACTCCTTTCTTGTGTGCATAGCCGGGCTCCCATTTTGGAGGTCACAGCAGCTCTGCACACAATCTGTCTATTTTCCCTACCACAGAAAACAAAGTCGCACCAAAAGGATTACAATTGAACTCACACTATACAGGTAGCAGGGAGAATCCCTCTCCCCCCCCCCACCCCGTCTCTGCCCACGGCTGGGGGAGCCCCACACGCTCGGGGCTGCTGCCGCTGGGAAGGAGTTACACAGAACACAGACCCCCGGGGTCTGTTTCACTCTCCACCCCTCCCAGCCCGGTGTCGGAGTTCAATCTTACCTTTTTTCTGTCGTTTTCTGGCAGTGTGGAAGGATACTTGTTGCCCTGGAATCGGTCCTCTGGTGCTGGAGGATTTTCGACTCCTTTTCGGAAACATTTTTTGCTGTTTTAAACTGCATCCGAAGTCTCCAAAGAACGGCTCACCCTGGCTCCGATAAACCTTTACGTGGGCTTGTGCAGCCCCACGTTGGGCGCCACTCTGTCGCTATCCCTCTCCTCGGTGGGACCCCTCTGTCCCACCCCCCGTGGTGCGAGCCAGCTCGTCTCTGGGCACAGGCAGCGGAGGGGGTCCTGGAGTGGATACAACACGGACTCAAAGTATCTAGACACAGGAGGCTCAAACTTGCTGGAATAATCCCGGGTTTATTGTCTGTGTTCCATCCAGGGCAAGAGAGAGACCGAAATGCTCAGGGTCTTATCTCTTATACCAGGGGGCAGGGGTGATTAGGGGATGCAGGAAGGTCACAGCCAATGGGAAGGGAAAGAAGGTTCTCAGGTAGGAACTAACATTACACAACCCAGAGGTGAGTTTTACCCTTGGGAGGTACCAAGATTTTTAGATGCACTACAACAACGAGGCACACAAACAACAATAACTAAAGCGTTAACAACAAAATAGAACCAGGGACCCCGTGATAGCCTTCTCGGCCAACATGGGAAAGGATGGAGGAGAGGCTTTGCTTCACAAACCCCCTTGGGTTGGCAGTCAGTGCCAGTGCTCCTGCAGGGCTCTGAGGAACACTCAGCTGGAACAGCAGGGATGAGCTGAGATCCCGGGCCGGTGGCTGAGGTGGATCAGCAGCTCTGTGGCGGTGCCTGGCACTGCCACACGTCCCGGCAGGACAGGGGGTGTGAGGCCACCAAGGAAGAGGGAAGAAGGAGAAGGAGAAGCAGCAGCTCCGTCTGGGTAATGGTGAATTTCCTTCTCTCCGCAGCAACAGCTCCCAGCAAAGTGTCCTTCTCTGAAGCTGAAGAAGCTGCCAAACTCTGCCCATCCTCCCCTTTTCCTGCCCTCTTCAGCCCTGGGCCCAGCCGAAATCTTTGTGTTTCTCAAGTACCACCCGCAGTCAGGTTTTCCCCGCAACTAATGGGTAAAAATTCAACAGTTGAGCCAGAACTAAAAGAAGGACACCTAACCACCAACAGCTTCTCATCTCCATCTCTTTGCACTCCAAAAGCCAGGAGGGATCGATCTGTCACCTCAAAACCACTCAATCCCACTGAAAACAGCTCCATTTTACTCCAAAAGGGCTCAATCCCAACTCAAAAGGGCTTGTTCCTCCTCAGAAAATCTCAATCCCACACTAAAATTACTCAGTTCCACTGCTGCCAGGTGAGATGGAGTTGGAAGATGTTCTGGTTTAGGGCAAATTTGGAAGAAAACCTCTGAATGGGGTCCCTGTGAAAAACAAATTAAAGTTGTCCCTCCCCTGACTGTTTCAGTAAAAATATTTTCTTGGAGAAAAGTGGAAAAACACAGTTTACTTAACAATCAAAGTATCTACAAGCATGAGCAAGATGAATAATATTAAAGAATAAATCCTCTGGCTGTTTGAAGAGATGGCAAAGCCAGAAAAGTCCTTTCCATGGGGTGTAGCTCAGCTCGCTCAGTCTCTTATCAGTTCCTCCGGCGCTGGAAAGGGCCCAGGCCCAGGCCCCCGTGGGCCACAGCCGTGAGCTCCCGGGGTTTGTCTGGGTTCTCAGTCCAGAGCAGCTTTGAACAGATCCAAGGAAAAAGGCAAAAAACACTCCGGGGAACTCCTGTGCCTCAGCTAGCTAAAAACCAACTGAACTAAACTAAAAACTAATGAAAAAGGAAACTGAACTAAAGTGCCTAGAAGCAAAGGAGAGCTCTGTCCCACTGTCTGTCCCTGCTGCAGACAACACAGGCCAGGGAAGCGTGCAGGGCACTGAGTGCCATTTCTGCAAACAAACTGCAGCTTCTTCTTCCCCCCCTTGGCTCTCAGAGCCAGTCTTGAAGGTGCAGAACTTAATAGGCAGCAGAAACAGAACAGACGCCTGGGGATCCAAGGATCACAAAGTCACCCCAGGCCAGAAGGAGGTTGGGAGAAGTGGGATCCACATTTGGAGCGGTGGGATGGGGATTGTGTGGGGCTGGCTGGCTGGGCTGTATTTGATAGGAAATCAAACTTTCAGAGTTCCTGATTTCTGTCCCATTCATTTTCAGTCGGGTGCAACTCTGTTTGCAGAGGGTCGCTGTGGCGCTCGAGACGGACACACGACGCAGCGAGATTGGCACGGCAAGAGCAATCTTTATTGTTCACAAGCTGCTTTTCAATGATTCGCAGTGGGGGCTGGGTAACCTGGTGATTCAGAGATCCTGGCCATCCTTTGGAGGCAAGATACATTTTTCTAAGAGAGAGAAAAGTACCACTCCCAGCAATCTTTGAGTAAGTTATGTTAAACTGTTACACTCCATTGCTGTTCTCCCCTGCCACCCCACCCCAATACCTGTATCCCAGTTTCCCCCCAGCCCCTCTCCTCCCCTATAAATACCCCAGTTTATCCCCTGTTCCAGAGAGCTGCTGTCACTGGCTCCCTTGGCCGAGGGCCCGGCTGTAATAAAGGCCAGTTCTCTGCGGAACGCCACACAGCGCTCTGCTCTCTCCCTCCGTGTCGCCTGCACGCTGCCGCTGAGCTGAGCTGAGCTGAAATCACTCGCCGGGCAGAGGACGTGTCTGTGCCCCGGGCAGCCCAACCGCGGACCGCTTTTCCGGGAGTCGCGGCACCCCTGCCACCTCCACCGCCGCGGCAACCTATGAGAAAGCACAGCTGGGTTCTGCTCAGGCCATTTCAAACTACCTGGGGTATTTGGGACTTGCCCTTGCAAAGGCAGCATCTCAGGAAAAGTCCAAGTTTCTCTTCATGGACTCCCAGGATGTCTTGCCTTGGAAGGGACCTTAAAGCTCCTCTTGTTCCAACTCTCAGCACACTCACGACACCTTCCCCTAGACCAGCTTGCTCCAAGCCCCATCCAACCTGACCTTGAACCCTTCCAAGGGTCAGACAATCACAGCTTCTCTGCAACCTGGTCTATTCCTGCCACATCTAAAATCATACCAAACTTAGCAGCCTCAGACATCGTTTTCTATCAAATATCTCCATTTATCTAGGAAAGAAATATGGCAAAACTTGTTTGCATCTGACATTGCAAAATCAACATGACCTCTTCAGAAAGATCTGCTGCCCGCCCACTTTTCTTATTTTTGCCCATTTGGTGGAACATTTGCATTCTGTTGTTGTTTGGAGCAGTATTTTAATGTATCTGGCGGAGGCTGCTTCAAATAGTACAGCGAGATACCAGGGGGTGAGGGGTGGAAAACTGAGCTCTTACACATCCAGTACTTCTCTTGTTGGAAGTCTTCAATCCCACCTCTCTGCTGGGATGAAATAGGTGCTACTCATCCAATTTCTAAAGTATCGTGCATCAAGCTGACACTATTTGAAGACTTCAAAATAGAAAAGCCAATTGAAACAAACCTCTGCTCCTTTCCATTTTCTCTGTTCCAGAGTTTAGGACAGAAGACAGGAGAGAAAGATTGTTTTGGCAACAATGTTTTCAGGACTCTAAAAAGAGTATCAAAACCGCTCTGCCACACTCTCAGCTCTTGCAGTGCCAAAAAGCACTGGCTGGCTTTGCTCACAGAATCACAATTGTGGTGGCATTTCTACCACACCACAGGACAGCGATGTTTTTCCTTTTCTCCTGGAAATACCTACAGCACTTCTGCGTAGCAAGGCAAACATGAGCCTCTTTTAGTGGCCCTTGAAACTGGACATGTGAAATGAGGTACACAAAGCCAAAGGCCAGCTGAACCTGGGATCTCTGAATGGGTCTTCACATTCTTCCCAGGAAGATGAATGAGAATCACTATTTTGGCAGGGAAACTGCATCAGCTGGCAATTTCGTGTAGGAAATGTGCTTTCTGCTCCTCTCAGAGCCAAAACTCCTACCCATTTCTTGCAAGTCCTTCTTAGATAAGGACCATGTTCAACTGAGTGACAGTGAAGCCAAATGGCAATCCAGGAATCAATTGTCCTGTACACAATCTCCTCCATCCATGTGGAAGGTTACTCAGGGACACACAGGAGGAAGGAAGAAACCCAAATGCATCATTGGACATAAAGTCAGACGTGTTGAGGGATGAAGAAATCTTGCAGAGCTATGGAAAGCTCCCCTGAAAAGCCAGTTCAGGAAGAGCCTGAGCTGTTTTGTGCTTCTAGGCCTGAAGATGCTCAGGATCTTTCCCAGATGCTCAGCAGGCAGTAGGATTGTGCCTGAATCTGGCTCTGGAAATGCCAGTGCCTCAACTGAGAGCTGTGGCAATGATTTCCATTGCATGGAGAGGGGCCACAGTCCTGCAAGAGTCTTTCAGCAGAGCAAACAGCAGCCTGGAGGGTGGGCAATGCTGCATCTGTACCACTGCATGCTCATCCTTCACCGTAATGCAGAGCTGCCCCCAAAGCTGCCATGGAACACTTTTTAGATTTCTCCTGTTGGATATATTTTGGAGAAGTTGTTCTAGGTGGCTTTGGATGGTGATCCTGTAGGAAGCAGCCATTCGCCTGCTGTGATATCCTTAAAACTAATCCTAACTTCTCATTGCCTTTGGTTTTATGTGGGATTTTTTGTCTGTTTGTTTGATTGGTTGGTTTGGGGTTGTTTCTTTGTGTTTTTGTCTGTTTTGGTTTGAGTTTTTTCCTTTTTTATAAATGACTGCTGAAGTTGGCACAGACCAACTCCAGAAGACGAAAACCAGGCTTGACTTTCCAGAAATGACTTTTGGCTGGCTTTAGCTGCATTCCCCAGGATCAGGATCCCCAGTAGATATTTCCAGGTTTTGCTCTGCATCATCAGCTTGCCCTGACTTTGCTCAGTGTTTCACCAATGGAGAAGACAATGGATATTTTGCCAAACCTCCTTTCAAACAACAAAACTTGGGGCAGCACGACACAAAAGAAGAAAAGAAAATATTCCCCGGTTAGAACAGAGCCAGAGTGCCACCATTTTCCCCTCCACTTTTATTGATGTTCTACATTTAGAGGCAAAGCTTCCATCTCCAAAAGCTTCCATCTCTCACTTCCTGATGCACTTTGCTACCCTTTAGCCTTCACCCCCCACGCATCGGACTGCTGTCCATGTGGGGCTGGGGATGCTCAGCCTGGAAAGAGAAGGTGCTGGGGAGGCCTCCCTGCAGCTCTAGGAAAGATGGGCACCGAGAGGAGAAGCCTTTCAAGTGCAGGAGTGAGATTGAAGTTGCATCTAATGAAGCTGCTCTTTTCCACTCAGGCTGCTGGGGCACTGGCCCAGGCTGTGCACACAGGCTGGGGATGCTCCATCCTTGGCAACATCCAAGGCCAGCTGGGAGCAGGGCTCTGAGCAACATATTCTGGGGGAAGATTGCTCAGCTTGGAACAAGATGGTCTTTAGGGTCCCTTCCAAGCCCAGCCACCCAGGGATTCCATCATTCTATGGTCTCCGTTGTCCTCTTCAGTCTGGGCCTGGGCTCCTGGCAGTGATGTCACAGTGCACGCTCCAGCTAGAACTTCCAGCATCCAGCAACGGCCACAACACAACCCTTGGCTTGTTGTGTCAGCACGCTCTTCAGAGTGCTCCAAGGCCACCCCTGTCACCTTGCTTGTCACCTGCTCCCTGATACCCCCCTCAGTCCTGAAAGCTCCCCGTTGCTTAGATTTCGATATCCATCCCTGGAGGATGTCTGCATTTCTTCCAAAGAAGGTATGGTACTATACCACGGAGGTGGACACCCCGCAGCTGCCTGGGTGGGCTGGAGCTGTGTGGGATAGTGTGGGAAAGGGACCCCACTCTGAGATTTTGCTACCTCTGCAGGCTGTCATGGACAGAGAGGAGGAGATGGAGGTGGATACACTGATTGATTCTGAAGAAGACATGGAAGTGGATGGAGAGGAGATTGAAGAGGAAGAGATGGAGGTGGAAACGGAAGACTATATTGAAGAGATGGATATCGATGTAAAAGATGAGGAGGAGGACATGGTGTTGGGATGAAGACCGATGCCAGCAGTAGAACAGGCAGGTGCTCCCCACGGGCAGAGCGGGTCCTCTGCTGCCAGGCTGGGGCTGGGCTGGGCACTCCCTGCTCAGGGACACGCTAGCCCATGCACTGGATTCTGGTGGCCTTCCCTGGCCTGTCCTCTGCTTGCTTTGGGCCACACAAGCCCTGTTCCAGTGCCTGGGCCACAGCCCCCAGCCCCAGCCAGGCTCACTTCTGGCAGCAGAGTCCCCCTGTGCCAGTGTCCCAGCCTGGCAGCACATGGAACACCCCTCCATGCCTGACTGCACTGACCGTGCTACTTGTTTTTCTTCCAGGACTGAGGCACATCCCAGACAGAGATGCCACCCTTCTGTATATACGTTTTGGAGTTGTTTTGTTCTCGATAGATGTTTTAGGGATTGTTAAAATTTTCTGTAAATATGTTTCATATCGTTTTCTTAGCTAAGTTCTTAGGTAAATAGGTTCTATACTTTGTTGTTGTTGTTGTTACAAATATTCTGACATTGTAAATATGTTGTGTAGTTCATTCTTGTTCCTTTTCTTCTACAAATAAACATTCTTTGTTTTTCACACCCCAGTTCTCTTTGCATTTTCTTCGGGCACATTTGCAAAGTTGTGCTTTCCACTCGCTCCAGGTTCCCAGGGCTGGATGTCCCGGAGGGAGCTGGCACAGCCACCCCAGCAGTGGCTCCCTGTGCACAGGGGGTCCCACTGACAGAGCTCACCCTCTCCTTGCGGTTTCTCTGGACACACTTGGGAGCTGGAGGAGCAAATCCCAGTGGGCCCTGTCCCATGGCATCCCACATGGGAGCAGGGCTCAGCCTCATCCATGGCTCTTCCCTGGCTAGCCCCAGGGCTAAGGAGGCTGCACTGGGCTGCGGGCAGCCTGCTTCCTGGGCACCCTGAGGGGCTGGAGCCAGCCTGGAGGGAGCCTCAGCACAGGGGCCTCTGGCCTACATGCACCAACATTTCCTTTGCAAACCCCCTCTGTCACCACACTCTGCTACAAGCACAACATCAATTGTTCCTCCTACTTCAAGGGGAGACCTTAATTGGCACAAATTTGTCCCTTGGACTTTCTAGCACAGCGAATGTCAGCGCTTGTAATCCCTGTTCTGCACTCCCAAAGCTGGTCACACTTCAGGCCCTTTGTACACCCATTTCCTGATGTGCATCTCACAGTGAGGTGAGATGTGAGCTCTCAGCACACTCAGGACACCTTCCCCTAGACCAGCTTGCTCCAAGCCCCATCCAACCTGGCCTTCAACCCTTCCAAGGGTGAGACAATCACAGACCTGTACTATTCCTCCCACATCGAAAATCATACCAAACTTAGCAGCCTCAGAGATAGATTTCTATTAAATATCTACATTTTTCTAGGAAAGAAATATGGCAAAACTTGTTTGCATCTGACTTCGCAAAATCAACACGAGCTCTTCAGAAAGGGGTGATGCCCACTTTTCTTATTTTTCCCCATTTGGTGGAACATTGTCATTCTGTTGTTGTTTGGAGCAGTATTTTAATGTATCTGGCTGAGGCTGCTTCAAATAGTCCAGCGAGATACCAGGGTGTGAGGGGTGGAGAACTGAGCTCTTACACATCCAGTACTTCTCTTGTTGGAAGTCTTCAATCCCACCTCTCTGCTGGGATGAAATAGGTGCTACTCATCCAACTTCTAAATTATCATGCATCAAGCTGACACTATTTCAAGACTAAAAAATAAAAAAGCCAATTTAAACAAACCTCTGCTCCTTTCCATGTTCTCTGTTCCAGAGTTTATGACAGAAGACAGGAGAGAAAGATTGTTCAGGGAACAATGTTTTCAGGACTCTAAAAAGAACTGAAAATCCGCTCTGCCACACTCTCAGCTGCTGCAGCCCCAAAAAGCACTGGCTCTCTTTGCTCACAGACTCACAATTGTGGTGGCATTTCTACCATGCCACAGGACAGCGATTTTTTTCTTTTTCTCCTGGAAATACCTACAGCACTTCTGCGTAGCAAGGCAAACATGAGCCTCTTTTAGTGGCCCTTGAAACTGGACATGTGAAATGAGCTACACAAAGCCAAAGGCCAGCTGAACCTGGGATCTCTGAATGGCTCTTCACATTCTTCCCAGGAAGATGAATGGCAATCACTATTTTGGCAGGGAAACTGCATCAGCTGGCAATTTGGTGTAGGAAATGTGCTTTCTGCTCCTCTCAGAGCCAAAACTCCTACCCATTTCTTGCAAGTCCTTCTTAGATAAGGACCATGTTCAGCTGAGCGACAGTGAAGCCAAATGGCAATGCAGGAATCAATTGTCCTGTACACAATCTCCTCCATCCACGTGCAAGGTTACTCAGGGGCACACACGACGAAGGAAGAAACCCAAATGCATCATTGGACATAAAGTCAGACGTGTTGAGGGATGAAGAAATCTTGCAGAGCTATGGAAAGCTCCCCTGAAAAGCCAGTTCAGGAAGAGCCTGAGCTGTTTTGTGCTTCTAGGCCTGAAGATGTTCAGGATCTTTCCCAGATGCTCAGCAGGCAGTAGGATTGTACCTGAATCTGGCTCTGGAAATGCCAGTGCCTCAACTGAGAGCTGTGGCAATGATTTCCATTGCATGGAGAGGGGCCACAGTCCTGCAAGAGTCTTTCAGCAGAGCAAACAGCAGCCTGGAGGGTGGGCAATGCTGCATCTGTACCACTGCATGCTCATCCTTCACCGTAATGCAGAGCTGCCCCCAAAGCTGCCATGGATCACTTTTTAGATTTCTCCTCTTGGATATATTTTGGAGAAGTTGTTCTAGGTGGCATTTGATGGAGATCCTGTAAGAAGCAGCCATTTGCCTGCTGTGATATCCTTACAACTAATCCTAACTTCTCACTGCCTTTGGTTTTATTTTGGTTTTTTTATCCATTTGTTTGATTGGTTCGTTTGGGTTTGTTTGTTTGTGTTTTTGTCTCTTTTGGTTTGAGATTTTTTCCTTTTTTATAAAGGACTGGTGAAGTTGGCACAGCCCAACTCCAGAAGATGTAAACCAGGCTTGACTTTCCAGAAATGACTTTTGGCTGGCTTTAGCTGCATTCCCCAGGATCAGGATCCCCAGTAGATATTTGCAGGTTTTGCTCTGCATCTTCAGCTTGCCCTGACTTTGCTCAGTGTTTCACCAATGGAGAAGACAATGGATATTTTGCCAAACCTCCTTTCAAACAACCAAACTTGTGGCAGCACGACAGAAAAGAAGAAAATATTCCCCAGTTAGAACAGAGCCAGAGTGCCACCATTTTCCCCTCCACTTTTATTGATTTTCTACATTTAGAGGCAAAGCTTTGTTACCACTGAAGATGAATAGATCACACGGACACAGGTCGAGGTGTGGTGAAAAGAAGAGCCGAGTTTATTTTCCCTCCCAGGATTTATAGGCTTTTGACCACGGCCAGGGATTGGATGGTCAGGATAACACTTTCTCACTGCACTGGCCATGAGAGATGCCCATCACAAGACGTGTAACAGAAAGAATGTACACATATCTATGTTTACAGTTACTGTCTTGGGAAAGTCTCTAGAAAACTATGTTAGCAAGCTCAGAAGCTGAGTTTTCAGGGCAACAAAGCTTCCATCTCTCACTTCCTGATGCTCTTTGCTACCCTTTAGCCTTCACCCCCACGCATCGGACTGCTGTCCATGTGGGGCTGGGGATGCTCAGCCTGGAAAGAGAAGGTGCTGGGGAGGCCTCCCTGCAGCTCTAGGAAAGATGGGCACCGAGAGGAGAAGCCTTTCAACTGCAGGAGTGAGATTGAAGTTGCATCTAATGAAGCTGCTCTTTTCCACTCAGGCTGCTGGGGCACTGGCCCAGGCTGTGCACACAGGCTGGGGATGCTCCATCCTTGGCAACATCCAAGGCCAGCTGGGAGCAGGGCTCTGAGCAACCTGTTCTGGGGGAAGATTGCTCAGCTTGGAACAAGATGGTCTTTAGGGTCCCTTCCAAGCCCAGCCACCCAGGGATTCCGTCATTCTATGGTCTCCGTTGTCCTCTTCAGTCTGGGCCTGGGCTCCTGGCACTGATGTCACAGTGCACGCTCCAGCTAGAACTTCCAGCATCCAGCAACGGCCACAACACAACCCTTGGCTCCTTGTGTCAGCACGCTCTTCAGAGTGCTCCAAGGCCACCCCGTCACCTTGCTTGTCACCTGCTCCCTGATACCCCCAGCAGTCCTGAAAGCTCCCCGTTGCTTAGATTTCGATATCCATCCCTGGAGGATGTCTGCATTTCTTCCAAAGAAGGTATGGTACTATTCCATGGAGGTGGACACCCCGCAGCTGCCTGGGTGGGCTGGAGCTGTGTGGGATAGTGTGGGAAAGGGACCCCACTCTGAGATTTTGCTACCTCTGCAGGCTGTCATGGACAGAGAGGAGGAGATGGAGGTGGATACACTGATTGATTCTGAAGAAGACATGGAAGTGGATGGAGAGGAGATTGAAGAGGAAGAGATGGAGGTGGAAACGGAAGACTATATTGAAGAGATGGATATCGATGTAAAAGATGAGGAGGAGGACATGGTGTTGGGATGAAGACCGATGCCAGCAGTAGAACAGGCAGGTGCTCCCCACGGGCAGAGCGGGTCCTCTGCTGCCAGGCTGGGGCTGGGCTGGGCACTCCCTGCTCAGGGACACGCTAGCCCATGCACTGGATTTTGGTGGCCTTCCCTGGCCTGTCCTCTGCTTGCTTTGGGCCACACAAGCCCTGTTCCAGTGCCTGGGCCACAGCCCCCAGCCCCAGCCAGGCTCACTTCTGGCAGCAGAGTCCCCCTGTGCCAGTGTCCCAGCCTGGCAGCACATGGAACACCCCTCCATGCCTGACTGCACTGACCGTGACACTTGTTTTTCTTCCAGGACTGAGGCACATCCCAGACAGAGATGCCACCCTTCTGTATATACGTTTTGGAGTTGTTTTGTTCTCGATAGATGTTTTAGGGATTGTTAAAATTTTCTGTAAATATGTTTCATATCGTTTTCTTAGCTAAGTTCTTAGGTAAATAGGTTCTATACTTTGTTGTTGTTGTTGTTACAAATATTCTGACATTGTAAATATGTTGTGTAGTTCATTCTTGTTCCTTTTCTTCTACAAATAAACATTCTTTGTTTTTCACACCCCAGTTCTCTTTGCATTTTCTTCGGGCACATTTGCAAAGTTGTGCTTTCCACTCGCTCCAGGTTCCCAGGGCTGGATGTCCCGGAGGGAGCTGGCACAGCCACCCCAGCAGTGGCTCCCTGTGCACAGGGGGTCCCACTGACAGAGCTCACCCTCTCCTTGCGGTTTCTCTGGACACACTTGGGAGCTGGAGGAGCAAATCCCAGTGGGCCCTGTCCCATGGCATCCCACATGGGAGCAGGGCTCAGCCTCATCCATGGCTCTTCCCTGGCTAGCCCCAGGGCTAAGGAGGCTGCACTGGGCTGCGGGCAGCCTGCTTCCTGGGCACCCTGAGGGGCTGGAGCCAGCCTGGAGGGAGCCTCAGCACAGGGGCCTCTGGCCTACATGCACCAACATTTCCTTTGGAAACCCCCTCTGTCACCACACTCTGCTACAAGCACAACATCAATTGTTCCTCCTACTTCAAGGGGAGACATTAATTGGCACAAATTTGTCCCTTGGACTTTCTAGCACAGCAAATGGCAGCGCTTGGAATCCCTGTTCTGCACTCCCAAAGCTGGTCACACTTCAGGCCCTTTGTACACCCATTTCCTGATGTGCATCTCACAGTGAGGTGAGATGTGAGCTCTCAGCACACTCAGGGCACCTTCCCCTAGACCAGCTTGCTCCAAGCCCCATCCAACCTGGCCTTCAACCCTTCCAAGGGTGAGACAATCACAGACCTGTACTATTCCTCCCACATCGAAAATCATACCAAACTTAGCAGCCTCAGAGATAGATTTCTATTAAATATCTACATTTTTCTAGGAAAGAAATATGGCAAAACTTGTTTGCATCTGACTTCGCAAAATCAACACGAGCTCTTCAGAAAGGGGTGATGCCCACTTTTCTTATTTTTCCCCATTTGGTGGAACATTGTCATTCTGTTGTTGTTTGGAGCAGTATTTTAATGTATCTGGCTGAGGCTGCTTCAAATAGTCCAGCGAGATACCAGGGTGTGAGGGGTGGAGAACTGAGCTCTTACACATCCAGTACTTCTCTTGTTGGAAGTCTTCAATCCCACCTCTCTGCTGGGATGAAATAGGTGCTACTCATCCAACTTCTAAATTATCATGCATCAAGCTGACACTATTTCAAGACTAAAAAATAAAAAAGCCAATTTAAACAAACCTCTGCTCCTTTCCATGTTCTCTGTTCCAGAGTTTATGACAGAAGACAGGAGAGAAAGATTGTTCAGGGAACAATGTTTTCAGGACTCTAAAAAGAACTGAAAATCCGCTCTGCCACACTCTCAGCTGCTGCAGCCCCAAAAAGCACTGGCTCTCTTTGCTCACAGACTCACAATTGTGGTGGCATTTCTACCATGCCACAGGACAGCGATTTTTTTCTTTTTCTCCTGGAAATACCTACAGCACTTCTGCGTAGCAAGGCAAACATGAGCCTCTTTTAGTGGCCCTTGAAACTGGACATGTGAAATGAGCTACACAAAGCCAAAGGCCAGCTGAACCTGGGATCTCTGAATGGCTCTTCACATTCTTCCCAGGAAGATGAATGGCAATCACTATTTTGGCAGGGAAACTGCATCAGCTGGCAATTTGGTGTAGGAAATGTGCTTTCTGCTCCTCTCAGAGCCAAAACTCCTACCCATTTCTTGCAAGTCCTTCTTAGATAAGGACCATGTTCAGCTGAGCGACAGTGAAGCCAAATGGCAATCCAGGAATCAATTGTCCTGTACACAATCTCCTCCATCCACGTGCAAGGTTACTCAGGGGCACACACGACGAAGGAAGAAACCCAAATGCATCATTGGACATAAAGTCAGACGTGTTGAGGGATGAAGAAATCTTGCAGAGCTATGGAAAGCTCCCCTGAAAAGGCAGTTCAGGAAGAGCCTGAGCTGTTTTGTGCTTCTAGGCCTGAAGATGTTCAGGATCTTTCCCAGATGCTCAGCAGGCAGTAGGATTGTACCTGAATCTGGCTCTGGAAATGCCAGTGCCTCAACTGAGAGCTGTGGCAATGATTTCCATTGCATGGAGAGGGGCCACAGTCCTGCAAGAGTCTTTCAGCAGAGCAAACAGCAGCCTGGAGGGTGGGCAATGCTGCATCTGTACCACTGCATGCTCATCCTTCACCGTAATGCAGAGCTGCCCCCAAAGCTGCCATGGATCACTTTTTAGATTTCTCCTCTTGGATATATTTTGGAGAAGTTGTTCTAGGTGGCATTTGATGGAGATCCTGTAAGAAGCAGCCATTTGCCTGCTGTGATATCCTTACAACTAATCCTAACTTCTCACTGCCTTTGGTTTTATTTTGGTTTTTTTATCCATTTGTTTGATTGGTTCGTTTGGGTTTGTTTGTTTGTGTTTTTGTCTCTTTTGGTTTGAGATTTTTTCCTTTTTTATAAAGGACTGGTGAAGTTGGCACAGCCCAACTCCAGAAGATGTAAACCAGGCTTGACTTTCCAGAAATGACTTTTGGCTGGCTTTAGCTGCATTCCCCAGGATCAGGATCCCCAGTAGATATTTGCAGGTTTTGCTCTGCATCTTCAGCTTGCCCTGACTTTGCTCAGTGTTTCACCAATGGAGAAGACAATGGATATTTTGCCAAACCTCCTTTCAAACAACCAAACTTGTGGCAGCACGACAGAAAAGAAGAAAATATTCCCCAGTTAGAACAGAGCCAGAGTGCCACCATTTTCCCCTCCACTTTTATTGATTTTCTAGATTTAGAGGCAAAGCTTTGTTACCACTGAAGATGAATAGATCACACGGACACAGGTCGAGGTGTGGTGAAAAGAAGAGCCGAGTTTATTTTCCCTCCCAGGATTTATAGGCTTTTGACCACGGCCAGGGATTGGATGGTCAGGATAACACTTTCTCACTGCACTGGCCATGAGAGATGCCCATCACAAGACGTGTAACAGAAAGAATGTACACATATCTATGTTTACAGTTACTGTCTTGGGAAAGTCTCTAGAAAACTATGTTAGCAAGCTCAGAAGCTGAGTTTTCAGGGCAACAAAGCTTCCATCTCTCACTTCCTGATGCTCTTTGCTACCCTTTAGCCTTCACCCCCACGCATCGGACTGCTGTCCATGTGGGGCTGGGGATGCTCAGCCTGGAAAGAGAAGGTGCTGGGGAGGCCTCCCTGCAGCTCTAGGAAAGATGGGCACAGAGAGGAGAAGCCTTTCAACTGCAGGAGTGAGATTGAAGTTGCATCTAATGAAGCTGCTCTTTTCCACTCAGGCTGCTGGGGCACTGGCCCAGGCTGTGCACAGAGGCTGGGGATGCTCCATCCTTGGCAACATCCAAGGCCAGCTGGGAGCAGGGCTCTGAGCAACCTGTTCTGGGGGAAGATTGCTCAGCTTGGAACAAGATGGTCTTTAGGGTCCCTTCCAAGCCCAGCCACCCAGGGATTCCGTCATTCTATGGTCTCCGTTGTCCTCTTCAGTCTGGGCCTGGGCTCCTGGCAGTGATGTCACAGTGCATGCTCCAGCTAGAACTTCCAGCATCCAGCAACGGCCACAACACAACCCTTGGCTCCTTGTGTCAGCACGCTCTTCAGAGTGCTCCAAGGCCACCCCGTCACCTTGCTTGTCACCTGCTCCCTGATACCCCCAGCAGTCCTGAAAGCTCCCCGTTGCTTAGATTTCGATATCCATCCCTGGAGGATGTCTGCATTTCTTCCAAAGAAGGTATGGTACTATTCCATGGAGGTGGACACCCCGCAGCTGCCTGGGTGGGCTGGAGCTGTGTGGGATAGTGTGGGAAAGGGACCCCACTCTGAGATTTTGCTACCTCTGCAGGCTGTCATGGACAGAGAGGAGGAGATGGAGGTGGATACACTGATTGATTCTGAAGAAGACATGGAAGTGGATGGAGAGGAGATTGAAGAGGAAGAGATGGAGGTGGAAACGGAAGACTATATTGAAGAGATGGATATCGATGTAAAAGATGAGGAGGAGGACATGGTGTTGGGATGAAGACCGATGCCAGCAGTAGAACAGGCAGGTGCTCCCCACGGGCAGAGCGGGTCCTCTGCTGCCAGGCTGGGGCTGGGCTGGGCACTCCCTGCTCAGGGACACGCTAGCCCATGCACTGGATTTTGGTGGCCTTCCCTGGCCTGTCCTCTGCTTGCTTTGGGCCACACAAGCCCTGTTCCAGTGCCTGGGCCACAGCCCCCAGCCCCAGCCAGGCTCACTTCTGGCAGCAGAGTCCCCCTGTGCCAGTGTCCCAGCCTGGCAGCACATGGAACACCCCTCCATGCCTGACTGCACTGACCGTGACACTTGTTTTTCTTCCAGGACTGAGGCACATCCCAGACAGAGATGCCACCCTTCTGTATATACGTTTTGGAGTTGTTTTGTTCTCGATAGATGTTTTAGGGATTGTTAAAATTTTCTGTAAATATGTTTCATATCGTTTTCTTAGCTAAGTTCTTAGGTAAATAGGTTCTATACTTTGTTGTTGTTGTTGTTACAAATATTCTGACATTGTAAATATGTTGTGTAGTTCATTCTTGTTCCTTTTCTTCTACAAATAAACATTCTTTGTTTTTCACACCCCAGTTCTCTTTGCATTTTCTTCGGGCACATTTGCAAAGTTGTGCTTTCCACTCGCTCCAGGTTCCCAGGGCTGGATGTCCCGGAGGGAGCTGGCACAGCCACCCCAGCAGTGGCTCCCTGTGCACAGGGGGTCCCACTGACAGAGCTCACCCTCTCCTTGCGGTTTCTCTGGACACACTTGGGAGCTGGAGGAGCAAATCCCAGTGGGCCCTGTCCCATGGCATCCCACATGGGAGCAGGGCTCAGCCTCATCCATGGCTCTTCCCTGGCTAGCCCCAGGGCTAAGGAGGCTGCACTGGGCTGCGGGCAGCCTGCTTCCTGGGCACCCTGAGGGGCTGGAGCCAGCCTGGAGGGAGCCTCAGCACAGGGGCCTCTGGCCTACATGCACCAACATTTCCTTTGGAAACCCCCTCTGTCACCACACTCTGCTACAAGCACAACATCAATTGTTCCTCCTACTTCAAGGGGAGACATTAATTGGCACAAATTTGTCCCTTGGACTTTCTAGCACAGCAAATGGCAGCGCTTGGAATCCCTGTTCTGCACTCCCAAAGCTGGTCACACTTCAGGCCCTTTGTACACCCATTTCCTGATGTGCATCTCACAGTGAGGTGAGATGTGAGCTCTCAGCACACTCAGGGCACCTTCCCCTAGACCAGCTTGCTCCAAGCCCCATCCAACCTGGCCTTCAACCCTTCCAAGGGTGAGACAATCACAGACCTGTACTATTCCTCCCACATCGAAAATCATACCAAACTTAGCAGCCTCAGAGATAGATTTCTATTAAATATCTACATTTTTCTAGGAAAGAAATATGGCAAAACTTGTTTGCATCTGACTTCGCAAAATCAACACGAGCTCTTCAGAAAGGGGTGATGCCCACTTTTCTTATTTTTCCCCATTTGGTGGAACATTGTCATTCTGTTGTTGTTTGGAGCAGTATTTTAATGTATCTGGCTGAGGCTGCTTCAAATAGTCCAGCGAGATACCAGGGTGTGAGGGGTGGAGAACTGAGCTCTTACACATCCAGTACTTCTCTTGTTGGAAGTCTTCAATCCCACCTCTCTGCTGGGATGAAATAGGTGCTACTCATCCAACTTCTAAATTATCATGCATCAAGCTGACACTATTTCAAGACTAAAAAATAAAAAAGCCAATTTAAACAAACCTCTGCTCCTTTCCATGTTCTCTGTTCCAGAGTTTATGACAGAAGACAGGAGAGAAAGATTGTTCAGGGAACAATGTTTTCAGGACTCTAAAAAGAACTGAAAATCCGCTCTGCCACACTCTCAGCTGCTGCAGCCCCAAAAAGCACTGGCTCTCTTTGCTCACAGACTCACAATTGTGGTGGCATTTCTACCATGCCACAGGACAGCGATTTTTTTCTTTTTCTCCTGGAAATACCTACAGCACTTCTGCGTAGCAAGGCAAACATGAGCCTCTTTTAGTGGCCCTTGAAACTGGACATGTGAAATGAGCTACACAAAGCCAAAGGCCAGCTGAACCTGGGATCTCTGAATGGCTCTTCACATTCTTCCCAGGAAGATGAATGGCAATCACTATTTTGGCAGGGAAACTGCATCAGCTGGCAATTTGGTGTAGGAAATGTGCTTTCTGCTCCTCTCAGAGCCAAAACTCCTACCCATTTCTTGCAAGTCCTTCTTAGATAAGGACCATGTTCAGCTGAGCGACAGTGAAGCCAAATGGCAATCCAGGAATCAATTGTCCTGTACACAATCTCCTCCATCCACGTGCAAGGTTACTCAGGGGCACACACGACGAAGGAAGAAACCCAAATGCATCATTGGACATAAAGTCAGACGTGTTGAGGGATGAAGAAATCTTGCAGAGCTATGGAAAGCTCCCCTGAAAAGGCAGTTCAGGAAGAGCCTGAGCTGTTTTGTGCTTCTAGGCCTGAAGATGTTCAGGATCTTTCCCAGATGCTCAGCAGGCAGTAGGATTGTACCTGAATCTGGCTCTGGAAATGCCAGTGCCTCAACTGAGAGCTGTGGCAATGATTTCCATTGCATGGAGAGGGGCCACAGTCCTGCAAGAGTCTTTCAGCAGAGCAAACAGCAGCCTGGAGGGTGGGCAATGCTGCATCTGTACCACTGCATGCTCATCCTTCACCGTAATGCAGAGCTGCCCCCAAAGCTGCCATGGATCACTTTTTAGATTTCTCCTCTTGGATATATTTTGGAGAAGTTGTTCTAGGTGGCATTTGATGGAGATCCTGTAAGAAGCAGCCATTTGCCTGCTGTGATATCCTTACAACTAATCCTAACTTCTCACTGCCTTTGGTTTTATTTTGGTTTTTTTATCCATTTGTTTGATTGGTTCGTTTGGGTTTGTTTGTTTGTGTTTTTGTCTCTTTTGGTTTGAGATTTTTTCCTTTTTTATAAAGGACTGGTGAAGTTGGCACAGCCCAACTCCAGAAGATGTAAACCAGGCTTGACTTTCCAGAAATGACTTTTGGCTGGCTTTAGCTGCATTCCCCAGGATCAGGATCCCCAGTAGATATTTGCAGGTTTTGCTCTGCATCTTCAGCTTGCCCTGACTTTGCTCAGTGTTTCACCAATGGAGAAGACAATGGATATTTTGCCAAACCTCCTTTCAAACAACCAAACTTGTGGCAGCACGACAGAAAAGAAGAAAATATTCCCCAGTTAGAACAGAGCCAGAGTGCCACCATTTTCCCCTCCACTTTTATTGATTTTCTAGATTTAGAGGCAAAGCTTTGTTACCACTGAAGATGAATAGATCACACGGACACAGGTCGAGGTGTGGTGAAAAGAAGAGCCGAGTTTATTTTCCCTCCCAGGATTTATAGGCTTTTGACCACGGCCAGGGATTGGATGGTCAGGATAACACTTTCTCACTGCACTGGCCATGAGAGATGCCCATCACAAGACGTGTAACAGAAAGAATGTACACATATCTATGTTTACAGTTACTGTCTTGGGAAAGTCTCTAGAAAACTATGTTAGCAAGCTCAGAAGCTGAGTTTTCAGGGCAACAAAGCTTCCATCTCTCACTTCCTGATGCTCTTTGCTACCCTTTAGCCTTCACCCCCACGCATCGGACTGCTGTCCATGTGGGGCTGGGGATGCTCAGCCTGGAAAGAGAAGGTGCTGGGGAGGCCTCCCTGCAGCTCTAGGAAAGATGGGCACAGAGAGGAGAAGCCTTTCAACTGCAGGAGTGAGATTGAAGTTGCATCTAATGAAGCTGCTCTTTTCCACTCAGGCTGCTGGGGCACTGGCCCAGGCTGTGCACAGAGGCTGGGGATGCTCCATCCTTGGCAACATCCAAGGCCAGCTGGGAGCAGGGCTCTGAGCAACCTGTTCTGGGGGAAGATTGCTCAGCTTGGAACAAGATGGTCTTTAGGGTCCCTTCCAAGCCCAGCCACCCAGGGATTCCGTCATTCTATGGTCTCCGTTGTCCTCTTCAGTCTGGGCCTGGGCTCCTGGCAGTGATGTCACAGTGCACGCTCCAGCTAGAACTTCCAGCATCCAGCAACGGCCACAACACAACCCTTGGCTCCTTGTGTCAGCACGCTCTTCAGAGTGCTCCAAGGCCACCCCGTCACCTTGCTTGTCACCTGCTCCCTGATACCCCCAGCAGTCCTGAAAGCTCCCCGTTGCTTAGATTTCGATATCCATCCCTGGAGGATGTCTGCATTTCTTCCAAAGAAGGTATGGTACTATTCCATGGAGGTGGACACCCCGCAGCTGCCTGGGTGGGCTGGAGCTGTGTGGGATAGTGTGGGAAAGGGACCCCACTCTGAGATTTTGCTACCTCTGCAGGCTGTCATGGACAGAGAGGAGGAGATGGAGGTGGATACACTGATTGATTCTGAAGAAGACATGGAAGTGGATGGAGAGGAGATTGAAGAGGAAGAGATGGAGGTGGAAACGGAAGACTATATTGAAGAGATGGATATCGATGTAAAAGATGAGGAGGAGGACATGGTGTTGGGATGAAGACCGATGCCAGCAGTAGAACAGGCAGGTGCTCCCCACGGGCAGAGCGGGTCCTCTGCTGCCAGGCTGGGGCTGGGCTGGGCACTCCCTGCTCAGGGACACGCTAGCCCATGCACTGGATTTTGGTGGCCTTCCCTGGCCTGTCCTCTGCTTGCTTTGGGCCACACAAGCCCTGTTCCAGTGCCTGGGCCACAGCCCCCAGCCCCAGCCAGGCTCACTTCTGGCAGCAGAGTCCCCCTGTGCCAGTGTCCCAGCCTGGCAGCACATGGAACACCCCTCCATGCCTGACTGCACTGACCGTGACACTTGTTTTTCTTCCAGGACTGAGGCACATCCCAGACAGAGATGCCACCCTTCTGTATATACGTTTTGGAGTTGTTTTGTTCTCGATAGATGTTTTAGGGATTGTTAAAATTTTCTGTAAATATGTTTCATATCGTTTTCTTAGCTAAGTTCTTAGGTAAATAGGTTCTATACTTTGTTGTTGTTGTTGTTACAAATATTCTGACATTGTAAATATGTTGTGTAGTTCATTCTTGTTCCTTTTCTTCTACAAATAAACATTCTTTGTTTTTCACACCCCAGTTCTCTTTGCATTTTCTTCGGGCACATTTGCAAAGTTGTGCTTTCCACTCGCTCCAGGTTCCCAGGGCTGGATGTCCCGGAGGGAGCTGGCACAGCCACCCCAGCAGTGGCTCCCTGTGCACAGGGGGTCCCACTGACAGAGCTCACCCTCTCCTTGCGGTTTCTCTGGACACACTTGGGAGCTGGAGGGGCAAATCCCAGTGGGCCCTGTCCCATGGCATCCCACATGGGAGCAGGGCTCAGCCTCATCCATGGCTCTTCCCTGGCTAGCCCCAGGGCTAAGGAGGCTGCACTGGGCTGCGGGCAGCCTGCTTCCTGGGCACCCTGAGGGGCTGGAGCCAGCCTGGAGGGAGCCTCAGCACAGGGGCCTCTGGCCTACATGCACCAACATTTCCTTTGCAAACCCCCTCTGTCACCACACTCTGCTACAAGCACAACATCAATTGTTCCTCCTACTTCAAGGGGAGACCTTAATTGGCACAAATTTGTCCCTTGGACTTTCTAGCACAGCAAATGGCAGCGCTTGGAATCCCTGTTCTGCACTCCCAAAGCTGGTCACACTTCAGGCCCTTTGTACACCCATTTCCTGATGTGCATCTCACAGTGAGGTGAGATGTGAGCTCTCAGCACACTCAGGGCACCTTCCCCTAGACCAGCTTGCTCCAAGCCCCATCCAACCTGGCCTTCAACCCTTCCAAGGGTGAGACAATCACAGACCTGTACTATTCCTCCCACATCGAAAATCATACCAAACTTAGCAGCCTCAGAGATAGATTTCTATTAAATATCTACATTTTTCTAGGAAAGAAATATGGCAAAACTTGTTTGCATCTGACTTCGCAAAATCAACACGAGCTCTTCAGAAAGGGGTGATGCCCACTTTTCTTATTTTTCCCCATTTGGTGGAACATTGTCATTCTGTTGTTGTTTGGAGCAGTATTTTAATGTATCTGGCTGAGGCTGCTTCAAATAGTCCAGCGAGATACCAGGGGGTGAGGGGTGGAGAACTGAGCTCTTACACATCCAGTACTTCTCTTGTTGGAAGTCTTCAATCCCACCTCTCTGCTGGGATGAAATAGGTGCTACTCATCCAACTTCTAAATTATCATGCATCAAGCTGACACTATTTCAAGACTAAAAAATAAAAAAGCCAATTTAAACAAACCTCTGCTCCTTTCCATGTTCTCTGTTCCAGAGTTTATGACAGAAGACAGGAGAGAAAGATTGTTCAGGGAACAATGTTTTCAGGACTCTAAAAAGAACTGAAAATCCGCTCTGCCACACTCTCAGCTGCTGCAGCCCCAAAAAGCACTGGCTCTCTTTGCTCACAGACTCACAATTGTGGTGGCATTTCTACCATGCCACAGGACAGCGATTTTTTTCTTTTTCTCCTGGAAATACCTACAGCACTTCTGCGTAGCAAGGCAAACATGAGCCTCTTTTAGTGGCCCTTGAAACTGGACATGTGAAATGAGCTACACAAAGCCAAAGGCCAGCTGAACCTGGGATCTCTGAATGGCTCTTCACATTCTTCCCAGGAAGATGAATGGCAATCACTATTTTGGCAGGGAAACTGCATCAGCTGGCAATTTGGTGTAGGAAATGTGCTTTCTGCTCCTCTCAGAGCCAAAACTCCTACCCATTTCTTGCAAGTCCTTCTTAGATAAGGACCATGTTCAGCTGAGCGACAGTGAAGCCAAATGGCAATGCAGGAATCAATTGTCCTGTACACAATCTCCTCCATCCACGTGCAAGGTTACTCAGGGGCACACAGGAGGAAGGAAGGAAGCCAAATGCATCATTGGACATAAAGTCAGACGTGTTGAGGGATGAAGAAATCTTGCAGAGCTATGGAAAGCTCCCCTGAAAAGGCAGTTCAGGAAGAGCCTGAGCTGTTTTGTGCTTCTAGGCCTGAAGATGCTCAGGATCTTTCCCAGATGCTCAGCAGGCAGTAGGATTGTGCCTGAATCTGGCTCTGGAAATGCCAGTGCCTCAACTGAGAGCTGTGGCAATGATTTCCATTGCATGGAGAGGGGCCACAGTCCTGCAAGAGTCTTTCAGCAGAGCAAACAGCAGCCTGGAGGGTGGGCAGTGCTGCATCTGTACCACTGCATGCTCATCCTTCACCGTAATGCAGAGCTGCCCCCAAAGCTGCCATGGATCACTTTTTAGATTTCTCCTGTTGGATATATTTTGGAGAAGTTGTTCTAGGTGGCATTTGATGGAGATCCTGTAAGAAGCAGCCATTTGCCTGCTGTGATATCCTTACAACTAATCCTAACTTCTCACTGCCTTTGGTTTTATTTTGGTTTTTTTATCCATTTGTTTGATTGGTTCGTTTGGGTTTGTTTGTTTGTGTTTTTGTCTCTTTTGGTTTGAGATTTTTTCCTTTTTTATAAAGGACTGGTGAAGTTGGCACAGCCCAACTCCAGAAGATGTAAACCAGGCTTGACTTTCCAGAAATGACTTTTGGCTGGCTTTAGCTGCATTCCCCAGGATCAGGATCCCCAGTAGATATTTGCAGGTTTTGCTCTGCATCTTCAGCTTGCCCTGACTTTGCTCAGTGTTTCACCAATGGAGAAGACAATGGATATTTTGCCAAACCTCCTTTCAAACAACCAAACTTGTGGCAGCACGACAGAAAAGAAGAAAATATTCCCCAGTTAGAACAGAGCCAGAGTGCCACCATTTTCCCCTCCACTTTTATTGATTTTCTACATTTAGAGGCAAAGCTTTGTTACCACTGAAGATGAATAGATCACACGGACACAGGTCGAGGTGTGGTGAAAAGAAGAGCCGAGTTTATTTTCCCTCCCAGGATTTATAGGCTTTTGACCACGGCCAGGGATTGGATGGTCAGGATAACACTTTCTCACTGCACTGGCCATGAGAGATGCCCATCACAAGACGTGTAACAGAAAGAATGTACACATATCTATGTTTACAGTTACTGTCTTGGGAAAGTCTCTAGAAAACTATGTTAGCAAGCTCAGAAGCTGAGTTTTCAGGGCAACAAAGCTTCCATCTCTCACTTCCTGATGCTCTTTGCTACCCTTTAGCCTTCACCCCCACGCATCGGACTGCTGTCCATGTGGGGCTGGGGATGCTCAGCCTGGAAAGAGAAGGTGCTGGGGAGGCCTCCCTGCAGCTCTAGGAAAGATGGGCACCGAGAGGAGAAGCCTTTCAACTGCAGGAGTGAGATTGAAGTTGCATCTAATGAAGCTGCTCTTTTCCACTCAGGCTGCTGGGGCACTGGCCCAGGCTGTGCACACAGCCTGGGGATGCTCCATCCTTGGCAACATCCAAGGCCAGCTGGGAGCAGGGCTCTGAGCAACATATTCTGGGGGAAGATTGCTCCGCTTGGAACAAGATGGTCTTTAGGGTCCCTTCCAAGCCCAGCCACCCAGGGATTCCGTCATTCTATGGTCTCCGTTGTCCACTTCAGCCTGGGCCTGGGCTCCTGGCACTGATGTCAAAGTGCACGCTCCAGCTAGAACTTCCAGCATCCAGCAACGGCCACAACACAACCCTTGGCTTGTTGTGTCAGCACGCTCTTCAGAGTGCTCCAAGGCCACCCCTGTCACCTTGCTTGTCACCTGCTCCCTGATACCCCCCTCAGTCCTGAAAGCTCCCCGTTGCTTAGATTTCGATATCCATCCCTGGAGGATGTCTGCATTTCTTCCAAAGAAGGTATGGTACTATTCCATGGAGGTGGACACCCCGCAGCTGCCTGGGTGGGCTGGAGCTGTGTGGGATATTGTGGGAAAGGGACCCCACTCTGAGATTTTGCTACCTCTGCAGGCTGTCATGGACAGAGAGGAGGAGATGGAGGTGGATACACTGATTGATTCTGAAGAAGATATGGAAGTGGATGGAGAGGAGATTGAAGAGGAAGAGATGGAGGTGGAAACGGAAGACTATATTGAAGAGATGGATATCGATGTAAAAGATGAGGAGGAGGACATGGTGTTGGGATGAAGACCGATGCCAGCAGTAGAACAGGCAGGTGTTCCCCACGGGCAGAGTGGGTCCTCTGCTGCCAGGCTGGGGCTGGGCTGGGCACTCGCTGCTCAGGGACACGCTAGCCCATGCACTGGATTCTGGTGGCCTTCCCTGGCCTGTCCTCTGCTTGCTTTGGGCCACACAAGCCCTGTTCCAGTGCCTGGGCCACAGCCCCCAGCCCCAGCCAGGCTCACTTCTGGCAGCAGAGTCCCCCTGTGCCAGTGTCCCAGCCTGGCAGCACATGGAACACCCCTCCATGCCTGACTGCACTGACCGTGACACTTGTTTTTCTTCCAGGACTGAGGCACATCCCAGGCAGAGATGCCACCCATCTGTATATACGTTTTGGAGTTGTTTTGTTCTCGATAGATGTTTTAGGGATTGTTAAAATTTTCTGTAAATATGTTTCATATCGTTTTCTTAGCTAAGTTCTTAGGTAAATAGGTTCTATACTTTGTTGTTGTTGTTGTTACAAATATTCTGACATTGTAAATATGTTGTGTAGTTCATTCTTGTTCCTTTTCTTCTACAAATAAACATTCTTTGTTTTTCACACCCCAGTTCTCTTTGCATTTTCTTCGGGCACATTTGCAAAGTTGTGCTTTCCACTCGCTCCAGGTTCCCAGGGCTGGATGTCCCGGAGGGAGCTGGCACAGCCACCCCAGCAGTGGCTCCCTGTGCACAGGGGGTCCCACTGACAGAGCTCACCCTCTCCTTGCGGTTTCTCTGGACACACTTGGGAGCTGGAGGAGCAAATCCCAGTGGGCCCTGTCCCATGGCATCCCACATGGGAGCAGGGCTCAGCCTCATGCATGGCTCTTCCCTGGCTAGCCCCAGGGCTAAGGAGGCTGCACTGGGCTGCGGGCAGCCTGCTTCCTGGGCACCCTGAGGGGCTGGAGCCAGCCTGGAGGGAGCCTCAGCACAGGGGCCTCTGGCCTACATGCACCAACATTTCCTTTGCAAACCCCCTCTGTCACCACACTCTGCTACAAGCACAACATCAATTGTTCCTCCTACTTCAAGGGGAGACCTTAATTGGCACAAATTTGTCCCTTGGACTTTCTAGCACAGCAAATGGCAGCGCTTGGAATCCCTGTTCTGCACTCCCAAAGCTGGTCACACTTCAGGCCCTTTGTACACCCATTTCCTGATGTGCATCTCACAGTGAGGTGAGATGTGAGCTCTCAGCACACTCAGGACACCTTCCCCTAGACCAGCTTGCTCCAAGCCCCATCCAACCTGGCCTTCAACCCTTCCAAGGGTGAGACAATCACAGACCTGTACTATTCCTCCCACATTGAAAATCATACCAAACTTAGCAGCCTCAGAGATAGATTTCTATTAAATATCTACATTTTTCTAGGAAAGAAATATGGCAAAACTTGTTTGCATCTGACTTCGCAAAATCAACACGAGCTCTTCAGAAAGGGGTGATGCCCACTTTTCTTATTTTTCCCCATTTGGTGGAACATTTGCATTCTGTTGTTGTTTGGAGCAGTATTTTAATGTATCTGGCTGAGGCTGCTTCAAATAGTCCAGCGAGATACCAGGGGGTGAGGGGTGGAGAACTGAGCTCTTACACATCCAGTACTTCTGCTGTTGGAAGTCTTCAATCCCACCTCTCTGCTGGGATGAAATAGGTGCTACTCATCCAACTTCTAAATTATCATGCATCAAGCTGACACTATTTCAAGACTAAAAAATAAAAAAGCCAATTTAAACAAACCTCTGCTCCTTTCCATGTTCTCTGTTCCAGAGTTTATGACAGAAGACAGGAGAGAAAGATTGTTCAGGGAACAATGTTTTCAGGACTCTAAAAAGAACTGAAAATCCGCTCTGCCACACTCTCAGCTGCTGCAGCCCCAAAAAGCACTGGCTCTCTTTGCTCACAGACTCACAATTGTGGTGGCATTTCTACCATGCCACAGGACAGCGATTTTTTTCTTTTTCTCCTGGAAATACCTACAGCACTTCTGCGTAGCAAGGCAAACATGAGCCTCTTTTAGTGGCCCTTGAAACTGGACATGTGAAATGAGCTACACAAAGCCAAAGGCCAGCTGAACCTGGGATCTCTGAATGGCTCTTCACATTCTTCCCAGGAAGATGAATGAGAATCACTATTTTGGCAGGGAAACTGCATCAGCTGGCAATTTGGTGTAGGAAATGTGCTTTCTGCTCCTCTCAGAGCCAAAACTCCTACCCATTTCTTGCAAGTCCTTCTTAGATAAGGACCATGTTCAGCTGAGCGACAGTGAAGCCAAATGGCAATGCAGGAATCAATTGTCCTGTACACAATCTCCTCCATCCACGTGCAAGGTAAATCAGGGGCACACACGACGAAGGAAGAAACCCAAATGCATCATTGGACATAAAGTCAGACGTGTTGAGGGATGAAGAAATCTTGCAGAGCTATGGAAAGCTCCCCTGAAAAGCCAGTTCAGGAAGAGCCTGAGCTGTTTTGTGCTTCTAGGCCTGAAGATGTTCAGGATCTTTCCCAGATGCTCAGCAGGCAGTAGGATTGTACCTGAATCTGGCTCTGGAAATGCCAGTGCCTCAACTGAGAGCTGTGGCAATGATTTCCATTGCATGGAGAGGGGCCACAGTCCTGCAAGAGTCTTTCAGCAGAGCAAACAGCAGCCTGGAGGGTGGGCAATGCTGCATCTGTACCACTGCATGCTCATCCTTCACCGTAATGCAGAGCTGCCCCCAAAGCTGCCATGGATCACTTTTTAGATTTCTCCTGTTGGATATATTTTGGAGAAGTTGTTCTAGGTGGCATTTGATGGAGATCCTGTAAGAAGCAGCCATTTGCCTGCTGTGATATCCTTACAACTAATCCTAACTTCTCACTGCCTTTGGTTTTATTTTGGTTTTTTTATCCATTTGTTTGATTGGTTCGTTTGGGTTTGTTTGTTTGTGTTTTTGTCTCTTTTGGTTTGAGATTTTTTCCTTTTTTATAAAGGACTGGTGAAGTTGGCACAGCCCAACTCCAGAAGATGTAAACCAGGCTTGACTTTCCAGAAATGACTTTCGGCTGGCTTTAGCTGCATTCCCCAGGATCAGGATCCCCAGTAGATATTTGCAGGTTTTGCTCTGCATCTTCAGCTTGCCCTGACTTTGCTCAGTGTTTCACCAATGGAGAAGACAATGGATATTTTGCCAAACCTCCTTTCAAACAACCAAACTTGTGGCAGCACGACAGAAAAGAAGAAAATATTCCCCAGTTAGAACAGAGCCAGAGTGCCACCATTTTCCCCTCCACTTTTATTGATTTTCTACATTTAGAGGCAAAGCTTTGTTACCACTGAAGATGAATAGATCACACGGACACAGGTCGAGGTGTGGTGAAAAGAAGAGCCGAGTTTATTTTCCCTCCCAGGATTTATAGGCTTTTGACCACGGCCAGGGATTGGATGGTCAGGATAACACTTTCTCACTGCACTGGCCATGAGAGATGCCCATCACAAGACGTGTAACAGAAAGAATGTACACATATCTATGTTTACAGTTACTGTCTTGGGAAAGTCTCTAGAAAACTATGTTAGCAAGCTCAGAAGCTGAGTTTTCAGGGCAACAAAGCTTCCATCTCTCACTTCCTGATGCTCTTTGCTACCCTTTAGCCTTCACCCCCACGCATCGGACTGCTGTCCATGTGGGGCTGGGGATGCTCAGCCTGGAAAGAGAAGGTGCTGGGGAGGCCTCCCTGCAGCTCTAGGAAAGATGGGCACCGAGAGGAGAAGCCTTTCAACTGCAGGAGTGAGATTGAAGTTGCATCTAATGAAGCTGCTCTTTTCCACTCAGGCTGCTGGGGCACTGGCCCAGGCTGTGCACACAGGCTGGGGATGCTCCATCCTTGGCAACATCCAAGGCCAGCTGGGAGCAGGGCTCTGAGCAACCTGTTCTGGGGGAAGATTGCTCAGCTTGGAACAAGATGGTCTTTAGGGTCCCTTCCAAGCCCAGCCACCCAGGGATTCCGTCATTCTATGGTCTCCGTTGTCCTCTTCAGTCTGGGCCTGGGCTCCTGGCACTGATGTCACAGTGCACGCTCCAGCTAGAACTTCCAGCATCCAGCAACGGCCACAACACAACCCTTGGCTCCTTGTGTCAGCACGCTCTTCAGAGTGCTCCAAGCCAACCCCTGTCACCTTGCTTGTCACCTGCTCCCTGATACCCCCAGCAGTCCTGAAAGCTCCCCGTTGCTTAGATTTCGATATCCATCCCTGGAGGATGTCTGCATTTCTTCCAAAGAAGGTATGGTACTATACCACGGAGGTGGACACCCCGCAGCTGCCTGGGTGGGCTGGAGCTGTGTGGGATAGTGTGGGAAAGGGACCCCACTCTGAGATTTTTCTACCTCTGCAGGCTGTCATGGACAGAGAGGAGGAGATGGAGGTGGATACACTGATTGATTCTGAAGAAGACATGGAAGTGGATGGAGAGGAGATTGAAGAGGAAGAGATGGAGGTGGAAACGGAAGACTATATTGAAGAGATGGATATCGATGTAAAAGACGAGGAGGAGGACATGGTGTTGGGATGAAGACCGATGCCAGCAGCAGAACAGGCAGGTGCTCCCCACGGGCAGAGCGGGTCCCCTGCTGCCAGGCTGGGCCTGGGCTGGGCACTCCCTGCTCAGGGACACGCTAGCCCATGCACTGGATTTTGGTGGCCTTCCCTGGCCTGTCCTCTGCTTGCTTTGGGCCACACAAGCCCTGTTCCAGTGCCTGGGCCACAGCCCCCAGCCCCAGTCAGGCTCACTTCTGGCAGCAGAGTCCCCCTGTGCCAGTGTCCCAGCCTGGCAGCACATGGAACACCCCTCCATGCCTGACTGCACTGACCGTGCTACTTGTTTGTCTTCCAGGATTGAGGCACATCCCAGGCAGAGATGACACCGTTCTGTATATACGTTTTGGAGTTGTTTTGTTCTCGATAGATGTTTTAGGGATTGTTAAAATTTTCTGTAAATATGTTTCATATCGTTTTCTTAGCTAAGTTCTTAGGTAAATAGGTTCTATACTTTGTTGTTGTTGTTGTTACAAATATTCTGACATTGTAAATATGTTGTGTAGTTCATTCTTGTTCCTTTTCTTCTACAAATAAACATTCTTTGTTTTTCACACCCCAGTTCTCTTTGCATTTTCTTCGGGCACATTTGCAAAGTTGTGCTTTCCACTCGCTCCAGGTTCCCAGGGCTGGATGTCCCGGAGGGAGCTGGCACAGCCACCCCAGCAGTGGCTCCCTGTGCACAGGGGGTCCCACTGACAGAGCTCACCCTCTCCTTGCAGTTTCTCTGGACACACTTGGGAGCTGGAGGGGCAAATCCCAGTGGGCCCTGTCCCATGGCATCCCACATGGGAGCAGGGCTCAGCCTCATCCATGGCTCTTCCCTGGCTAGCCCCAGGGCTAAGGAGGCTGCACTGGGCTGCGGGCAGCCTGCTTCCTGGGCACCCTGAGGGGCTGGAGCCAGCCTGGAGGGAGCCTCAGCACAGGGGCCTCTGGCCTACATGCACCAACATTTCCTTTGCAAACCCCCTCTGTCACCACACTCTGCTACAAGCACAACATCAATTGTTCCTCCTACTTCAAGGGGAGACCTTAATTGGCACAAATTTGTCCCTTGGACTTTCTAGCACAGCAAATGGCAGCGCTTGCAATCCCTGTTCTGCACTCCCAAAGCTGGTCACACTTCAGGCCCTTTGTACACCCATTTCCTGATGTGCATCTCACAGTGAGGTGAGATGTGAGCTCTCAGCACACTCAGGACACCTTCCCCTAGACCAGCTTGCTCCAAGCCCCATCCAACCTGGCCTTCAACCCTTCCAAGGGTGAGACAATCACAGACCTGTACTATTCCTCCCACATCGAAAATCATACCAAACTTAGCAGCCTCAGAGATAGATTTCTATTAAATATCTACATTTTTCTAGGAAAGAAATATGGCAAAACTTGTTTGCATCTGACTTCGCAAAATCAACACGAGCTCTTCAGAAAGGGGTGATGCCCACTTTTCTTATTTTTCCCCATTTGGTGGAACATTTGCATTCTGTTGTTGTTTGGAGCAGTATTTTAATGTATCTGGCTGAGGCTGCTTCAAATAGTCCAGCGAGATACCAGGGGGTGAGGGGTGGAGAACTGAGCTCTTACACATCCAGTACTTCTGCTGTTGGAAGTCTTCAATCCCACCTCTCTGCTGGGATGAAATAGGTGCTACTCATCCAACTTCTAAATTATCATGCATCAAGCTGACACTATTTCAAGACTAAAAAATAAAAAAGCCAATTTAAACAAACCTCTGCTCCTTTCCATGTTCTCTGTTCCAGAGTTTATGACAGAAGACAGGAGAGAAAGATTGTTCAGGGAACAATGTTTTCAGGACTCTAAAAAGAACTGAAAATCCGCTCTGCCACACTCTCAGCTGCTGCAGCCCCAAAAAGCACTGGCTCTCTTTGCTCACAGACTCACAATTGTGGTGGCATTTCTACCATGCCACAGGACAGCGATTTTTTTCTTTTTCTCCTGGAAATACCTACAGCACTTCTGCGTAGCAAGGCAAACATGAGCCTCTTTTAGTGGCCCTTGAAACTGGACATGTGAAATGAGCTACACAAAGCCAAAGGCCAGCTGAACCTGGGATCTCTGAATGGCTCTTCACATTCTTCCCAGGAAGATGAATGGCAATCACTATTTTGGCAGGGAAACTGCATCAGCTGGCAATTTGGTGTAGGAAATGTGCTTTCTGCTCCTCTCAGAGCCAAAACTCCTACCCATTTCTTGCAAGTCCTTCTTAGATAAGGACCACGTTCAGCTGAGCGACAGTGAAGCCAAATGGCAATGCAGGAATCAATTGTCCTGTACACAATCTCCTCCATCCACGTGCAAGGTTACTCAGGGGCACACAGGAGGAAGGAAGGAAGCCAAATGCATCATTGGACATAAAGTCAGACGTGTTGAGGGATGAAGAAATCTTGCAGAGCTATGGAAAGCTCCCCTGAAAAGGCAGTTCAGGAAGAGCCTGAGCTGTTTTGTGCTTCTAGGCCTGAAGATGCTCAGGATCTTTCCCAGATGCTCAGCAGGCAGTAGGATTGTGCCTGAATCTGGCTCTGGAAATGCCAGTGCCTCAACTGAGAGCTGTGGCAATGATTTCCATTGCATGGAGAGGGGCCACAGTCCTGCAAGAGTCTTTCAGCAGAGCAAACAGCAGCCTGGAGGGTGGGCAGTGCTGCATCTGTACCACTGCATGCTCATCCTTCACCGTAATGCAGAGCTGCCCCCAAAGCTGCCATGGATCACTTTTTAGATTTCTCCTCTTGGATATATTTTGGAGAAGTTGTTCTAGGTGGCATTTGATGGAGATCCTGTAAGAAGCAGCCATTTGCCTGCTGTGATATCCTTACAACTAATCCTAACTTCTCATTGCCTTTGGTTTTATTTTGGTTTTTTTATCCATTTGTTTGATTGGTTCGTTTGGGTTTGTTTGTTTGTGTTTTTGTCTCTTTTGGTTTGAGATTTTTTCCTTTTTTATAAAGGACTGGTGAAGTTGGCACAGCCCAACTCCAGAAGATGTAAACCAGGCTTGACTTTCCAGAAATGACTTTTGGCTGGCTTTAGCTGCATTCCCCAGGATCAGGATCACCAGGAGATATTTGCAGGTTTTGCTCTGCATCTTCAGCTTGCCCTGACTTTGCTCAGTGTTTCACCAATGGAGAAGACAATGGATATTTTGCCAAACCTCCTTTCAAACAACCAAACTTGTGGCAGCACGACAGAAAAGAAGAAAATATTCCCCAGTTAGAACAGAGCCAGAGTGCCACCATTTTCCCCTCCACTTTTATTGATTTTCTACATTTAGAGGCAAAGCTTTGTTACCACTGAAGATGAATAAATCACACGGACACAGGTCGAGGTGTGGTGAAAAGAAGAGCCGAGTTTATTTTCCCTCCCAGGATTTATAGGCTTTTGACCACGGCCAGGGATTGGATGGTCAGGATAACACTTTCTCACTGCACTGGCCATGAGAGATGCCCATCACAAGACGTGTAACAGAAAGAATGTACACATATCTATGTTTACAGTTACTGTCTTGGGAAAGTCTCTAGAAAACTATGTTAGCAAGCTCAGAAGCTGAGTTTTCAGGGCAACAAAGCTTCCATCTCTCACTTCCTGATGCTCTTTGCTACCCTTTAGCCTTCACCCCCACGCATCGGACTGCTGTCCATGTGGGGCTGGGGATGCTCAGCCTGGAAAGAGAAGGTGCTGGGGAGGCCTCCCTGCAGCTCTAGGAAAGATGGGCACCGAGAGGAGAAGCCTTTCAACTGCAGGAGTGAGATTGAAGTTGCATCTAATGAAGCTGCTCTTTTCCACTCAGGCTGCTGGGGCACTGGCCCAGGCTGTGCACACAGGCTGGGGATGCTCCATCCTTGGCAACATCCAAGGCCAGCTGGGAGCAGGGCTCTGAGCAACATATTCTGGGGGAAGATTGCTCCGCTTGGAACAAGATGGTCTTTAGGGTCCCTTCCAAGCCCAGCCACCCAGGGATTCCATCATTCTATGGTCTCCGTTGTCCTCTTCAGTCTGGGCCTGGGCTCCTGGCAGTGATGTCACAGTGCACGCTCCAGCTAGAACTTCCAGCATCCAGCAACGGCCACAACACAACCCTTGGCTCCTTGTGTCAGCACGCTCTTCAGAGTGCTCCAAGGCCACCCCGTCACCTTGCTTGTCACCTGCTCCCTGATACCCCCAGCAGTCCTGAAAGCTCCCCGTTGCTTAGATTTCGATATCCATCCCTGGAGGATGTCTGCATTTATTCCAAAGAAGGTATGGTACTATACCACGGAGGTGGACACCCCGCAGCTGCCTGGGTGGGCTGGAGCTGTGTGGGATATTGTGGGAAAGGGACCCCACTCTGAGATTTTGCTACCTCTGCAGGCTGTCATGGACAGAGAGGAGGAGATGGAGGTGGATACACTGATTGATTCTGAAGAAGACATGGAAGTGGATGGAGAGGAGATTGAAGAGGAAGAGATGGAGGTGGAAACGGAAGACCATATTGAAGAGATGGATATCGATGTAAAAGATGAGGAGGAGGACATGGTGTTGGGATGAAGACCGATGCCAGCAGTAGAACAGGCAGGTGTTCCCCACGGGCAGAGCGGGTCCCCTGCTGCCAGGCTGGGGCTGGGCTGGGCACTCCCTGCTCAGGGACACGCTAGCCCATGCACTGGATTCTGGTGGCCTTCCCTAGCCTGTCCTCTGCTTGCTTTGGGCCACACAAGCCCTGTTCCAGTGCCTGGGCCACAGCCCCCAGCCCCAGCCAGGCTCACTTCTGGCAGCAGAGTCCCCCTGTGCCAGTGTCCCAGCCCGGGAGCACATGGAACACCCCTCCATGCCTGACTGCACTGACCGTGCTACTTGTTTTTCTTCCAGGACTGAGGCACATCCCAGGCAGAGATGCCACCGTTCTGTATATACGTTTTGGAGTTGTTTTGTTCTCGATAGATGTTTTAGGGATTGTTAAAATTTTCTGTAAATATGTTTCATATCGTTTTCTTAGCTAAGTTCTTAGGTAAATAGGTTCTATACTTTGTTGTTGTTGTTGTTACAAATATTCTGACATTGTAAATATGTTGTGTAGTTCATTCTTGTTCCTTTTCTTCTACAAATAAACATTCTTTGTTTTTCACACCCCAGTTCTCTTTGCATTTTCTTCGGGCACATTTGCAAAGTTGTGCTTTCCACTCGCTCCAGGTTCCCAGGGCTGGATGTCCCGGAGGGAGCTGGCACAGCCACCCCAGCAGTGGCTCCCTGTGCACAGGGGGTCCCACTGACAGAGCTCACCCTCTCCTTGCAGTTTCTCTGGACACACTTGGGAGCTGGAGGAGCAAATCCCAGTGGGCCCTGTCCCATGGCATCCCACATGGGAGCAGGGCTCAGCCTCATGCATGGCTCTTCCCTGGCTAGCCCCAGGGCTAAGGAGGCTGCACTGGGCTGCGGGCAGCCTGCTTCCTGGGCACCCTGAGGGGCTGGAGCCAGCCTGGAGGGAGCCTCAGCACAGGGGCCTCTGGCCTACATGCACCAACATTTCCTTTGCAAACCCCCTCTGTCACCACACTCTGCTACAAGCACAACATCAATTGTTCCTCCTACTTCAAGGGGAGACCTTAATTGGCACAAATTTGTCCCTTGGACTTTCTAGCACAGCAAATGGCAGCGCTTGCAATCCCTCTTCTGCACTCCCAAAGCTGGTCACACTTCAGGCCCTTTGTACACCCATTTCCTGATGTGCATCTCACAGTGAGGTGAGATGTGAGCTCTCAGCACACTCAGGACACCTTCCCCTAGACCAGCTTGCTCCAAGCCCCATCCAACCTGGCCTTCAACCCTTCCAAGGGTGAGACAATCACAGACCTGTACTATTCCTCCCACATCGAAAATCATACCAAACTTAGCAGCCTCAGAGATAGATTTCTATTAAATATCTACATTTTTCTAGGAAAGAAATATGGCAAAACTTGTTTGCATCTGACTTCGCAAAATCAACACGAGCTCTTCAGAAAGGGGTGATGCCCACTTTTCTTATTTTTCCCCATTTGGTGGAACATTTGCATTCTGTTGTTGTTTGGAGCAGTATTTTAATGTATCTGGCTGAGGCTGCTTCAAATAGTACAGCGAGATACCAGGGTGTGAGGGGTGGAGAACTGAGCTCTTACACATCCAGTACTTCTCTTGTTGGAAGTCTTCAATCCCACCTCTCTGCTGGGATGAAATAGGTGCTACTCATCCAACTTCTAAATTATCATGCATCAAGCTGACACTATTTCAAGACTAAAAAATAAAAAAGCCAATTTAAACAAACCTCTGCTCCTTTCCATGTTCTCTGTTCCAGAGTTTATGACAGAAGACAGGAGAGAAAGATTGTTCAGGGAACAATGTTTTCAGGACTCTAAAAAGAACTGAAAATCCGCTCTGCCACACTCTCAGCTGCTGCAGCCCCAAAAAGCACTGGCTCTCTTTGCTCACAGACTCACAATTGTGGTGGCATTTCTACCATGCCACAGGACAGCGATTTTTTTCTTTTTCTCCTGGAAATACCTACAGCACTTCTGCGTAGCAAGGCAAACATGAGCCTCTTTTAGTGGCCCTTGAAACTGGACATGTGAAATGAGCTACACAAAGCCAAAGGCCAGCTGAACCTGGGATCTCTGAATGGCTCTTCACATTCTTCCCAGGAAGATGAATGGCAATCACTATTTTGGCAGGGAAACTGCATCAGCTGGCAATTTGGTGTAGGAAATGTGCTTTCTGCTCCTCTCAGAGCCAAAACTCCTACCCATTTCTTGCAAGTCCTTCTTAGATAAGGACCATGTTCAGCTGAGCGACAGTGAAGCCAAATGGCAATCCAGGAATCAATTGTCCTGTACACAATCTCCTCCATCCACGTGCAAGGTTACTCAGGGGCACACAGGAGGAAGGAAGGAAGCCAAATGCATCATTGGACATAAAGTCAGACGTGTTGAGGGATGAAGAAATCTTGCAGAGCTATGGAAAGCTCCCCTGAAAAGGCAGTTCAGGAAGAGCCTGAGCTGTTTTGTGCTTCTAGGCCTGAAGATGCTCAGGATCTTTCCCAGATGCTCAGCAGGCAGTAGGATTGTGCCTGAATCTGGCTCTGGAAATGCCAGTGCCTCAACTGAGAGCTGTGGCAATGATTTCCATTGCATGGAGAGGGGCCACAGTCCTGCAAGAGTCTTTCAGCAGAGCAAACAGCAGCCTGGAGGGTGGGCAGTGCTGCATCTGTACCACTGCATGCTCATCCTTCACCGTAATGCAGAGCTGCCCCCAAAGCTGCCATGGATCACTTTTTAGATTTCTCCTGTTGGATATATTTTGGAGAAGTTGTTCTAGGTGGCATTTGATGGAGATCCTGTAAGAAGCAGCCATTTGCCTGCTGTGATATCCTTACAACTAATCCTAACTTCTCATTGCCTTTGGTTTTATTTTGGTTTTTTTATCCATTTGTTTGATTGGTTCGTTTGGGTTTGTTTGTTTGTGTTTTTGTCTCTTTTGGTTTGAGATTTTTTCCTTTTTTATAAAGGACTGGTGAAGTTGGCACAGCCCAACTCCAGAAGATGTAAACCAGGCTTGACTTTCCAGAAATGACTTTTGGCTGGCTTTAGCTGCATTCCCCAGGATCAGGATCCCCAGTAGATATTTGCAGGTTTTGCTCTGCATCTTCAGCTTGCCCTGACTTTGCTCAGTGTTTCACCAATGGAGAAGACAATGGATATTTTGCCAAACCTCCTTTCAAACAACCAAACTTGTGGCAGCATGACAGAAAAGAAGAAAATATTCCCCAGTTAGAACAGAGCCAGAGTGCCACCATTTTCCCCTCCACTTTTATTGATTTTCTACATTTAGAGGCAAAGCTTTGTTACCACTGAAGATGAATAGATCACACGGACACAGGTCGAGGTGTGGTGAAAAGAAGAGCCGAGTTTATTTTCCCTCCCAGGATTTATAGGCTTTTGACCACGGCCAGGGATTGGATGGTCAGGATAACACTTTCTCACTGCACTGGCCATGAGAGATGCCCATCACAAGACGTGTAACAGAAAGAATGTACACATATCTATGTTTACAGTTACTGTCTTGGGAAAGTCTCTAGAAAACTATGTTAGCAAGCTCAGAAGCTGAGTTTTCAGGGCGACAAAGCTTCCATCTCTCACTTCCTGATGCTCTTTGCTACCCTTTAGCCTTCACCCCCACGCATCGGACTGCTGTCCATGTGGGGCTGGGGATGCTCAGCCTGGAAAGAGAAGGTGCTGGGGAGGCCTCCCTGCAGCTCTAGGAAAGATGGGCACCGAGAGGAGAAGCCTTTCAACTGCAGGAGTGAGATTGAAGTTGCATCTAATGAAGCTGCTCTTTTCCACTCAGGCTGCTGGGGCACTGGCCCAGGCTGTGCACACAGGCTGGGGATGCTCCATCCTTGGCAACATCCAAGGCCAGCTGGGAGCAGGGCTCTGAGCAACATATTCTGGGGGAAGATTGCTCCGCTTGGAACAAGATGGTCTTTAGGGTCCCTTCCAAGCCCAGCCACCCAGGGATTCCATCATTCTATGGTCTCCGTTGTCCTCTTCAGTCTGGGCCTGGGCTCCTGGCACTGATGTCACAGTGCACGCTCCAGCTAGAACTTCCAGCATCCAGCAACGGCCACAACACAACCCTTGGCTTGTTGTGTCAGCACGCTCTTCAGAGTGCTCCAAGGCCACCCCTGTCACCTTGCTTGTCACCTGCTCCCTGATACCCCCCTCAGTCCTGAAAGCTCCCCGTTGCTTAGATTTCGATATCCATCCCTGGAGGATGTCTGCATTTATTCCAAAGAAGGTATGGTACTATACCACGGAGGTGGACACCCCGCAGCTGCCTGGGTGGGCTGGAGCTGTGTGGGATATTGTGGGAAAGGGACCCCACTCTGAGATTTTGCTACCTCTGCAGGCTGTCATGGACAGAGAGGAGGAGATGGAGGTGGATACACTGATTGATTCTGAAGAAGACATGGAAGTGGATGGAGAGGAGATTGAAGAGGAAGAGATGGAGGTGGAAACGGAAGACCATATTGAAGAGATGGATATCGATGTAAAAGATGAGGAGGAGGACATGGTGTTGGGATGAAGACCGATGCCAGCAGTAGAACAGGCAGGTGTTCCCCACGGGCAGAGCGGGTCCCCTGCTGCCAGGCTGGGGCTGGGCTGGGCACTCCCTGCTCAGGGACACGCTAGCCCATGCACTGGATTCTGGTGGCCTTCCCTGGCCTGTCCTCTGCTTGCTTTGGGCCACACAAGCCCTGTTCCAGTGCCTGGGCCACAGCCCCCAGCCCCAGCCAGGCTCACTTCTGGCAGCAGAGTCCCCCTGTGCCAGTGTCCCAGCCCGGGAGCACATGGAACACCCCTCCATGCCTGACTGCACTGACCGTGCCACTTGTTTTTCTTCCAGGACTGAGGCACATCCCAGGCAGAGATGCCACCCATCTGTATATACGTTTTGGAGTTGTTTTGTTCTCGATAGATGTTTTAGGGATTGTTAAAATTTTCGGTAAATATGTTTCATATCGTTTTCTTAGCTAAGTTCTTAGGTAAATAGGTTCTATACTTTGTTGTTGTTGTTGTTACAAATATTCTGACATTGTAAATATGTTGTGTAGTTCATTCTTGTTCCTTTTCTTCTACAAATAAACATTCTTTGTTTTTCACACCCCAGTTCTCTTTGCATTTTCTTCGGGCACATTTGCAAAGTTGTGCTTTCCACTCGCTCCAGGTTCCCAGGGCTGGATGTCCCGGAGGGAGCTGGCACAGCCACCCCAGCAGTGGCTCCCTGTGCACAGGGGGTCCCACTGACAGAGCTCACCCTCTCCTTGCGGTTTCTCTGGACACACTTGGGAGCTGGAGGAGCAAATCCCAGTGGGCCCTGTCCCATGGCATCCCACATGGGAGCAGGGCTCAGCCTCATCCATGGCTCTTCCCTGGCTAGCCCCAGGGCTAAGGAGGCTGCACTGGGCTGCGGGCAGCCTGCTTCCTGGGCACCCTGAGGGGCTGGAGCCAGCCTGGAGGGAGCCTCAGCACAGGGGCCTCTGGCCTACATGCACCAACATTTCCTTTGCAAACCCCCTCTGTCACCACACTCTGCTACAAGCACAACATCAATTGTTCCTCCTACTTCAAGGGGAGACATTAATTGGCACAAATTTGTCCCTTGGACTTTCTAGCACAGCAAATGGCAGCGCTTGGAATCCCTGTTCTGCACTCCCAAAGCTGGTCACACTTCAGGCCCTTTGTACACCCATTTCCTGATGTGCATCTCACAGTGAGGTGAGATGTGAGCTCTCAGCACACTCAGGACACCTTCCCCTAGACCAGCTTGCTCCAAGCCCCATCCAACCTGGCCTTCAACCCTTCCAAGGGTGAGACAATCACAGACCTGTACTATTCCTCCCACATCGAAAATCATACCAAACTTAGCAGCCTCAGAGATAGATTTCTATTAAATATCTACATTTTTCTAGGAAAGAAATATGGCAAAACTTGTTTGCATCTGACTTCGCAAAATCAACACGAGCTCTTCAGAAAGGGGTGATGCCCATTTTTCTTATTTTTCCCCATTTGGTGGAACATTTGCATTCTGTTGTTGTTTGGAGCAGTATTTTAATGTATCTGGCTGAGGCTGCTTCAAATAGTCCAGCGAGATACCAGGGGGTGAGGGGTGGAGAACTGAGCTCTTACACATCCAGTACTTCTGCTGTTGGAAGTCTTCAATCCCACCTCTCTGCTGGGATGAAATAGGTGCTACTCATCCAACTTCTAAATTATCATGCATCAAGCTGACACTATTTCAAGACTAAAAAATAAAAAAGCCAATTTAAACAAACCTCTGCTCCTTTCCATGTTCTCTGTTCCAGAGTTTATGACAGAAGACAGGAGAGAAAGATTGTTCAGGGAACAATGTTTTCAGGACTCTAAAAAGAACTGAAAATCCGCTCTGCCACACTCTCAGCTGCTGCAGCCCCAAAAAGCACTGGCTCTCTTTGCTCACAGACTCACAATTGTGGTGGCATTTCTACCATGCCACAGGACAGCGATTTTTTTCTTTTTCTCCTGGAAATACCTACAGCACTTCTGCGTAGCAAGGCAAACATGAGCCTCTTTTAGTGGCCCTTGAAACTGGACATGTGAAATGAGCTACACAAAGCCAAAGGCCAGCTGAACCTGGGATCTCTGAATGGCTCTTCACATTCTTCCCAGGAAGATGAATGAGAATCACTATTTTGGCAGGGAAACTGTATCAGCTGGCAATTTGGTGTAGGAAATGTGCTTTCTGCTCCTCTCAGAGCCAAAACTCCTACCCATTTCTTGCAAGTCCTTCTTAGATAAGGACCATGTTCAGCTGAGCGACAGTGAAGCCAAATGGCAATGCAGGAATCAATTGTCCTGTACACAATCTCCTCCATCCACGTGCAAGGTTACTCAGGGGCACACACGACGAAGGAAGAAACCCAAATGCATCATTGGACATAAAGTCAGACGTGTTGAGGGATGAAGAAATCTTGCAGAGCTATGGAAAGCTCCCCTGAAAAGCCAGTTCAGGAAGAGCCTGAGCTGTTTTGTGCTTCTAGGCCTGAAGATGCTCAGGATCTTTCCCAGATGCTCAGCAGGCAGTAGGATTGTACCTGAATCTGGCTCTGGAAATGCCAGTGCCTCAACTGAGAGCTGTGGCAATGATTTCCATTGCATGGAGAGGGGCCACAGTCCTGCAAGAGTCTTTCAGCAGAGCAAACAGCAGCCTGGAGGGTGGGCAATGCTGCATCTGTACCACTGCATGCTCATCCTTCACCGTAATGCAGAGCTGCCCCCAAAGCTGCCATGGATCACTTTTTAGATTTCTCCTCTTGGATATATTTTGGAGAAGTTGTTCTAGGTGGCATTTGATGGAGATCCTGTAAGAAGCAGCCATTTGCCTGCTGTGATATCCTTACAACTAATCCTAACTTCTCACTGCCTTTGGTTTTATTTTGGTTTTTTTATCCATTTGTTTGATTGGTTCGTTTGGGTTTGTTTGTTTGTGTTTTTGTCTCTTTTGGTTTGAGATTTTTTCCTTTTTTATAAAGGACTGGTGAAGTTGGCACAGCCCAACTCCAGAAGATGTAAACCAGGCTTGACTTTCCAGAAATGACTTTTGGCTGGCTTTAGCTGCATTCCCCAGGATCAGGATCCCCAGTAGATATTTGCAGGTTTTGCTCTGCATCTTCAGCTTGCCCTGACTTTGCTCAGTGTTTCACCAATGGAGAAGACAATGGATATTTTGCCAAACCTCCTTTCAAACAACCAAACTTGTGGCAGCACGACAGAAAAGAAGAAAATATTCCCCAGTTAGAACAGAGCCAGAGTGCCACCATTTTCCCCTCCACTTTTATTGATTTTCTACATTTAGAGGCAAAGCTTTGTTACCACTGAAGATGAATAGATCACACGGACACAGGTCGAGGTGTGGTGAAAAGAAGAGCCGAGTTTATTTTCCCTCCCAGGATTTATAGGCTTTTGACCACGGCCAGGGATTGGATGGTCAGGATAACACTTTCTCACTGCACTGGCCATGAGAGATGCCCATCACAAGACGTGTAACAGAAAGAATGTACACATATCTATGTTTACAGTTACTGTCTTGGGAAAGTCTCTAGAAAACTATGTTAGCAAGCTCAGAAGCTGAGTTTTCAGGGCAACAAAGCTTCCATCTCTCACTTCCTGATGCTCTTTGCTACCCTTTAGCCTTCACCCCCACGCATCGGACTGCTGTCCATGTGGGGCTGGGGATGCTCAGCCTGGAAAGAGAAGGTGCTGGGGAGGCCTCCCTGCAGCTCTAGGAAAGATGGGCACCGAGAGGAGAAGCCTTTCAACTGCAGGAGTGAGATTGAAGTTGCATCTAATGAAGCTGCTCTTTTCCACTCAGGCTGCTGGGGCACTGGCCCAGGCTGTGCACAGAGGCTGGGGATGCTCCATCCTTGGCAACATCCAAGGCCAGCTGGGAGCAGGGCTCTGAGCAACCTGTTCTGGGGGAAGATTGCTCAGCTTGGAACAAGATGGTCTTTAGGGTCCCTTCCAAGCCCAGCCACCCAGGGATTCCGTCATTCTATGGTCTCCGTTGTCCTCTTCAGTCTGGGCCTGGGCTCCTGGCAGTGATGTCACAGTGCACGCTCCAGCTAGAACTTCCAGCATCCAGCAACGGCCACAACACAACCCTTGGCTCCTTGTGTCAGCACGCTCTTCAGAGTGCTCCAAGGCCACCCCGTCACCTTGCTTGTCACCTGCTCCCTGATACCCCCAGCAGTCCTGAAAGCTCCCCGTTGCTTAGATTTCGATATCCATCCCTGGAGGATGTCTGCATTTCTTCCAAAGAAGGTATGGTACTATACCACGGAGGTGGACACCCCGCAGCTGCCTGGGTGGGCTGGAGCTGTGTGGGATATTGTGGGAAAGGGACCCCACTCTGAGATTTTGCTACCTCTGCAGGCCGTCATGGACAGAGAGGAGGAGATGGAGGTGGATACACTGATTGATTCTGAAGAAGACATGGAAGTGGATGGAGAGGAGATTGAAGAGGAAGAGATGGAGGTGGAAACGGAAGACCATATTGAAGAGATGGATATCGATGTAAAAGATGAGGAGGAGGACATGGTGTTGGGATGAAGACCGATGCCAGCAGTAGAACAGGCAGGTGTTCCCCACGGGCAGAGCGGGTCCCCTGCTGCCAGGCTGGGGCTGGGCTGGGCACTCCCTGCTCAGGGACACGCTAGCCCATGCACTGGATTCTGGTGGCCTTCCCTGGCCTGTCCTCTGCTTGCTTTGGGCCACACAAGCCCTGTTCCAGTGCCTGGGCCACAGCCCCCAGCCCCAGCCAGGCTCACTTCTGGCAGCAGAGTCCCCCTGTGCCAGTGTCCCAGCCCGGGAGCACATGGAACACCCCTCCATGCCTGACTGCACTGACCGTGCTACTTGTTTTTCTTCCAGGACTGAGGCACATCCCGGGCAGAGATGGCACCCATCTGTATATACGTTTTGGAGTTGTTTTGTTCTCGATAGATGTTTTAGGGATTGTTAAAATTTTCTGTAAATATGTTTCATATCGTTTTCTTAGCTAAGTTCTTAGGTAAATAGGTTCTATACTTTGTTGTTGTTGTTGTTACAAATATTCTGACATTGTAAATATGTTGTGTAGTTCATTCTTGTTCCTTTTCTTCTACAAATAAACATTCTTTGTTTTTCACACCCCAGTTCTCTTTGCATTTTCTTCGGGCACATTTGCAAAGTTGTGCTTTCCACTCGCTCCAGGTTCCCAGGGCTGGATGTCCCGGAGGGAGCTGGCACAGCCACCCCAGCAGTGGCTCCCTGTGCACAGGGGGTCCCACTGACAGAGCTCACCCTCTCCTTGCGGTTTCTCTGGACACACTTGGGAGCTGGAGGAGCAAATCCCAGTGAGCCCTGTCCCATGGCATCCCACATGGGAGCAGGGCTGAGCCTCATCCATGGCTCTTCCCTGTCTAGCCCCAGGGCTAAGGAGGCTGCACTGGGCTGCGGGCAGCCTGCTTCCTGGGCACCCTGAGGGGCTGGAGCCAGCCTGGAGGGAGCCTCAGCACAGGGGCCTCTGGCCTACATGCACCAACATTTCCTTTGGAAACCCCCTCTGTCACCACACTCTGCTACAAGCACAACATCAATTGTTCCTCCTACTTCAAGGGGAGACCTTAATTGGCACAAATTTGTCCCTTGGACTTTCTAGCACAGCAAATGGCAGCGCTTGCAATCCCTCTTCTGCACTCCCAAAGCTGGTCACACTTCAGGCCCTTTGTACACCCATTTCCTGATGTGCATCTCACAGTGAGGTGAGATGTGAGCTCTCAGCACACTCAGGACACCTTCCCCTAGACCAGCTTGCTCCAAGCCCCATCCAACCTGGCCTTCAACCCTTCCAAGGGTGAGACAATCACAGACCTGTACTATTCCTCCCACATTGAAAATCATACCAAACTTAGCAGCCTCAGAGATAGATTTCTATTAAATATCTACATTTTTCTAGGAAAGAAATATGGCAAAACTTGTTTGCATCTGACTTCGCAAAATCAACACGAGCTCTTCAGAAAGGGGTGATGCCCACTTTTCTTATTTTTCCCCATTTGGTGGAACATTTGCATTCTGTTGTTGTTTGGAGCAGTATTTTAATGTATCTGGCTGAGGCTACTTCAAATAGTCCAGCGAGATACCAGGGTGTGAGGGGTGGAGAACTGAGCTCTTACACATCCAGTACTTCTCTTGTTGGAAGTCTTCAATCCCACCTCTCTGCTGGGATGAAATAGGTGCTACTCATCCAACTTCTAAATTATCATGCATCAAGCTGACACTATTTCAAGACTAAAAAATAAAAAAGCCAATTTAAACAAACCTCTGCTCCTTTCCATGTTCTCTGTTCCAGAGTTTATGACAGAAGACAGGAGAGAAAGATTGTTCAGGGAACAATGTTTTCAGGACTCTAAAAAGAACTGAAAATCCGCTCTGCCACACTCTCAGCTGCTGCAGCCCCAAAAAGCACTGGCTCTCTTTGCTCACAGACTCACAATTGTGGTGGCATTTCTACCATGCCACAGGACAGCGATTTTTTTCTTTTTCTCCTGGAAATACCTACAGCACTTCTGCGTAGCAAGGCAAACATGAGCCTCTTTTAGTGGCCCTTGAAACTGGACATGTGAAATGAGCTACACAAAGCCAAAGGCCAGCTGAACCTGGGATCTCTGAATGGCTCTTCACATTCTTCCCAGGAAGATGAATGGCAATCACTATTTTGGCAGGGAAACTGCATCAGCTGGCAATTTGGTGTAGGAAATGTGCTTTCTGCTCCTCTCAGAGCCAAAACTCCTACCCATTTCTTGCAAGTCCTTCTTAGATAAGGACCACGTTCAGCTGAGCGACAGTGAAGCCAAATGGCAATGCAGGAATCAATTGTCCTGTACACAATCTCCTCCATCCACATGCAAGGTTACTCAGGGGCACACAGGAGGAAGGAAGGAAGCCAAATGCATCATTGGACATAAAGTCAGACGTGTTGAGGGATGAAGAAATCTTGCAGAGCTATGGAAAGCTCCCCTGAAAAGGCAGTTCAGGAAGAGCCTGAGCTGTTTTGTGCTTCTAGGCCTGAAGATGCTCAGGATCTTTCCCAGATGCTCAGCAGGCAGTAGGATTGTGCCTGAATCTGGCTCTGGAAATGCCAGTGCCTCAACTGAGAGCTGTGGCAATGATTTCCATTGCATGGAGAGGGGCCACAGTCCTGCAAGAGTCTTTCAGCAGAGCAAACAGCAGCCTGGAGGGTGGGCAGTGCTGCATCTGTACCACTGCATGCTCATCCTTCACCGTAATGCAGAGCTGCCCCCAAAGCTGCCATGGATCACTTTTTAGATTTCTCCTGTTGGATATATTTTGGAGAAGTTGTTCTAGGTGGCATTTGATGGAGATCCTGTAAGAAGCAGCCATTTGCCTGCTGTGATATCCTTACAACTAATCCTAACTTCTCATTGCCTTTGGTTTTATTTTGGTTTTTTTATCCATTTGTTTGATTGGTTCGTTTGGGTTTGTTTGTTTGTGTTTTTGTCTCTTTTGGTTTGAGATTTTTTCCTTTTTTATAAAGGACTGGTGAAGTTGGCACAGCCCAACTCCAGAAGATGTAAACCAGGCTTGACTTTCCAGAAATGACTTTTGGCTGGCTTTAGCTGCATTCCCCAGGATCAGGATCACCAGGAGATATTTGCAGGTTTTGCTCTGCATCTTCAGCTTGCCCTGACTTTGCTCAGTGTTTCACCAATGGAGAAGACAATGGATATTTTGCCAAACCTCCTTTCAAACAACCAAACTTGTGGCAGCACGACAGAAAAGAAGAAAATATTCCCCAGTTAGAACAGAGCCAGAGTGCCACCATTTTCCCCTCCACTTTTATTGATTTTCTACATTTAGAGGCAAAGCTTTGTTACCACTGAAGATGAATAGATCACACGGACACAGGTCGAGGTGTGGTGAAAAGAAGAGCCGAGTTTATTTTCCCTCCCAGGATTTATAGGCTTTTGACCACGGCCAGGGATTGGATGGTCAGGATAACACTTTCTCACTGCACTGGCCATGAGAGATGCCCATCACAAGACGTGTAACAGAAAGAATGTACACATATCTATGTTTACAGTTACTGTCTTGGGAAAGTCTCTAGAAAACTATGTTAGCAAGCTCAGAAGCTGAGTTTTCAGGGCAACAAAGCTTCCATCTCTCACTTCCTGATGCTCTTTGCTACCCTTTAGCCTTCACCCCCACGCATCGGACTGCTGTCCATGTGGGGCTGGGGATGCTCAGCCTGGAAAGAGAAGGTGCTGGGGAGGCCTCCCTGCAGCTCTAGGAAAGATGGGCACCGAGAGGAGAAGCCTTTCAACTGCAGGAGTGAGATTGAAGTTGCATCTAATGAAGCTGCTCTTTTCCACTCAGGCTGCTGGGGCACTGGCCCAGGCTGTGCACAGAGGCTGGGGATGCTCCATCCTTGGCAACATCCAAGGCCAGCTGGGAGCAGGGCTCTGAGCAACCTGTTCTGGGGGAAGATTGCTCAGCTTGGAACAAGATGGTCTTTAGGGTCCCTTCCAAGCCCAGCCACCCAGGGATTCCGTCATTCTATGGTCTCCGTTGTCCTCTTCAGTCTGGGCCTGGGCTCCTGGCACTGATGTCACAGTGCACGCTCCAGCTAGAACTTCCAGCATCCAGCAACGGCCACAACACAACCCTTGGCTCCTTGTGTCAGCACGCTCTTCAGAGTGCTCCAAGGCCACCCCGTCACCTTGCTTGTCACCTGCTCCCTGATACCCCCAGCAGTCCTGAAAGCTCCCCGTTGCTTAGATTTCGATATCCATCCCTGGAGGATGTCTGCATTTCTTCCAAAGAAGGTATGGTACTATACCACGGAGGTGGACACCCCGCAGCTGCCTGGGTGGGCTGGAGCTGTGTGGGATATTGTGGGAAAGGGACCCCACTCTGAGATTTTGCTACCTCTGCAGGCTGTCATGGACAGAGAGGAGGAGATGGAGGTGGATACACTGATTGATTCTGAAGAAGACATGGAAGTGGATGGAGAGGAGATTGAAGAGGAAGAGATGGAGGTGGAAACGGAAGACCATATTGAAGAGATGGATATCGATGTAAAAGATGAGGAGGAGGACATGGTGTTGGGATGAAGACCGATGCCAGCAGTAGAACAGGCAGGTGTTCCCCACGGGCAGAGCGGGTCCCCTGCTGCCAGGCTGGGGCTGGGCTGGGCACTCCCTGCTCAGGGACACGCTAGCCCATGCACTGGATTCTGGTGGCCTTCCCTGGCCTGTCCTCTGCTTGCTTTGGGCCACACAAGCCCTGTTCCAGTGCCTGGGCCACAGCCCCCAGCCCCAGCCAGGCTCACTTCTGGCAGCAGAGTCCCCCTGTGCCAGTGTCCCAGCCCGGGAGCACATGGAACACCCCTCCATGCCTGACTGCACTGACCGTGCCACTTGTTTTTCTTCCAGGACTGAGGCACATCCCAGGCAGAGATGCCACCCATCTGTATATACGTTTTGGAGTTGTTTTGTTCTCGATAGATGTTTTAGGGATTGTTAAAATTTTCTGTAAATATGTTTCATATCGTTTTCTTAGCTAAGTTCTTAGGTAAATAGGTTCTATACTTTGTTGTTGTTGTTGTTACAAATATTCTGACATTGTAAATATGTTGTGTAGTTCATTCTTGTTCCTTTTCTTCTACAAATAAACATTCTTTGTTTTTCACACCCCAGTTCTCTTTGCATTTTCTTCGGGCACATTTGCAAAGTTGTGCTTTCCACTCGCTCCAGGTTCCCAGGGCTGGATGTCCCGGAGGGAGCTGGCACAGCCACCCCAGCAGTGGCTCCCTGTGCACAGGGGGTCCCACTGACAGAGCTCACCCTCTCCTTGCGGTTTCTCTGGACACACTTGGGAGCTGGAGGAGCAAATCCCAGTGAGCCCTGTCCCATGGCATCCCACATGGGAGCAGGGCTGAGCCTCATCCATGGCTCTTCCCTGTCTAGCCCCAGGGCTAAGGAGGCTGCACTGGGCTGCGGGCAGCCTGCTTCCTGGGCACCCTGAGGGGCTGGAGCCAGCCTGGAGGGAGCCTCAGCACAGGGGCCTCTGGCCTACATGCACCAACATTTCCTTTGGAAACCCCCTCTGTCACCACACTCTGCTACAAGCACAACATCAATTGTTCCTCCTACTTCAAGGGGAGACCTTAATTGGCACAAATTTGTCCCTTGGACTTTCTAGCACAGCAAATGGCAGCGCTTGCAATCCCTCTTCTGCACTCCCAAAGCTGGTCACACTTCAGGCCCTTTGTACACCCATTTCCTGATGTGCATCTCACAGTGAGGTGAGATGTGAGCTCTCAGCACACTCAGGACACCTTCCCCTAGACCAGCTTGCTCCAAGCCCCATCCAACCTGGCCTTCAACCCTTCCAAGGGTGAGACAATCACAGACCTGTACTATTCCTCCCACATCGAAAATCATACCAAACTTAGCAGCCTCAGAGATAGATTTCTATTAAATATCTACATTTTTCTAGGAAAGAAATATGGCAAAACTTGTTTGCATCTGACTTCGCAAAATCAACACGAGCTCTTCAGAAAGGGGTGATGCCCACTTTTCTTATTTTTCCCCATTTGGTGGAACATTTGCATTCTGTTGTTGTTTGGAGCAGTATTTTAATGTATCTGGCTGAGGCTGCTTCAAATAGTCCAGCGAGATACCAGGGGGTGAGGGGTGGAGAACTGAGCTCTTACACATCCAGTACTTCTCTTGTTGGAAGTCTTCAATCCCACCTCTCTGCTGGGATGAAATAGGTGCTACTCATCCAACTTCTAAATTATCATGCATCAAGCTGACACTATTTCAAGACTAAAAAATAAAAAAGCCAATTTAAACAAACCTCTGCTCCTTTCCATGTTCTCTGTTCCAGAGTTTATGACAGAAGACAGGAGAGAAAGATTGTTCAGGGAACAATGTTTTCAGGACTCTAAAAAGAACTGAAAATCCGCTCTGCCACACTCTCAGCTGCTGCAGCCCCAAAAAGCACTGGCTCTCTTTGCTCACAGACTCACAATTGTGGTGGCATTTCTACCATGCCACAGGACAGCGATTTTTTTCTTTTTCTCCTGGAAATACCTACAGCACTTCTGCGTAGCAAGGCAAACATGAGCCTCTTTTAGTGGCCCTTGAAACTGGACATGTGAAATGAGCTACACAAAGCCAAAGGCCAGCTGAACCTGGGATCTCTGAATGGCTCTTCACATTCTTCCCAGGAAGATGAATGGCAATCACTATTTTGGCAGGGAAACTGCATCAGCTGGCAATTTGGTGTAGGAAATGTGCTTTCTGCTCCTCTCAGAGCCAAAACTCCTACCCATTTCTTGCAAGTCCTTCTTAGATAAGGACCACGTTCAGCTGAGCGACAGTGAAGCCAAATGGCAATGCAGGAATCAATTGTCCTGTACACAATCTCCTCCATCCACGTGCAAGGTTACTCAGGGGCACACAGGAGGAAGGAAGGAAGCCAAATGCATCATTGGACATAAAGTCAGACGTGTTGAGGGATGAAGAAATCTTGCAGAGCTATGGAAAGCTCCCCTGAAAAGCCAGTTCAGGAAGAGCCTGAGCTGTTTTGTGCTTCTAGGCCTGAAGATGCTCAGGATCTTTCCCAGATGCTCAGCAGGCAGTAGGATTGTGCCTGAATCTGGCTCTGGAAATGCCAGTGCCTCAACTGAGAGCTGTGGCAATGATTTCCATTGCATGGAGAGGGGCCACAGTCCTGCAAGAGTCTTTCAGCAGAGCAAACAGCAGCCTGGAGGGTGGGCAGTGCTGCATCTGTACCACTGCATGCTCATCCTTCACCGTAATGCAGAGCTGCCCCCAAAGCTGCCATGGATCACTTTTTAGATTTCTCCTCTTGGATATATTTTGGAGAAGTTGTTCTAGGTGGCATTTGATGGAGATCCTGTAAGAAGCAGCCATTTGCCTGCTGTGATATCCTTACAACTAATCCTAACTTCTCATTGCCTTTGGTTTTATTTTGGTTTTTTTATCCATTTGTTTGATTGGTTCGTTTGGGTTTGTTTGTTTGTGTTTTTGTCTCTTTTGGTTTGAGATTTTTTCCTTTTTTATAAAGGACTGGTGAAGTTGGCACAGCCCAACTCCAGAAGATGTAAACCAGGCTTGACTTTCCAGAAATGACTTTTGGCTGGCTTTAGCTGCATTCCCCAGGATCAGGATCCCCAGTAGATATTTGCAGGTTTTGCTCTGCATCTTCAGCTTGCCCTGACTTTGCTCAGTGTTTCACCAATGGAGAAGACAATGGATATTTTGCCAAACCTCCTTTCAAACAACCAAACTTGTGGCAGCACGACAGAAAAGAAGAAAATATTCCCCAGTTAGAACAGAGCCAGAGTGCCACCATTTTCCCCTCCACTTTTATTGATTTTCTACATTTAGAGGCAAAGCTTTGTTACCACTGAAGATGAATAGATCACACGGACACAGGTCGAGGTGTGGTGAAAAGAAGAGCCGAGTTTATTTTCCCTCCCAGGATTTATAGGCTTTTGACCACGGCCAGGGATTGGATGGTCAGGATAACACTTTCTCACTGCACTGGCCATGAGAGATGCCCATCACAAGACGTGTAACAGAAAGAATGTACACATATCTATGTTTACAGTTACTGTCTTGGGAAAGTCTCTAGAAAACTATGTTAGCAAGCTCAGAAGCTGAGTTTTCAGGGCGACAAAGCTTCCATCTCTCACTTCCTGATGCTCTTTGCTACCCTTTAGCCTTCACCCCCACGCATCGGACTGCTGTCCATGTGGGGCTGGGGATGCTCAGCCTGGAAAGAGAAGGTGCTGGGGAGGCCTCCCTGCAGCTCTAGGAAAGATGGGCACCGAGAGGAGAAGCCTTTCAACTGCAGGAGTGAGATTGAAGTTGCATCTAATGAAGCTGCTCTTTTCCACTCAGGCTGCTGGGGCACTGGCCCAGGCTGTGCACAGAGGCTGGGGATGCTCCATCCTTGGCAACATCCAAGGCCAGCTGGGAGCAGGGCTCTGAGCAACCTGTTCTGGGGGAAGATTGCTCAGCTTGGAACAAGATGGTCTTTAGGGTCCCTTCCAAGCCCAGCCACCCAGGGATTCCGTCATTCTATGGTCTCCGTTGTCCTCTTCAGTCTGGGCCTGGGCTCCTGGCACTGATGTCACAGTGCACGCTCCAGCTAGAACTTCCAGCATCCAGCAACGGCCACAACACAACCCTTGGCTCCTTGTGTCAGCACGCTCTTCAGAGTGCTCCAAGGCCACCCCGTCACCTTGCTTGTCACCTGCTCCCTGATACCCCCAGCAGTCCTGAAAGCTCCCCGTTGCTTAGATTTCGATATCCATCCCTGGAGGATGTCTGCATTTCTTCCAAAGAAGGTATGGTACTATACCACGGAGGTGGACACCCCGCAGCTGCCTGGGTGGGCTGGAGCTGTGTGGGATATTGTGGGAAAGGGACCCCACTCTGAGATTTTGCTACCTCTGCAGGCTGTCATGGACAGAGAGGAGGAGATGGAGGTGGATACACTGATTGATTCTGAAGAAGACATGGAAGTGGATGGAGAGGAGATTGAAGAGGAAGAGATGGAGGTGGAAACGGAAGACCATATTGAAGAGATGGATATCGATGTAAAAGATGAGGAGGAGGACATGGTGTTGGGATGAAGACCGATGCCAGCAGTAGAACAGGCAGGTGTTCCCCACGGGCAGAGCGGGTCCCCTGCTGCCAGGCTGGGGCTGGGCTGGGCACTCCCTGCTCAGGGACACGCTAGCCCATGCACTGGATTCTGGTGGCCTTCCCTGGTCTGTCCTCTGCTTGCTTTGGGCCACACAAGCCCTGTTCCAGTGCCTGGGCCACAGCCCCCAGCCCCAGCCAGGCTCACTTCTGGCAGCAGAGTCCCCCTGTGCCAGTGTCCCAGCCCGGGAGCACATGGAACACCCCTCCATGCCTGACTGCACTGACCGTGCTACTTGTTTTTCTTCCAGGACTGAGGCACATCCCAGGCAGAGATGCCACCCATCTGTATATACGTTTTGGAGTTGTTTTGTTCTCGATAGATGTTTTAGGGATTGTTAAAATTTTCTGTAAATATGTTTCATATCGTTTTCTTAGCTAAGTTCTTAGGTAAATAGGTTCTATACTTTGTTGTTGTTGTTGTTACAAATATTCTGACATTGTAAATATGTTGTGTAGTTCATTCTTGTTCCTTTTCTTCTACAAATAAACATTCTTTGTTTTTCACACCCCAGTTCTCTTTGCATTTTCTTCGGGCACATTTGCAAAGTTGTGCTTTCCACTCGCTCCAGGTTCCCAGGGCTGGATGTCCCGGAGGGAGCTGGCACAGCCACCCCAGCAGTGGCTCCCTGTGCACAGGGGGTCCCACTGACAGAGCTCACCCTCTCCTTGCGGTTTCTCTGGACACACTTGGGAGCTGGAGGAGCAAATCCCAGTGAGCCCTGTCCCATGGCATCCCACATGGGAGCAGGGCTGAGCCTCATCCATGGCTCTTCCCTGTCTAGCCCCAGGGCTAAGGAGGCTGCACTGGGCTGCGGGCAGCCTGCTTCCTGGGCACCCTGAGGGGCTGGAGCCAGCCTGGAGGGAGCCTCAGCACAGGGGCCTCTGGCCTACATGCACCAACATTTCCTTTGGAAACCCCCTCTGTCACCACACTCTGCTACAAGCACAACATCAATTGTTCCTCCTACTTCAAGGGGAGACCTTAATTGGCACAAATTTGTCCCTTGGACTTTCTAGCACAGCAAATGGCAGCGCTTGCAATCCCTCTTCTGCACTCCCAAAGCTGGTCACACTTCAGGCCCTTTGTACACCCATTTCCTGATGTGCATCTCACAGTGAGGTGAGATGTGAGCTCTCAGCACACTCAGGACACCTTCCCCTAGACCAGCTTGCTCCAAGCCCCATCCAACCTGGCCTTCAACCCTTCCAAGGGTGAGACAATCACAGACCTGTACTATTCCTCCCACATCGAAAATCATACCAAACTTAGCAGCCTCAGAGATAGATTTCTATTAAATATCTACATTTTTCTAGGAAAGAAATATGGCAAAACTTGTTTGCATCTGACTTCGCAAAATCAACACGAGCTCTTCAGAAAGGGGTGATGCCCACTTTTCTTATTTTTCCCCATTTGGTGGAACATTTGCATTCTGTTGTTGTTTGGAGCAGTATTTTAATGTATCTGGCTGAGGCTGCTTCAAATAGTCCAGCGAGATACCAGGGGGTGAGGGGTGGAGAACTGAGCTCTTACACATCCAGTACTTCTCTTGTTGGAAGTCTTCAATCCCACCTCTCTGCTGGGATGAAATAGGTGCTACTCATCCAACTTCTAAATTATCATGCATCAAGCTGACACTATTTCAAGACTAAAAAATAAAAAAGCCAATTTAAACAAACCTCTGCTCCTTTCCATGTTCTCTGTTCCAGAGTTTATGACAGAAGACAGGAGAGAAAGATTGTTCAGGGAACAATGTTTTCAGGACTCTAAAAAGAACTGAAAATCCGCTCTGCCACACTCTCAGCTGCTGCAGCCCCAAAAAGCACTGGCTCTCTTTGCTCACAGACTCACAATTGTGGTGGCATTTCTACCATGCCACAGGACAGCGATTTTTTTCTTTTTCTCCTGGAAATACCTACAGCACTTCTGCGTAGCAAGGCAAACATGAGCCTCTTTTAGTGGCCCTTGAAACTGGACATGTGAAATGAGCTACACAAAGCCAAAGGCCAGCTGAACCTGGGATCTCTGAATGGCTCTTCACATTCTTCCCAGGAAGATGAATGGCAATCACTATTTTGGCAGGGAAACTGCATCAGCTGGCAATTTGGTGTAGGAAATGTGCTTTCTGCTCCTCTCAGAGCCAAAACTCCTACCCATTTCTTGCAAGTCCTTCTTAGATAAGGACCACGTTCAGCTGAGCGACAGTGAAGCCAAATGGCAATGCAGGAATCAATTGTCCTGTACACAATCTCCTCCATCCACGTGCAAGGTTACTCAGGGGCACACAGGAGGAAGGAAGGAAGCCAAATGCATCATTGGACATAAAGTCAGACGTGTTGAGGGATGAAGAAATCTTGCAGAGCTATGGAAAGCTCCCCTGAAAAGGCAGTTCAGGAAGAGCCTGAGCTGTTTTGTGCTTCTAGGCCTGAAGATGCTCAGGATCTTTCCCAGATGCTCAGCAGGCAGTAGGATTGTGCCTGAATCTGGCTCTGGAAATGCCAGTGCCTCAACTGAGAGCTGTGGCAATGATTTCCATTGCATGGAGAGGGGCCACAGTCCTGCAAGAGTCTTTCAGCAGAGCAAACAGCAGCCTGGAGGGTGGGCAGTGCTGCATCTGTACCACTGCATGCTCATCCTTCACCGTAATGCAGAGCTGCCCCCAAAGCTGCCATGGATCACTTTTTAGATTTCTCCTGTTGGATATATTTTGGAGAAGTTGTTCTAGGTGGCATTTGATGGAGATCCTGTAAGAAGCAGCCATTTGCCTGCTGTGATATCCTTACAACTAATCCTAACTTCTCATTGCCTTTGGTTTTATTTTGGTTTTTTTATCCATTTGTTTGATTGGTTCGTTTGGGTTTGTTTGTGTTTTTGTCTCTTTTGGTTTGAGATTTTTTCCTTTTTTATAAAGGACTGGTGAAGTTGGCACAGCCCAACTCCAGAAGATGTAAACCAGGCTTGACTTTCCAGAAATGACTTTTGGCTGGCTTTAGCTGCATTCCCCAGGATCAGGATCCCCAGTAGATATTTGCAGGTTTTGCTCTGCATCTTCAGCTTGCCCTGACTTTGCTCAGTGTTTCACCAATGGAGAAGACAATGGATATTTTGCCAAACCTCCTTTCAAACAACCAAACTTGTGGCAGCACGACAGAAAAGAAGAAAATATTCCCCAGTTAGAACAGAGCCAGAGTGCCACCATTTTCCCCTCCACTTTTATTGATTTTCTACATTTAGAGGCAAAGCTTTGTTACCACTGAAGATGAATAGATCACACGGACACAGGTCGAGGTGTGGTGAAAAGAAGAGCCGAGTTTATTTTCCCTCCCAGGATTTATAGGCTTTTGACCACGGCCAGGGATTGGATGGTCAGGATAACACTTTCTCACTGCACTGGCCATGAGAGATGCCCATCACAAGACGTGTAACAGAAAGAATGTACACATATCTATGTTTACAGTTACTGTCTTGGGAAAGTCTCTAGAAAACTATGTTAGCAAGCTCAGAAGCTGAGTTTTCAGGGCGACAAAGCTTCCATCTCTCACTTCCTGATGCTCTTTGCTACCCTTTAGCCTTCACCCCCACGCATCGGACTGCTGTCCATGTGGGGCTGGGGATGCTCAGCCTGGAAAGAGAAGGTGCTGGGGAGGCCTCCCTGCAGCTCTAGGAAAGATGGGCACCGAGAGGAGAAGCCTTTCAACTGCAGGAGTGAGATTGAAGTTGCATCTAATGAAGCTGCTCTTTTCCACTCAGGCTGCTGGGGCACTGGCCCAGGCTGTGCACAGAGGCTGGGGATGCTCCATCCTTGGCAACATCCAAGGCCAGCTGGGAGCAGGGCTCTGAGCAACCTGTTCTGGGGGAAGATTGCTCAGCTTGGAACAAGATGGTCTTTAGGGTCCCTTCCAAGCCCAGCCACCCAGGGATTCCGTCATTCTATGGTCTCCGTTGTCCTCTTCAGTCTGGGCCTGGGCTCCTGGCAGTGATGTCACAGTGCACGCTCCAGCTAGAACTTCCAGCATCCAGCAACGGCCACAACACAACCCTTGGCTCCTTGTGTCAGCACGCTCTTCAGAGTGCTCCAAGGCCACCCCGTCACCTTGCTTGTCACCTGCTCCCTGATACCCCCAGCAGTCCTGAAAGCTCCCCGTTGCTTAGATTTCGATATCCATCCCTGGAGGATGTCTGCATTTCTTCCAAAGAAGGTATGGTACTATACCACGGAGGTGGACACCCCGCAGCTGCCTGGGTGGGCTGGAGCTGTGTGGGATATTGTGGGAAAGGGACCCCACTCTGAGATTTTGCTACCTCTGCAGGCTGTCATGGACAGAGAGGAGGAGATGGAGGTGGATACACTGATCGATTCTGAAGAAGACATGGAAGTGGATGGAGAGGAGATTGAAGAGGAAGAGATGGAGGTGGAAACGGAAGACCATATTGAAGAGATGGATATCGATGTAAAAGATGAGGAGGAGGACATGGTGTTGGGATGAAGACCGATGCCAGCAGTAGAACAGGCAGGTGTTCCCCACGGGCAGAGCGGGTCCCCTGCTGCCAGGCTGGGGCTGGGCTGGGCACTCCCTGCTCAGGGACACGCTAGCCCATGCACTGGATTCTGGTGGCCTTCCCTGGCCTGTCCTCTGCTTGCTTTGGGCCACACAAGCCCTGTTCCAGTGCCTGGGCCACAGCCCCCAGCCCCAGCCAGGCTCACTTCTGGCAGCAGAGTCCCCCTGTGCCAGTGTCCCAGCCCGGGAGCACATGGAACACCCCTCCATGCCTGACTGCACTGACCGTGCTACTTGTTTTTCTTCCAGGACTGAGGCACATCCCAGGCAGAGATGCCACCCATCTGTATATACGTTTTGGAGTTGTTTTGTTCTCGATAGATGTTTTAGGGATTGTTAAAATTTTCTGTAAATATGTTTCATATCGTTTTCTTAGCTAAGTTCTTAGGTAAATAGGTTCTATACTTTGTTGTTGTTGTTGTTACAAATATTCTGACATTGTAAATATGTTGTGTAGTTCATTCTTGTTCCTTTTCTTCTACAAATAAACATTCTTTGTTTTTCACACCCCAGTTCTCTTTGCATTTTCTTCGGGCACATTTGCAAAGTTGTGCTTTCCACTCGCTCCAGGTTCCCAGGGCTGGATGTCCCGGAGGGAGCTGGCACAGCCACCCCAGCAGTGGCTCCCTGTGCACAGGGGGTCCCACTGACAGAGCTCACCCTCTCCTTGCGGTTTCTCTGGACACACTTGGGAGCTGGAGGAGCAAATCCCAGTGAGCCCTGTCCCATGGCATCCCACATGGGAGCAGGGCTGAGCCTCATCCATGGCTCTTCCCTGTCTAGCCCCAGGGCTAAGGAGGCTGCACTGGGCTGCGGGCAGCCTGCTTCCTGGGCACCCTGAGGGGCTGGAGCCAGCCTGGAGGGAGCCTCAGCACAGGGGCCTCTGGCCTACATGCACCAACATTTCCTTTGGAAACCCCCTCTGTCACCACACTCTGCTACAAGCACAACATCAATTGTTCCTCCTACTTCAAGGGGAGACCTTAATTGGCACAAATTTGTCCCTTGGACTTTCTAGCACAGCAAATGGCAGCGCTTGCAATCCCTCTTCTGCACTCCCAAAGCTGGTCACACTTCAGGCCCTTTGTACACCCATTTCCTGATGTGCATCTCACAGTGAGGTGAGATGTGAGCTCTCAGCACACTCAGGACACCTTCCCCTAGACCAGCTTGCTCCAAGCCCCATCCAACCTGGCCTTCAACCCTTCCAAGGGTGAGACAATCACAGACCTGTACTATTCCTCCCACATTGAAAATCATACCAAACTTAGCAGCCTCAGAGATAGATTTCTATTAAATATCTACATTTTTCTAGGAAAGAAATATGGCAAAACTTGTTTGCATCTGACTTCGCAAAATCAACACGAGCTCTTCAGAAAGGGGTGATGCCCACTTTTCTTATTTTTCCCCATTTGGTGGAACATTTGCATTCTGTTGTTGTTTGGAGCAGTATTTTAATGTATCTGGCTGAGGCTACTTCAAATAGTCCAGCGAGATACCAGGGTGTGAGGGGTGGAGAACTGAGCTCTTACACATCCAGTACTTCTCTTGTTGGAAGTCTTCAATCCCACCTCTCTGCTGGGATGAAATAGGTGCTACTCATCCAACTTCTAAATTATCATGCATCAAGCTGACACTATTTCAAGACTAAAAAATAAAAAAGCCAATTTAAACAAACCTCTGCTCCTTTCCATGTTCTCTGTTCCAGAGTTTATGACAGAAGACAGGAGAGAAAGATTGTTCAGGGAACAATGTTTTCAGGACTCTAAAAAGAACTGAAAATCCGCTCTGCCACACTCTCAGCTGCTGCAGCCCCAAAAAGCACTGGCTCTCTTTGCTCACAGACTCACAATTGTGGTGGCATTTCTACCATGCCACAGGACAGCGATTTTTTTCTTTTTCTCCTGGAAATACCTACAGCACTTCTGCGTAGCAAGGCAAACATGAGCCTCTTTTAGTGGCCCTTGAAACTGGACATGTGAAATGAGCTACACAAAGCCAAAGGCCAGCTGAACCTGGGATCTCTGAATGGCTCTTCACATTCTTCCCAGGAAGATGAATGGCAATCACTATTTTGGCAGGGAAACTGCATCAGCTGGCAATTTGGTGTAGGAAATGTGCTTTCTGCTCCTCTCAGAGCCAAAACTCCTACCCATTTCTTGCAAGTCCTTCTTAGATAAGGACCACGTTCAGCTGAGCGACAGTGAAGCCAAATGGCAATGCAGGAATCAATTGTCCTGTACACAATCTCCTCCATCCACGTGCAAGGTTACTCAGGGGCACACAGGAGGAAGGAAGGAAGCCAAATGCATCATTGGACATAAAGTCAGACGTGTTGAGGGATGAAGAAATCTTGCAGAGCTATGGAAAGCTCCCCTGAAAAGGCAGTTCAGGAAGAGCCTGAGCTGTTTTGTGCTTCTAGGCCTGAAGATGCTCAGGATCTTTCCCAGATGCTCAGCAGGCAGTAGGATTGTGCCTGAATCTGGCTCTGGAAATGCCAGTGCCTCAACTGAGAGCTGTGGCAATGATTTCCATTGCATGGAGAGGGGCCACAGTCCTGCAAGAGTCTTTCAGCAGAGCAAACAGCAGCCTGGAGGGTGGGCAGTGCTGCATCTGTACCACTGCATGCTCATCCTTCACCGTAATGCAGAGCTGCCCCCAAAGCTGCCATGGATCACTTTTTAGATTTCTCCTGTTGGATATATTTTGGAGAAGTTGTTCTAGGTGGCATTTGATGGAGATCCTGTAAGAAGCAGCCATTTGCCTGCTGTGATATCCTTACAACTAATCCTAACTTCTCATTGCCTTTGGTTTTATTTTGGTTTTTTTATCCATTTGTTTGATTGGTTCGTTTGGGTTTGTTTGTGTTTTTGTCTCTTTTGGTTTGAGATTTTTTCCTTTTTTATAAAGGACTGGTGAAGTTGGCACAGCCCAACTCCAGAAGATGTAAACCAGGCTTGACTTTCCAGAAATGACTTTTGGCTGGCTTTAGCTGCATTCCCCAGGATCAGGATCCCCAGTAGATATTTGCAGGTTTTGCTCTGCATCTTCAGCTTGCCCTGACTTTGCTCAGTGTTTCACCAATGGAGAAGACAATGGATATTTTGCCAAACCTCCTTTCAAACAACCAAACTTGTGGCAGCACGACAGAAAAGAAGAAAATATTCCCCAGTTAGAACAGAGCCAGAGTGCCACCATTTTCCCCTCCACTTTTATTGATTTTCTACATTTAGAGGCAAAGCTTTGTTACCACTGAAGATGAATAGATCACACGGACACAGGTCGAGGTGTGGTGAAAAGAAGAGCCGAGTTTATTTTCCCTCCCAGGATTTATAGGCTTTTGACCACGGCCAGGGATTGGATGGTCAGGATAACACTTTCTCACTGCACTGGCCATGAGAGATGCCCATCACAAGACGTGTAACAGAAAGAATGTACACATATCTATGTTTACAGTTACTGTCTTGGGAAAGTCTCTAGAAAACTATGTTAGCAAGCTCAGAAGCTGAGTTTTCAGGGCGACAAAGCTTCCATCTCTCACTTCCTGATGCTCTTTGCTACCCTTTAGCCTTCACCCCCACGCATCGGACTGCTGTCCATGTGGGGCTGGGGATGCTCAGCCTGGAAAGAGAAGGTGCTGGGGAGGCCTCCCTGCAGCTCTAGGAAAGATGGGCACCGAGAGGAGAAGCCTTTCAACTGCAGGAGTGAGATTGAAGTTGCATCTAATGAAGCTGCTCTTTTCCACTCAGGCTGCTGGGGCACTGGCCCAGGCTGTGCACAGAGGCTGGGGATGCTCCATCCTTGGCAACATCCAAGGCCAGCTGGGAGCAGGGCTCTGAGCAACCTGTTCTGGGGGAAGATTGCTCAGCTTGGAACAAGATGGTCTTTAGGGTCCCTTCCAAGCCCAGCCACCCAGGGATTCCGTCATTCTATGGTCTCCGTTGTCCTCTTCAGTCTGGGCCTGGGCTCCTGGCAGTGATGTCACAGTGCACGCTCCAGCTAGAACTTCCAGCATCCAGCAACGGCCACAACACAACCCTTGGCTCCTTGTGTCAGCACGCTCTTCAGAGTGCTCCAAGGCCACCCCGTCACCTTGCTTGTCACCTGCTCCCTGATACCCCCAGCAGTCCTGAAAGCTCCCCGTTGCTTAGATTTCGATATCCATCCCTGGAGGATGTCTGCATTTCTTCCAAAGAAGGTATGGTACTATACCACGGAGGTGGACACCCCGCAGCTGCCTGGGTGGGCTGGAGCTGTGTGGGATATTGTGGGAAAGGGACCCCACTCTGAGATTTTGCTACCTCTGCAGGCTGTCATGGACAGAGAGGAGGAGATGGAGGTGGATACACTGATCGATTCTGAAGAAGACATGGAAGTGGATGGAGAGGAGATTGAAGAGGAAGAGATGGAGGTGGAAACGGAAGACCATATTGAAGAGATGGATATCGATGTAAAAGATGAGGAGGAGGACATGGTGTTGGGATGAAGACCGATGCCAGCAGTAGAACAGGCAGGTGTTCCCCACGGGCAGAGCGGGTCCCCTGCTGCCAGGCTGGGGCTGGGCTGGGCACTCCCTGCTCAGGGACACGCTAGCCCATGCACTGGATTCTGGTGGCCTTCCCTGGCCTGTCCTCTGCTTGCTTTGGGCCACACAAGCCCTGTTCCAGTGCCTGGGCCACAGCCCCCAGCCCCAGCCAGGCTCACTTCTGGCAGCAGAGTCCCCCTGTGCCAGTGTCCCAGCCCGGGAGCACATGGAACACCCCTCCATGCCTGACTGCACTGACCGTGCTACTTGTTTTTCTTCCAGGACTGAGGCACATCCCAGGCAGAGATGCCACCCATCTGTATATACGTTTTGGAGTTGTTTTGTTCTCGATAGATGTTTTAGGGATTGTTAAAATTTTCTGTAAATATGTTTCATATCGTTTTCTTAGCTAAGTTCTTAGGTAAATAGGTTCTATACTTTGTTGTTGTTGTTGTTACAAATATTCTGACATTGTAAATATGTTGTGTAGTTCATTCTTGTTCCTTTTCTTCTACAAATAAACATTCTTTGTTTTTCACACCCCAGTTCTCTTTGCATTTTCTTCGGGCACATTTGCAAAGTTGTGCTTTCCACTCGCTCCAGGTTCCCAGGGCTGGATGTCCCGGAGGGAGCTGGCACAGCCACCCCAGCAGTGGCTCCCTGTGCACAGGGGGTCCCACTGACAGAGCTCACCCTCTCCTTGCGGTTTCTCTGGACACACTTGGGAGCTGGAGGAGCAAATCCCAGTGAGCCCTGTCCCATGGCATCCCACATGGGAGCAGGGCTGAGCCTCATCCATGGCTCTTCCCTGTCTAGCCCCAGGGCTAAGGAGGCTGCACTGGGCTGCGGGCAGCCTGCTTCCTGGGCACCCTGAGGGGCTGGAGCCAGCCTGGAGGGAGCCTCAGCACAGGGGCCTCTGGCCTACATGCACCAACATTTCCTTTGGAAACCCCCTCTGTCACCACACTCTGCTACAAGCACAACATCAATTGTTCCTCCTACTTCAAGGGGAGACCTTAATTGGCACAAATTTGTCCCTTGGACTTTCTAGCACAGCAAATGGCAGCGCTTGCAATCCCTCTTCTGCACTCCCAAAGCTGGTCACACTTCAGGCCCTTTGTACACCCATTTCCTGATGTGCATCTCACAGTGAGGTGAGATGTGAGCTCTCAGCACACTCAGGACACCTTCCCCTAGACCAGCTTGCTCCAAGCCCCATCCAACCTGGCCTTCAACCCTTCCAAGGGTGAGACAATCACAGACCTGTACTATTCCTCCCACATTGAAAATCATACCAAACTTAGCAGCCTCAGAGATAGATTTCTATTAAATATCTACATTTTTCTAGGAAAGAAATATGGCAAAACTTGTTTGCATCTGACTTCGCAAAATCAACACGAGCTCTTCAGAAAGGGGTGATGCCCACTTTTCTTATTTTTCCCCATTTGGTGGAACATTTGCATTCTGTTGTTGTTTGGAGCAGTATTTTAATGTATCTGGCTGAGGCTACTTCAAATAGTCCAGCGAGATACCAGGGTGTGAGGGGTGGAGAACTGAGCTCTTACACATCCAGTACTTCTCTTGTTGGAAGTCTTCAATCCCACCTCTCTGCTGGGATGAAATAGGTGCTACTCATCCAACTTCTAAATTATCATGCATCAAGCTGACACTATTTCAAGACTAAAAAATAAAAAAGCCAATTTAAACAAACCTCTGCTCCTTTCCATGTTCTCTGTTCCAGAGTTTATGACAGAAGACAGGAGAGAAAGATTGTTCAGGGAACAATGTTTTCAGGACTCTAAAAAGAACTGAAAATCCGCTCTGCCACACTCTCAGCTGCTGCAGCCCCAAAAAGCACTGGCTCTCTTTGCTCACAGACTCACAATTGTGGTGGCATTTCTACCATGCCACAGGACAGCGATTTTTTTCTTTTTCTCCTGGAAATACCTACAGCACTTCTGCGTAGCAAGGCAAACATGAGCCTCTTTTAGTGGCCCTTGAAACTGGACATGTGAAATGAGCTACACAAAGCCAAAGGCCAGCTGAACCTGGGATCTCTGAATGGCTCTTCACATTCTTCCCAGGAAGATGAATGGCAATCACTATTTTGGCAGGGAAACTGCATCAGCTGGCAATTTGGTGTAGGAAATGTGCTTTCTGCTCCTCTCAGAGCCAAAACTCCTACCCATTTCTTGCAAGTCCTTCTTAGATAAGGACCACGTTCAGCTGAGCGACAGTGAAGCCAAATGGCAATGCAGGAATCAATTGTCCTGTACACAATCTCCTCCATCCACATGCAAGGTTACTCAGGGGCACACAGGAGGAAGGAAGGAAGCCAAATGCATCATTGGACATAAAGTCAGACGTGTTGAGGGATGAAGAAATCTTGCAGAGCTATGGAAAGCTCCCCTGAAAAGGCAGTTCAGGAAGAGCCTGAGCTGTTTTGTGCTTCTAGGCCTGAAGATGCTCAGGATCTTTCCCAGATGCTCAGCAGGCAGTAGGATTGTGCCTGAATCTGGCTCTGGAAATGCCAGTGCCTCAACTGAGAGCTGTGGCAATGATTTCCATTGCATGGAGAGGGGCCACAGTCCTGCAAGAGTCTTTCAGCAGAGCAAACAGCAGCCTGGAGGGTGGGCAGTGCTGCATCTGTACCACTGCATGCTCATCCTTCACCGTAATGCAGAGCTGCCCCCAAAGCTGCCATGGATCACTTTTTAGATTTCTCCTGTTGGATATATTTTGGAGAAGTTGTTCTAGGTGGCATTTGATGGAGATCCTGTAAGAAGCAGCCATTTGCCTGCTGTGATATCCTTACAACTAATCCTAACTTCTCATTGCCTTTGGTTTTATTTTGGTTTTTTTATCCATTTGTTTGATTGGTTCGTTTGGGTTTGTTTGTTTGTGTTTTTGTCTCTTTTGGTTTGAGATTTTTTCCTTTTTTATAAAGGACTGGTGAAGTTGGCACAGCCCAACTCCAGAAGATGTAAACCAGGCTTGACTTTCCAGAAATGACTTTTGGCTGGCTTTAGCTGCATTCCCCAGGATCAGGATCACCAGGAGATATTTGCAGGTTTTGCTCTGCATCTTCAGCTTGCCCTGACTTTGCTCAGTGTTTCACCAATGGAGAAGACAATGGATATTTTGCCAAACCTCCTTTCAAACAACCAAACTTGTGGCAGCACGACAGAAAAGAAGAAAATATTCCCCAGTTAGAACAGAGCCAGAGTGCCACCATTTTCCCCTCCACTTTTATTGATTTTCTACATTTAGAGGCAAAGCTTTGTTACCACTGAAGATGAATAGATCACACGGACACAGGTCGAGGTGTGGTGAAAAGAAGAGCCGAGTTTATTTTCCCTCCCAGGATTTATAGGCTTTTGACCACGGCCAGGGATTGGATGGTCAGGATAACACTTTCTCACTGCACTGGCCATGAGAGATGCCCATCACAAGACGTGTAACAGAAAGAATGTACACATATCTATGTTTACAGTTACTGTCTTGGGAAAGTCTCTAGAAAACTATGTTAGCAAGCTCAGAAGCTGAGTTTTCAGGGCAACAAAGCTTCCATCTCTCACTTCCTGATGCTCTTTGCTACCCTTTAGCCTTCACCCCCACGCATCGGACTGCTGTCCATGTGGGGCTGGGGATGCTCAGCCTGGAAAGAGAAGGTGCTGGGGAGGCCTCCCTGCAGCTCTAGGAAAGATGGGCACCGAGAGGAGAAGCCTTTCAACTGCAGGAGTGAGATTGAAGTTGCATCTAATGAAGCTGCTCTTTTCCACTCAGGCTGCTGGGGCACTGGCCCAGGCTGTGCACAGAGGCTGGGGATGCTCCATCCTTGGCAACATCCAAGGCCAGCTGGGAGCAGGGCTCTGAGCAACCTGTTCTGGGGGAAGATTGCTCAGCTTGGAACAAGATGGTCTTTAGGGTCCCTTCCAAGCCCAGCCACCCAGGGATTCCGTCATTCTATGGTCTCCGTTGTCCTCTTCAGTCTGGGCCTGGGCTCCTGGCACTGATGTCACAGTGCACGCTCCAGCTAGAACTTCCAGCATCCAGCAACGGCCACAACACAACCCTTGGCTCCTTGTGTCAGCACGCTCTTCAGAGTGCTCCAAGGCCACCCCGTCACCTTGCTTGTCACCTGCTCCCTGATACCCCCAGCAGTCCTGAAAGCTCCCCGTTGCTTAGATTTCGATATCCATCCCTGGAGGATGTCTGCATTTCTTCCAAAGAAGGTATGGTACTATACCACGGAGGTGGACACCCCGCAGCTGCCTGGGTGGGCTGGAGCTGTGTGGGATATTGTGGGAAAGGGACCCCACTCTGAGATTTTGCTACCTCTGCAGGCTGTCATGGACAGAGAGGAGGAGATGGAGGTGGATACACTGATTGATTCTGAAGAAGACATGGAAGTGGATGGAGAGGAGATTGAAGAGGAAGAGATGGAGGTGGAAACGGAAGACCATATTGAAGAGATGGATATCGATGTAAAAGATGAGGAGGAGGACATGGTGTTGGGATGAAGACCGATGCCAGCAGTAGAACAGGCAGGTGTTCCCCACGGGCAGAGCGGGTCCCCTGCTGCCAGGCTGGGGCTGGGCTGGGCACTCCCTGCTCAGGGACACGCTAGCCCATGCACTGGATTCTGGTGGCCTTCCCTGGCCTGTCCTCTGCTTGCTTTGGGCCACACAAGCCCTGTTCCAGTGCCTGGGCCACAGCCCCCAGCCCCAGCCAGGCTCACTTCTGGCAGCAGAGTCCCCCTGTGCCAGTGTCCCAGCCCGGGAGCACATGGAACACCCCTCCATGCCTGACTGCACTGACCGTGCTACTTGTTTTTCTTCCAGGACTGAGGCACATCCCAGGCAGAGATGCCACCCATCTGTATATACGTTTTGGAGTTGTTTTGTTCTCGATAGATGTTTTAGGGATTGTTAAAATTTTCTGTAAATATGTTTCATATCGTTTTCTTAGCTAAGTTCTTAGGTAAATAGGTTCTATACTTTGTTGTTGTTGTTGTTACAAATATTCTGACATTGTAAATATGTTGTGTAGTTCATTCTTGTTCCTTTTCTTCTACAAATAAACATTCTTTGTTTTTCACACCCCAGTTCTCTTTGCATTTTCTTCGGGCACATTTGCAAAGTTGTGCTTTCCACTCGCTCCAGGTTCCCAGGGCTGGATGTCCCGGAGGGAGCTGGCACAGCCACCCCAGCAGTGGCTCCCTGTGCACAGGGGGTCCCACTGACAGAGCTCACCCTCTCCTTGCGGTTTCTCTGGACACACTTGGGAGCTGGAGGAGCAAATCCCAGTGAGCCCTGTCCCATGGCATCCCACATGGGAGCAGGGCTGAGCCTCATCCATGGCTCTTCCCTGTCTAGCCCCAGGGCTAAGGAGGCTGCACTGGGCTGCGGGCAGCCTGCTTCCTGGGCACCCTGAGGGGCTGGAGCCAGCCTGGAGGGAGCCTCAGCACAGGGGCCTCTGGCCTACATGCACCAACATTTCCTTTGGAAACCCCCTCTGTCACCACACTCTGCTACAAGCACAACATCAATTGTTCCTCCTACTTCAAGGGGAGACCTTAATTGGCACAAATTTGTCCCTTGGACTTTCTAGCACAGCAAATGGCAGCGCTTGCAATCCCTCTTCTGCACTCCCAAAGCTGGTCACACTTCAGGCCCTTTGTACACCCATTTCCTGATGTGCATCTCACAGTGAGGTGAGATGTGAGCTCTCAGCACACTCAGGACACCTTCCCCTAGACCAGCTTGCTCCAAGCCCCATCCAACCTGGCCTTCAACCCTTCCAAGGGTGAGACAATCACAGACCTGTACTATTCCTCCCACATCGAAAATCATACCAAACTTAGCAGCCTCAGAGATAGATTTCTATTAAATATCTACATTTTTCTAGGAAAGAAATATGGCAAAACTTGTTTGCATCTGACTTCGCAAAATCAACACGAGCTCTTCAGAAAGGGGTGATGCCCACTTTTCTTATTTTTCCCCATTTGGTGGAACATTTGCATTCTGTTGTTGTTTGGAGCAGTATTTTAATGTATCTGGCTGAGGCTGCTTCAAATAGTCCAGCGAGATACCAGGGGGTGAGGGGTGGAGAACTGAGCTCTTACACATCCAGTACTTCTCTTGTTGGAAGTCTTCAATCCCACCTCTCTGCTGGGATGAAATAGGTGCTACTCATCCAACTTCTAAATTATCATGCATCAAGCTGACACTATTTCAAGACTAAAAAATAAAAAAGCCAATTTAAACAAACCTCTGCTCCTTTCCATGTTCTCTGTTCCAGAGTTTATGACAGAAGACAGGAGAGAAAGATTGTTCAGGGAACAATGTTTTCAGGACTCTAAAAAGAACTGAAAATCCGCTCTGCCACACTCTCAGCTGCTGCAGCCCCAAAAAGCACTGGCTCTCTTTGCTCACAGACTCACAATTGTGGTGGCATTTCTACCATGCCACAGGACAGCGATTTTTTTCTTTTTCTCCTGGAAATACCTACAGCACTTCTGCGTAGCAAGGCAAACATGAGCCTCTTTTAGTGGCCCTTGAAACTGGACATGTGAAATGAGCTACACAAAGCCAAAGGCCAGCTGAACCTGGGATCTCTGAATGGCTCTTCACATTCTTCCCAGGAAGATGAATGGCAATCACTATTTTGGCAGGGAAACTGCATCAGCTGGCAATTTGGTGTAGGAAATGTGCTTTCTGCTCCTCTCAGAGCCAAAACTCCTACCCATTTCTTGCAAGTCCTTCTTAGATAAGGACCACGTTCAGCTGAGCGACAGTGAAGCCAAATGGCAATGCAGGAATCAATTGTCCTGTACACAATCTCCTCCATCCACGTGCAAGGTTACTCAGGGGCACACAGGAGGAAGGAAGGAAGCCAAATGCATCATTGGACATAAAGTCAGACGTGTTGAGGGATGAAGAAATCTTGCAGAGCTATGGAAAGCTCCCCTGAAAAGGCAGTTCAGGAAGAGCCTGAGCTGTTTTGTGCTTCTAGGCCTGAAGATGCTCAGGATCTTTCCCAGATGCTCAGCAGGCAGTAGGATTGTGCCTGAATCTGGCTCTGGAAATGCCAGTGCCTCAACTGAGAGCTGTGGCAATGATTTCCATTGCATGGAGAGGGGCCACAGTCCTGCAAGAGTCTTTCAGCAGAGCAAACAGCAGCCTGGAGGGTGGGCAGTGCTGCATCTGTACCACTGCATGCTCATCCTTCACCGTAATGCAGAGCTGCCCCCAAAGCTGCCATGGATCACTTTTTAGATTTCTCCTCTTGGATATATTTTGGAGAAGTTGTTCTAGGTGGCATTTGATGGAGATCCTGTAAGAAGCAGCCATTTGCCTGCTGTGATATCCTTACAACTAATCCTAACTTCTCATTGCCTTTGGTTTTATTTTGGTTTTTTTATCCATTTGTTTGATTGGTTCGTTTGGGTTTGTTTGTTTGTGTTTTTGTCTCTTTTGGTTTGAGATTTTTTCCTTTTTTATAAAGGACTGGTGAAGTTGGCACAGCCCAACTCCAGAAGATGTAAACCAGGCTTGACTTTCCAGAAATGACTTTTGGCTGGCTTTAGCTGCATTCCCCAGGATCAGGATCCCCAGTAGATATTTGCAGGTTTTGCTCTGCATCTTCAGCTTGCCCTGACTTTGCTCAGTGTTTCACCAATGGAGAAGACAATGGATATTTTGCCAAACCTCCTTTCAAACAACCAAACTTGTGGCAGCACGACAGAAAAGAAGAAAATATTCCCCAGTTAGAACAGAGCCAGAGTGCCACCATTTTCCCCTCCACTTTTATTGATTTTCTACATTTAGAGGCAAAGCTTTGTTACCACTGAAGATGAATAGATCACACGGACACAGGTCGAGGTGTGGTGAAAAGAAGAGCCGAGTTTATTTTCCCTCCCAGGATTTATAGGCTTTTGACCACGGCCAGGGATTGGATGGTCAGGATAACACTTTCTCACTGCACTGGCCATGAGAGATGCCCATCACAAGACGTGTAACAGAAAGAATGTACACATATCTATGTTTACAGTTACTGTCTTGGGAAAGTCTCTAGAAAACTATGTTAGCAAGCTCAGAAGCTGAGTTTTCAGGGCGACAAAGCTTCCATCTCTCACTTCCTGATGCTCTTTGCTACCCTTTAGCCTTCACCCCCACGCATCGGACTGCTGTCCATGTGGGGCTGGGGATGCTCAGCCTGGAAAGAGAAGGTGCTGGGGAGGCCTCCCTGCAGCTCTAGGAAAGATGGGCACCGAGAGGAGAAGCCTTTCAACTGCAGGAGTGAGATTGAAGTTGCATCTAATGAAGCTGCTCTTTTCCACTCAGGCTGCTGGGGCACTGGCCCAGGCTGTGCACACAGGCTGGGGATGCTCCATCCTTGGCAACATCCAAGGCCAGCTGGGAGCAGGGCTCTGAGCAACCTGTTCTGGGGGAAGATTGCTCAGCTTGGAACAAGATGGTCTTTAGGGTCCCTTCCAAGCCCAGCCACCCAGGGATTCCGTCATTCTATGGTCTCCGTTGTCCTCTTCAGTCTGGGCCTGGGCTCCTGGCACTGATGTCACAGTGCACGCTCCAGCTAGAACTTCCAGCATCCAGCAACGTCCACAACACAACCCTTGGCTCCTTGTGTCAGCACGCTCTTCAGAGTGCTCCAAGGCCACCCCGTCACCTTGCTTGTCACCTGCTCCCTGATACCCCCAGCAGTCCTGAAAGCTCCCCGTTGCTTAGATTTCGATATCCATCCCTGGAGGATGTCTGCATTTCTTCCAAAGAAGGTATGGTACTATACCACGGAGGTGGACACCCCGCAGCTGCCTGGGTGGGCTGGAGCTGTGTGGGATATTGTGGGAAAGGGACCCCACTCTGAGATTTTGCTACCTCTGCAGGCTGTCATGGACAGAGAGGAGGAGATGGAGGTGGATACACTGATTGATTCTGAAGAAGACATGGAAGTGGATGGAGAGGAGATTGAAGAGGAAGAGATGGAGGTGGAAACGGAAGACCATATTGAAGAGATGGATACCGATGTAAAAGATGAGGAGGAGGACATGGTGTTGGGATGAAGACCGATGCCAGCAGTAGAACAGGCAGGTGTTCCCCACGGGCAGAGCGGGTCCCCTGCTGCCAGGCTGGGGCTGGGCTGGGCACTCCCTGCTCAGGGACACGCTAGCCCATGCACTGGATTCTGGTGGCCTTCCCTGGCCTGTCCTCTGCTTGCTTTGGGCCACACAAGCCCTGTTCCAGTGCCTGGGCCACAGCCCCCAGCCCCAGCCAGGCTCACTTCTGGCAGCAGAGTCCCCCTGTGCCAGTGTCCCAGCCCGGGAGCACATGGAACACCCCTCCATGCCTGACTGCACTGACCGTGCTACTTGTTTTTCTTCCAGGACTGAGGCACATCCCAGGCAGAGATGCCACCCATCTGTATATACGTTTTGGAGTTGTTTTGTTCTCGATAGATGTTTTAGGGATTGTTAAAATTTTCTGTAAATATGTTTCATATCGTTTTCTTAGCTAAGTTCTTAGGTAAATAGGTTCTATACTTTGTTGTTGTTGTTGTTACAAATATTCTGACATTGTAAATATGTTGTGTAGTTCATTCTTGTTCCTTTTCTTCTACAAATAAACATTCTTTGTTTTTCACACCCCAGTTCTCTTTGCATTTTCTTCGGGCACATTTGCAAAGTTGTGCTTTCCACTCGCTCCAGGTTCCCAGGGCTGGATGTCCCGGAGGGAGCTGGCACAGCCACCCCAGCAGTGGCTCCCTGTGCACAGGGGGTCCCACTGACAGAGCTCACCCTCTCCTTGCGGTTTCTCTGGACACACTTGGGAGCTGGAGGAGCAAATCCCAGTGAGCCCTGTCCCATGGCATCCCACATGGGAGCAGGGCTGAGCCTCATCCATGGCTCTTCCCTGTCTAGCCCCAGGGCTAAGGAGGCTGCACTGGGCTGCGGGCAGCCTGCTTCCTGGGCACCCTGAGGGGCTGGAGCCAGCCTGGAGGGAGCCTCAGCACAGGGGCCTCTGGCCTACATGCACCAACATTTCCTTTGGAAACCCCCTCTGTCACCACACTCTGCTACAAGCACAACATCAATTGTTCCTCCTACTTCAAGGGGAGACCTTAATTGGCACAAATTTGTCCCTTGGACTTTCTAGCACAGCAAATGGCAGCGCTTGCAATCCCTCTTCTGCACTCCCAAAGCTGGTCACACTTCAGGCCCTTTGTACACCCATTTCCTGATGTGCATCTCACAGTGAGGTGAGATGTGAGCTCTCAGCACACTCAGGACACCTTCCCCTAGACCAGCTTGCTCCAAGCCCCATCCAACCTGGCCTTCAACCCTTCCAAGGGTGAGACAATCACAGACCTGTACTATTCCTCCCACATCGAAAATCATACCAAACTTAGCAGCCTCAGAGATAGATTTCTATTAAATATCTACATTTTTCTAGGAAAGAAATATGGCAAAACTTGTTTGCATCTGACTTCGCAAAATCAACACGAGCTCTTCAGAAAGGGGTGATGCCCACTTTTCTTATTTTTCCCCATTTGGTGGAACATTTGCATTCTGTTGTTGTTTGGAGCAGTATTTTAATGTATCTGGCTGAGGCTACTTCAAATAGTCCAGCGAGATACCAGGGTGTGAGGGGTGGAGAACTGAGCTCTTACACATCCAGTACTTCTCTTGTTGGAAGTCTTCAATCCCACCTCTCTGCTGGGATGAAATAGGTGCTACTCATCCAACTTCTAAATTATCATGCATCAAGCTGACACTATTTCAAGACTAAAAAATAAAAAAGCCAATTTAAACAAACCTCTGCTCCTTTCCATGTTCTCTGTTCCAGAGTTTATGACAGAAGACAGGAGAGAAAGATTGTTCAGGGAACAATGTTTTCAGGACTCTAAAAAGAACTGAAAATCCGCTCTGCCACACTCTCAGCTGCTGCAGCCCCAAAAAGCACTGGCTCTCTTTGCTCACAGACTCACAATTGTGGTGGCATTTCTACCATGCCACAGGACAGCGATTTTTTTCTTTTTCTCCTGGAAATACCTACAGCACTTCTGCGTAGCAAGGCAAACATGAGCCTCTTTTAGTGGCCCTTGAAACTGGACATGTGAAATGAGCTACACAAAGCCAAAGGCCAGCTGAACCTGGGATCTCTGAATGGCTCTTCACATTCTTCCCAGGAAGATGAATGGCAATCACTATTTTGGCAGGGAAACTGCATCAGCTGGCAATTTGGTGTAGGAAATGTGCTTTCTGCTCCTCTCAGAGCCAAAACTCCTACCCATTTCTTGCAAGTCCTTCTTAGATAAGGACCACGTTCAGCTGAGCGACAGTGAAGCCAAATGGCAATGCAGGAATCAATTGTCCTGTACACAATCTCCTCCATCCACGTGCAAGGTTACTCAGGGGCACACAGGAGGAAGGAAGGAAGCCAAATGCATCATTGGACATAAAGTCAGACGTGTTGAGGGATGAAGAAATCTTGCAGAGCTATGGAAAGCTCCCCTGAAAAGGCAGTTCAGGAAGAGCCTGAGCTGTTTTGTGCTTCTAGGCCTGAAGATGCTCAGGATCTTTCCCAGATGCTCAGCAGGCAGTAGGATTGTGCCTGAATCTGGCTCTGGAAATGCCAGTGCCTCAACTGAGAGCTGTGGCAATGATTTCCATTGCATGGAGAGGGGCCACAGTCCTGCAAGAGTCTTTCAGCAGAGCAAACAGCAGCCTGGAGGGTGGGCAGTGCTGCATCTGTACCACTGCATGCTCATCCTTCACCGTAATGCAGAGCTGCCCCCAAAGCTGCCATGGATCACTTTTTAGATTTCTCCTCTTGGATATATTTTGGAGAAGTTGTTCTAGGTGGCATTTGATGGAGATCCTGTAAGAAGCAGCCATTTGCCTGCTGTGATATCCTTACAACTAATCCTAACTTCTCATTGCCTTTGGTTTTATTTTGGTTTTTTTATCCATTTGTTTGATTGGTTCGTTTGGGTTTGTTTGTTTGTGTTTTTGTCTCTTTTGGTTTGAGATTTTTTCCTTTTTTATAAAGGACTGGTGAAGTTGGCACAGCCCAACTCCAGAAGATGTAAACCAGGCTTGACTTTCCAGAAATGACTTTTGGCTGGCTTTAGCTGCATTCCCCAGGATCAGGATCCCCAGTAGATATTTGCAGGTTTTGCTCTGCATCTTCAGCTTGCCCTGACTTTGCTCAGTGTTTCACCAATGGAGAAGACAATGGATATTTTGCCAAACCTCCTTTCAAACAACCAAACTTGTGGCAGCACGACAGAAAAGAAGAAAATATTCCCCAGTTAGAACAGAGCCAGAGTGCCACCATTTTCCCCTCCACTTTTATTGATTTTCTACATTTAGAGGCAAAGCTTTGTTACCACTGAAGATGAATAGATCACACGGACACAGGTCGAGGTGTGGTGAAAAGAAGAGCCGAGTTTATTTTCCCTCCCAGGATTTATAGGCTTTTGACCACGGCCAGGGATTGGATGGTCAGGATAACACTTTCTCACTGCACTGGCCATGAGAGATGCCCATCACAAGACGTGTAACAGAAAGAATGTACACATATCTATGTTTACAGTTACTGTCTTGGGAAAGTCTCTAGAAAACTATGTTAGCAAGCTCAGAAGCTGAGTTTTCAGGGCAACAAAGCTTCCATCTCTCACTTCCTGATGCTCTTTGCTACCCTTTAGCCTTCACCCCCACGCATCGGACTGCTGTCCATGTGGGGCTGGGGATGCTCAGCCTGGAAAGAGAAGGTGCTGGGGAGGCCTCCCTGCAGCTCTAGGAAAGATGGGCACCGAGAGGAGAAGCCTTTCAACTGCAGGAGTGAGATTGAAGTTGCATCTAATGAAGCTGCTCTTTTCCACTCAGGCTGCTGGGGCACTGGCCCAGGCTGTGCACAGAGGCTGGGGATGCTCCATCCTTGGCAACATCCAAGGCCAGCTGGGAGCAGGGCTCTGAGCAACCTGTTCTGGGGGAAGATTGCTCAGCTTGGAACAAGATGGTCTTTAGGGTCCCTTCCAAGCCCAGCCACCCAGGGATTCCGTCATTCTATGGTCTCCGTTGTCCTCTTCAGTCTGGGCCTGGGCTCCTGGCACTGATGTCACAGTGCACGCTCCAGCTAGAACTTCCAGCATCCAGCAACGGCCACAACACAACCCTTGGCTCCTTGTGTCAGCACGCTCTTCAGAGTGCTCCAAGGCCACCCCGTCACCTTGCTTGTCACCTGCTCCCTGATACCCCCAGCAGTCCTGAAAGCTCCCCGTTGCTTAGATTTCGATATCCATCCCTGGAGGATGTCTGCATTTCTTCCAAAGAAGGTATGGTACTATACCACGGAGGTGGACACCCCGCAGCTGCCTGGGTGGGCTGGAGCTGTGTGGGATATTGTGGGAAAGGGACCCCACTCTGAGATTTTGCTACCTCTGCAGGCTGTCATGGACAGAGAGGAGGAGATGGAGGTGGATACACTGATCGATTCTGAAGAAGACATGGAAGTGGATGGAGAGGAGATTGAAGAGGAAGAGATGGAGGTGGAAACGGAAGACCATATTGAAGAGATGGATATCGATGTAAAAGATGAGGAGGAGGACATGGTGTTGGGATGAAGACCGATGCCAGCAGTAGAACAGGCAGGTGTTCCCCACGGGCAGAGCGGGTCCCCTGCTGCCAGGCTGGGGCTGGGCTGGGCACTCCCTGCTCAGGGACACGCTAGCCCATGCACTGGATTCTGGTGGCCTTCCCTGGCCTGTCCTCTGCTTGCTTTGGGCCACACAAGCCCTGTTCCAGTGCCTGGGCCACAGCCCCCAGCCCCAGCCAGGCTCACTTCTGGCAGCAGAGTCCCCCTGTGCCAGTGTCCCAGCCCGGGAGCACATGGAACACCCCTCCATGCCTGACTGCACTGACCGTGCTACTTGTTTTTCTTCCAGGACTGAGGCACATCCCAGGCAGAGATGCCACCCATCTGTATATACGTTTTGGAGTTGTTTTGTTCTCGATAGATGTTTTAGGGATTGTTAAAATTTTCTGTAAATATGTTTCATATCGTTTTCTTAGCTAAGTTCTTAGGTAAATAGGTTCTATACTTTGTTGTTGTTGTTGTTACAAATATTCTGACATTGTAAATATGTTGTGTAGTTCATTCTTGTTCCTTTTCTTCTACAAATAAACATTCTTTGTTTTTCACACCCCAGTTCTCTTTGCATTTTCTTCGGGCACATTTGCAAAGTTGTGCTTTCCACTCGCTCCAGGTTCCCAGGGCTGGATGTCCCGGAGGGAGCTGGCACAGCCACCCCAGCAGTGGCTCCCTGTGCACAGGGGCTCCCACTGACAGAGCTCACCCTCTCCTTGCGGTTTCTCTGGACACACTTGGGAGCTGGAGGAGCAAATCCCAGTGAGCCCTGTCCCATGGCATCCCACATGGGAGCAGGGCTGAGCCTCATCCATGGCTCTTCCCTGTCTAGCCCCAGGGCTAAGGAGGCTGCACTGGGCTGCGGGCAGCCTGCTTCCTGGGCACCCTGAGGGGCTGGAGCCAGCCTGGAGGGAGCCTCAGCACAGGGGCCTCTGGCCTACATGCACCAACATTTCCTTTGGAAACCCCCTCTGTCACCACACTCTGCTACAAGCACAACATCAATTGTTCCTCCTACTTCAAGGGGAGACCTTAATTGGCACAAATTTGTCCCTTGGACTTTCTAGCACAGCAAATGGCAGCGCTTGCAATCCCTCTTCTGCACTCCCAAAGCTGGTCACACTTCAGGCCCTTTGTACACCCATTTCCTGATGTGCATCTCACAGTGAGGTGAGATGTGAGCTCTCAGCACACTCAGGACACCTTCCCCTAGACCAGCTTGCTCCAAGCCCCATCCAACCTGGCCTTCAACCCTTCCAAGGGTGAGACAATCACAGACCTGTACTATTCCTCCCACATCGAAAATCATACCAAACTTAGCAGCCTCAGAGATAGATTTCTATTAAATATCTACATTTTTCTAGGAAAGAAATATGGCAAAACTTGTTTGCATCTGACTTCGCAAAATCAACACGAGCTCTTCAGAAAGGGGTGATGCCCACTTTTCTTATTTTTCCCCATTTGGTGGAACATTTGCATTCTGTTGTTGTTTGGAGCAGTATTTTAATGTATCTGGCTGAGGCTGCTTCAAATAGTCCAGCGAGATACCAGGGGGTGAGGGGTGGAGAACTGAGCTCTTACACATCCAGTACTTCTCTTGTTGGAAGTCTTCAATCCCACCTCTCTGCTGGGATGAAATAGGTGCTACTCATCCAACTTCTAAATTATCATGCATCAAGCTGACACTATTTCAAGACTAAAAAATAAAAAAGCCAATTTAAACAAACCTCTGCTCCTTTCCATGTTCTCTGTTCCAGAGTTTATGACAGAAGACAGGAGAGAAAGATTGTTCAGGGAACAATGTTTTCAGGACTCTAAAAAGAACTGAAAATCCGCTCTGCCACACTCTCAGCTGCTGCAGCCCCAAAAAGCACTGGCTCTCTTTGCTCACAGACTCACAATTGTGGTGGCATTTCTACCATGCCACAGGACAGCGATTTTTTTCTTTTTCTCCTGGAAATACCTACAGCACTTCTGCGTAGCAAGGCAAACATGAGCCTCTTTTAGTGGCCCTTGAAACTGGACATGTGAAATGAGCTACACAAAGCCAAAGGCCAGCTGAACCTGGGATCTCTGAATGGCTCTTCACATTCTTCCCAGGAAGATGAATGGCAATCACTATTTTGGCAGGGAAACTGCATCAGCTGGCAATTTGGTGTAGGAAATGTGCTTTCTGCTCCTCTCAGAGCCAAAACTCCTACCCATTTCTTGCAAGTCCTTCTTAGATAAGGACCACGTTCAGCTGAGCGACAGTGAAGCCAAATGGCAATGCAGGAATCAATTGTCCTGTACACAATCTCCTCCATCCACGTGCAAGGTTACTCAGGGGCACACAGGAGGAAGGAAGGAAGCCAAATGCATCATTGGACATAAAGTCAGACGTGTTGAGGGATGAAGAAATCTTGCAGAGCTATGGAAAGCTCCCCTGAAAAGGCAGTTCAGGAAGAGCCTGAGCTGTTTTGTGCTTCTAGGCCTGAAGATGCTCAGGATCTTTCCCAGATGCTCAGCAGGCAGTAGGATTGTGCCTGAATCTGGCTCTGGAAATGCCAGTGCCTCAACTGAGAGCTGTGGCAATGATTTCCATTGCATGGAGAGGGGCCACAGTCCTGCAAGAGTCTTTCAGCAGAGCAAACAGCAGCCTGGAGGGTGGGCAGTGCTGCATCTGTACCACTGCATGCTCATCCTTCACCGTAATGCAGAGCTGCCCCCAAAGCTGCCATGGATCACTTTTTAGATTTCTCCTGTTGGATATATTTTGGAGAAGTTGTTCTAGGTGGCATTTGATGGAGATCCTGTAAGAAGCAGCCATTTGCCTGCTGTGATATCCTTACAACTAATCCTAACTTCTCATTGCCTTTGGTTTTATTTTGGTTTTTTTATCCATTTGTTTGATTGGTTCGTTTGGGTTTGTTTGTGTTTTTGTCTCTTTTGGTTTGAGATTTTTTCCTTTTTTATAAAGGACTGGTGAAGTTGGCACAGCCCAACTCCAGAAGATGTAAACCAGGCTTGACTTTCCAGAAATGACTTTTGGCTGGCTTTAGCTGCATTCCCCAGGATCAGGATCCCCAGTAGATATTTGCAGGTTTTGCTCTGCATCTTCAGCTTGCCCTGACTTTGCTCAGTGTTTCACCAATGGAGAAGACAATGGATATTTTGCCAAACCTCCTTTCAAACAACCAAACTTGTGGCAGCACGACAGAAAAGAAGAAAATATTCCCCAGTTAGAACAGAGCCAGAGTGCCACCATTTTCCCCTCCACTTTTATTGATTTTCTACATTTAGAGGCAAAGCTTTGTTACCACTGAAGATGAATAGATCACACGGACACAGGTCGAGGTGTGGTGAAAAGAAGAGCCGAGTTTATTTTCCCTCCCAGGATTTATAGGCTTTTGACCACGGCCAGGGATTGGATGGTCAGGATAACACTTTCTCACTGCACTGGCCATGAGAGATGCCCATCACAAGACGTGTAACAGAAAGAATGTACACATATCTATGTTTACAGTTACTGTCTTGGGAAAGTCTCTAGAAAACTATGTTAGCAAGCTCAGAAGCTGAGTTTTCAGGGCAACAAAGCTTCCATCTCTCACTTCCTGATGCTCTTTGCTACCCTTTAGCCTTCACCCCCACGCATCGGACTGCTGTCCATGTGGGGCTGGGGATGCTCAGCCTGGAAAGAGAAGGTGCTGGGGAGGCCTCCCTGCAGCTCTAGGAAAGATGGGCACCGAGAGGAGAAGCCTTTCAACTGCAGGAGTGAGATTGAAGTTGCATCTAATGAAGCTGCTCTTTTCCACTCAGGCTGCTGGGGCACTGGCCCAGGCTGTGCACAGAGGCTGGGGATGCTCCATCCTTGGCAACATCCAAGGCCAGCTGGGAGCAGGGCTCTGAGCAACCTGTTCTGGGGGAAGATTGCTCAGCTTGGAACAAGATGGTCTTTAGGGTCCCTTCCAAGCCCAGCCACCCAGGGATTCCGTCATTCTATGGTCTCCGTTGTCCTCTTCAGTCTGGGCCTGGGCTCCTGGCACTGATGTCACAGTGCACGCTCCAGCTAGAACTTCCAGCATCCAGCAACGGCCACAACACAACCCTTGGCTCCTTGTGTCAGCACGCTCTTCAGAGTGCTCCAAGGCCACCCCGTCACCTTGCTTGTCACCTGCTCCCTGATACCCCCAGCAGTCCTGAAAGCTCCCCGTTGCTTAGATTTCGATATCCATCCCTGGAGGATGTCTGCATTTCTTCCAAAGAAGGTATGGTACTATACCACGGAGGTGGACACCCCGCAGCTGCCTGGGTGGGCTGGAGCTGTGTGGGATATTGTGGGAAAGGGACCCCACTCTGAGATTTTGCTACCTCTGCAGGCTGTCATGGACAGAGAGGAGGAGATGGAGGTGGATACACTGATCGATTCTGAAGAAGACATGGAAGTGGATGGAGAGGAGATTGAAGAGGAAGAGATGGAGGTGGAAACGGAAGACCATATTGAAGAGATGGATATCGATGTAAAAGATGAGGAGGAGGACATGGTGTTGGGATGAAGACCGATGCCAGCAGTAGAACAGGCAGGTGTTCCCCACGGGCAGAGCGGGTCCCCTGCTGCCAGGCTGGGGCTGGGCTGGGCACTCCCTGCTCAGGGACACGCTAGCCCATGCACTGGATTCTGGTGGCCTTCCCTGGCCTGTCCTCTGCTTGCTTTGGGCCACACAAGCCCTGTTCCAGTGCCTGGGCCACAGCCCCCAGCCCCAGCCAGGCTCACTTCTGGCAGCAGAGTCCCCCTGTGCCAGTGTCCCAGCCCGGGAGCACATGGAACACCCCTCCATGCCTGACTGCACTGACCGTGCTACTTGTTTTTCTTCCAGGACTGAGGCACATCCCAGGCAGAGATGCCACCCATCTGTATATACGTTTTGGAGTTGTTTTGTTCTCGATAGATGTTTTAGGGATTGTTAAAATTTTCTGTAAATATGTTTCATATCGTTTTCTTAGCTAAGTTCTTAGGTAAATAGGTTCTATACTTTGTTGTTGTTGTTGTTACAAATATTCTGACATTGTAAATATGTTGTGTAGTTCATTCTTGTTCCTTTTCTTCTACAAATAAACATTCTTTGTTTTTCACACCCCAGTTCTCTTTGCATTTTCTTCGGGCACATTTGCAAAGTTGTGCTTTCCACTCGCTCCAGGTTCCCAGGGCTGGATGTCCCGGAGGGAGCTGGCACAGCCACCCCAGCAGTGGCTCCCTGTGCACAGGGGCTCCCACTGACAGAGCTCACCCTCTCCTTGCGGTTTCTCTGGACACACTTGGGAGCTGGAGGAGCAAATCCCAGTGAGCCCTGTCCCATGGCATCCCACATGGGAGCAGGGCTGAGCCTCATCCATGGCTCTTCCCTGTCTAGCCCCAGGGCTAAGGAGGCTGCACTGGGCTGCGGGCAGCCTGCTTCCTGGGCACCCTGAGGGGCTGGAGCCAGCCTGGAGGGAGCCTCAGCACAGGGGCCTCTGGCCTACATGCACCAACATTTCCTTTGGAAACCCCCTCTGTCACCACACTCTGCTACAAGCACAACATCAATTGTTCCTCCTACTTCAAGGGGAGACCTTAATTGGCACAAATTTGTCCCTTGGACTTTCTAGCACAGCAAATGGCAGCGCTTGCAATCCCTCTTCTGCACTCCCAAAGCTGGTCACACTTCAGGCCCTTTGTACACCCATTTCCTGATGTGCATCTCACAGTGAGGTGAGATGTGAGCTCTCAGCACACTCAGGACACCTTCCCCTAGACCAGCTTGCTCCAAGCCCCATCCAACCTGGCCTTCAACCCTTCCAAGGGTGAGACAATCACAGACCTGTACTATTCCTCCCACATCGAAAATCATACCAAACTTAGCAGCCTCAGAGATAGATTTCTATTAAATATCTACATTTTTCTAGGAAAGAAATATGGCAAAACTTGTTTGCATCTGACTTCGCAAAATCAACACGAGCTCTTCAGAAAGGGGTGATGCCCACTTTTCTTATTTTTCCCCATTTGGTGGAACATTTGCATTCTGTTGTTGTTTGGAGCAGTATTTTAATGTATCTGGCTGAGGCTGCTTCAAATAGTCCAGCGAGATACCAGGGGGTGAGGGGTGGAGAACTGAGCTCTTACACATCCAGTACTTCTCTTGTTGGAAGTCTTCAATCCCACCTCTCTGCTGGGATGAAATAGGTGCTACTCATCCAACTTCTAAATTATCATGCATCAAGCTGACACTATTTCAAGACTAAAAAATAAAAAAGCCAATTTAAACAAACCTCTGCTCCTTTCCATGTTCTCTGTTCCAGAGTTTATGACAGAAGACAGGAGAGAAAGATTGTTCAGGGAACAATGTTTTCAGGACTCTAAAAAGAACTGAAAATCCGCTCTGCCACACTCTCAGCTGCTGCAGCCCCAAAAAGCACTGGCTCTCTTTGCTCACAGACTCACAATTGTGGTGGCATTTCTACCATGCCACAGGACAGCGATTTTTTTCTTTTTCTCCTGGAAATACCTACAGCACTTCTGCGTAGCAAGGCAAACATGAGCCTCTTTTAGTGGCCCTTGAAACTGGACATGTGAAATGAGCTACACAAAGCCAAAGGCCAGCTGAACCTGGGATCTCTGAATGGCTCTTCACATTCTTCCCAGGAAGATGAATGGCAATCACTATTTTGGCAGGGAAACTGCATCAGCTGGCAATTTGGTGTAGGAAATGTGCTTTCTGCTCCTCTCAGAGCCAAAACTCCTACCCATTTCTTGCAAGTCCTTCTTAGATAAGGACCACGTTCAGCTGAGCGACAGTGAAGCCAAATGGCAATGCAGGAATCAATTGTCCTGTACACAATCTCCTCCATCCACGTGCAAGGTTACTCAGGGGCACACAGGAGGAAGGAAGGAAGCCAAATGCATCATTGGACATAAAGTCAGACGTGTTGAGGGATGAAGAAATCTTGCAGAGCTATGGAAAGCTCCCCTGAAAAGGCAGTTCAGGAAGAGCCTGAGCTGTTTTGTGCTTCTAGGCCTGAAGATGCTCAGGATCTTTCCCAGATGCTCAGCAGGCAGTAGGATTGTGCCTGAATCTGGCTCTGGAAATGCCAGTGCCTCAACTGAGAGCTGTGGCAATGATTTCCATTGCATGGAGAGGGGCCACAGTCCTGCAAGAGTCTTTCAGCAGAGCAAACAGCAGCCTGGAGGGTGGGCAGTGCTGCATCTGTACCACTGCATGCTCATCCTTCACCGTAATGCAGAGCTGCCCCCAAAGCTGCCATGGATCACTTTTTAGATTTCTCCTGTTGGATATATTTTGGAGAAGTTGTTCTAGGTGGCATTTGATGGAGATCCTGTAAGAAGCAGCCATTTGCCTGCTGTGATATCCTTACAACTAATCCTAACTTCTCATTGCCTTTGGTTTTATTTTGGTTTTTTTATCCATTTGTTTGATTGGTTCGTTTGGGTTTGTTTGTGTTTTTGTCTCTTTTGGTTTGAGATTTTTTCCTTTTTTATAAAGGACTGGTGAAGTTGGCACAGCCCAACTCCAGAAGATGTAAACCAGGCTTGACTTTCCAGAAATGACTTTTGGCTGGCTTTAGCTGCATTCCCCAGGATCAGGATCCCCAGTAGATATTTGCAGGTTTTGCTCTGCATCTTCAGCTTGCCCTGACTTTGCTCAGTGTTTCACCAATGGAGAAGACAATGGATATTTTGCCAAACCTCCTTTCAAACAACCAAACTTGTGGCAGCACGACAGAAAAGAAGAAAATATTCCCCAGTTAGAACAGAGCCAGAGTGCCACCATTTTCCCCTCCACTTTTATTGATTTTCTACATTTAGAGGCAAAGCTTTGTTACCACTGAAGATGAATAGATCACACGGACACAGGTCGAGGTGTGGTGAAAAGAAGAGCCGAGTTTATTTTCCCTCCCAGGATTTATAGGCTTTTGACCACGGCCAGGGATTGGATGGTCAGGATAACACTTTCTCACTGCACTGGCCATGAGAGATGCCCATCACAAGACGTGTAACAGAAAGAATGTACACATATCTATGTTTACAGTTACTGTCTTGGGAAAGTCTCTAGAAAACTATGTTAGCAAGCTCAGAAGCTGAGTTTTCAGGGCGACAAAGCTTCCATCTCTCACTTCCTGATGCTCTTTGCTACCCTTTAGCCTTCACCCCCACGCATCGGACTGCTGTCCATGTGGGGCTGGGGATGCTCAGCCTGGAAAGAGAAGGTGCTGGGGAGGCCTCCCTGCAGCTCTAGGAAAGATGGGCACCGAGAGGAGAAGCCTTTCAACTGCAGGAGTGAGATTGAAGTTGCATCTAATGAAGCTGCTCTTTTCCACTCAGGCTGCTGGGGCACTGGCCCAGGCTGTGCACAGAGGCTGGGGATGCTCCATCCTTGGCAACATCCAAGGCCAGCTGGGAGCAGGGCTCTGAGCAACCTGTTCTGGGGGAAGATTGCTCAGCTTGGAACAAGATGGTCTTTAGGGTCCCTTCCAAGCCCAGCCACCCAGGGATTCCGTCATTCTATGGTCTCCGTTGTCCTCTTCAGTCTGGGCCTGGGCTCCTGGCACTGATGTCACAGTGCACGCTCCAGCTAGAACTTCCAGCATCCAGCAACGGCCACAACACAACCCTTGGCTCCTTGTGTCAGCACGCTCTTCAGAGTGCTCCAAGGCCACCCCGTCACCTTGCTTGTCACCTGCTCCCTGATACCCCCAGCAGTCCTGAAAGCTCCCCGTTGCTTAGATTTCGATATCCATCCCTGGAGGATGTCTGCATTTCTTCCAAAGAAGGTATGGTACTATACCACGGAGGTGGACACCCCGCAGCTGCCTGGGTGGGCTGGAGCTGTGTGGGATATTGTGGGAAAGGGACCCCACTCTGAGATTTTGCTACCTCTGCAGGCTGTCATGGACAGAGAGGAGGAGATGGAGGTGGATACACTGATCGATTCTGAAGAAGACATGGAAGTGGATGGAGAGGAGATTGAAGAGGAAGAGATGGAGGTGGAAACGGAAGACCATATTGAAGAGATGGATATCGATGTAAAAGATGAGGAGGAGGACATGGTGTTGGGATGAAGACCGATGCCAGCAGTAGAACAGGCAGGTGTTCCCCACGGGCAGAGCGGGTCCCCTGCTGCCAGGCTGGGGCTGGGCTGGGCACTCCCTGCTCAGGGACACGCTAGCCCATGCACTGGATTCTGGTGGCCTTCCCTGGCCTGTCCTCTGCTTGCTTTGGGCCACACAAGCCCTGTTCCAGTGCCTGGGCCACAGCCCCCAGCCCCAGCCAGGCTCACTTCTGGCAGCAGAGTCCCCCTGTGCCAGTGTCCCAGCCCGGGAGCACATGGAACACCCCTCCATGCCTGACTGCACTGACCGTGCTACTTGTTTTTCTTCCAGGACTGAGGCACATCCCAGGCAGAGATGCCACCCATCTGTATATACGTTTTGGAGTTGTTTTGTTCTCGATAGATGTTTTAGGGATTGTTAAAATTTTCTGTAAATATGTTTCATATCGTTTTCTTAGCTAAGTTCTTAGGTAAATAGGTTCTATACTTTGTTGTTGTTGTTGTTACAAATATTCTGACATTGTAAATATGTTGTGTAGTTCATTCTTGTTCCTTTTCTTCTACAAATAAACATTCTTTGTTTTTCACACCCCAGTTCTCTTTGCATTTTCTTCGGGCACATTTGCAAAGTTGTGCTTTCCACTCGCTCCAGGTTCCCAGGGCTGGATGTCCCGGAGGGAGCTGGCACAGCCACCCCAGCAGTGGCTCCCTGTGCACAGGGGGTCCCACTGACAGAGCTCACCCTCTCCTTGCGGTTTCTCTGGACACACTTGGGAGCTGGAGGAGCAAATCCCAGTGAGCCCTGTCCCATGGCATCCCACATGGGAGCAGGGCTGAGCCTCATCCATGGCTCTTCCCTGTCTAGCCCCAGGGCTAAGGAGGCTGCACTGGGCTGCGGGCAGCCTGCTTCCTGGGCACCCTGAGGGGCTGGAGCCAGCCTGGAGGGAGCCTCAGCACAGGGGCCTCTGGCCTACATGCACCAACATTTCCTTTGGAAACCCCCTCTGTCACCACACTCTGCTACAAGCACAACATCAATTGTTCCTCCTACTTCAAGGGGAGACCTTAATTGGCACAAATTTGTCCCTTGGACTTTCTAGCACAGCAAATGGCAGCGCTTGCAATCCCTCTTCTGCACTCCCAAAGCTGGTCACACTTCAGGCCCTTTGTACACCCATTTCCTGATGTGCATCTCACAGTGAGGTGAGATGTGAGCTCTCAGCACACTCAGGACACCTTCCCCTAGACCAGCTTGCTCCAAGCCCCATCCAACCTGGCCTTCAACCCTTCCAAGGGTGAGACAATCACAGACCTGTACTATTCCTCCCACATTGAAAATCATACCAAACTTAGCAGCCTCAGAGATAGATTTCTATTAAATATCTACATTTTTCTAGGAAAGAAATATGGCAAAACTTGTTTGCATCTGACTTCGCAAAATCAACACGAGCTCTTCAGAAAGGGGTGATGCCCACTTTTCTTATTTTTCCCCATTTGGTGGAACATTTGCATTCTGTTGTTGTTTGGAGCAGTATTTTAATGTATCTGGCTGAGGCTACTTCAAATAGTCCAGCGAGATACCAGGGTGTGAGGGGTGGAGAACTGAGCTCTTACACATCCAGTACTTCTCTTGTTGGAAGTCTTCAATCCCACCTCTCTGCTGGGATGAAATAGGTGCTACTCATCCAACTTCTAAATTATCATGCATCAAGCTGACACTATTTCAAGACTAAAAAATAAAAAAGCCAATTTAAACAAACCTCTGCTCCTTTCCATGTTCTCTGTTCCAGAGTTTATGACAGAAGACAGGAGAGAAAGATTGTTCAGGGAACAATGTTTTCAGGACTCTAAAAAGAACTGAAAATCCGCTCTGCCACACTCTCAGCTGCTGCAGCCCCAAAAAGCACTGGCTCTCTTTGCTCACAGACTCACAATTGTGGTGGCATTTCTACCATGCCACAGGACAGCGATTTTTTTCTTTTTCTCCTGGAAATACCTACAGCACTTCTGCGTAGCAAGGCAAACATGAGCCTCTTTTAGTGGCCCTTGAAACTGGACATGTGAAATGAGCTACACAAAGCCAAAGGCCAGCTGAACCTGGGATCTCTGAATGGCTCTTCACATTCTTCCCAGGAAGATGAATGGCAATCACTATTTTGGCAGGGAAACTGCATCAGCTGGCAATTTGGTGTAGGAAATGTGCTTTCTGCTCCTCTCAGAGCCAAAACTCCTACCCATTTCTTGCAAGTCCTTCTTAGATAAGGACCACGTTCAGCTGAGCGACAGTGAAGCCAAATGGCAATGCAGGAATCAATTGTCCTGTACACAATCTCCTCCATCCACATGCAAGGTTACTCAGGGGCACACAGGAGGAAGGAAGGAAGCCAAATGCATCATTGGACATAAAGTCAGACGTGTTGAGGGATGAAGAAATCTTGCAGAGCTATGGAAAGCTCCCCTGAAAAGGCAGTTCAGGAAGAGCCTGAGCTGTTTTGTGCTTCTAGGCCTGAAGATGCTCAGGATCTTTCCCAGATGCTCAGCAGGCAGTAGGATTGTGCCTGAATCTGGCTCTGGAAATGCCAGTGCCTCAACTGAGAGCTGTGGCAATGATTTCCATTGCATGGAGAGGGGCCACAGTCCTGCAAGAGTCTTTCAGCAGAGCAAACAGCAGCCTGGAGGGTGGGCAGTGCTGCATCTGTACCACTGCATGCTCATCCTTCACCGTAATGCAGAGCTGCCCCCAAAGCTGCCATGGATCACTTTTTAGATTTCTCCTGTTGGATATATTTTGGAGAAGTTGTTCTAGGTGGCATTTGATGGAGATCCTGTAAGAAGCAGCCATTTGCCTGCTGTGATATCCTTACAACTAATCCTAACTTCTCATTGCCTTTGGTTTTATTTTGGTTTTTTTATCCATTTGTTTGATTGGTTCGTTTGGGTTTGTTTGTTTGTGTTTTTGTCTCTTTTGGTTTGAGATTTTTTCCTTTTTTATAAAGGACTGGTGAAGTTGGCACAGCCCAACTCCAGAAGATGTAAACCAGGCTTGACTTTCCAGAAATGACTTTTGGCTGGCTTTAGCTGCATTCCCCAGGATCAGGATCACCAGGAGATATTTGCAGGTTTTGCTCTGCATCTTCAGCTTGCCCTGACTTTGCTCAGTGTTTCACCAATGGAGAAGACAATGGATATTTTGCCAAACCTCCTTTCAAACAACCAAACTTGTGGCAGCACGACAGAAAAGAAGAAAATATTCCCCAGTTAGAACAGAGCCAGAGTGCCACCATTTTCCCCTCCACTTTTATTGATTTTCTACATTTAGAGGCAAAGCTTTGTTACCACTGAAGATGAATAGATCACACGGACACAGGTCGAGGTGTGGTGAAAAGAAGAGCCGAGTTTATTTTCCCTCCCAGGATTTATAGGCTTTTGACCACGGCCAGGGATTGGATGGTCAGGATAACACTTTCTCACTGCACTGGCCATGAGAGATGCCCATCACAAGACGTGTAACAGAAAGAATGTACACATATCTATGTTTACAGTTACTGTCTTGGGAAAGTCTCTAGAAAACTATGTTAGCAAGCTCAGAAGCTGAGTTTTCAGGGCAACAAAGCTTCCATCTCTCACTTCCTGATGCTCTTTGCTACCCTTTAGCCTTCACCCCCACGCATCGGACTGCTGTCCATGTGGGGCTGGGGATGCTCAGCCTGGAAAGAGAAGGTGCTGGGGAGGCCTCCCTGCAGCTCTAGGAAAGATGGGCACCGAGAGGAGAAGCCTTTCAACTGCAGGAGTGAGATTGAAGTTGCATCTAATGAAGCTGCTCTTTTCCACTCAGGCTGCTGGGGCACTGGCCCAGGCTGTGCACAGAGGCTGGGGATGCTCCATCCTTGGCAACATCCAAGGCCAGCTGGGAGCAGGGCTCTGAGCAACCTGTTCTGGGGGAAGATTGCTCAGCTTGGAACAAGATGGTCTTTAGGGTCCCTTCCAAGCCCAGCCACCCAGGGATTCCGTCATTCTATGGTCTCCGTTGTCCTCTTCAGTCTGGGCCTGGGCTCCTGGCACTGATGTCACAGTGCACGCTCCAGCTAGAACTTCCAGCATCCAGCAACGGCCACAACACAACCCTTGGCTCCTTGTGTCAGCACGCTCTTCAGAGTGCTCCAAGGCCACCCCGTCACCTTGCTTGTCACCTGCTCCCTGATACCCCCAGCAGTCCTGAAAGCTCCCCGTTGCTTAGATTTCGATATCCATCCCTGGAGGATGTCTGCATTTCTTCCAAAGAAGGTATGGTACTATACCACGGAGGTGGACACCCCGCAGCTGCCTGGGTGGGCTGGAGCTGTGTGGGATATTGTGGGAAAGGGACCCCACTCTGAGATTTTGCTACCTCTGCAGGCTGTCATGGACAGAGAGGAGGAGATGGAGGTGGATACACTGATTGATTCTGAAGAAGACATGGAAGTGGATGGAGAGGAGATTGAAGAGGAAGAGATGGAGGTGGAAACGGAAGACCATATTGAAGAGATGGATATCGATGTAAAAGATGAGGAGGAGGACATGGTGTTGGGATGAAGACCGATGCCAGCAGTAGAACAGGCAGGTGTTCCCCACGGGCAGAGCGGGTCCCCTGCTGCCAGGCTGGGGCTGGGCTGGGCACTCCCTGCTCAGGGACACGCTAGCCCATGCACTGGATTCTGGTGGCCTTCCCTGGCCTGTCCTCTGCTTGCTTTGGGCCACACAAGCCCTGTTCCAGTGCCTGGGCCACAGCCCCCAGCCCCAGCCAGGCTCACTTCTGGCAGCAGAGTCCCCCTGTGCCAGTGTCCCAGCCCGGGAGCACATGGAACACCCCTCCATGCCTGACTGCACTGACCGTGCTACTTGTTTTTCTTCCAGGACTGAGGCACATCCCAGGCAGAGATGCCACCCATCTGTATATACGTTTTGGAGTTGTTTTGTTCTCGATAGATGTTTTAGGGATTGTTAAAATTTTCTGTAAATATGTTTCATATCGTTTTCTTAGCTAAGTTCTTAGGTAAATAGGTTCTATACTTTGTTGTTGTTGTTGTTACAAATATTCTGACATTGTAAATATGTTGTGTAGTTCATTCTTGTTCCTTTTCTTCTACAAATAAACATTCTTTGTTTTTCACACCCCAGTTCTCTTTGCATTTTCTTCGGGCACATTTGCAAAGTTGTGCTTTCCACTCGCTCCAGGTTCCCAGGGCTGGATGTCCCGGAGGGAGCTGGCACAGCCACCCCAGCAGTGGCTCCCTGTGCACAGGGGGTCCCACTGACAGAGCTCACCCTCTCCTTGCGGTTTCTCTGGACACACTTGGGAGCTGGAGGAGCAAATCCCAGTGAGCCCTGTCCCATGGCATCCCACATGGGAGCAGGGCTGAGCCTCATCCATGGCTCTTCCCTGTCTAGCCCCAGGGCTAAGGAGGCTGCACTGGGCTGCGGGCAGCCTGCTTCCTGGGCACCCTGAGGGGCTGGAGCCAGCCTGGAGGGAGCCTCAGCACAGGGGCCTCTGGCCTACATGCACCAACATTTCCTTTGGAAACCCCCTCTGTCACCACACTCTGCTACAAGCACAACATCAATTGTTCCTCCTACTTCAAGGGGAGACCTTAATTGGCACAAATTTGTCCCTTGGACTTTCTAGCACAGCAAATGGCAGCGCTTGCAATCCCTCTTCTGCACTCCCAAAGCTGGTCACACTTCAGGCCCTTTGTACACCCATTTCCTGATGTGCATCTCACAGTGAGGTGAGATGTGAGCTCTCAGCACACTCAGGACACCTTCCCCTAGACCAGCTTGCTCCAAGCCCCATCCAACCTGGCCTTCAACCCTTCCAAGGGTGAGACAATCACAGACCTGTACTATTCCTCCCACATCGAAAATCATACCAAACTTAGCAGCCTCAGAGATAGATTTCTATTAAATATCTACATTTTTCTAGGAAAGAAATATGGCAAAACTTGTTTGCATCTGACTTCGCAAAATCAACACGAGCTCTTCAGAAAGGGGTGATGCCCACTTTTCTTATTTTTCCCCATTTGGTGGAACATTTGCATTCTGTTGTTGTTTGGAGCAGTATTTTAATGTATCTGGCTGAGGCTGCTTCAAATAGTCCAGCGAGATACCAGGGGGTGAGGGGTGGAGAACTGAGCTCTTACACATCCAGTACTTCTCTTGTTGGAAGTCTTCAATCCCACCTCTCTGCTGGGATGAAATAGGTGCTACTCATCCAACTTCTAAATTATCATGCATCAAGCTGACACTATTTCAAGACTAAAAAATAAAAAAGCCAATTTAAACAAACCTCTGCTCCTTTCCATGTTCTCTGTTCCAGAGTTTATGACAGAAGACAGGAGAGAAAGATTGTTCAGGGAACAATGTTTTCAGGACTCTAAAAAGAACTGAAAATCCGCTCTGCCACACTCTCAGCTGCTGCAGCCCCAAAAAGCACTGGCTCTCTTTGCTCACAGACTCACAATTGTGGTGGCATTTCTACCATGCCACAGGACAGCGATTTTTTTCTTTTTCTCCTGGAAATACCTACAGCACTTCTGCGTAGCAAGGCAAACATGAGCCTCTTTTAGTGGCCCTTGAAACTGGACATGTGAAATGAGCTACACAAAGCCAAAGGCCAGCTGAACCTGGGATCTCTGAATGGCTCTTCACATTCTTCCCAGGAAGATGAATGGCAATCACTATTTTGGCAGGGAAACTGCATCAGCTGGCAATTTGGTGTAGGAAATGTGCTTTCTGCTCCTCTCAGAGCCAAAACTCCTACCCATTTCTTGCAAGTCCTTCTTAGATAAGGACCACGTTCAGCTGAGCGACAGTGAAGCCAAATGGCAATGCAGGAATCAATTGTCCTGTACACAATCTCCTCCATCCACGTGCAAGGTTACTCAGGGGCACACAGGAGGAAGGAAGGAAGCCAAATGCATCATTGGACATAAAGTCAGACGTGTTGAGGGATGAAGAAATCTTGCAGAGCTATGGAAAGCTCCCCTGAAAAGGCAGTTCAGGAAGAGCCTGAGCTGTTTTGTGCTTCTAGGCCTGAAGATGCTCAGGATCTTTCCCAGATGCTCAGCAGGCAGTAGGATTGTGCCTGAATCTGGCTCTGGAAATGCCAGTGCCTCAACTGAGAGCTGTGGCAATGATTTCCATTGCATGGAGAGGGGCCACAGTCCTGCAAGAGTCTTTCAGCAGAGCAAACAGCAGCCTGGAGGGTGGGCAGTGCTGCATCTGTACCACTGCATGCTCATCCTTCACCGTAATGCAGAGCTGCCCCCAAAGCTGCCATGGATCACTTTTTAGATTTCTCCTCTTGGATATATTTTGGAGAAGTTGTTCTAGGTGGCATTTGATGGAGATCCTGTAAGAAGCAGCCATTTGCCTGCTGTGATATCCTTACAACTAATCCTAACTTCTCATTGCCTTTGGTTTTATTTTGGTTTTTTTATCCATTTGTTTGATTGGTTCGTTTGGGTTTGTTTGTTTGTGTTTTTGTCTCTTTTGGTTTGAGATTTTTTCCTTTTTTATAAAGGACTGGTGAAGTTGGCACAGCCCAACTCCAGAAGATGTAAACCAGGCTTGACTTTCCAGAAATGACTTTTGGCTGGCTTTAGCTGCATTCCCCAGGATCAGGATCCCCAGTAGATATTTGCAGGTTTTGCTCTGCATCTTCAGCTTGCCCTGACTTTGCTCAGTGTTTCACCAATGGAGAAGACAATGGATATTTTGCCAAACCTCCTTTCAAACAACCAAACTTGTGGCAGCACGACAGAAAAGAAGAAAATATTCCCCAGTTAGAACAGAGCCAGAGTGCCACCATTTTCCCCTCCACTTTTATTGATTTTCTACATTTAGAGGCAAAGCTTTGTTACCACTGAAGATGAATAGATCACACGGACACAGGTCGAGGTGTGGTGAAAAGAAGAGCCGAGTTTATTTTCCCTCCCAGGATTTATAGGCTTTTGACCACGGCCAGGGATTGGATGGTCAGGATAACACTTTCTCACTGCACTGGCCATGAGAGATGCCCATCACAAGACGTGTAACAGAAAGAATGTACACATATCTATGTTTACAGTTACTGTCTTGGGAAAGTCTCTAGAAAACTATGTTAGCAAGCTCAGAAGCTGAGTTTTCAGGGCGACAAAGCTTCCATCTCTCACTTCCTGATGCTCTTTGCTACCCTTTAGCCTTCACCCCCACGCATCGGACTGCTGTCCATGTGGGGCTGGGGATGCTCAGCCTGGAAAGAGAAGGTGCTGGGGAGGCCTCCCTGCAGCTCTAGGAAAGATGGGCACCGAGAGGAGAAGCCTTTCAACTGCAGGAGTGAGATTGAAGTTGCATCTAATGAAGCTGCTCTTTTCCACTCAGGCTGCTGGGGCACTGGCCCAGGCTGTGCACAGAGGCTGGGGATGCTCCATCCTTGGCAACATCCAAGGCCAGCTGGGAGCAGGGCTCTGAGCAACCTGTTCTGGGGGAAGATTGCTCAGCTTGGAACAAGATGGTCTTTAGGGTCCCTTCCAAGCCCAGCCACCCAGGGATTCCGTCATTCTATGGTCTCCGTTGTCCTCTTCAGTCTGGGCCTGGGCTCCTGGCACTGATGTCACAGTGCACGCTCCAGCTAGAACTTCCAGCATCCAGCAACGGCCACAACACAACCCTTGGCTCCTTGTGTCAGCACGCTCTTCAGAGTGCTCCAAGGCCACCCCGTCACCTTGCTTGTCACCTGCTCCCTGATACCCCCAGCAGTCCTGAAAGCTCCCCGTTGCTTAGATTTCGATATCCATCCCTGGAGGATGTCTGCATTTCTTCCAAAGAAGGTATGGTACTATACCACGGAGGTGGACACCCCGCAGCTGCCTGGGTGGGCTGGAGCTGTGTGGGATATTGTGGGAAAGGGACCCCACTCTGAGATTTTGCTACCTCTGCAGGCTGTCATGGACAGAGAGGAGGAGATGGAGGTGGATACACTGATTGATTCTGAAGAAGACATGGAAGTGGATGGAGAGGAGATTGAAGAGGAAGAGATGGAGGTGGAAACGGAAGACCATATTGAAGAGATGGATACCGATGTAAAAGATGAGGAGGAGGACATGGTGTTGGGATGAAGACCGATGCCAGCAGTAGAACAGGCAGGTGTTCCCCACGGGCAGAGCGGGTCCCCTGCTGCCAGGCTGGGGCTGGGCTGGGCACTCCCTGCTCAGGGACACGCTAGCCCATGCACTGGATTCTGGTGGCCTTCCCTGGCCTGTCCTCTGCTTGCTTTGGGCCACACAAGCCCTGTTCCAGTGCCTGGGCCACAGCCCCCAGCCCCAGCCAGGCTCACTTCTGGCAGCAGAGTCCCCCTGTGCCAGTGTCCCAGCCCGGGAGCACATGGAACACCCCTCCATGCCTGACTGCACTGACCGTGCTACTTGTTTTTCTTCCAGGACTGAGGCACATCCCAGGCAGAGATGCCACCCATCTGTATATACGTTTTGGAGTTGTTTTGTTCTCGATAGATGTTTTAGGGATTGTTAAAATTTTCTGTAAATATGTTTCATATCGTTTTCTTAGCTAAGTTCTTAGGTAAATAGGTTCTATACTTTGTTGTTGTTGTTGTTACAAATATTCTGACATTGTAAATATGTTGTGTAGTTCATTCTTGTTCCTTTTCTTCTACAAATAAACATTCTTTGTTTTTCACACCCCAGTTCTCTTTGCATTTTCTTCGGGCACATTTGCAAAGTTGTGCTTTCCACTCGCTCCAGGTTCCCAGGGCTGGATGTCCCGGAGGGAGCTGGCACAGCCACCCCAGCAGTGGCTCCCTGTGCACAGGGGGTCCCACTGACAGAGCTCACCCTCTCCTTGCGGTTTCTCTGGACACACTTGGGAGCTGGAGGAGCAAATCCCAGTGAGCCCTGTCCCATGGCATCCCACATGGGAGCAGGGCTGAGCCTCATCCATGGCTCTTCCCTGTCTAGCCCCAGGGCTAAGGAGGCTGCACTGGGCTGCGGGCAGCCTGCTTCCTGGGCACCCTGAGGGGCTGGAGCCAGCCTGGAGGGAGCCTCAGCACAGGGGCCTCTGGCCTACATGCACCAACATTTCCTTTGCAAACCCCCTCTGTCACCACACTCTGCTACAAGCACAACATCAATTGTTCCTCCTACTTCAAGGGGAGACCTTAATTGGCACAAATTTGTCCCTTGGACTTTCTAGCACAGCAAATGGCAGCGCTTGCAATCCCTCTTCTGCACTCCCAAAGCTGGTCACACTTCAGGCCCTTTGTACACCCATTTCCTGATGTGCATCTCACAGTGAGGTGAGATGTGAGCTCTCAGCACACTCAGGACACCTTCCCCTAGACCAGCTTGCTCCAAGCCCCATCCAACCTGGCCTTCAACCCTTCCAAGGGTGAGACAATCACAGACCTGTACTATTCCTCCCACATCGAAAATCATACCAAACTTAGCAGCCTCAGAGATAGATTTCTATTAAATATCTACATTTTTCTAGGAAAGAAATATGGCAAAACTTGTTTGCATCTGACTTCGCAAAATCAACACGAGCTCTTCAGAAAGGGGTGATGCCCACTTTTCTTATTTTTCCCCATTTGGTGGAACATTTGCATTCTGTTGTTGTTTGGAGCAGTATTTTAATGTATCTGGCTGAGGCTACTTCAAATAGTCCAGCGAGATACCAGGGTGTGAGGGGTGGAGAACTGAGCTCTTACACATCCAGTACTTCTCTTGTTGGAAGTCTTCAATCCCACCTCTCTGCTGGGATGAAATAGGTGCTACTCATCCAACTTCTAAATTATCATGCATCAAGCTGACACTATTTCAAGACTAAAAAATAAAAAAGCCAATTTAAACAAACCTCTGCTCCTTTCCATGTTCTCTGTTCCAGAGTTTATGACAGAAGACAGGAGAGAAAGATTGTTCAGGGAACAATGTTTTCAGGACTCTAAAAAGAACTGAAAATCCGCTCTGCCACACTCTCAGCTGCTGCAGCCCCAAAAAGCACTGGCTCTCTTTGCTCACAGACTCACAATTGTGGTGGCATTTCTACCATGCCACAGGACAGCGATTTTTTTCTTTTTCTCCTGGAAATACCTACAGCACTTCTGCGTAGCAAGGCAAACATGAGCCTCTTTTAGTGGCCCTTGAAACTGGACATGTGAAATGAGCTACACAAAGCCAAAGGCCAGCTGAACCTGGGATCTCTGAATGGCTCTTCACATTCTTCCCAGGAAGATGAATGGCAATCACTATTTTGGCAGGGAAACTGCATCAGCTGGCAATTTGGTGTAGGAAATGTGCTTTCTGCTCCTCTCAGAGCCAAAACTCCTACCCATTTCTTGCAAGTCCTTCTTAGATAAGGACCACGTTCAGCTGAGCGACAGTGAAGCCAAATGGCAATGCAGGAATCAATTGTCCTGTACACAATCTCCTCCATCCACGTGCAAGGTTACTCAGGGGCACACAGGAGGAAGGAAGGAAGCCAAATGCATCATTGGACATAAAGTCAGACGTGTTGAGGGATGAAGAAATCTTGCAGAGCTATGGAAAGCTCCCCTGAAAAGGCAGTTCAGGAAGAGCCTGAGCTGTTTTGTGCTTCTAGGCCTGAAGATGCTCAGGATCTTTCCCAGATGCTCAGCAGGCAGTAGGATTGTGCCTGAATCTGGCTCTGGAAATGCCAGTGCCTCAACTGAGAGCTGTGGCAATGATTTCCATTGCATGGAGAGGGGCCACAGTCCTGCAAGAGTCTTTCAGCAGAGCAAACAGCAGCCTGGAGGGTGGGCAGTGCTGCATCTGTACCACTGCATGCTCATCCTTCACCGTAATGCAGAGCTGCCCCCAAAGCTGCCATGGATCACTTTTTAGATTTCTCCTGTTGGATATATTTTGGAGAAGTTGTTCTAGGTGGCATTTGATGGAGATCCTGTAAGAAGCAGCCATTTGCCTGCTGTGATATCCTTACAACTAATCCTAACTTCTCATTGCCTTTGGTTTTATTTTGGTTTTTTTATCCATTTGTTTGATTGGTTCGTTTGGGTTTGTTTGTTTGTGTTTTTGTCTCTTTTGGTTTGAGATTTTTTCCTTTTTTATAAAGGACTGGTGAAGTTGGCACAGCCCAACTCCAGAAGATGTAAACCAGGCTTGACTTTCCAGAAATGACTTTTGGCTGGCTTTAGCTGCATTCCCCAGGATCAGGATCCCCAGTAGATATTTGCAGGTTTTGCTCTGCATCTTCAGCTTGCCCTGACTTTGCTCAGTGTTTCACCAATGGAGAAGACAATGGATATTTTGCCAAACCTCCTTTCAAACAACCAAACTTGTGGCAGCACGACAGAAAAGAAGAAAATATTCCCCAGTTAGAACAGAGCCAGAGTGCCACCATTTTCCCCTCCACTTTTATTGATTTTCTACATTTAGAGGCAAAGCTTTGTTACCACTGAAGATGAATAGATCACACGGACACAGGTCGAGGTGTGGTGAAAAGAAGAGCCGAGTTTATTTTCCCTCCCAGGATTTATAGGCTTTTGACCACGGCCAGGGATTGGATGGTCAGGATAACACTTTCTCACTGCACTGGCCATGAGAGATGCCCATCACAAGACGTGTAACAGAAAGAATGTACACATATCTATGTTTACAGTTACTGTCTTGGGAAAGTCTCTAGAAAACTATGTTAGCAAGCTCAGAAGCTGAGTTTTCAGGGCAACAAAGCTTCCATCTCTCACTTCCTGATGCTCTTTGCTACCCTTTAGCCTTCACCCCCACGCATCGGACTGCTGTCCATGTGGGGCTGGGGATGCTCAGCCTGGAAAGAGAAGGTGCTGGGGAGGCCTCCCTGCAGCTCTAGGAAAGATGGGCACCGAGAGGAGAAGCCTTTCAACTGCAGGAGTGAGATTGAAGTTGCATCTAATGAAGCTGCTCTTTTCCACTCAGGCTGCTGGGGCACTGGCCCAGGCTGTGCACAGAGGCTGGGGATGCTCCATCCTTGGCAACATCCAAGGCCAGCTGGGAGCAGGGCTCTGAGCAACCTGTTCTGGGGGAAGATTGCTCAGCTTGGAACAAGATGGTCTTTAGGGTCCCTTCCAAGCCCAGCCACCCAGGGATTCCGTCATTCTATGGTCTCCGTTGTCCTCTTCAGTCTGGGCCTGGGCTCCTGGCACTGATGTCACAGTGCACGCTCCAGCTAGAACTTCCAGCATCCAGCAACGGCCACAACACAACCCTTGGCTCCTTGTGTCAGCACGCTCTTCAGAGTGCTCCAAGGCCACCCCGTCACCTTGCTTGTCACCTGCTCCCTGATACCCCCAGCAGTCCTGAAAGCTCCCCGTTGCTTAGATTTCGATATCCATCCCTGGAGGATGTCTGCATTTCTTCCAAAGAAGGTATGGTACTATACCACGGAGGTGGACACCCCGCAGCTGCCTGGGTGGGCTGGAGCTGTGTGGGATATTGTGGGAAAGGGACCCCACTCTGAGATTTTGCTACCTCTGCAGGCTGTCATGGACAGAGAGGAGGAGATGGAGGTGGATACACTGATTGATTCTGAAGAAGACATGGAAGTGGATGGAGAGGAGATTGAAGAGGAAGAGATGGAGGTGGAAACGGAAGACCATATTGAAGAGATGGATATCGATGTAAAAGATGAGGAGGAGGACATGGTGTTGGGATGAAGACCGATGCCAGCAGTAGAACAGGCAGGTGTTCCCCACGGGCAGAGCGGGTCCCCTGCTGCCAGGCTGGGGCTGGGCTGGGCACTCCCTGCTCAGGGACACGCTAGCCCATGCACTGGATTCTGGTGGCCTTCCCTGGCCTGTCCTCTGCTTGCTTTGGGCCACACAAGCCCTGTTCCAGTGCCTGGGCCACAGCCCCCAGCCCCAGCCAGGCTCACTTCTGGCAGCAGAGTCCCCCTGTGCCAGTGTCCCAGCCCGGGAGCACATGGAACACCCCTCCATGCCTGACTGCACTGACCGTGCTACTTGTTTTTCTTCCAGGACTGAGGCACATCCCAGGCAGAGATGCCACCCATCTGTATATACGTTTTGGAGTTGTTTTGTTCTCGATAGATGTTTTAGGGATTGTTAAAATTTTCTGTAAATATGTTTCATATCGTTTTCTTAGCTAAGTTCTTAGGTAAATAGGTTCTATACTTTGTTGTTGTTGTTGTTACAAATATTCTGACATTGTAAATATGTTGTGTAGTTCATTCTTGTTCCTTTTCTTCTACAAATAAACATTCTTTGTTTTTCACACCCCAGTTCTCTTTGCATTTTCTTCGGGCACATTTGCAAAGTTGTGCTTTCCACTCGCTCCAGGTTCCCAGGGCTGGATGTCCCGGAGGGAGCTGGCACAGCCACCCCAGCAGTGGCTCCCTGTGCACAGGGGGTCCCACTGACAGAGCTCACCCTCTCCTTGCGGTTTCTCTGGACACACTTGGGAGCTGGAGGAGCAAATCCCAGTGAGCCCTGTCCCATGGCATCCCACATGGGAGCAGGGCTGAGCCTCATCCATGGCTCTTCCCTGGCTAGCCCCAGGGCTAAGGAGGCTGCACTGGGCTGCGGGCAGCCTGCTTCCTGGGCACCCTGAGGGGCTGGAGCCAGCCTGGAGGGAGCCTCAGCACAGGGGCCTCTGGCCTACATGCACCAACATTTCCTTTGCAAACCCCCTCTGTCACCACACTCTGCTACAAGCACAACATCAATTGTTCCTCCTACTTCAAGGGGAGACCTTAATTGGCACAAATTTGTCCCTTGGACTTTCTAGCACAGCAAATGGCAGCGCTTGGAATCCCTGTTCTGCACTCCCAAAGCTGGTCACACTTCAGGCCCTTTGTACACCCATTTCCTGATGTGCATCTCACAGTGAGGTGAGATGTGAGCTCTCAGCACACTCAGGACACCTTCCCCTAGACCAGCTTGCTCCAAGCCCCATCCAACCTGGCCTTCAACCCTTCCAAGGGTGAGACAATCACAGACCTGTACTATTCCTCCCACATCGAAAATCATACCAAACTTAGCAGCCTCAGAGATAGATTTCTATTAAATATCTACATTTTTCTAGGAAAGAAATATGGCAAAACTTGTTTGCATCTGACTTCGCAAAATCAACACGAGCTCTTCAGAAAGGGGTGATGCCCACTTTTCTTATTTTTCCCCATTTGGTGGAACATTTGCATTCTGTTGTTGTTTGGAGCAGTATTTTAATGTATCTGGCTGAGGCTGCTTCAAATAGTCCAGCGAGATACCAGGGGGTGAGGGGTGGAGAACTGAGCTCTTACACATCCAGTACTTCTCTTGTTGGAAGTCTTCAATCCCACCTCTCTGCTGGGATGAAATAGGTGCTACTCATCCAACTTCTAAATTATCATGCATCAAGCTGACACTATTTCAAGACTAAAAAATAAAAAAGCCAATTTAAACAAACCTCTGCTCCTTTCCATGTTCTCTGTTCCAGAGTTTATGACAGAAGACAGGAGAGAAAGATTGTTCAGGGAACAATGTTTTCAGGACTCTAAAAAGAACTGAAAATCCGCTCTGCCACACTCTCAGCTGCTGCAGCCCCAAAAAGCACTGGCTCTCTTTGCTCACAGACTCACAATTGTGGTGGCATTTCTACCATGCCACAGGACAGCGATTTTTTTCTTTTTCTCCTGGAAATACCTACAGCACTTCTGCGTAGCAAGGCAAACATGAGCCTCTTTTAGTGGCCCTTGAAACTGGACATGTGAAATGAGCTACACAAAGCCAAAGGCCAGCTGAACCTGGGATCTCTGAATGGCTCTTCACATTCTTCCCAGGAAGATGAATGGCAATCACTATTTTGGCAGGGAAACTGCATCAGCTGGCAATTTGGTGTAGGAAATGTGCTTTCTGCTCCTCTCAGAGCCAAAACTCCTACCCATTTCTTGCAAGTCCTTCTTAGATAAGGACCACGTTCAGCTGAGCGACAGTGAAGCCAAATGGCAATGCAGGAATCAATTGTCCTGTACACAATCTCCTCCATCCACGTGCAAGGTTACTCAGGGGCACACAGGAGGAAGGAAGGAAGCCAAATGCATCATTGGACATAAAGTCAGACGTGTTGAGGGATGAAGAAATCTTGCAGAGCTATGGAAAGCTCCCCTGAAAAGGCAGTTCAGGAAGAGCCTGAGCTGTTTTGTGCTTCTAGGCCTGAAGATGCTCAGGATCTTTCCCAGATGCTCAGCAGGCAGTAGGATTGTGCCTGAATCTGGCTCTGGAAATGCCAGTGCCTCAACTGAGAGCTGTGGCAATGATTTCCATTGCATGGAGAGGGGCCACAGTCCTGCAAGAGTCTTTCAGCAGAGCAAACAGCAGCCTGGAGGGTGGGCAGTGCTGCATCTGTACCACTGCATGCTCATCCTTCACCGTAATGCAGAGCTGCCCCCAAAGCTGCCATGGATCACTTTTTAGATTTCTCCTGTTGGATATATTTTGGAGAAGTTGTTCTAGGTGGCATTTGATGGAGATCCTGTAAGAAGCAGCCATTTGCCTGCTGTGATATCCTTACAACTAATCCTAACTTCTCATTGCCTTTGGTTTTATTTTGGTTTTTTTATCCATTTGTTTGATTGGTTCGTTTGGGTTTGTTTGTTTGTGTTTTTGTCTCTTTTGGTTTGAGATTTTTTCCTTTTTTATAAAGGACTGGTGAAGTTGGCACAGCCCAACTCCAGAAGATGTAAACCAGGCTTGACTTTCCAGAAATGACTTTTGGCTGGCTTTAGCTGCATTCCCCAGGATCAGGATCCCCAGTAGATATTTGCAGGTTTTGCTCTGCATCTTCAGCTTGCCCTGACTTTGCTCAGTGTTTCACCAATGGAGAAGACAATGGATATTTTGCCAAACCTCCTTTCAAACAACCAAACTTGTGGCAGCACGACAGAAAAGAAGAAAATATTCCCCAGTTAGAACAGAGCCAGAGTGCCACCATTTTCCCCTCCACTTTTATTGATTTTCTACATTTAGAGGCAAAGCTTTGTTACCACTGAAGATGAATAGATCACACGGACACAGGTCGAGGTGTGGTGAAAAGAAGAGCCGAGTTTATTTTCCCTCCCAGGATTTATAGGCTTTTGACCACGGCCAGGGATTGGATGGTCAGGATAACACTTTCTCACTGCACTGGCCATGAGAGATGCCCATCACAAGACGTGTAACAGAAAGAATGTACACATATCTATGTTTACAGTTACTGTCTTGGGAAAGTCTCTAGAAAACTATGTTAGCAAGCTCAGAAGCTGAGTTTTCAGGGCGACAAAGCTTCCATCTCTCACTTCCTGATGCTCTTTGCTACCCTTTAGCCTTCACCCCCACGCATCGGACTGCTGTCCATGTGGGGCTGGGGATGCTCAGCCTGGAAAGAGAAGGTGCTGGGGAGGCCTCCCTGCAGCTCTAGGAAAGATGGGCACCGAGAGGAGAAGCCTTTCAACTGCAGGAGTGAGATTGAAGTTGCATCTAATGAAGCTGCTCTTTTCCACTCAGGCTGCTGGGGCACTGGCCCAGGCTGTGCACAGAGGCTGGGGATGCTCCATCCTTGGCAACATCCAAGGCCAGCTGGGAGCAGGGCTCTGAGCAACCTGTTCTGGGGGAAGATTGCTCAGCTTGGAACAAGATGGTCTTTAGGGTCCCTTCCAAGCCCAGCCACCCAGGGATTCCGTCATTCTATGGTCTCCGTTGTCCTCTTCAGTCTGGGCCTGGGCTCCTGGCACTGATGTCACAGTGCACGCTCCAGCTAGAACTTCCAGCATCCAGCAACGGCCACAACACAACCCTTGGCTCCTTGTGTCAGCACGCTCTTCAGAGTGCTCCAAGGCCACCCCGTCACCTTGCTTGTCACCTGCTCCCTGATACCCCCAGCAGTCCTGAAAGCTCCCCGTTGCTTAGATTTCGATATCCATCCCTGGAGGATGTCTGCATTTCTTCCAAAGAAGGTATGGTACTATACCACGGAGGTGGACACCCCGCAGCTGCCTGGGTGGGCTGGAGCTGTGTGGGATATTGTGGGAAAGGGACCCCACTCTGAGATTTTGCTACCTCTGCAGGCTGTCATGGACAGAGAGGAGGAGATGGAGGTGGATACACTGATTGATTCTGAAGAAGACATGGAAGTGGATGGAGAGGAGATTGAAGAGGAAGAGATGGAGGTGGAAACGGAAGACCATATTGAAGAGATGGATATCGATGTAAAAGATGAGGAGGAGGACATGGTGTTGGGATGAAGACCGATGCCAGCAGTAGAACAGGCAGGTGTTCCCCACGGGCAGAGCGGGTCCCCTGCTGCCAGGCTGGGGCTGGGCTGGGCACTCCCTGCTCAGGGACACGCTAGCCCATGCACTGGATTCTGGTGGCCTTCCCTGGCCTGTCCTCTGCTTGCTTTGGGCCACACAAGCCCTGTTCCAGTGCCTGGGCCACAGCCCCCAGCCCCAGCCAGGCTCACTTCTGGCAGCAGAGTCCCCCTGTGCCAGTGTCCCAGCCCGGGAGCACATGGAACACCCCTCCATGCCTGACTGCACTGACCGTGCTACTTGTTTTTCTTCCAGGACTGAGGCACATCCCAGGCAGAGATGCCACCCATCTGTATATACGTTTTGGAGTTGTTTTGTTCTCGATAGATGTTTTAGGGATTGTTAAAATTTTCTGTAAATATGTTTCATATCGTTTTCTTAGCTAAGTTCTTAGGTAAATAGGTTCTATACTTTGTTGTTGTTGTTGTTACAAATATTCTGACATTGTAAATATGTTGTGTAGTTCATTCTTGTTCCTTTTCTTCTACAAATAAACATTCTTTGTTTTTCACACCCCAGTTCTCTTTGCATTTTCTTCGGGCACATTTGCAAAGTTGTGCTTTCCACTCGCTCCAGGTTCCCAGGGCTGGATGTCCCGGAGGGAGCTGGCACAGCCACCCCAGCAGTGGCTCCCTGTGCACAGGGGGTCCCACTGACAGAGCTCACCCTCTCCTTGCGGTTTCTCTGGACACACTTGGGAGCTGGAGGAGCAAATCCCAGTGAGCCCTGTCCCATGGCATCCCACATGGGAGCAGGGCTGAGCCTCATCCATGGCTCTTCCCTGGCTAGCCCCAGGGCTAAGGAGGCTGCACTGGGCTGCGGGCAGCCTGCTTCCTGGGCACCCTGAGGGGCTGGAGCCAGCCTGGAGGGAGCCTCAGCACAGGGGCCTCTGGCCTACATGCACCAACATTTCCTTTGGAAACCCCCTCTGTCACCACACTCTGCTACAAGCACAACATCAATTGTTCCTCCTACTTCAAGGGGAGACCTTAATTGGCACAAATTTGTCCCTTGGACTTTCTAGCACAGCAAATGGCAGCGCTTGGAATCCCTGTTCTGCACTCCCAAAGCTGGTCACACTTCAGGCCCTTTGTACACCCATTTCCTGATGTGCATCTCACAGTGAGGTGAGATGTGAGCTCTCAGCACACTCAGGACACCTTCCCCTAGACCAGCTTGCTCCAAGCCCCATCCAACCTGGCCTTCAACCCTTCCAAGGGTGAGACAATCACAGACCTGTACTATTCCTCCCACATCGAAAATCATACCAAACTTAGCAGCCTCAGAGATAGATTTCTATTAAATATCTACATTTTTCTAGGAAAGAAATATGGCAAAACTTGTTTGCATCTGACTTCGCAAAATCAACACGAGCTCTTCAGAAAGGGGTGATGCCCACTTTTCTTATTTTTCCCCATTTGGTGGAACATTTGCATTCTGTTGTTGTTTGGAGCAGTATTTTAATGTATCTGGCTGAGGCTGCTTCAAATAGTCCAGCGAGATACCAGGGGGTGAGGGGTGGAGAACTGAGCTCTTACACATCCAGTACTTCTCTTGTTGGAAGTCTTCAATCCCACCTCTCTGCTGGGATGAAATAGGTGCTACTCATCCAACTTCTAAATTATCATGCATCAAGCTGACACTATTTCAAGACTAAAAAATAAAAAAGCCAATTTAAACAAACCTCTGCTCCTTTCCATGTTCTCTGTTCCAGAGTTTATGACAGAAGACAGGAGAGAAAGATTGTTCAGGGAACAATGTTTTCAGGACTCTAAAAAGAACTGAAAATCCGCTCTGCCACACTCTCAGCTGCTGCAGCCCCAAAAAGCACTGGCTCTCTTTGCTCACAGACTCACAATTGTGGTGGCATTTCTACCATGCCACAGGACAGCGATTTTTTTCTTTTTCTCCTGGAAATACCTACAGCACTTCTGCGTAGCAAGGCAAACATGAGCCTCTTTTAGTGGCCCTTGAAACTGGACATGTGAAATGAGCTACACAAAGCCAAAGGCCAGCTGAACCTGGGATCTCTGAATGGCTCTTCACATTCTTCCCAGGAAGATGAATGGCAATCACTATTTTGGCAGGGAAACTGCATCAGCTGGCAATTTGGTGTAGGAAATGTGCTTTCTGCTCCTCTCAGAGCCAAAACTCCTACCCATTTCTTGCAAGTCCTTCTTAGATAAGGACCACGTTCAGCTGAGCGACAGTGAAGCCAAATGGCAATCCAGGAATCAATTGTCCTGTACACAATCTCCTCCATCCACGTGCAAGGTTACTCAGGGGCACACAGGAGGAAGGAAGGAAGCCAAATGCATCATTGGACATAAAGTCAGACGTGTTGAGGGATGAAGAAATCTTGCAGAGCTATGGAAAGCTCCCCTGAAAAGCCAGTTCAGGAAGAGCCTGAGCTGTTTTGTGCTTCTAGGCCTGAAGATGCTCAGGATCTTTCCCAGATGCTCAGCAGGCAGTAGGATTGTGCCTGAATCTGGCTCTGGAAATGCCAGTGCCTCAACTGAGAGCTGTGGCAATGATTTCCATTGCATGGAGAGGGGCCACAGTCCTGCAAGAGTCTTTCAGCAGAGCAAACAGCAGCCTGGAGGGTGGGCAGTGCTGCATCTGTACCACTGCATGCTCATCCTTCACCGTAATGCAGAGCTGCCCCCAAAGCTGCCATGGATCACTTTTTAGATTTCTCCTGTTGGATATATTTTGGAGAAGTTGTTCTAGGTGGCATTTGATGGAGATCCTGTAAGAAGCAGCCATTTGCCTGCTGTGATATCCTTACAACTAATCCTAACTTCTCATTGCCTTTGGTTTTATTTTGGTTTTTTTATCCATTTGTTTGATTGGTTCGTTTGGGTTTGTTTGTTTGTGTTTTTGTCTCTTTTGGTTTGAGATTTTTTCCTTTTTTATAAAGGACTGGTGAAGTTGGCACAGCCCAACTCCAGAAGATGTAAACCAGGCTTGACTTTCCAGAAATGACTTTTGGCTGGCTTTAGCTGCATTCCCCAGGATCAGGATCCCCAGTAGATATTTGCAGGTTTTGCTCTGCATCTTCAGCTTGCCCTGACTTTGCTCAGTGTTTCACCAATGGAGAAGACAATGGATATTTTGCCAAACCTCCTTTCAAACAACCAAACTTGTGGCAGCACGACAGAAAAGAAGAAAATATTCCCCAGTTAGAACAGAGCCAGAGTGCCACCATTTTCCCCTCCACTTTTATTGATTTTCTACATTTAGAGGCAAAGCTTTGTTACCACTGAAGATGAATAGATCACACGGACACAGGTCGAGGTGTGGTGAAAAGAAGAGCCGAGTTTATTTTCCCTCCCAGGATTTATAGGCTTTTGACCACGGCCAGGGATTGGATGGTCAGGATAACACTTTCTCACTGCACTGGCCATGAGAGATGCCCATCACAAGACGTGTAACAGAAAGAATGTACACATATCTATGTTTACAGTTACTGTCTTGGGAAAGTCTCTAGAAAACTATGTTAGCAAGCTCAGAAGCTGAGTTTTCAGGGCAACAAAGCTTCCATCTCTCACTTCCTGATGCTCTTTGCTACCCTTTAGCCTTCACCCCCACGCATCGGACTGCTGTCCATGTGGGGCTGGGGATGCTCAGCCTGGAAAGAGAAGGTGCTGGGGAGGCCTCCCTGCAGCTCTAGGAAAGATGGGCACCGAGAGGAGAAGCCTTTCAACTGCAGGAGTGAGATTGAAGTTGCATCTAATGAAGCTGCTCTTTTCCACTCAGGCTGCTGGGGCACTGGCCCAGGCTGTGCACAGAGGCTGGGGATGCTCCATCCTTGGCAACATCCAAGGCCAGCTGGGAGCAGGGCTCTGAGCAACCTGTTCTGGGGGAAGATTGCTCAGCTTGGAACAAGATGGTCTTTAGGGTCCCTTCCAAGCCCAGCCACCCAGGGATTCCGTCATTCTATGGTCTCCGTTGTCCTCTTCAGTCTGGGCCTGGGCTCCTGGCACTGATGTCACAGTGCACGCTCCAGCTAGAACTTCCAGCATCCAGCAACGGCCACAACACAACCCTTGGCTCCTTGTGTCAGCACGCTCTTCAGAGTGCTCCAAGGCCACCCCGTCACCTTGCTTGTCACCTGCTCCCTGATACCCCCAGCAGTCCTGAAAGCTCCCCGTTGCTTAGATTTCGATATCCATCCCTGGAGGATGTCTGCATTTCTTCCAAAGAAGGTATGGTACTATACCACGGAGGTGGACACCCCGCAGCTGCCTGGGTGGGCTGGAGCTGTGTGGGATATTGTGGGAAAGGGACCCCACTCTGAGATTTTGCTACCTCTGCAGGCTGTCATGGACAGAGAGGAGGAGATGGAGGTGGATACACTGATTGATTCTGAAGAAGACATGGAAGTGGATGGAGAGGAGATTGAAGAGGAAGAGATGGAGGTGGAAACGGAAGACCATATTGAAGAGATGGATATCGATGTAAAAGATGAGGAGGAGGACATGGTGTTGGGATGAAGACCGATGCCAGCAGTAGAACAGGCAGGTGTTCCCCACGGGCAGAGCGGGTCCCCTGCTGCCAGGCTGGGCCTGGGCTGGGCACTCCCTGCTCAGGGACACGCTAGCCCATGCACTGGATTCTGGTGGCCTTCCCTGGCCTGTCCTCTGCTTGCTTTGGGCCACACAAGCCCTGTTCCAGTGCCTGGGCCACAGCCCCCAGCCCCAGCCAGGCTCACTTCTGGCAGCAGAGTCCCCCTGTGCCAGTGTCCCAGCCCGGGAGCACATGGAACACCCCTCCATGCCTGACTGCACTGACCGTGCTACTTGTTTTTCTTCCAGGACTGAGGCACATCCCAGGCAGAGATGCCACCCATCTGTATATACGTTTTGGAGTTGTTTTGTTCTCGATAGATGTTTTAGGGATTGTTAAAATTTTCTGTAAATATGTTTCATATCGTTTTCTTAGCTAAGTTCTTAGGTAAATAGGTTCTATACTTTGTTGTTGTTGTTGTTACAAATATTCTGACATTGTAAATATGTTGTGTAGTTCATTCTTGTTCCTTTTCTTCTACAAATAAACATTCTTTGTTTTTCACACCCCAGTTCTCTTTGCATTTTCTTCGGGCACATTTGCAAAGTTGTGCTTTCCACTCGCTCCAGGTTCCCAGGGCTGGATGTCCCGGAGGGAGCTGGCACAGCCACCCCAGCAGTGGCTCCCTGTGCACAGGGGGTCCCACTGACAGAGCTCACCCTCTCCTTGCGGTTTCTCTGGACACACTTGGGAGCTGGAGGAGCAAATCCCAGTGAGCCCTGTCCCATGGCATCCCACATGGGAGCAGGGCTGAGCCTCATCCATGGCTCTTCCCTGTCTAGCCCCAGGGCTAAGGAGGCTGCACTGGGCTGCGGGCAGCCTGCTTCCTGGGCACCCTGAGGGGCTGGAGCCAGCCTGGAGGGAGCCTCAGCACAGGGGCCTCTGGCCTACATGCACCAACATTTCCTTTGCAAACCCCCTCTGTCACCACACTCTGCTACAAGCACAACATCAATTGTTCCTCCTACTTCAAGGGGAGACCTTAATTGGCACAAATTTGTCCCTTGGACTTTCTAGCACAGCAAATGGCAGCGCTTGCAATCCCTCTTCTGCACTCCCAAAGCTGGTCACACTTCAGGCCCTTTGTACACCCATTTCCTGATGTGCATCTCACAGTGAGGTGAGATGTGAGCTCTCAGCACACTCAGGGCACCTTCCCCTAGACCAGCTTGCTCCAAGCCCCATCCAACCTGGCCTTCAACCCTTCCAAGGGTGAGACAATCACAGACCTGTACTATTCCTCCCACATCGAAAATCATACCAAACTTAGCAGCCTCAGAGATAGATTTCTATTAAATATCTACATTTTTCTAGGAAAGAAATATGGCAAAACTTGTTTGCATCTGACTTCGCAAAATCAACACGAGCTCTTCAGAAAGGGGTGATGCCCACTTTTCTTATTTTTCCCCATTTGGTGGAACATTTGCATTCTGTTGTTGTTTGGAGCAGTATTTTAATGTATCTGGCTGAGGCTGCTTCAAATAGTCCAGCGAGATACCAGGGGGTGAGCTCTTACACATCCAGTACTTCTCTTGTTGGAAGTCTTCAATCCCACCTCTCTGCTGGGATGAAATAGGTGCTACTCATCCAACTTCTAAATTATCATGCATCAAGCTGACACTATTTCAAGACTAAAAAATAAAAAAGCCAATTTAAACAAACCTCTGCTCCTTTCCATGTTCTCTGTTCCAGAGTTTATGACAGAAGACAGGAGAGAAAGATTGTTCAGGGAACAATGTTTTCAGGACTCTAAAAAGAACTGAAAATCCGCTCTGCCACACTCTCAGCTGCTGCAGCCCCAAAAAGCACTGGCTCTCTTTGCTCACAGACTCACAATTGTGGTGGCATTTCTACCATGCCACAGGACAGCGATTTTTTTCTTTTTCTCCTGGAAATACCTACAGCACTTCTGCGTAGCAAGGCAAACATGAGCCTCTTTTAGTGGCCCTTGAAACTGGACATGTGAAATGAGCTACACAAAGCCAAAGGCCAGCTGAACCTGGGATCTCTGAATGGCTCTTCACATTCTTCCCAGGAAGATGAATGGCAATCACTATTTTGGCAGGGAAACTGCATCAGCTGGCAATTTGGTGTAGGAAATGTGCTTTCTGCTCCTCTCAGAGCCAAAACTCCTACCCATTTCTTGCAAGTCCTTCTTAGATAAGGACCACGTTCAGCTGAGCGACAGTGAAGCCAAATGGCAATCCAGGAATCAATTGTCCTGTACACAATCTCCTCCATCCACGTGCAAGGTTACTCAGGGGCACACAGGAGGAAGGAAGGAAGCCAAATGCATCATTGGACATAAAGTCAGACGTGTTGAGGGATGAAGAAATCTTGCAGAGCTATGGAAAGCTCCCCTGAAAAGCCAGTTCAGGAAGAGCCTGAGCTGTTTTGTGCTTCTAGGCCTGAAGATGCTCAGGATCTTTCCCAGATGCTCAGCAGGCAGTAGGATTGTGCCTGAATCTGGCTCTGGAAATGCCAGTGCCTCAACTGAGAGCTGTGGCAATGATTTCCATTGCATGGAGAGGGGCCACAGTCCTGCAAGAGTCTTTCAGCAGAGCAAACAGCAGCCTGGAGGGTGGGCAGTGCTGCATCTGTACCACTGCATGCTCATCCTTCACCGTAATGCAGAGCTGCCCCCAAAGCTGCCATGGATCACTTTTTAGATTTCTCCTCTTGGATATATTTTGGAGAAGTTGTTCTAGGTGGCATTTGATGGAGATCCTGTAAGAAGCAGCCATTTGCCTGCTGTGATATCCTTACAACTAATCCTAACTTCTCATTGCCTTTGGTTTTATTTTGGTTTTTTTATCCATTTGTTTGATTGGTTCGTTTGGGTTTGTTTGTGTTTTTGTCTCTTTTGGTTTGAGATTTTTTCCTTTTTTATAAAGGACTGGTGAAGTTGGCACAGCCCAACTCCAGAAGATGTAAACCAGGCTTGACTTTCCAGAAATGACTTTTGGCTGGCTTTAGCTGCATTCCCCAGGATCAGGATCCCCAGTAGATATTTGCAGGTTTTGCTCTGCATCTTCAGCTTGCCCTGACTTTGCTCAGTGTTTCACCAATGGAGAAGACAATGGATATTTTGCCAAACCTCCTTTCAAACAACCAAACTTGTGGCAGCACGACAGAAAAGAAGAAAATATTCCCCAGTTAGAACAGAGCCAGAGTGCCACCATTTTCCCCTCCACTTTTATTGATTTTCTACATTTAGAGGCAAAGCTTTGTTACCACTGAAGATGAATAGATCACACGGACACAGGTCGAGGTGTGGTGAAAAGAAGAGCCGAGTTTATTTTCCCTCCCAGGATTTATAGGCTTTTGACCACGGCCAGGGATTGGATGGTCAGGATAACACTTTCTCACTGCACTGGCCATGAGAGATGCCCATCACAAGACGTGTAACAGAAAGAATGTACACATATCTATGTTTACAGTTACTGTCTTGGGAAAGTCTCTAGAAAACTATGTTAGCAAGCTCAGAAGCTGAGTTTTCAGGGCGACAAAGCTTCCATCTCTCACTTCCTGATGCTCTTTGCTACCCTTTAGCCTTCACCCCCACGCATCGGACTGCTGTCCATGTGGGGCTGGGGATGCTCAGCCTGGAAAGAGAAGGTGCTGGGGAGGCCTCCCTGCAGCTCTAGGAAAGATGGGCACCGAGAGGAGAAGCCTTTCAACTGCAGGAGTGAGATTGAAGTTGCATCTAATGAAGCTGCTCTTTTCCACTCAGGCTGCTGGGGCACTGGCCCAGGCTGTGCACAGAGGCTGGGGATGCTCCATCCTTGGCAACATCCAAGGCCAGCTGGGAGCAGGGCTCTGAGCAACCTGTTCTGGGGGAAGATTGCTCAGCTTGGAACAAGATGGTCTTTAGGGTCCCTTCCAAGCCCAGCCACCCAGGGATTCCGTCATTCTATGGTCTCCGTTGTCCTCTTCAGTCTGGGCCTGGGCTCCTGGCACTGATGTCACAGTGCACGCTCCAGCTAGAACTTCCAGCATCCAGCAACGGCCACAACACAACCCTTGGCTCCTTGTGTCAGCACGCTCTTCAGAGTGCTCCAAGGCCACCCCGTCACCTTGCTTGTCACCTGCTCCCTGATACCCCCAGCAGTCCTGAAAGCTCCCCGTTGCTTAGATTTCGATATCCATCCCTGGAGGATGTCTGCATTTCTTCCAAAGAAGGTATGGTACTATACCACGGAGGTGGACACCCCGCAGCTGCCTGGGTGGGCTGGAGCTGTGTGGGATATTGTGGGAAAGGGACCCCACTCTGAGATTTTGCTACCTCTGCAGGCTGTCATGGACAGAGAGGAGGAGATGGAGGTGGATACACTGATTGATTCTGAAGAAGACATGGAAGTGGATGGAGAGGAGATTGAAGAGGAAGAGATGGAGGTGGAAACGGAAGACCATATTGAAGAGATGGATATCGATGTAAAAGATGAGGAGGAGGACATGGTGTTGGGATGAAGACCGATGCCAGCAGTAGAACAGGCAGGTGTTCCCCACGGGCAGAGCGGGTCCCCTGCTGCCAGGCTGGGCCTGGGCTGGGCACTCCCTGCTCAGGGACACGCTAGCCCATGCACTGGATTCTGGTGGCCTTCCCTGGCCTGTCCTCTGCTTGCTTTGGGCCACACAAGCCCTGTTCCAGTGCCTGGGCCACAGCCCCCAGCCCCAGCCAGGCTCACTTCTGGCAGCAGAGTCCCCCTGTGCCAGTGTCCCAGCCCGGGAGCACATGGAACACCCCTCCATGCCTGACTGCACTGACCGTGCTACTTGTTTTTCTTCCAGGACTGAGGCACATCCCAGGCAGAGATGCCACCCATCTGTATATACGTTTTGGAGTTGTTTTGTTCTCGATAGATGTTTTAGGGATTGTTAAAATTTTCTGTAAATATGTTTCATATCGTTTTCTTAGCTAAGTTCTTAGGTAAATAGGTTCTATACTTTGTTGTTGTTGTTGTTACAAATATTCTGACATTGTAAATATGTTGTGTAGTTCATTCTTGTTCCTTTTCTTCTACAAATAAACATTCTTTGTTTTTCACACCCCAGTTCTCTTTGCATTTTCTTCGGGCACATTTGCAAAGTTGTGCTTTCCACTCGCTCCAGGTTCCCAGGGCTGGATGTCCCGGAGGGAGCTGGCACAGCCACCCCAGCAGTGGCTCCCTGTGCACAGGGGGTCCCACTGACAGAGCTCACCCTCTCCTTGCGGTTTCTCTGGACACACTTGGGAGCTGGAGGAGCAAATCCCAGTGAGCCCTGTCCCATGGCATCCCACATGGGAGCAGGGCTGAGCCTCATCCATGGCTCTTCCCTGTCTAGCCCCAGGGCTAAGGAGGCTGCACTGGGCTGCGGGCAGCCTGCTTCCTGGGCACCCTGAGGGGCTGGAGCCAGCCTGGAGGGAGCCTCAGCACAGGGGCCTCTGGCCTACATGCACCAACATTTCCTTTGCAAACCCCCTCTGTCACCACACTCTGCTACAAGCACAACATCAATTGTTCCTCCTACTTCAAGGGGAGACCTTAATTGGCACAAATTTGTCCCTTGGACTTTCTAGCACAGCAAATGGCAGCGCTTGCAATCCCTCTTCTGCACTCCCAAAGCTGGTCACACTTCAGGCCCTTTGTACACCCATTTCCTGATGTGCATCTCACAGTGAGGTGAGATGTGAGCTCTCAGCACACTCAGGACACCTTCCCCTAGACCAGCTTGCTCCAAGCCCCATCCAACCTGGCCTTCAACCCTTCCAAGGGTGAGACAATCACAGACCTGTACTATTCCTCCCACATCGAAAATCATACCAAACTTAGCAGCCTCAGAGATAGATTTCTATTAAATATCTACATTTTTCTAGGAAAGAAATATGGCAAAACTTGTTTGCATCTGACTTCGCAAAATCAACACGAGCTCTTCAGAAAGGGGTGATGCCCACTTTTCTTATTTTTCCCCATTTGGTGGAACATTTGCATTCTGTTGTTGTTTGGAGCAGTATTTTAATGTATCTGGCTGAGGCTGCTTCAAATAGTCCAGCGAGATACCAGGGGGTGAGGGGTGGAGAACTGAGCTCTTACACATCCAGTACTTCTCTTGTTGGAAGTCTTCAATCCCACCTCTCTGCTGGGATGAAATAGGTGCTACTCATCCAACTTCTAAATTATCATGCATCAAGCTGACACTATTTCAAGACTAAAAAATAAAAAAGCCAATTTAAACAAACCTCTGCTCCTTTCCATGTTCTCTGTTCCAGAGTTTATGACAGAAGACAGGAGAGAAAGATTGTTCAGGGAACAATGTTTTCAGGACTCTAAAAAGAACTGAAAATCCGCTCTGCCACACTCTCAGCTGCTGCAGCCCCAAAAAGCACTGGCTCTCTTTGCTCACAGACTCACAATTGTGGTGGCATTTCTACCATGCCACAGGACAGCGATTTTTTTCTTTTTCTCCTGGAAATACCTACAGCACTTCTGCGTAGCAAGGCAAACATGAGCCTCTTTTAGTGGCCCTTGAAACTGGACATGTGAAATGAGCTACACAAAGCCAAAGGCCAGCTGAACCTGGGATCTCTGAATGGCTCTTCACATTCTTCCCAGGAAGATGAATGGCAATCACTATTTTGGCAGGGAAACTGCATCAGCTGGCAATTTGGTGTAGGAAATGTGCTTTCTGCTCCTCTCAGAGCCAAAACTCCTACCCATTTCTTGCAAGTCCTTCTTAGATAAGGACCACGTTCAGCTGAGCGACAGTGAAGCCAAATGGCAATGCAGGAATCAATTGTCCTGTACACAATCTCCTCCATCCACGTGCAAGGTTACTCAGGGGCACACAGGAGGAAGGAAGGAAGCCAAATGCATCATTGGACATAAAGTCAGACGTGTTGAAGGATGAAGAAATTTTGCAGAGCTATGGAAAGCTCCCCTGAAAAGCCAGTTCAGGAAGAGCCTGAGCTGTTTTGTGCTTCTAGGCCTGAAGATGCTCAGGATCTTTCCCAGATGCTCAGCAGGCAGTAGGATTGTGCCTGAATCTGGCTCTGGAAATGCCAGTGCCTCAACTGAGAGCTGTGGCAATGATTTCCATTGCATGGAGAGGGGCCACAGTCCTGCAAGAGTCTTTCAGCAGAGCAAACAGCAGCCTGGAGGGTGGGCAGTGCTGCATCTGTACCACTGCATGCTCATCCTTCACCGTAATGCAGAGCTGCCCCCAAAGCTGCCATGGATCACTTTTTAGATTTCTCCTCTTGGATATATTTTGGAGAAGTTGTTCTAGGTGGCATTTGATGGAGATCCTGTAAGAAGCAGCCATTTGCCTGCTGTGATATCCTTACAACTAATCCTAACTTCTCATTGCCTTTGGTTTTATTTTGGTTTTTTTATCCATTTGTTTGATTGGTTCGTTTGGGTTTGTTTGTTTGTGTTTTTGTCTCTTTTGGTTTGAGATTTTTTCCTTTTTTATAAAGGACTGGTGAAGTTGGCACAGCCCAACTCCAGAAGATGTAAACCAGGCTTGACTTTCCAGAAATGACTTTTGGCTGGCTTTAGCTGCATTCCCCAGGATCAGGATCCCCAGTAGATATTTGCAGGTTTTGCTCTGCATCTTCAGCTTGCCCTGACTTTGCTCAGTGTTTCACCAATGGAGAAGACAATGGATATTTTGCCAAACCTCCTTTCAAACAACCAAACTTGTGGCAGCACGACAGAAAAGAAGAAAATATTCCCCAGTTAGAACAGAGCCAGAGTGCCACCATTTTCCCCTCCACTTTTATTGATTTTCTACATTTAGAGGCAAAGCTTTGTTACCACTGAAGATGAATAGATCACACGGACACAGGTCGAGGTGTGGTGAAAAGAAGAGCCGAGTTTATTTTCCCTCCCAGGATTTATAGGCTTTTGACCACGGCCAGGGATTGGATGGTCAGGATAACACTTTCTCACTGCACTGGCCATGAGAGATGCCCATCACAAGACGTGTAACAGAAAGAATGTACACATATCTATGTTTACAGTTACTGTCTTGGGAAAGTCTCTAGAAAACTATGTTAGCAAGCTCAGAAGCTGAGTTTTCAGGGCAACAAAGCTTCCATCTCTCACTTCCTGATGCTCTTTGCTACCCTTTAGCCTTCACCCCCACGCATCGGACTGCTGTCCATGTGGGGCTGGGGATGCTCAGCCTGGAAAGAGAAGGTGCTGGGGAGGCCTCCCTGCAGCTCTAGGAAAGATGGGCACCGAGAGGAGAAGCCTTTCAACTGCAGGAGTGAGATTGAAGTTGCATCTAATGAAGCTGCTCTTTTCCACTCAGGCTGCTGGGGCACTGGCCCAGGCTGTGCACAGAGGCTGGGGATGCTCCATCCTTGGCAACATCCAAGGCCAGCTGGGAGCAGGGCTCTGAGCAACCTGTTCTGGGGGAAGATTGCTCAGCTTGGAACAAGATGGTCTTTAGGGTCCCTTCCAAGCCCAGCCACCCAGGGATTCCGTCATTCTATGGTCTCCGTTGTCCTCTTCAGTCTGGGCCTGGGCTCCTGGCACTGATGTCACAGTGCACGCTCCAGCTAGAACTTCCAGCATCCAGCAACGGCCACAACACAACCCTTGGCTCCTTGTGTCAGCACGCTCTTCAGAGTGCTCCAAGGCCACCCCGTCACCTTGCTTGTCACCTGCTCCCTGATACCCCCAGCAGTCCTGAAAGCTCCCCGTTGCTTAGATTTCGATATCCATCCCTGGAGGATGTCTGCATTTCTTCCAAAGAAGGTATGGTACTATACCACGGAGGTGGACACCCCGCAGCTGCCTGGGTGGGCTGGAGCTGTGTGGGATATTGTGGGAAAGGGACCCCACTCTGAGATTTTGCTACCTCTGCAGGCTGTCATGGACAGAGAGGAGGAGATGGAGGTGGATACACTGATTGATTCTGAAGAAGACATGGAAGTGGATGGAGAGGAGATTGAAGAGGAAGAGATGGAGGTGGAAACGGAAGACCATATTGAAGAGATGGATATCGATGTAAAAGATGAGGAGGAGGACATGGTGTTGGGATGAAGACCGATGCCAGCAGTAGAACAGGCAGGTGTTCCCCACGGGCAGAGCGGGTCCCCTGCTGCCAGGCTGGGCCTGGGCTGGGCACTCCCTGCTCAGGGACACGCTAGCCCATGCACTGGATTCTGGTGGCCTTCCCTGGCCTGTCCTCTGCTTGCTTTGGGCCACACAAGCCCTGTTCCAGTGCCTGGGCCACAGCCCCCAGCCCCAGCCAGGCTCACTTCTGGCAGCAGAGTCCCCCTGTGCCAGTGTCCCAGCCCGGGAGCACATGGAACACCCCTCCATGCCTGACTGCACTGACCGTGCTACTTGTTTTTCTTCCAGGACTGAGGCACATCCCAGGCAGAGATGCCACCCATCTGTATATACGTTTTGGAGTTGTTTTGTTCTCGATAGATGTTTTAGGGATTGTTAAAATTTTCTGTAAATATGTTTCATATCGTTTTCTTAGCTAAGTTCTTAGGTAAATAGGTTCTATACTTTGTTGTTGTTGTTGTTACAAATATTCTGACATTGTAAATATGTTGTGTAGTTCATTCTTGTTCCTTTTCTTCTACAAATAAACATTCTTTGTTTTTCACACCCCAGTTCTCTTTGCATTTTCTTCGGGCACATTTGCAAAGTTGTGCTTTCCACTCGCTCCAGGTTCCCAGGGCTGGATGTCCCGGAGGGAGCTGGCACAGCCACCCCAGCAGTGGCTCCCTGTGCACAGGGGGTCCCACTGACAGAGCTCACCCTCTCCTTGCGGTTTCTCTGGACACACTTGGGAGCTGGAGGAGCAAATCCCAGTGAGCCCTGTCCCATGGCATCCCACATGGGAGCAGGGCTGAGCCTCATCCATGGCTCTTCCCTGTCTAGCCCCAGGGCTAAGGAGGCTGCACTGGGCTGCGGGCAGCCTGCTTCCTGGGCACCCTGAGGGGCTGGAGCCAGCCTGGAGGGAGCCTCAGCACAGGGGCCTCTGGCCTACATGCACCAACATTTCCTTTGCAAACCCCCTCTGTCACCACACTCTGCTACAAGCACAACATCAATTGTTCCTCCTACTTCAAGGGGAGACCTTAATTGGCACAAATTTGTCCCTTGGACTTTCTAGCACAGCAAATGGCAGCGCTTGCAATCCCTCTTCTGCACTCCCAAAGCTGGTCACACTTCAGGCCCTTTGTACACCCATTTCCTGATGTGCATCTCACAGTGAGGTGAGATGTGAGCTCTCAGCACACTCAGGACACCTTCCCCTAGACCAGCTTGCTCCAAGCCCCATCCAACCTGGCCTTCAACCCTTCCAAGGGTGAGACAATCACAGACCTGTACTATTCCTCCCACATCGAAAATCATACCAAACTTAGCAGCCTCAGAGATAGATTTCTATTAAATATCTACATTTTTCTAGGAAAGAAATATGGCAAAACTTGTTTGCATCTGACTTCGCAAAATCAACACGAGCTCTTCAGAAAGGGGTGATGCCCACTTTTCTTATTTTTCCCCATTTGGTGGAACATTTGCATTCTGTTGTTGTTTGGAGCAGTATTTTAATGTATCTGGCTGAGGCTGCTTCAAATAGTCCAGCGAGATACCAGGGGGTGAGGGGTGGAGAACTGAGCTCTTACACATCCAGTACTTCTCTTGTTGGAAGTCTTCAATCCCACCTCTCTGCTGGGATGAAATAGGTGCTACTCATCCAACTTCTAAATTATCATGCATCAAGCTGACACTATTTCAAGACTAAAAAATAAAAAAGCCAATTTAAACAAACCTCTGCTCCTTTCCATGTTCTCTGTTCCAGAGTTTATGACAGAAGACAGGAGAGAAAGATTGTTCAGGGAACAATGTTTTCAGGACTCTAAAAAGAACTGAAAATCCGCTCTGCCACACTCTCAGCTGCTGCAGCCCCAAAAAGCACTGGCTCTCTTTGCTCACAGACTCACAATTGTGGTGGCATTTCTACCATGCCACAGGACAGCGATTTTTTTCTTTTTCTCCTGGAAATACCTACAGCACTTCTGCGTAGCAAGGCAAACATGAGCCTCTTTTAGTGGCCCTTGAAACTGGACATGTGAAATGAGCTACACAAAGCCAAAGGCCAGCTGAACCTGGGATCTCTGAATGGCTCTTCACATTCTTCCCAGGAAGATGAATGGCAATCACTATTTTGGCAGGGAAACTGCATCAGCTGGCAATTTGGTGTAGGAAATGTGCTTTCTGCTCCTCTCAGAGCCAAAACTCCTACCCATTTCTTGCAAGTCCTTCTTAGATAAGGACCACGTTCAGCTGAGCGACAGTGAAGCCAAATGGCAATGCAGGAATCAATTGTCCTGTACACAATCTCCTCCATCCACGTGCAAGGTTACTCAGGGGCACACAGGAGGAAGGAAGGAAGCCAAATGCATCATTGGACATAAAGTCAGACGTGTTGAAGGATGAAGAAATTTTGCAGAGCTATGGAAAGCTCCCCTGAAAAGCCAGTTCAGGAAGAGCCTGAGCTGTTTTGTGCTTCTAGGCCTGAAGATGCTCAGGATCTTTCCCAGATGCTCAGCAGGCAGTAGGATTGTGCCTGAATCTGGCTCTGGAAATGCCAGTGCCTCAACTGAGAGCTGTGGCAATGATTTCCATTGCATGGAGAGGGGCCACAGTCCTGCAAGAGTCTTTCAGCAGAGCAAACAGCAGCCTGGAGGGTGGGCAGTGCTGCATCTGTACCACTGCATGCTCATCCTTCACCGTAATGCAGAGCTGCCCCCAAAGCTGCCATGGATCACTTTTTAGATTTCTCCTCTTGGATATATTTTGGAGAAGTTGTTCTAGGTGGCATTTGATGGAGATCCTGTAAGAAGCAGCCATTTGCCTGCTGTGATATCCTTACAACTAATCCTAACTTCTCATTGCCTTTGGTTTTATTTTGGTTTTTTTATCCATTTGTTTGATTGGTTCGTTTGGGTTTGTTTGTTTGTGTTTTTGTCTCTTTTGGTTTGAGATTTTTTCCTTTTTTATAAAGGACTGGTGAAGTTGGCACAGCCCAACTCCAGAAGATGTAAACCAGGCTTGACTTTCCAGAAATGACTTTTGGCTGGCTTTAGCTGCATTCCCCAGGATCAGGATCCCCAGTAGATATTTGCAGGTTTTGCTCTGCATCTTCAGCTTGCCCTGACTTTGCTCAGTGTTTCACCAATGGAGAAGACAATGGATATTTTGCCAAACCTCCTTTCAAACAACCAAACTTGTGGCAGCACGACAGAAAAGAAGAAAATATTCCCCAGTTAGAACAGAGCCAGAGTGCCACCATTTTCCCCTCCACTTTTATTGATTTTCTACATTTAGAGGCAAAGCTTTGTTACCACTGAAGATGAATAGATCACACGGACACAGGTCGAGGTGTGGTGAAAAGAAGAGCCGAGTTTATTTTCCCTCCCAGGATTTATAGGCTTTTGACCACGGCCAGGGATTGGATGGTCAGGATAACACTTTCTCACTGCACTGGCCATGAGAGATGCCCATCACAAGACGTGTAACAGAAAGAATGTACACATATCTATGTTTACAGTTACTGTCTTGGGAAAGTCTCTAGAAAACTATGTTAGCAAGCTCAGAAGCTGAGTTTTCAGGGCAACAAAGCTTCCATCTCTCACTTCCTGATGCTCTTTGCTACCCTTTAGCCTTCACCCCCACGCATCGGACTGCTGTCCATGTGGGGCTGGGGATGCTCAGCCTGGAAAGAGAAGGTGCTGGGGAGGCCTCCCTGCAGCTCTAGGAAAGATGGGCACCGAGAGGAGAAGCCTTTCAACTGCAGGAGTGAGATTGAAGTTGCATCTAATGAAGCTGCTCTTTTCCACTCAGGCTGCTGGGGCACTGGCCCAGGCTGTGCACAGAGGCTGGGGATGCTCCATCCTTGGCAACATCCAAGGCCAGCTGGGAGCAGGGCTCTGAGCAACCTGTTCTGGGGGAAGATTGCTCAGCTTGGAACAAGATGGTCTTTAGGGTCCCTTCCAAGCCCAGCCACCCAGGGATTCCGTCATTCTATGGTCTCCGTTGTCCTCTTCAGTCTGGGCCTGGGCTCCTGGCACTGATGTCACAGTGCACGCTCCAGCTAGAACTTCCAGCATCCAGCAACGGCCACAACACAACCCTTGGCTCCTTGTGTCAGCACGCTCTTCAGAGTGCTCCAAGGCCACCCCGTCACCTTGCTTGTCACCTGCTCCCTGATACCCCCAGCAGTCCTGAAAGCTCCCCGTTGCTTAGATTTCGATATCCATCCCTGGAGGATGTCTGCATTTCTTCCAAAGAAGGTATGGTACTATACCACGGAGGTGGACACCCCGCAGCTGCCTGGGTGGGCTGGAGCTGTGTGGGATATTGTGGGAAAGGGACCCCACTCTGAGATTTTGCTACCTCTGCAGGCTGTCATGGACAGAGAGGAGGAGATGGAGGTGGATACACTGATTGATTCTGAAGAAGACATGGAAGTGGATGGAGAGGAGATTGAAGAGGAAGAGATGGAGGTGGAAACGGAAGACCATATTGAAGAGATGGATATCGATGTAAAAGATGAGGAGGAGGACATGGTGTTGGGATGAAGACCGATGCCAGCAGTAGAACAGGCAGGTGTTCCCCACGGGCAGAGCGGGTCCCCTGCTGCCAGGCTGGGCCTGGGCTGGGCACTCCCTGCTCAGGGACACGCTAGCCCATGCACTGGATTCTGGTGGCCTTCCCTGGCCTGTCCTCTGCTTGCTTTGGGCCACACAAGCCCTGTTCCAGTGCCTGGGCCACAGCCCCCAGCCCCAGCCAGGCTCACTTCTGGCAGCAGAGTCCCCCTGTGCCAGTGTCCCAGCCCGGGAGCACATGGAACACCCCTCCATGCCTGACTGCACTGACCGTGCTACTTGTTTTTCTTCCAGGACTGAGGCACATCCCAGGCAGAGATGCCACCCATCTGTATATACGTTTTGGAGTTGTTTTGTTCTCGATAGATGTTTTAGGGATTGTTAAAATTTTCTGTAAATATGTTTCATATCGTTTTCTTAGCTAAGTTCTTAGGTAAATAGGTTCTATACTTTGTTGTTGTTGTTGTTACAAATATTCTGACATTGTAAATATGTTGTGTAGTTCATTCTTGTTCCTTTTCTTCTACAAATAAACATTCTTTGTTTTTCACACCCCAGTTCTCTTTGCATTTTCTTCGGGCACATTTGCAAAGTTGTGCTTTCCACTCGCTCCAGGTTCCCAGGGCTGGATGTCCCGGAGGGAGCTGGCACAGCCACCCCAGCAGTGGCTCCCTGTGCACAGGGGGTCCCACTGACAGAGCTCACCCTCTCCTTGCGGTTTCTCTGGACACACTTGGGAGCTGGAGGAGCAAATCCCAGTGAGCCCTGTCCCATGGCATCCCACATGGGAGCAGGGCTGAGCCTCATCCATGGCTCTTCCCTGTCTAGCCCCAGGGCTAAGGAGGCTGCACTGGGCTGCGGGCAGCCTGCTTCCTGGGCACCCTGAGGGGCTGGAGCCAGCCTGGAGGGAGCCTCAGCACAGGGGCCTCTGGCCTACATGCACCAACATTTCCTTTGCAAACCCCCTCTGTCACCACACTCTGCTACAAGCACAACATCAATTGTTCCTCCTACTTCAAGGGGAGACCTTAATTGGCACAAATTTGTCCCTTGGACTTTCTAGCACAGCAAATGGCAGCGCTTGCAATCCCTCTTCTGCACTCCCAAAGCTGGTCACACTTCAGGCCCTTTGTACACCCATTTCCTGATGTGCATCTCACAGTGAGGTGAGATGTGAGCTCTCAGCACACTCAGGACACCTTCCCCTAGACCAGCTTGCTCCAAGCCCCATCCAACCTGGCCTTCAACCCTTCCAAGGGTGAGACAATCACAGACCTGTACTATTCCTCCCACATCGAAAATCATACCAAACTTAGCAGCCTCAGAGATAGATTTCTATTAAATATCTACATTTTTCTAGGAAAGAAATATGGCAAAACTTGTTTGCATCTGACTTCGCAAAATCAACACGAGCTCTTCAGAAAGGGGTGATGCCCACTTTTCTTATTTTTCCCCATTTGGTGGAACATTTGCATTCTGTTGTTGTTTGGAGCAGTATTTTAATGTATCTGGCTGAGGCTGCTTCAAATAGTCCAGCGAGATACCAGGGGGTGAGGGGTGGAGAACTGAGCTCTTACACATCCAGTACTTCTCTTGTTGGAAGTCTTCAATCCCACCTCTCTGCTGGGATGAAATAGGTGCTACTCATCCAACTTCTAAATTATCATGCATCAAGCTGACACTATTTCAAGACTAAAAAATAAAAAAGCCAATTTAAACAAACCTCTGCTCCTTTCCATGTTCTCTGTTCCAGAGTTTATGACAGAAGACAGGAGAGAAAGATTGTTCAGGGAACAATGTTTTCAGGACTCTAAAAAGAACTGAAAATCCGCTCTGCCACACTCTCAGCTGCTGCAGCCCCAAAAAGCACTGGCTCTCTTTGCTCACAGACTCACAATTGTGGTGGCATTTCTACCATGCCACAGGACAGCGATTTTTTTCTTTTTCTCCTGGAAATACCTACAGCACTTCTGCGTAGCAAGGCAAACATGAGCCTCTTTTAGTGGCCCTTGAAACTGGACATGTGAAATGAGCTACACAAAGCCAAAGGCCAGCTGAACCTGGGATCTCTGAATGGCTCTTCACATTCTTCCCAGGAAGATGAATGGCAATCACTATTTTGGCAGGGAAACTGCATCAGCTGGCAATTTGGTGTAGGAAATGTGCTTTCTGCTCCTCTCAGAGCCAAAACTCCTACCCATTTCTTGCAAGTCCTTCTTAGATAAGGACCACGTTCAGCTGAGCGACAGTGAAGCCAAATGGCAATGCAGGAATCAATTGTCCTGTACACAATCTCCTCCATCCACGTGCAAGGTTACTCAGGGGCACACACGACGAAGGAAGAAACCCAAATGCATCATTGGACATAAAGTCAGACGTGTTGAGGGATGAAGAAATCTTGCAGAGCTATGGAAAGCTCCCCTGAAAAGCCAGTTCAGGAAGAGCCTGAGCTGTTTTGTGCTTCTAGGCCTGAAGATGCTCAGGATCTTTCCCAGATGCTCAGCAGGCAGTAGGATTGTACCTGAATCTGGCTCTGGAAATGCCAGTGCCTCAACTGAGAGCTGTGGCAATGATTTCCATTGCATGGAGAGGGGCCACAGTCCTGCAAGAGTCTTTCAGCAGAGCAAACAGCAGCCTGGAGGGTGGGCAGTGCTGCATCTGTACCACTGCATGCTCATCCTTCACCGTAATGCAGAGCTGCCCCCAAAGCTGCCATGGATCACTTTTTAGATTTCTCCTCTTGGATATATTTTGGAGAAGTTGTTCTAGGTGGCATTTGATGGAGATCCTGTAAGAAGCAGCCATTTGCCTGCTGTGATATCCTTACAACTAATCCTAACTTCTCACTGCCTTTGGTTTTATTTTGGTTTTTTTATCCATTTGTTTGATTGGTTCGTTTGGGTTTGTTTGTTTGTGTTTTTGTCTCTTTTGGTTTGAGATTTTTTCCTTTTTTATAAAGGACTGGTGAAGTTGGCACAGCCCAACTCCAGAAGATGTAAACCAGGCTTGACTTTCCAGAAATGACTTTTGGCTGGCTTTAGCTGCATTCCCCAGGATCAGGATCCCCAGTAGATATTTGCAGGTTTTGCTCTGCATCTTCAGCTTGCCCTGACTTTGCTCAGTGTTTCACCAATGGAGAAGACAATGGATATTTTGCCAAACCTCCTTTCAAACAACCAAACTTGTGGCAGCACGACAGAAAAGAAGAAAATATTCCCCAGTTAGAACAGAGCCAGAGTGCCACCATTTTCCCCTCCACTTTTATTGATTTTCTACATTTAGAGGCAAAGCTTTGTTACCACTGAAGATGAATAGATCACACGGACACAGGTCGAGGTGTGGTGAAAAGAAGAGCCGAGTTTATTTTCCCTCCCAGGATTTATAGGCTTTTGACCACGGCCAGGGATTGGATGGTCAGGATAACACTTTCTCACTGCACTGGCCATGAGAGATGCCCATCACAAGACGTGTAACAGAAAGAATGTACACATATCTATGTTTACAGTTACTGTCTTGGGAAAGTCTCTAGAAAACTATGTTAGCAAGCTCAGAAGCTGAGTTTTCAGGGCAACAAAGCTTCCATCTCTCACTTCCTGATGCTCTTTGCTACCCTTTAGCCTTCACCCCCACGCATCGGACTGCTGTCCATGTGGGGCTGGGGATGCTCAGCCTGGAAAGAGAAGGTGCTGGGGAGGCCTCCCTGCAGCTCTAGGAAAGATGGGCACCGAGAGGAGAAGCCTTTCAACTGCAGGAGTGAGATTGAAGTTGCATCTAATGAAGCTGCTCTTTTCCACTCAGGCTGCTGGGGCACTGGCCCAGGCTGTGCACAGAGGCTGGGGATGCTCCATCCTTGGCAACATCCAAGGCCATCTGGGAGCAGGGCTCTGAGCAACCTGTTCTGGGGGAGGATTGCTCAGCTTGGAACAAGATGGTCTTTAGGGTCCCTTCCAAGCCCAGCCACCCAGGGATTCCGTCATTCTATGGTCTCCGTTGTCCTCTTCAGTCTGGGCCTGGGCTCCTGGCACTGATGTCACAGTGCACGCTCCAGCTAGAACTTCCAGCATCCAGCAACGGCCACAACACAACCCTTGGCTCCTTGTGTCAGCACGCTCTTCAGAGTGCTCCAAGGCCACCCCGTCACCTTGCTTGTCACCTGCTCCCTGATACCCCCAGCAGTCCTGAAAGCTCCCCGTTGCTTAGATTTCGATATCCATCCCTGGAGGATGTCTGCATTTCTTCCAAAGAAGGTATGGTACTATACCACGGAGGTGGACACCCCGCAGCTGCCTGGGTGGGCTGGAGCTGTGTGGGATAGTGTGGGAAAGGGACCCCACTCTGAGATTTTGCTACCTCTGCAGGCTGTCATGGACAGAGAGGAGGAGATGGAGGTGGATACACTGATTGATTCTGAAGAAGACATGGAAGTGGATGGAGAGGAGATTGAAGAGGAAGAGATGGAGGTGGAAACGGAAGACTATATTGAAGAGATGGATATCGATGTAAAAGACGAGGAGGAGGACATGGTGTTGGGATGAAGACCGATGCCAGCAGTAGAACAGGCAGGTGCTCCCCACGGGCAGAGCGGGTCCTCTGCTGCCAGGCTGGGGCTGGGCTGGGCACTCCCTGCTCAGGGACACGCTAGCCCATGCACTGGATTCTGGTGGCCTTCCCTGGCCTGTCCTCTGCTTGCTTTGGGCCACACAAGCCCTGTTCCAGTGCCTGGGCCACAGCCCCCAGCCCCAGCCAGGCTCACTTCTGGCAGCAGAGTCCCCCTGTGCCAGTGTCCCAGCCTGGCAGCACATGGAACACCCCTCCATGCCTGACTGCACTGACCGTGCTACTTGTTTTTCTTCCAGGACTGAGGCACATCCCAGGCAGAGATGCCACCGTTCTGTATATACGTTTTGGAGTTGTTTTGTTCTCGATAGATGTTTTAGGGATTGTTAAAATTTTCTGTAAATATGTTTCATATCGTTTTCTTAGCTAAGTTCTTAGGTAAATAGGTTCTATACTTTGTTGTTGTTGTTGTTACAAATATTCTGACATTGTAAATATGTTGTGTAGTTCATTCTTGTTCCTTTTCTTCTACAAATAAACATTCTTTGTTTTTCACACCCCAGTTCTCTTTGCATTTTCTTCGGGCACATTTGCAAAGTTGTGCTTTCCACTCGCTCCAGGTTCCCAGGGCTGGATGTCCCGGAGGGAGCTGGCACAGCCACCCCAGCAGTGGCTCCCTGTGCACAGGGGGTCCCACTGACAGAGCTCACCCTCTCCTTGCGGTTTCTCTGGACACACTTGGGAGCTGGAGGAGCAAATCCCAGTGAGCCCTGTCCCATGGCATCCCACATGGGAGCAGGGCTGAGCCTCATCCATGGCTCTTCCCTGTCTAGCCCCAGGGCTAAGGAGGCTGCACTGGGCTGCGGGCAGCCTGCTTCCTGGGCACCCTGAGGGGCTGGAGCCAGCCTGGAGGGAGCCTCAGCACAGGGGCCTCTGGCCTACATGCACCAACATTTCCTTTGCAAACCCCCTCTGTCACCACACTCTGCTACAAGCACAACATCAATTGTTCCTCCTACTTCAAGGGGAGACATTCATTGGCACAAATTTGTCCCTTGGACTTTCTAGCACAGCAAATGTCAGCGCTTGGAATCCCTGTTCTGCACTCCCAAAGCTGGTCACACTTCAGGCCCTTTGTACACCCATTTCCTGATGTGCATCTCACAGTGAGGTGAGATGTGAGCTCTCAGCACACTCAGGACACCTTCCCCTAGACCAGCTTGCTCCAAGCCCCATCCAACCTGGCCTTCAACCCTTCCAAGGGTGAGACAATCACAGACCTGTACTATTCCTCCCACATCGAAAATCATACCAAACTTAGCAGCCTCAGAGATAGATTTCTATTAAATATCTACATTTTTCTAGGAAAGAAATATGGCAAAACTTGTTTGCATCTGACTTCGCAAAATCAACACGAGCTCTTCAGAAAGGGGTGATGCCCACTTTTCTTATTTTTCCCCATTTGGTGGAACATTTGCATTCTGTTGTTGTTTGGAGCAGTATTTTAATGTATCTGGCTGAGGCTGCTTCAAATAGTCCAGCGAGATACCAGGGGGTGAGGGGTGGAGAACTGAGCTCTTACACATCCAGTACTTCTCTTGTTGGAAGTCTTCAATCCCACCTCTCTGCTGGGATGAAATAGGTGCTACTCATCCAACTTCTAAATTATCATGCATCAAGCTGACACTATTTCAAGACTAAAAAATAAAAAAGCCAATTTAAACAAACCTCTGCTCCTTTCCATGTTCTCTGTTCCAGAGTTTATGACAGAAGACAGGAGAGAAAGATTGTTCAGGGAACAATGTTTTCAGGACTCTAAAAAGAACTGAAAATCCGCTCTGCCACACTCTCAGCTGCTGCAGCCCCAAAAAGCACTGGCTCTCTTTGCTCACAGACTCACAATTGTGGTGGCATTTCTACCATGCCACAGGACAGCGATTTTTTTCTTTTTCTCCTGGAAATACCTACAGCACTTCTGCGTAGCAAGGCAAACATGAGCCTCTTTTAGTGGCCCTTGAAACTGGACATGTGAAATGAGCTACACAAAGCCAAAGGCCAGCTGAACCTGGGATCTCTGAATGGCTCTTCACATTCTTCCCAGGAAGATGAATGGCAATCACTATTTTGGCAGGGAAACTGCATCAGCTGGCAATTTGGTGTAGGAAATGTGCTTTCTGCTCCTCTCAGAGCCAAAACTCCTACCCATTTCTTGCAAGTCCTTCTTAGATAAGGACCACGTTCAGCTGAGCGACAGTGAAGCCAAATGGCAATGCAGGAATCAATTGTCCTGTACACAATCTCCTCCATCCACGTGCAAGGTTACTCAGGGGCACACAGGAGGAAGGAAGGAAGCCAAATGCATCATTGGACATAAAGTCAGACGTGTTGAAGGATGAAGAAATTTTGCAGAGCTATGGAAAGCTCCCCTGAAAAGCCAGTTCAGGAAGAGCCTGAGCTGTTTTGTGCTTCTAGGCCTGAAGATGCTCAGGATCTTTCCCAGATGCTCAGCAGGCAGTAGGATTGTGCCTGAATCTGGCTCTGGAAATGCCAGTGCCTCAACTGAGAGCTGTGGCAATGATTTCCATTGCATGGAGAGGGGCCACAGTCCTGCAAGAGTCTTTCAGCAGAGCAAACAGCAGCCTGGAGGGTGGGCAGTGCTGCATCTGTACCACTGCATGCTCATCCTTCACCGTAATGCAGAGCTGCCCCCAAAGCTGCCATGGATCACTTTTTAGATTTCTCCTCTTGGATATATTTTGGAGAAGTTGTTCTAGGTGGCATTTGATGGAGATCCTGTAAGAAGCAGCCATTTGCCTGCTGTGATATCCTTACAACTAATCCTAACTTCTCATTGCCTTTGGTTTTATTTTGGTTTTTTTATCCATTTGTTTGATTGGTTCGTTTGGGTTTGTTTGTTTGTGTTTTTGTCTCTTTTGGTTTGAGATTTTTTCCTTTTTTATAAAGGACTGGTGAAGTTGGCACAGCCCAACTCCAGAAGATGTAAACCAGGCTTGACTTTCCAGAAATGACTTTTGGCTGGCTTTAGCTGCATTCCCCAGGATCAGGATCCCCAGTAGATATTTGCAGGTTTTGCTCTGCATCTTCAGCTTGCCCTGACTTTGCTCAGTGTTTCACCAATGGAGAAGACAATGGATATTTTGCCAAACCTCCTTTCAAACAACCAAACTTGTGGCAGCACGACAGAAAAGAAGAAAATATTCCCCAGTTAGAACAGAGCCAGAGTGCCACCATTTTCCCCTCCACTTTTATTGATTTTCTACATTTAGAGGCAAAGCTTTGTTACCACTGAAGATGAATAGATCACACGGACACAGGTCGAGGTGTGGTGAAAAGAAGAGCCGAGTTTATTTTCCCTCCCAGGATTTATAGGCTTTTGACCACGGCCAGGGATTGGATGGTCAGGATAACACTTTCTCACTGCACTGGCCATGAGAGATGCCCATCACAAGACGTGTAACAGAAAGAATGTACGCATATCTATGTTTACAGTTACTGTCTTGGGAAAGTCTCTAGAAAACTATGTTAGCAAGCTCAGAAGCTGAGTTTTCAGGGCGACAAAGCTTCCATCTCTCACTTCCTGATGCTCTTTGCTACCCTTTAGCCTTCACCCCCACGCATCGGACTGCTGTCCATGTGGGGCTGGGGATGCTCAGCCTGGAAAGAGAAGGTGCTGGGGAGGCCTCCCTGCAGCTCTAGGAAAGATGGGCACCGAGAGGAGAAGCCTTTCAACTGCAGGAGTGAGATTGAAGTTGCATCTAATGAAGCTGCTCTTTTCCACTCAGGCTGCTGGGGCACTGGCCCAGGCTGTGCACAGAGGCTGGGGATGCTCCATCCTTGGCAACATCCAAGGCCATCTGGGAGCAGGGCTCTGAGCAACCTGTTCTGGGGGAGGATTGCTCAGCTTGGAACAAGATGGTCTTTAGGGTCCCTTCCAAGCCCAGCCACCCAGGGATTCCGTCATTCTATGGTCTCCGTTGTCCTCTTCAGTCTGGGCCTGGGCTCCTGGCAGTGATGTCACAGTGCACGCTCCAGCTAGAACTTCCAGCATCCAGCAACGGCCACAACACAACCCTTGGCTCCTTGTGTCAGCACGCTCTTCAGAGTGCTCCAAGGCCACCCCGTCACCTTGCTTGTCACCTGCTCCCTGATACCCCCAGCAGTCCTGAAAGCTCCCCGTTGCTTAGATTTCGATATCCATCCCTGGAGGATGTCTGCATTTCTTCCAAAGAAGGTATGGTACTATACCACGGAGGTGGACACCCCGCAGCTGCCTGGGTGGGCTGGAGCTGTGTGGGATAGTGTGGGAAAGGGACCCCACTCTGAGATTTTGCTACCTCTGCAGGCTGTCATGGACAGAGAGGAGGAGATGGAGGTGGATACACTGATTGATTCTGAAGAAGACATGGAAGTGGATGGAGAGGAGATTGAAGAGGAAGAGATGGAGGTGGAAACGGAAGACTATATTGAAGAGATGGATATCGATGTAAAAGACGAGGAGGAGGACATGGTGTTGGGATGAAGACCGATGCCAGCAGTAGAACAGGCAGGTGCTCCCCACGGGCAGAGCGGGTCCTCTGCTGCCAGGCTGGGCCTGGGCTGGGCACTCCCTGCTCAGGGACACGCTAGCCCATGCACTGGATTCTGGTGGCCTTCCCTGGCCTGTCCTCTGCTTGCTTTGGGCCACACAAGCCCTGTTCCAGTGCCTGGGCCACAGCCCCCAGCCCCAGCCAGGCTCACTTCTGGCAGCAGAGTCCCCCTGTGCCAGTGTCCCAGCCTGGCAGCACATGGAACACCCCTCCATGCCTGACTGCACTGACCGTGCTACTTGTTTTTCTTCCAGGACTGAGGCACATCCCAGGCAGAGATGCCACCGTTCTGTATATACGTTTTGGAGTTGTTTTGTTCTCGATAGATGTTTTAGGGATTGTTAAAATTTTCTGTAAATATGTTTCATATCGTTTTCTTAGCTAAGTTCTTAGGTAAATAGGTTCTATACTTTGTTGTTGTTGTTGTTACAAATATTCTGACATTGTAAATATGTTGTGTAGTTCATTCTTGTTCCTTTTCTTCTACAAATAAACATTCTTTGTTTTTCACACCCCAGTTCTCTTTGCATTTTCTTCGGGCACATTTGCAAAGTTGTGCTTTCCACTCGCTCCAGGTTCCCAGGGCTGGATGTCCCGGAGGGAGCTGGCACAGCCACCCCAGCAGTGGCTCCCTGTGCACAGGGGGTCCCACTGACAGAGCTCACCCTCTCCTTGCGGTTTCTCTGGACACACTTGGGAGCTGGAGGAGCAAATCCCAGTGAGCCCTGTCCCATGGCATCCCACATGGGAGCAGGGCTGAGCCTCATCCATGGCTCTTCCCTGGCTAGCCCCAGGGCTAAGGAGGCTGCACTGGGCTGCGGGCAGCCTGCTTCCTGGGCACCCTGAGGGGCTGGAGCCAGCCTGGAGGGAGCCTCAGCACAGGGGCCTCTGGCCTACATGCACCAACATTTCCTTTGGAAACCCCCTCTGTCACCACACTCTGCTACAAGCACAACATCAATTGTTCCTCCTACTTCAAGGGGAGACATTAATTGGCACAAATTTGTCCCTTGGACTTTCTAGCACAGCAAATGTCAGCGCTTGGAATCCCTGTTCTGCACTCCCAAAGCTGGTCACACTTCAGGCCCTTTGTACACCCATTTCCTGATGTGCATCTCACAGTGAGGTGAGATGTGAGCTCTCAGCACACTCAGGACACCTTCCCCTAGACCAGCTTGCTCCAAGCCCCATCCAACCTGGCCTTCAACCCTTCCAAGGGTGAGACAATCACAGACCTGTACTATTCCTCCCACATCGAAAATCATACCAAACTTAGCAGCCTCAGAGATAGATTTCTATTAAATATCTACATTTTTCTAGGAAAGAAATATGGCAAAACTTGTTTGCATCTGACTTCGCAAAATCAACACGAGCTCTTCAGAAAGGGGTGATGCCCACTTTTCTTATTTTTCCCCATTTGGTGGAACATTTGCATTCTGTTGTTGTTTGGAGCAGTATTTTAATGTATCTGGCTGAGGCTGCTTCAAATAGTCCAGCGAGATACCAGGGGGTGAGGGGTGGAGAACTGAGCTCTTACACATCCAGTACTTCTCTTGTTGGAAGTCTTCAATCCCACCTCTCTGCTGGGATGAAATAGGTGCTACTCATCCAACTTCTAAATTATCATGCATCAAGCTGACACTATTTCAAGACTAAAAAATAAAAAAGCCAATTTAAACAAACCTCTGCTCCTTTCCATGTTCTCTGTTCCAGAGTTTATGACAGAAGACAGGAGAGAAAGATTGTTCAGGGAACAATGTTTTCAGGACTCTAAAAAGAACTGAAAATCCGCTCTGCCACACTCTCAGCTGCTGCAGCCCCAAAAAGCACTGGCTCTCTTTGCTCACAGACTCACAATTGTGGTGGCATTTCTACCATGCCACAGGACAGCGATTTTTTTCTTTTTCTCCTGGAAATACCTACAGCACTTCTGCGTAGCAAGGCAAACATGAGCCTCTTTTAGTGGCCCTTGAAACTGGACATGTGAAATGAGCTACACAAAGCCAAAGGCCAGCTGAACCTGGGATCTCTGAATGGCTCTTCACATTCTTCCCAGGAAGATGAATGGCAATCACTATTTTGGCAGGGAAACTGCATCAGCTGGCAATTTGGTGTAGGAAATGTGCTTTCTGCTCCTCTCAGAGCCAAAACTCCTACCCATTTCTTGCAAGTCCTTCTTAGATAAGGACCACGTTCAGCTGAGCGACAGTGAAGCCAAATGGCAATGCAGGAATCAATTGTCCTGTACACAATCTCCTCCATCCACGTGCAAGGTTACTCAGGGGCACACAGGAGGAAGGAAGGAAGCCAAATGCATCATTGGACATAAAGTCAGACGTGTTGAGGGATGAAGAAATTTTGCAGAGCTATGGAAAGCTCCCCTGAAAAGCCAGTTCAGGAAGAGCCTGAGCTGTTTTGTGCTTCTAGGCCTGAAGATGCTCAGGATCTTTCCCAGATGCTCAGCAGGCAGTAGGATTGTGCCTGAATCTGGCTCTGGAAATGCCAGTGCCTCAACTGAGAGCTGTGGCAATGATTTCCATTGCATGGAGAGGGGCCACAGTCCTGCAAGAGTCTTTCAGCAGAGCAAACAGCAGCCTGGAGGGTGGGCAGTGCTGCATCTGTACCACTGCATGCTCATCCTTCACCGTAATGCAGAGCTGCCCCCAAAGCTGCCATGGATCACTTTTTAGATTTCTCCTCTTGGATATATTTTGGAGAAGTTGTTCTAGGTGGCATTTGATGGAGATCCTGTAAGAAGCAGCCATTTGCCTGCTGTGATATCCTTACAACTAATCCTAACTTCTCATTGCCTTTGGTTTTATTTTGGTTTTTTTATCCATTTGTTTGATTGGTTCGTTTGGGTTTGTTTGTTTGTGTTTTTGTCTCTTTTGGTTTGAGATTTTTTCCTTTTTTATAAAGGACTGGTGAAGTTGGCACAGCCCAACTCCAGAAGATGTAAACCAGGCTTGACTTTCCAGAAATGACTTTTGGCTGGCTTTAGCTGCATTCCCCAGGATCAGGATCCCCAGTAGATATTTGCAGGTTTTGCTCTGCATCTTCAGCTTGCCCTGACTTTGCTCAGTGTTTCACCAATGGAGAAGACAATGGATATTTTGCCAAACCTCCTTTCAAACAACCAAACTTGTGGCAGCACGACAGAAAAGAAGAAAATATTCCCCAGTTAGAACAGAGCCAGAGTGCCACCATTTTCCCCTCCACTTTTATTGATTTTCTACATTTAGAGGCAAAGCTTTGTTACCACTGAAGATGAATAGATCACACGGACACAGGTCGAGGTGTGGTGAAAAGAAGAGCCGAGTTTATTTTCCCTCCCAGGATTTATAGGCTTTTGACCACGGCCAGGGATTGGATGGTCAGGATAACACTTTCTCACTGCACTGGCCATGAGAGATGCCCATCACAAGACGTGTAACAGAAAGAATGTACGCATATCTATGTTTACAGTTACTGTCTTGGGAAAGTCTCTAGAAAACTATGTTAGCAAGCTCAGAAGCTGAGTTTTCAGGGCGACAAAGCTTCCATCTCTCACTTCCTGATGCTCTTTGCTACCCTTTAGCCTTCACCCCCACGCATCGGACTGCTGTCCATGTGGGGCTGGGGATGCTCAGCCTGGAAAGAGAAGGTGCTGGGGAGGCCTCCCTGCAGCTCTAGGAAAGATGGGCACCGAGAGGAGAAGCCTTTCAACTGCAGGAGTGAGATTGAAGTTGCATCTAATGAAGCTGCTCTTTTCCACTCAGGCTGCTGGGGCACTGGCCCAGGCTGTGCACAGAGGCTGGGGATGCTCCATCCTTGGCAACATCCAAGGCCATCTGGGAGCAGGGCTCTGAGCAACCTGTTCTGGGGGAGGATTGCTCAGCTTGGAACAAGATGGTCTTTAGGGTCCCTTCCAAGCCCAGCCACCCAGGGATTCCGTCATTCTATGGTCTCCGTTGTCCTCTTCAGTCTGGGCCTGGGCTCCTGGCAGTGATGTCACAGTGCACGCTCCAGCTAGAACTTCCAGCATCCAGCAACGGCCACAACACAACCCTTGGCTCCTTGTGTCAGCACGCTCTTCAGAGTGCTCCAAGGCCACCCCGTCACCTTGCTTGTCACCTGCTCCCTGATACCCCCAGCAGTCCTGAAAGCTCCCCGTTGCTTAGATTTCGATATCCATCCCTGGAGGATGTCTGCATTTCTTCCAAAGAAGGTATGGTACTATACCACGGAGGTGGACACCCCGCAGCTGCCTGGGTGGGCTGGAGCTGTGTGGGATAGTGTGGGAAAGGGACCCCACTCTGAGATTTTGCTACCTCTGCAGGCTGTCATGGACAGAGAGGAGGAGATGGAGGTGGATACACTGATTGATTCTGAAGAAGACATGGAAGTGGATGGAGAGGAGATTGAAGAGGAAGAGATGGAGGTGGAAACGGAAGACTATATTGAAGAGATGGATATCGATGTAAAAGACGAGGAGGAGGACATGGTGTTGGGATGAAGACCGATGCCAGCAGTAGAACAGGCAGGTGCTCCCCACGGGCAGAGCGGGTCCTCTGCTGCCAGGCTGGGCCTGGGCTGGGCACTCCCTGCTCAGGGACACGCTAGCCCATGCACTGGATTCTGGTGGCCTTCCCTGGCCTGTCCTCTGCTTGCTTTGGGCCACACAAGCCCTGTTCCAGTGCCTGGGCCACAGCCCCCAGCCCCAGCCAGGCTCACTTCTGGCAGCAGAGTCCCCCTGTGCCAGTGTCCCAGCCTGGCAGCACATGGAACACCCCTCCATGCCTGACTGCACTGACCGTGCTACTTGTTTTTCTTCCAGGACTGAGGCACATCCCAGGCAGAGATGCCACCGTTCTGTATATACGTTTTGGAGTTGTTTTGTTCTCGATAGATGTTTTAGGGATTGTTAAAATTTTCTGTAAATATGTTTCATATCGTTTTCTTAGCTAAGTTCTTAGGTAAATAGGTTCTATACTTTGTTGTTGTTGTTGTTACAAATATTCTGACATTGTAAATATGTTGTGTAGTTCATTCTTGTTCCTTTTCTTCTACAAATAAACATTCTTTGTTTTTCACACCCCAGTTCTCTTTGCATTTTCTTCGGGCACATTTGCAAAGTTGTGCTTTCCACTCGCTCCAGGTTCCCAGGGCTGGATGTCCCGGAGGGAGCTGGCACAGCCACCCCAGCAGTGGCTCCCTGTGCACAGGGGGTCCCACTGACAGAGCTCACCCTCTCCTTGCGGTTTCTCTGGACACACTTGGGAGCTGGAGGAGCAAATCCCAGTGAGCCCTGTCCCATGGCATCCCACATGGGAGCAGGGCTGAGCCTCATCCATGGCTCTTCCCTGTCTAGCCCCAGGGCTAAGGAGGCTGCACTGGGCTGCGGGCAGCCTGCTTCCTGGGCACCCTGAGGGGCTGGAGCCAGCCTGGAGGGAGCCTCAGCACAGGGGCCTCTGGCCTACATGCACCAACATTTCCTTTGCAAACCCCCTCTGTCACCACACTCTGCTACAAGCACAACATCAATTGTTCCTCCTACTTCAAGGGGAGACATTCATTGGCACAAATTTGTCCCTTGGACTTTCTAGCACAGCAAATGTCAGCGCTTGGAATCCCTGTTCTGCACTCCCAAAGCTGGTCACACTTCAGGCCCTTTGTACACCCATTTCCTGATGTGCATCTCACAGTGAGGTGAGATGTGAGCTCTCAGCACACTCAGGACACCTTCCCCTAGACCAGCTTGCTCCAAGCCCCATCCAACCTGGCCTTCAACCCTTCCAAGGGTGAGACAATCACAGACCTGTACTATTCCTCCCACATCGAAAATCATACCAAACTTAGCAGCCTCAGAGATAGATTTCTATTAAATATCTACATTTTTCTAGGAAAGAAATATGGCAAAACTTGTTTGCATCTGACTTCGCAAAATCAACACGAGCTCTTCAGAAAGGGGTGATGCCCACTTTTCTTATTTTTCCCCATTTGGTGGAACATTTGCATTCTGTTGTTGTTTGGAGCAGTATTTTAATGTATCTGGCTGAGGCTGCTTCAAATAGTCCAGCGAGATACCAGGGGGTGAGGGGTGGAGAACTGAGCTCTTACACATCCAGTACTTCTCTTGTTGGAAGTCTTCAATCCCACCTCTCTGCTGGGATGAAATAGGTGCTACTCATCCAACTTCTAAATTATCATGCATCAAGCTGACACTATTTCAAGACTAAAAAATAAAAAAGCCAATTTAAACAAACCTCTGCTCCTTTCCATGTTCTCTGTTCCAGAGTTTATGACAGAAGACAGGAGAGAAAGATTGTTCAGGGAACAATGTTTTCAGGACTCTAAAAAGAACTGAAAATCCGCTCTGCCACACTCTCAGCTGCTGCAGCCCCAAAAAGCACTGGCTCTCTTTGCTCACAGACTCACAATTGTGGTGGCATTTCTACCATGCCACAGGACAGCGATTTTTTTCTTTTTCTCCTGGAAATACCTACAGCACTTCTGCGTAGCAAGGCAAACATGAGCCTCTTTTAGTGGCCCTTGAAACTGGACATGTGAAATGAGCTACACAAAGCCAAAGGCCAGCTGAACCTGGGATCTCTGAATGGCTCTTCACATTCTTCCCAGGAAGATGAATGGCAATCACTATTTTGGCAGGGAAACTGCATCAGCTGGCAATTTGGTGTAGGAAATGTGCTTTCTGCTCCTCTCAGAGCCAAAACTCCTACCCATTTCTTGCAAGTCCTTCTTAGATAAGGACCACGTTCAGCTGAGCGACAGTGAAGCCAAATGGCAATCCAGGAATCAATTGTCCTGTACACAATCTCCTCCATCCACGTGCAAGGTTACTCAGGGGCACACAGGAGGAAGGAAGGAAGCCAAATGCATCATTGGACATAAAGTCAGACGTGTTGAGGGATGAAGAAATCTTGCAGAGCTATGGAAAGCTCCCCTGAAAAGCCAGTTCAGGAAGAGCCTGAGCTGTTTTGTGCTTCTAGGCCTGAAGATGCTCAGGATCTTTCCCAGATGCTCAGCAGGCAGTAGGATTGTGCCTGAATCTGGCTCTGGAAATGCCAGTGCCTCAACTGAGAGCTGTGGCAATGATTTCCATTGCATGGAGAGGGGCCACAGTCCTGCAAGAGTCTTTCAGCAGAGCAAACAGCAGCCTGGAGGGTGGGCAGTGCTGCATCTGTACCACTGCATGCTCATCCTTCACCGTAATGCAGAGCTGCCCCCAAAGCTGCCATGGATCACTTTTTAGATTTCTCCTCTTGGATATATTTTGGAGAAGTTGTTCTAGGTGGCATTTGATGGAGATCCTGTAAGAAGCAGCCATTTGCCTGCTGTGATATCCTTACAACTAATCCTAACTTCTCATTGCCTTTGGTTTTATTTTGGTTTTTTTATCCATTTGTTTGATTGGTTCGTTTGGGTTTGTTTGTTTGTGTTTTTGTCTCTTTTGGTTTGAGATTTTTTCCTTTTTTATAAAGGACTGGTGAAGTTGGCACAGCCCAACTCCAGAAGATGTAAACCAGGCTTGACTTTCCAGAAATGACTTTTGGCTGGCTTTAGCTGCATTCCCCAGGATCAGGATCCCCAGTAGATATTTGCAGGTTTTGCTCTGCATCTTCAGCTTGCCCTGACTTTGCTCAGTGTTTCACCAATGGAGAAGACAATGGATATTTTGCCAAACCTCCTTTCAAACAACCAAACTTGTGGCAGCACGACAGAAAAGAAGAAAATATTCCCCAGTTAGAACAGAGCCAGAGTGCCACCATTTTCCCCTCCACTTTTATTGATTTTCTACATTTAGAGGTAAAGCTTTGTTACCACTGAAGATGAATAGATCACACGGACACAGGTCGAGGTGTGGTGAAAAGAAGAGCCGAGTTTATTTTCCCTCCCAGGATTTATAGGCTTTTGACCACGGCCAGGGATTGGATGGTCAGGATAACACTTTCTCACTGCACTGGCCATGAGAGATGCCCATCACAAGACGTGTAACAGAAAGAATGTACACATATCTATGTTTACAGTTACTGTCTTGGGAAAGTCTCTAGAAAACTATGTTAGCAAGCTCAGAAGCTGAGTTTTCAGGGCGACAAAGCTTCCATCTCTCACTTCCTGATGCTCTTTGCTACCCTTTAGCCTTCACCCCCACGCATCGGACTGCTGTCCATGTGGGGCTGGGGATGCTCAGCCTGGAAAGAGAAGGTGCTGGGGAGGCCTCCCTGCAGCTCTAGGAAAGATGGGCACCGAGAGGAGAAGCCTTTCAACTGCAGGAGTGAGATTGAAGTTGCATCTAATGAAGCTGCTCTTTTCCACTCAGGCTGCTGGGGCACTGGCCCAGGCTGTGCACACAGGCTGGGGATGCTCCATCCTTGGCAACATCCAAGGCCAGCTGGGAGCAGGGCTCTGAGCAACCTGTTCTGGGGGAAGATTGCTCAGCTTGGAACAAGATGGTCTTTAGGGTCCCTTCCAAGCCCAGCCACCCAGGGATTCCGTCATTCTATGGTCTCCGTTGTCCTCTTCAGTCTGGGCCTGGGCTCCTGGCACTGATGTCACAGTGCACGCTCCAGCTAGAACTTCCAGCATCCAGCAACGGCCACAACACAACCCTTGGCTCCTTGTGTCAGCACGCTCTTCAGAGTGCTCCAAGGCCACCCCGTCACCTTGCTTGTCACCTGCTCCCTGATACCCCCAGCAGTCCTGAAAGCTCCCCGTTGCTTAGATTTCGATATCCATCCCTGGAGGATGTCTGCATTTCTTCCAAAGAAGGTATGGTACTATACCACGGAGGTGGACACCCCGCAGCTGCCTGGGTGGGCTGGAGCTGTGTGGGATATTGTGGGAAAGGGACCCCACTCTGAGATTTTGCTACCTCTGCAGGCTGTCATGGACAGAGAGGAGGAGATGGAGGTGGATACACTGATTGATTCTGAAGAAGACATGGAAGTGGATGGAGAGGAGATTGAAGAGGAAGAGATGGAGGTGGAAACGGAAGACTATATTGAAGAGATGGATATCGATGTAAAAGACGAGGAGGAGGACATGGTGTTGGGATGAAGACCGATGCCAGCAGTAGAACAGGCAGGTGCTCCCCACGGGCAGAGCGGGTCCTCTGCTGCCAGGCTGGGCCTGGGCTGGGCACTCCCTGCTCAGGGACACGCTAGCCCATGCACTGGATTCTGGTGGCCTTCCCTGGCCTGTCCTCTGCTTGCTTTGGGCCACACAAGCCCTGTTCCAGTGCCTGGGCCACAGCCCCCAGCCCCAGCCAGGCTCACTTCTGGCAGCAGAGTCCCCCTGTGCCAGTGTCCCAGCCTGGCAGCACATGGAACACCCCTCCATGCCTGACTGCACTGACCGTGCTACTTGTTTTTCTTCCAGGACTGAGGCACATCCCAGGCAGAGATGCCACCGTTCTGTATATACGTTTTGGAGTTGTTTTGTTCTCGATAGATGTTTTAGGGATTGTTAAAATTTTCTGTAAATATGTTTCATATCGTTTTCTTAGCTAAGTTCTTAGGTAAATAGGTTCTATACTTTGTTGTTGTTGTTGTTACAAATATTCTGACATTGTAAATATGTTGTGTAGTTCATTCTTGTTCCTTTTCTTCTACAAATAAACATTCTTTGTTTTTCACACCCCAGTTCTCTTTGCATTTTCTTCGGGCACATTTGCAAAGTTGTGCTTTCCACTCGCTCCAGGTTCCCAGGGCTGGATGTCCCGGAGGGAGCTGGCACAGCCACCCCAGCAGTGGCTCCCTGTGCACAGGGGGTCCCACTGACAGAGCTCACCCTCTCCTTGCGGTTTCTCTGGACACACTTGGGAGCTGGAGGAGCAAATCCCAGTGAGCCCTGTCCCATGGCATCCCACATGGGAGCAGGGCTGAGCCTCATCCATGGCTCTTCCCTGTCTAGCCCCAGGGCTAAGGAGGCTGCACTGGGCTGCGGGCAGCCTGCTTCCTGGGCACCCTGAGGGGCTGGAGCCAGCCTGGAGGGAGCCTCAGCACAGGGGCCTCTGGCCTACATGCACCAACATTTCCTTTGCAAACCCCCTCTGTCACCACACTCTGCTACAAGCACAACATCAATTGTTCCTCCTACTTCAAGGGGAGACATTCATTGGCACAAATTTGTCCCTTGGACTTTCTAGCACAGCAAATGTCAGCGCTTGGAATCCCTGTTCTGCACTCCCAAAGCTGGTCACACTTCAGGCCCTTTGTACACCCATTTCCTGATGTGCATCTCACAGTGAGGTGAGATGTGAGCTCTCAGCACACTCAGGACACCTTCCCCTAGACCAGCTTGCTCCAAGCCCCATCCAACCTGGCCTTCAACCCTTCCAAGGGTGAGACAATCACAGACCTGTACTATTCCTCCCACATCGAAAATCATACCAAACTTAGCAGCCTCAGAGATAGATTTCTATTAAATATCTACATTTTTCTAGGAAAGAAATATGGCAAAACTTGTTTGCATCTGACTTCGCAAAATCAACACGAGCTCTTCAGAAAGGGGTGATGCCCACTTTTCTTATTTTTCCCCATTTGGTGGAACATTTGCATTCTGTTGTTGTTTGGAGCAGTATTTTAATGTATCTGGCTGAGGCTGCTTCAAATAGTCCAGCGAGATACCAGGGGGTGAGGGGTGGAGAACTGAGCTCTTACACATCCAGTACTTCTCTTGTTGGAAGTCTTCAATCCCACCTCTCTGCTGGGATGAAATAGGTGCTACTCATCCAACTTCTAAATTATCATGCATCAAGCTGACACTATTTCAAGACTAAAAAATAAAAAAGCCAATTTAAACAAACCTCTGCTCCTTTCCATGTTCTCTGTTCCAGAGTTTATGACAGAAGACAGGAGAGAAAGATTGTTCAGGGAACAATGTTTTCAGGACTCTAAAAAGAACTGAAAATCCGCTCTGCCACACTCTCAGCTGCTGCAGCCCCAAAAAGCACTGGCTCTTTTTGCTCACAGACTCACAATTGTGGTGGCATTTCTACCATGCCACAGGACAGCGATTTTTTTCTTTTTCTCCTGGAAATACCTACAGCACTTCTGCGTAGCAAGGCAAACATGAGCCTCTTTTAGTGGCCCTTGAAACTGGACATGTGAAATGAGCTACACAAAGCCAAAGGCCAGCTGAACCTGGGATCTCTGAATGGCTCTTCACATTCTTCCCAGGAAGATGAATGGCAATCACTATTTTGGCAGGGAAACTGCATCAGCTGGCAATTTGGTGTAGGAAATGTGCTTTCTGCTCCTCTCAGAGCCAAAACTCCTACCCATTTCTTGCAAGTCCTTCTTAGATAAGGACCACGTTCAGCTGAGCGACAGTGAAGCCAAATGGCAATGCAGGAATCAATTGTCCTGTACACAATCTCCTCCATCCACGTGCAAGGTTACTCAGGGGCACACAGGAGGAAGGAAGGAAGCCAAATGCATCATTGGACATAAAGTCAGACGTGTTGAAGGATGAAGAAATTTTGCAGAGCTATGGAAAGCTCCCCTGAAAAGCCAGTTCAGGAAGAGCCTGAGCTGTTTTGTGCTTCTAGGCCTGAAGATGCTCAGGATCTTTCCCAGATGCTCAGCAGGCAGTAGGATTGTGCCTGAATCTGGCTCTGGAAATGCCAGTGCCTCAACTGAGAGCTGTGGCAATGATTTCCATTGCATGGAGAGGGGCCACAGTCCTGCAAGAGTCTTTCAGCAGAGCAAACAGCAGCCTGGAGGGTGGGCAGTGCTGCATCTGTACCACTGCATGCTCATCCTTCACCGTAATGCAGAGCTGCCCCCAAAGCTGCCATGGATCACTTTTTAGATTTCTCCTCTTGGATATATTTTGGAGAAGTTGTTCTAGGTGGCATTTGATGGAGATCCTGTAAGAAGCAGCCATTTGCCTGCTGTGATATCCTTACAACTAATCCTAACTTCTCATTGCCTTTGGTTTTATTTTGGTTTTTTTATCCATTTGTTTGATTGGTTCGTTTGGGTTTGTTTGTTTGTGTTTTTGTCTCTTTTGGTTTGAGATTTTTTCCTTTTTTATAAAGGACTGGTGAAGTTGGCACAGCCCAACTCCAGAAGATGTAAACCAGGCTTGACTTTCCAGAAATGACTTTTGGCTGGCTTTAGCTGCATTCCCCAGGATCAGGATCCCCAGTAGATATTTGCAGGTTTTGCTCTGCATCTTCAGCTTGCCCTGACTTTGCTCAGTGTTTCACCAATGGAGAAGACAATGGATATTTTGCCAAACCTCCTTTCAAACAACCAAACTTGTGGCAGCACGACAGAAAAGAAGAAAATATTCCCCAGTTAGAACAGAGCCAGAGTGCCACCATTTTCCCCTCCACTTTTATTGATTTTCTACATTTAGAGGCAAAGCTTTGTTACCACTGAAGATGAATAGATCACACGGACACAGGTCGAGGTGTGGTGAAAAGAAGAGCCGAGTTTATTTTCCCTCCCAGGATTTATAGGCTTTTGACCACGGCCAGGGATTGGATGGTCAGGATAACACTTTCTCACTGCACTGGCCATGAGAGATGCCCATCACAAGACGTGTAACAGAAAGAATGTACACATATCTATGTTTACAGTTACTGTCTTGGGAAAGTCTCTAGAAAACTATGTTAGCAAGCTCAGAAGCTGAGTTTTCAGGGCGACAAAGCTTCCATCTCTCACTTCCTGATGCTCTTTGCTACCCTTTAGCCTTCACCCCCACGCATCGGACTGCTGTCCATGTGGGGCTGGGGATGCTCAGCCTGGAAAGAGAAGGTGCTGGGGAGGCCTCCCTGCAGCTCTAGGAAAGATGGGCACCGAGAGGAGAAGCCTTTCAACTGCAGGAGTGAGATTGAAGTTGCATCTAATGAAGCTGCTCTTTTCCACTCAGGCTGCTGGGGCACTGGCCCAGGCTGTGCACACAGGCTGGGGATGCTCCATCCTTGGCAACATCCAAGGCCAGCTGGGAGCAGGGCTCTGAGCAACCTGTTCTGGGGGAAGATTGCTCAGCTTGGAACAAGATGGTCTTTAGGGTCCCTTCCAAGCCCAGCCACCCAGGGATTCCGTCATTCTATGGTCTCCGTTGTCCTCTTCAGTCTGGGCCTGGGCTCCTGGCACTGATGTCACAGTGCACGCTCCAGCTAGAACTTCCAGCATCCAGCAACGGCCACAACACAACCCTTGGCTCCTTGTGTCAGCACGCTCTTCAGAGTGCTCCAAGGCCACCCCGTCACCTTGCTTGTCACCTGCTCCCTGATACCCCCAGCAGTCCTGAAAGCTCCCCGTTGCTTAGATTTCGATATCCATCCCTGGAGGATGTCTGCATTTCTTCCAAAGAAGGTATGGTACTATACCACGGAGGTGGACACCCCGCAGCTGCCTGGGTGGGCTGGAGCTGTGTGGGATATTGTGGGAAAGGGACCCCACTCTGAGATTTTGCTACCTCTGCAGGCTGTCATGGACAGAGAGGAGGAGATGGAGGTGGATACACTGATTGATTCTGAAGAAGACATGGAAGTGGATGGAGAGGAGATTGAAGAGGAAGAGATGGAGGTGGAAACGGAAGACTATATTGAAGAGATGGATATCGATGTAAAAGACGAGGAGGAGGACATGGTGTTGGGATGAAGACCGATGCCAGCAGTAGAACAGGCAGGTGCTCCCCACGGGCAGAGCGGGTCCTCTGCTGCCAGGCTGGGGCTGGGCTGGGCACTCCCTGCTCAGGGACACGCTAGCCCATGCACTGGATTCTGGTGGCCTTCCCTGGCCTGTCCTCTGCTTGCTTTGGGCCACACAAGCCCTGTTCCAGTGCCTGGGCCACAGCCCCCAGCCCCAGCCAGGCTCACTTCTGGCAGCAGAGTCCCCCTGTGCCAGTGTCCCAGCCTGGCAGCACATGGAACACCCCTCCATGCCTGACTGCACTGACCGTGCTACTTGTTTTTCTTCCAGGACTGAGGCACATCCCAGGCAGAGATGCCACCGTTCTGTATATACGTTTTGGAGTTGTTTTGTTCTCGATAGATGTTTTAGGGATTGTTAAAATTTTCTGTAAATATGTTTCATATCGTTTTCTTAGCTAAGTTCTTAGGTAAATAGGTTCTATACTTTGTTGTTGTTGTTGTTACAAATATTCTGACATTGTAAATATGTTGTGTAGTTCATTCTTGTTCCTTTTCTTCTACAAATAAACATTCTTTGTTTTTCACACCCCAGTTCTCTTTGCATTTTCTTCGGGCACATTTGCAAAGTTGTGCTTTCCACTCGCTCCAGGTTCCCAGGGCTGGATGTCCCGGAGGGAGCTGGCACAGCCACCCCAGCAGTGGCTCCCTGTGCACAGGGGGTCCCACTGACAGAGCTCACCCTCTCCTTGCGGTTTCTCTGGACACACTTGGGAGCTGGAGGAGCAAATCCCAGTGAGCCCTGTCCCATGGCATCCCACATGGGAGCAGGGCTGAGCCTCATCCATGGCTCTTCCCTGTCTAGCCCCAGGGCTAAGGAGGCTGCACTGGGCTGCGGGCAGCCTGCTTCCTGGGCACCCTGAGGGGCTGGAGCCAGCCTGGAGGGAGCCTCAGCACAGGGGCCTCTGGCCTACATGCACCAACATTTCCTTTGCAAACCCCCTCTGTCACCACACTCTGCTACAAGCACAACATCAATTGTTCCTCCTACTTCAAGGGGAGACATTCATTGGCACAAATTTGTCCCTTGGACTTTCTAGCACAGCAAATGTCAGCGCTTGGAATCCCTGTTCTGCACTCCCAAAGCTGGTCACACTTCAGGCCCTTTGTACACCCATTTCCTGATGTGCATCTCACAGTGAGGTGAGATGTGAGCTCTCAGCACACTCAGGACACCTTCCCCTAGACCAGCTTGCTCCAAGCCCCATCCAACCTGGCCTTCAACCCTTCCAAGGGTGAGACAATCACAGACCTGTACTATTCCTCCCACATCGAAAATCATACCAAACTTAGCAGCCTCAGAGATAGATTTCTATTAAATATCTACATTTTTCTAGGAAAGAAATATGGCAAAACTTGTTTGCATCTGACTTCGCAAAATCAACACGAGCTCTTCAGAAAGGGGTGATGCCCACTTTTCTTATTTTTCCCCATTTGGTGGAACATTTGCATTCTGTTGTTGTTTGGAGCAGTATTTTAATGTATCTGGCTGAGGCTGCTTCAAATAGTCCAGCGAGATACCAGGGGGTGAGGGGTGGAGAACTGAGCTCTTACACATCCAGTACTTCTCTTGTTGGAAGTCTTCAATCCCACCTCTCTGCTGGGATGAAATAGGTGCTACTCATCCAACTTCTAAATTATCATGCATCAAGCTGACACTATTTCAAGACTAAAAAATAAAAAAGCCAATTTAAACAAACCTCTGCTCCTTTCCATGTTCTCTGTTCCAGAGTTTATGACAGAAGACAGGAGAGAAAGATTGTTCAGGGAACAATGTTTTCAGGACTCTAAAAAGAACTGAAAATCCGCTCTGCCACACTCTCAGCTGCTGCAGCCCCAAAAAGCACTGGCTCTTTTTGCTCACAGACTCACAATTGTGGTGGCATTTCTACCATGCCACAGGACAGCGATTTTTTTCTTTTTCTCCTGGAAATACCTACAGCACTTCTGCGTAGCAAGGCAAACATGAGCCTCTTTTAGTGGCCCTTGAAACTGGACATGTGAAATGAGCTACACAAAGCCAAAGGCCAGCTGAACCTGGGATCTCTGAATGGCTCTTCACATTCTTCCCAGGAAGATGAATGGCAATCACTATTTTGGCAGGGAAACTGCATCAGCTGGCAATTTGGTGTAGGAAATGTGCTTTCTGCTCCTCTCAGAGCCAAAACTCCTACCCATTTCTTGCAAGTCCTTCTTAGATAAGGACCACGTTCAGCTGAGCGACAGTGAAGCCAAATGGCAATGCAGGAATCAATTGTCCTGTACACAATCTCCTCCATCCACGTGCAAGGTTACTCAGGGGCACACAGGAGGAAGGAAGGAAGCCAAATGCATCATTGGACATAAAGTCAGACGTGTTGAAGGATGAAGAAATTTTGCAGAGCTATGGAAAGCTCCCCTGAAAAGCCAGTTCAGGAAGAGCCTGAGCTGTTTTGTGCTTCTAGGCCTGAAGATGCTCAGGATCTTTCCCAGATGCTCAGCAGGCAGTAGGATTGTGCCTGAATCTGGCTCTGGAAATGCCAGTGCCTCAACTGAGAGCTGTGGCAATGATTTCCATTGCATGGAGAGGGGCCACAGTCCTGCAAGAGTCTTTCAGCAGAGCAAACAGCAGCCTGGAGGGTGGGCAGTGCTGCATCTGTACCACTGCATGCTCATCCTTCACCGTAATGCAGAGCTGCCCCCAAAGCTGCCATGGATCACTTTTTAGATTTCTCCTCTTGGATATATTTTGGAGAAGTTGTTCTAGGTGGCATTTGATGGAGATCCTGTAAGAAGCAGCCATTTGCCTGCTGTGATATCCTTACAACTAATCCTAACTTCTCATTGCCTTTGGTTTTATTTTGGTTTTTTTATCCATTTGTTTGATTGGTTCGTTTGGGTTTGTTTGTTTGTGTTTTTGTCTCTTTTGGTTTGAGATTTTTTCCTTTTTTATAAAGGACTGGTGAAGTTGGCACAGCCCAACTCCAGAAGATGTAAACCAGGCTTGACTTTCCAGAAATGACTTTTGGCTGGCTTTAGCTGCATTCCCCAGGATCAGGATCCCCAGTAGATATTTGCAGGTTTTGCTCTGCATCTTCAGCTTGCCCTGACTTTGCTCAGTGTTTCACCAATGGAGAAGACAATGGATATTTTGCCAAACCTCCTTTCAAACAACCAAACTTGTGGCAGCACGACAGAAAAGAAGAAAATATTCCCCAGTTAGAACAGAGCCAGAGTGCCACCATTTTCCCCTCCACTTTTATTGATTTTCTACATTTAGAGGCAAAGCTTTGTTACCACTGAAGATGAATAGATCACACGGACACAGGTCGAGGTGTGGTGAAAAGAAGAGCCGAGTTTATTTTCCCTCCCAGGATTTATAGGCTTTTGACCACGGCCAGGGATTGGATGGTCAGGATAACACTTTCTCACTGCACTGGCCATGAGAGATGCCCATCACAAGACGTGTAACAGAAAGAATGTACACATATCTATGTTTACAGTTACTGTCTTGGGAAAGTCTCTAGAAAACTATGTTAGCAAGCTCAGAAGCTGAGTTTTCAGGGCGACAAAGCTTCCATCTCTCACTTCCTGATGCTCTTTGCTACCCTTTAGCCTTCACCCCCACGCATCGGACTGCTGTCCATGTGGGGCTGGGGATGCTCAGCCTGGAAAGAGAAGGTGCTGGGGAGGCCTCCCTGCAGCTCTAGGAAAGATGGGCACCGAGAGGAGAAGCCTTTCAACTGCAGGAGTGAGATTGAAGTTGCATCTAATGAAGCTGCTCTTTTCCACTCAGGCTGCTGGGGCACTGGCCCAGGCTGTGCACACAGGCTGGGGATGCTCCATCCTTGGCAACATCCAAGGCCAGCTGGGAGCAGGGCTCTGAGCAACCTGTTCTGGGGGAAGATTGCTCAGCTTGGAACAAGATGGTCTTTAGGGTCCCTTCCAAGCCCAGCCACCCAGGGATTCCGTCATTCTATGGTCTCCGTTGTCCTCTTCAGTCTGGGCCTGGGCTCCTGGCACTGATGTCACAGTGCACGCTCCAGCTAGAACTTCCAGCATCCAGCAACGGCCACAACACAACCCTTGGCTCCTTGTGTCAGCACGCTCTTCAGAGTGCTCCAAGGCCACCCCGTCACCTTGCTTGTCACCTGCTCCCTGATACCCCCAGCAGTCCTGAAAGCTCCCCGTTGCTTAGATTTCGATATCCATCCCTGGAGGATGTCTGCATTTCTTCCAAAGAAGGTATGGTACTATACCACGGAGGTGGACACCCCGCAGCTGCCTGGGTGGGCTGGAGCTGTGTGGGATATTGTGGGAAAGGGACCCCACTCTGAGATTTTGCTACCTCTGCAGGCTGTCATGGACAGAGAGGAGGAGATGGAGGTGGATACACTGATTGATTCTGAAGAAGACATGGAAGTGGATGGAGAGGAGATTGAAGAGGAAGAGATGGAGGTGGAAACGGAAGACTATATTGAAGAGATGGATATCGATGTAAAAGACGAGGAGGAGGACATGGTGTTGGGATGAAGACCGATGCCAGCAGTAGAACAGGCAGGTGCTCCCCACGGGCAGAGCGGGTCCTCTGCTGCCAGGCTGGGCCTGGGCTGGGCACTCCCTGCTCAGGGACACGCTAGCCCATGCACTGGATTCTGGTGGCCTTCCCTGGCCTGTCCTCTGCTTGCTTTGGGCCACACAAGCCCTGTTCCAGTGCCTGGGCCACAGCCCCCAGCCCCAGCCAGGCTCACTTCTGGCAGCAGAGTCCCCCTGTGCCAGTGTCCCAGCCTGGCAGCACATGGAACACCCCTCCATGCCTGACTGCACTGACCGTGCTACTTGTTTTTCTTCCAGGACTGAGGCACATCCCAGGCAGAGATGCCACCGTTCTGTATATACGTTTTGGAGTTGTTTTGTTCTCGATAGATGTTTTAGGGATTGTTAAAATTTTCTGTAAATATGTTTCATATCGTTTTCTTAGCTAAGTTCTTAGGTAAATAGGTTCTATACTTTGTTGTTGTTGTTGTTACAAATATTCTGACATTGTAAATATGTTGTGTAGTTCATTCTTGTTCCTTTTCTTCTACAAATAAACATTCTTTGTTTTTCACACCCCAGTTCTCTTTGCATTTTCTTCGGGCACATTTGCAAAGTTGTGCTTTCCACTCGCTCCAGGTTCCCAGGGCTGGATGTCCCGGAGGGAGCTGGCACAGCCACCCCAGCAGTGGCTCCCTGTGCACAGGGGGTCCCACTGACAGAGCTCACCCTCTCCTTGCGGTTTCTCTGGACACACTTGGGAGCTGGAGGAGCAAATCCCAGTGAGCCCTGTCCCATGGCATCCCACATGGGAGCAGGGCTGAGCCTCATCCATGGCTCTTCCCTGTCTAGCCCCAGGGCTAAGGAGGCTGCACTGGGCTGCGGGCAGCCTGCTTCCTGGGCACCCTGAGGGGCTGGAGCCAGCCTGGAGGGAGCCTCAGCACAGGGGCCTCTGGCCTACATGCACCAACATTTCCTTTGCAAACCCCCTCTGTCACCACACTCTGCTACAAGCACAACATCAATTGTTCCTCCTACTTCAAGGGGAGACATTCATTGGCACAAATTTGTCCCTTGGACTTTCTAGCACAGCAAATGTCAGCGCTTGGAATCCCTGTTCTGCACTCCCAAAGCTGGTCACACTTCAGGCCCTTTGTACACCCATTTCCTGATGTGCATCTCACAGTGAGGTGAGATGTGAGCTCTCAGCACACTCAGGACACCTTCCCCTAGACCAGCTTGCTCCAAGCCCCATCCAACCTGGCCTTCAACCCTTCCAAGGGTGAGACAATCACAGACCTGTACTATTCCTCCCACATCGAAAATCATACCAAACTTAGCAGCCTCAGAGATAGATTTCTATTAAATATCTACATTTTTCTAGGAAAGAAATATGGCAAAACTTGTTTGCATCTGACTTCGCAAAATCAACACGAGCTCTTCAGAAAGGGGTGATGCCCACTTTTCTTATTTTTCCCCATTTGGTGGAACATTTGCATTCTGTTGTTGTTTGGAGCAGTATTTTAATGTATCTGGCTGAGGCTGCTTCAAATAGTCCAGCGAGATACCAGGGGGTGAGGGGTGGAGAACTGAGCTCTTACACATCCAGTACTTCTCTTGTTGGAAGTCTTCAATCCCACCTCTCTGCTGGGATGAAATAGGTGCTACTCATCCAACTTCTAAATTATCATGCATCAAGCTGACACTATTTCAAGACTAAAAAATAAAAAAGCCAATTTAAACAAACCTCTGCTCCTTTCCATGTTCTCTGTTCCAGAGTTTATGACAGAAGACAGGAGAGAAAGATTGTTCAGGGAACAATGTTTTCAGGACTCTAAAAAGAACTGAAAATCCGCTCTGCCACACTCTCAGCTGCTGCAGCCCCAAAAAGCACTGGCTCTCTTTGCTCACAGACTCACAATTGTGGTGGCATTTCTACCATGCCACAGGACAGCGATTTTTTTCTTTTTCTCCTGGAAATACCTACAGCACTTCTGCGTAGCAAGGCAAACATGAGCCTCTTTTAGTGGCCCTTGAAACTGGACATGTGAAATGAGCTACACAAAGCCAAAGGCCAGCTGAACCTGGGATCTCTGAATGGCTCTTCACATTCTTCCCAGGAAGATGAATGGCAATCACTATTTTGGCAGGGAAACTGCATCAGCTGGCAATTTGGTGTAGGAAATGTGCTTTCTGCTCCTCTCAGAGCCAAAACTCCTACCCATTTCTTGCAAGTCCTTCTTAGATAAGGACCACGTTCAGCTGAGCGACAGTGAAGCCAAATGGCAATCCAGGAATCAATTGTCCTGTACACAATCTCCTCCATCCACGTGCAAGGTTACTCAGGGGCACACAGGAGGAAGGAAGGAAGCCAAATGCATCATTGGACATAAAGTCAGACGTGTTGAGGGATGAAGAAATCTTGCAGAGCTATGGAAAGCTCCCCTGAAAAGCCAGTTCAGGAAGAGCCTGAGCTGTTTTGTGCTTCTAGGCCTGAAGATGCTCAGGATCTTTCCCAGATGCTCAGCAGGCAGTAGGATTGTGCCTGAATCTGGCTCTGGAAATGCCAGTGCCTCAACTGAGAGCTGTGGCAATGATTTCCATTGCATGGAGAGGGGCCACAGTCCTGCAAGAGTCTTTCAGCAGAGCAAACAGCAGCCTGGAGGGTGGGCAGTGCTGCATCTGTACCACTGCATGCTCATCCTTCACCGTAATGCAGAGCTGCCCCCAAAGCTGCCATGGATCACTTTTTAGATTTCTCCTCTTGGATATATTTTGGAGAAGTTGTTCTAGGTGGCATTTGATGGAGATCCTGTAAGAAGCAGCCATTTGCCTGCTGTGATATCCTTACAACTAATCCTAACTTCTCATTGCCTTTGGTTTTATTTTGGTTTTTTTATCCATTTGTTTGATTGGTTCGTTTGGGTTTGTTTGTTTGTGTTTTTGTCTCTTTTGGTTTGAGATTTTTTCCTTTTTTATAAAGGACTGGTGAAGTTGGCACAGCCCAACTCCAGAAGATGTAAACCAGGCTTGACTTTCCAGAAATGACTTTTGGCTGGCTTTAGCTGCATTCCCCAGGATCAGGATCCCCAGTAGATATTTGCAGGTTTTGCTCTGCATCTTCAGCTTGCCCTGACTTTGCTCAGTGTTTCACCAATGGAGAAGACAATGGATATTTTGCCAAACCTCCTTTCAAACAACCAAACTTGTGGCAGCACGACAGAAAAGAAGAAAATATTCCCCAGTTAGAACAGAGCCAGAGTGCCACCATTTTCCCCTCCACTTTTATTGATTTTCTACATTTAGAGGTAAAGCTTTGTTACCACTGAAGATGAATAGATCACACGGACACAGGTCGAGGTGTGGTGAAAAGAAGAGCCGAGTTTATTTTCCCTCCCAGGATTTATAGGCTTTTGACCACGGCCAGGGATTGGATGGTCAGGATAACACTTTCTCACTGCACTGGCCATGAGAGATGCCCATCACAAGACGTGTAACAGAAAGAATGTACACATATCTATGTTTACAGTTACTGTCTTGGGAAAGTCTCTAGAAAACTATGTTAGCAAGCTCAGAAGCTGAGTTTTCAGGGCGACAAAGCTTCCATCTCTCACTTCCTGATGCTCTTTGCTACCCTTTAGCCTTCACCCCCACGCATCGGACTGCTGTCCATGTGGGGCTGGGGATGCTCAGCCTGGAAAGAGAAGGTGCTGGGGAGGCCTCCCTGCAGCTCTAGGAAAGATGGGCACCGAGAGGAGAAGCCTTTCAACTGCAGGAGTGAGATTGAAGTTGCATCTAATGAAGCTGCTCTTTTCCACTCAGGCTGCTGGGGCACTGGCCCAGGCTGTGCACACAGGCTGGGGATGCTCCATCCTTGGCAACATCCAAGGCCAGCTGGGAGCAGGGCTCTGAGCAACCTGTTCTGGGGGAAGATTGCTCAGCTTGGAACAAGATGGTCTTTAGGGTCCCTTCCAAGCCCAGCCACCCAGGGATTCCGTCATTCTATGGTCTCCGTTGTCCTCTTCAGTCTGGGCCTGGGCTCCTGGCACTGATGTCACAGTGCACGCTCCAGCTAGAACTTCCAGCATCCAGCAACGGCCACAACACAACCCTTGGCTCCTTGTGTCAGCACGCTCTTCAGAGTGCTCCAAGGCCACCCCGTCACCTTGCTTGTCACCTGCTCCCTGATACCCCCAGCAGTCCTGAAAGCTCCCCGTTGCTTAGATTTCGATATCCATCCCTGGAGGATGTCTGCATTTCTTCCAAAGAAGGTATGGTACTATACCACGGAGGTGGACACCCCGCAGCTGCCTGGGTGGGCTGGAGCTGTGTGGGATATTGTGGGAAAGGGACCCCACTCTGAGATTTTGCTACCTCTGCAGGCTGTCATGGACAGAGAGGAGGAGATGGAGGTGGATACACTGATTGATTCTGAAGAAGACATGGAAGTGGATGGAGAGGAGATTGAAGAGGAAGAGATGGAGGTGGAAACGGAAGACTATATTGAAGAGATGGATATCGATGTAAAAGACGAGGAGGAGGACATGGTGTTGGGATGAAGACCGATGCCAGCAGTAGAACAGGCAGGTGCTCCCCACGGGCAGAGCGGGTCCTCTGCTGCCAGGCTGGGCCTGGGCTGGGCACTCCCTGCTCAGGGACACGCTAGCCCATGCACTGGATTCTGGTGGCCTTCCCTGGCCTGTCCTCTGCTTGCTTTGGGCCACACAAGCCCTGTTCCAGTGCCTGGGCCACAGCCCCCAGCCCCAGCCAGGCTCACTTCTGGCAGCAGAGTCCCCCTGTGCCAGTGTCCCAGCCTGGCAGCACATGGAACACCCCTCCATGCCTGACTGCACTGACCGTGCTACTTGTTTTTCTTCCAGGACTGAGGCACATCCCAGGCAGAGATGCCACCGTTCTGTATATACGTTTTGGAGTTGTTTTGTTCTCGATAGATGTTTTAGGGATTGTTAAAATTTTCTGTAAATATGTTTCATATCGTTTTCTTAGCTAAGTTCTTAGGTAAATAGGTTCTATACTTTGTTGTTGTTGTTGTTACAAATATTCTGACATTGTAAATATGTTGTGTAGTTCATTCTTGTTCCTTTTCTTCTACAAATAAACATTCTTTGTTTTTCACACCCCAGTTCTCTTTGCATTTTCTTCGGGCACATTTGCAAAGTTGTGCTTTCCACTCGCTCCAGGTTCCCAGGGCTGGATGTCCCGGAGGGAGCTGGCACAGCCACCCCAGCAGTGGCTCCCTGTGCACAGGGGGTCCCACTGACAGAGCTCACCCTCTCCTTGCGGTTTCTCTGGACACACTTGGGAGCTGGAGGAGCAAATCCCAGTGAGCCCTGTCCCATGGCATCCCACATGGGAGCAGGGCTGAGCCTCATCCATGGCTCTTCCCTGTCTAGCCCCAGGGCTAAGGAGGCTGCACTGGGCTGCGGGCAGCCTGCTTCCTGGGCACCCTGAGGGGCTGGAGCCAGCCTGGAGGGAGCCTCAGCACAGGGGCCTCTGGCCTACATGCACCAACATTTCCTTTGCAAACCCCCTCTGTCACCACACTCTGCTACAAGCACAACATCAATTGTTCCTCCTACTTCAAGGGGAGACATTAATTGGCACAAATTTGTCCCTTGGACTTTCTAGCACAGCAAATGTCAGCGCTTGGAATCCCTGTTCTGCACTCCCAAAGCTGGTCACACTTCAGGCCCTTTGTACACCCATTTCCTGATGTGCATCTCACAGTGAGGTGAGATGTGAGCTCTCAGCACACTCAGGACACCTTCCCCTAGACCAGCTTGCTCCAAGCCCCATCCAACCTGGCCTTCAACCCTTCCAAGGGTGAGACAATCACAGACCTGTACTATTCCTCCCACATCGAAAATCATACCAAACTTAGCAGCCTCAGAGATAGATTTCTATTAAATATCTACATTTTTCTAGGAAAGAAATATGGCAAAACTTGTTTGCATCTGACTTCGCAAAATCAACACGAGCTCTTCAGAAAGGGGTGATGCCCACTTTTCTTATTTTTCCCCATTTGGTGGAACATTTGCATTCTGTTGTTGTTTGGAGCAGTATTTTAATGTATCTGGCTGAGGCTGCTTCAAATAGTCCAGCGAGATACCAGGGGGTGAGGGGTGGAGAACTGAGCTCTTACACATCCAGTACTTCTCTTGTTGGAAGTCTTCAATCCCACCTCTCTGCTGGGATGAAATAGGTGCTACTCATCCAACTTCTAAATTATCATGCATCAAGCTGACACTATTTCAAGACTAAAAAATAAAAAAGCCAATTTAAACAAACCTCTGCTCCTTTCCATGTTCTCTGTTCCAGGGTTTATGACAGAAGACAGGAGAGAAAGATTGTTCAGGGAACAATGTTTTCAGGACTCTAAAAAGAACTGAAAATCCGCTCTGCCACACTCTCAGCTGCTGCAGCCCCAAAAAGCACTGGCTCTTTTTGCTCACAGACTCACAATTGTGGTGGCATTTCTACCATGCCACAGGACAGCGATTTTTTTCTTTTTCTCCTGGAAATACCTACAGCACTTCTGCGTAGCAAGGCAAACATGAGCCTCTTTTAGTGGCCCTTGAAACTGGACATGTGAAATGAGCTACACAAAGCCAAAGGCCAGCTGAACCTGGGATCTCTGAATGGCTCTTCACATTCTTCCCAGGAAGATGAATGGCAATCACTATTTTGGCAGGGAAACTGCATCAGCTGGCAATTTGGTGTAGGAAATGTGCTTTCTGCTCCTCTCAGAGCCAAAACTCCTACCCATTTCTTGCAAGTCCTTCTTAGATAAGGACCACGTTCAGCTGAGCGACAGTGAAGCCAAATGGCAATGCAGGAATCAATTGTCCTGTACACAATCTCCTCCATCCACGTGCAAGGTTACTCAGGGGCACACAGGAGGAAGGAAGGAAGCCAAATGCATCATTGGACATAAAGTCAGACGTGTTGAAGGATGAAGAAATTTTGCAGAGCTATGGAAAGCTCCCCTGAAAAGCCAGTTCAGGAAGAGCCTGAGCTGTTTTGTGCTTCTAGGCCTGAAGATGCTCAGGATCTTTCCCAGATGCTCAGCAGGCAGTAGGATTGTGCCTGAATCTGGCTCTGGAAATGCCAGTGCCTCAACTGAGAGCTGTGGCAATGATTTCCATTGCATGGAGAGGGGCCACAGTCCTGCAAGAGTCTTTCAGCAGAGCAAACAGCAGCCTGGAGGGTGGGCAGTGCTGCATCTGTACCACTGCATGCTCATCCTTCACCGTAATGCAGAGCTGCCCCCAAAGCTGCCATGGATCACTTTTTAGATTTCTCCTCTTGGATATATTTTGGAGAAGTTGTTCTAGGTGGCATTTGATGGAGATCCTGTAAGAAGCAGCCATTTGCCTGCTGTGATATCCTTACAACTAATCCTAACTTCTCATTGCCTTTGGTTTTATTTTGGTTTTTTTATCCATTTGTTTGATTGGTTCGTTTGGGTTTGTTTGTTTGTGTTTTTGTCTCTTTTGGTTTGAGATTTTTTCCTTTTTTATAAAGGACTGGTGAAGTTGGCACAGCCCAACTCCAGAAGATGTAAACCAGGCTTGACTTTCCAGAAATGACTTTTGGCTGGCTTTAGCTGCATTCCCCAGGATCAGGATCCCCAGTAGATATTTGCAGGTTTTGCTCTGCATCTTCAGCTTGCCCTGACTTTGCTCAGTGTTTCACCAATGGAGAAGACAATGGATATTTTGCCAAACCTCCTTTCAAACAACCAAACTTGTGGCAGCACGACAGAAAAGAAGAAAATATTCCCCAGTTAGAACAGAGCCAGAGTGCCACCATTTTCCCCTCCACTTTTATTGATTTTCTACATTTAGAGGCAAAGCTTTGTTACCACTGAAGATGAATAGATCACACGGACACAGGTCGAGGTGTGGTGAAAAGAAGAGCCGAGTTTATTTTCCCTCCCAGGATTTATAGGCTTTTGACCACGGCCAGGGATTGGATGGTCAGGATAACACTTTCTCACTGCACTGGCCATGAGAGATGCCCATCACAAGACGTGTAACAGAAAGAATGTACACATATCTATGTTTACAGTTACTGTCTTGGGAAAGTCTCTAGAAAACTATGTTAGCAAGCTCAGAAGCTGAGTTTTCAGGGCGACAAAGCTTCCATCTCTCACTTCCTGATGCTCTTTGCTACCCTTTAGCCTTCACCCCCACGCATCGGACTGCTGTCCATGTGGGGCTGGGGATGCTCAGCCTGGAAAGAGAAGGTGCTGGGGAGGCCTCCCTGCAGCTCTAGGAAAGATGGGCACCGAGAGGAGAAGCCTTTCAACTGCAGGAGTGAGATTGAAGTTGCATCTAATGAAGCTGCTCTTTTCCACTCAGGCTGCTGGGGCACTGGCCCAGGCTGTGCACACAGGCTGGGGATGCTCCATCCTTGGCAACATCCAAGGCCAGCTGGGAGCAGGGCTCTGAGCAACCTGTTCTGGGGGAAGATTGCTCAGCTTGGAACAAGATGGTCTTTAGGGTCCCTTCCAAGCCCAGCCACCCAGGGATTCCGTCATTCTATGGTCTCCGTTGTCCTCTTCAGTCTGGGCCTGGGCTCCTGGCACTGATGTCACAGTGCACGCTCCAGCTAGAACTTCCAGCATCCAGCAACGGCCACAACACAACCCTTGGCTCCTTGTGTCAGCACGCTCTTCAGAGTGCTCCAAGGCCACCCCGTCACCTTGCTTGTCACCTGCTCCCTGATACCCCCAGCAGTCCTGAAAGCTCCCCGTTGCTTAGATTTCGATATCCATCCCTGGAGGATGTCTGCATTTCTTCCAAAGAAGGTATGGTACTATACCACGGAGGTGGACACCCCGCAGCTGCCTGGGTGGGCTGGAGCTGTGTGGGATATTGTGGGAAAGGGACCCCACTCTGAGATTTTGCTACCTCTGCAGGCTGTCATGGACAGAGAGGAGGAGATGGAGGTGGATACACTGATTGATTCTGAAGAAGACATGGAAGTGGATGGAGAGGAGATTGAAGAGGAAGAGATGGAGGTGGAAACGGAAGACTATATTGAAGAGATGGATATCGATGTAAAAGACGAGGAGGAGGACATGGTGTTGGGATGAAGACCGATGCCAGCAGTAGAACAGGCAGGTGCTCCCCACGGGCAGAGCGGGTCCTCTGCTGCCAGGCTGGGGCTGGGCTGGGCACTCCCTGCTCAGGGACACGCTAGCCCATGCACTGGATTCTGGTGGCCTTCCCTGGCCTGTCCTCTGCTTGCTTTGGGCCACACAAGCCCTGTTCCAGTGCCTGGGCCACAGCCCCCAGCCCCAGCCAGGCTCACTTCTGGCAGCAGAGTCCCCCTGTGCCAGTGTCCCAGCCTGGCAGCACATGGAACACCCCTCCATGCCTGACTGCACTGACCGTGCTACTTGTTTTTCTTCCAGGACTGAGGCACATCCCAGGCAGAGATGCCACCGTTCTGTATATACGTTTTGGAGTTGTTTTGTTCTCGATAGATGTTTTAGGGATTGTTAAAATTTTCTGTAAATATGTTTCATATCGTTTTCTTAGCTAAGTTCTTAGGTAAATAGGTTCTATACTTTGTTGTTGTTGTTGTTACAAATATTCTGACATTGTAAATATGTTGTGTAGTTCATTCTTGTTCCTTTTCTTCTACAAATAAACATTCTTTGTTTTTCACACCCCAGTTCTCTTTGCATTTTCTTCGGGCACATTTGCAAAGTTGTGCTTTCCACTCGCTCCAGGTTCCCAGGGCTGGATGTCCCGGAGGGAGCTGGCACAGCCACCCCAGCAGTGGCTCCCTGTGCACAGGGGGTCCCACTGACAGAGCTCACCCTCTCCTTGCGGTTTCTCTGGACACACTTGGGAGCTGGAGGAGCAAATCCCAGTGAGCCCTGTCCCATGGCATCCCACATGGGAGCAGGGCTGAGCCTCATCCATGGCTCTTCCCTGTCTAGCCCCAGGGCTAAGGAGGCTGCACTGGGCTGCGGGCAGCCTGCTTCCTGGGCACCCTGAGGGGCTGGAGCCAGCCTGGAGGGAGCCTCAGCACAGGGGCCTCTGGCCTACATGCACCAACATTTCCTTTGCAAACCCCCTCTGTCACCACACTCTGCTACAAGCACAACATCAATTGTTCCTCCTACTTCAAGGGGAGACATTAATTGGCACAAATTTGTCCCTTGGACTTTCTAGCACAGCAAATGTCAGCGCTTGGAATCCCTGTTCTGCACTCCCAAAGCTGGTCACACTTCAGGCCCTTTGTACACCCATTTCCTGATGTGCATCTCACAGTGAGGTGAGATGTGAGCTCTCAGCACACTCAGGACACCTTCCCCTAGACCAGCTTGCTCCAAGCCCCATCCAACCTGGCCTTCAACCCTTCCAAGGGTGAGACAATCACAGACCTGTACTATTCCTCCCACATCGAAAATCATACCAAACTTAGCAGCCTCAGAGATAGATTTCTATTAAATATCTACATTTTTCTAGGAAAGAAATATGGCAAAACTTGTTTGCATCTGACTTCGCAAAATCAACACGAGCTCTTCAGAAAGGGGTGATGCCCACTTTTCTTATTTTTCCCCATTTGGTGGAACATTTGCATTCTGTTGTTGTTTGGAGCAGTATTTTAATGTATCTGGCTGAGGCTGCTTCAAATAGTCCAGCGAGATACCAGGGGGTGAGGGGTGGAGAACTGAGCTCTTACACATCCAGTACTTCTCTTGTTGGAAGTCTTCAATCCCACCTCTCTGCTGGGATGAAATAGGTGCTACTCATCCAACTTCTAAATTATCATGCATCAAGCTGACACTATTTCAAGACTAAAAAATAAAAAAGCCAATTTAAACAAACCTCTGCTCCTTTCCATGTTCTCTGTTCCAGAGTTTATGACAGAAGACAGGAGAGAAAGATTGTTCAGGGAACAATGTTTTCAGGACTCTAAAAAGAACTGAAAATCCGCTCTGCCACACTCTCAGCTGCTGCAGCCCCAAAAAGCACTGGCTCTTTTTGCTCACAGACTCACAATTGTGGTGGCATTTCTACCATGCCACAGGACAGCGATTTTTTTCTTTTTCTCCTGGAAATACCTACAGCACTTCTGCGTAGCAAGGCAAACATGAGCCTCTTTTAGTGGCCCTTGAAACTGGACATGTGAAATGAGCTACACAAAGCCAAAGGCCAGCTGAACCTGGGATCTCTGAATGGCTCTTCACATTCTTCCCAGGAAGATGAATGGCAATCACTATTTTGGCAGGGAAACTGCATCAGCTGGCAATTTGGTGTAGGAAATGTGCTTTCTGCTCCTCTCAGAGCCAAAACTCCTACCCATTTCTTGCAAGTCCTTCTTAGATAAGGACCACGTTCAGCTGAGCGACAGTGAAGCCAAATGGCAATGCAGGAATCAATTGTCCTGTACACAATCTCCTCCATCCACGTGCAAGGTTACTCAGGGGCACACAGGAGGAAGGAAGGAAGCCAAATGCATCATTGGACATAAAGTCAGACGTGTTGAAGGATGAAGAAATTTTGCAGAGCTATGGAAAGCTCCCCTGAAAAGCCAGTTCAGGAAGAGCCTGAGCTGTTTTGTGCTTCTAGGCCTGAAGATGCTCAGGATCTTTCCCAGATGCTCAGCAGGCAGTAGGATTGTGCCTGAATCTGGCTCTGGAAATGCCAGTGCCTCAACTGAGAGCTGTGGCAATGATTTCCATTGCATGGAGAGGGGCCACAGTCCTGCAAGAGTCTTTCAGCAGAGCAAACAGCAGCCTGGAGGGTGGGCAGTGCTGCATCTGTACCACTGCATGCTCATCCTTCACCGTAATGCAGAGCTGCCCCCAAAGCTGCCATGGATCACTTTTTAGATTTCTCCTCTTGGATATATTTTGGAGAAGTTGTTCTAGGTGGCATTTGATGGAGATCCTGTAAGAAGCAGCCATTTGCCTGCTGTGATATCCTTACAACTAATCCTAACTTCTCATTGCCTTTGGTTTTATTTTGGTTTTTTTATCCATTTGTTTGATTGGTTCGTTTGGGTTTGTTTGTTTGTGTTTTTGTCTCTTTTGGTTTGAGATTTTTTCCTTTTTTATAAAGGACTGGTGAAGTTGGCACAGCCCAACTCCAGAAGATGTAAACCAGGCTTGACTTTCCAGAAATGACTTTTGGCTGGCTTTAGCTGCATTCCCCAGGATCAGGATCCCCAGTAGATATTTGCAGGTTTTGCTCTGCATCTTCAGCTTGCCCTGACTTTGCTCAGTGTTTCACCAATGGAGAAGACAATGGATATTTTGCCAAACCTCCTTTCAAACAACCAAACTTGTGGCAGCACGACAGAAAAGAAGAAAATATTCCCCAGTTAGAACAGAGCCAGAGTGCCACCATTTTCCCCTCCACTTTTATTGATTTTCTACATTTAGAGGCAAAGCTTTGTTACCACTGAAGATGAATAGATCACACGGACACAGGTCGAGGTGTGGTGAAAAGAAGAGCCGAGTTTATTTTCCCTCCCAGGATTTATAGGCTTTTGACCACGGCCAGGGATTGGATGGTCAGGATAACACTTTCTCACTGCACTGGCCATGAGAGATGCCCATCACAAGACGTGTAACAGAAAGAATGTACACATATCTATGTTTACAGTTACTGTCTTGGGAAAGTCTCTAGAAAACTATGTTAGCAAGCTCAGAAGCTGAGTTTTCAGGGCGACAAAGCTTCCATCTCTCACTTCCTGATGCTCTTTGCTACCCTTTAGCCTTCACCCCCACGCATCGGACTGCTGTCCATGTGGGGCTGGGGATGCTCAGCCTGGAAAGAGAAGGTGCTGGGGAGGCCTCCCTGCAGCTCTAGGAAAGATGGGCACCGAGAGGAGAAGCCTTTCAACTGCAGGAGTGAGATTGAAGTTGCATCTAATGAAGCTGCTCTTTTCCACTCAGGCTGCTGGGGCACTGGCCCAGGCTGTGCACACAGGCTGGGGATGCTCCATCCTTGGCAACATCCAAGGCCAGCTGGGAGCAGGGCTCTGAGCAACCTGTTCTGGGGGAAGATTGCTCAGCTTGGAACAAGATGGTCTTTAGGGTCCCTTCCAAGCCCAGCCACCCAGGGATTCCGTCATTCTATGGTCTCCGTTGTCCTCTTCAGTCTGGGCCTGGGCTCCTGGCACTGATGTCACAGTGCACGCTCCAGCTAGAACTTCCAGCATCCAGCAACGGCCACAACACAACCCTTGGCTCCTTGTGTCAGCACGCTCTTCAGAGTGCTCCAAGGCCACCCCGTCACCTTGCTTGTCACCTGCTCCCTGATACCCCCAGCAGTCCTGAAAGCTCCCCGTTGCTTAGATTTCGATATCCATCCCTGGAGGATGTCTGCATTTCTTCCAAAGAAGGTATGGTACTATACCACGGAGGTGGACACCCCGCAGCTGCCTGGGTGGGCTGGAGCTGTGTGGGATATTGTGGGAAAGGGACCCCACTCTGAGATTTTGCTACCTCTGCAGGCTGTCATGGACAGAGAGGAGGAGATGGAGGTGGATACACTGATTGATTCTGAAGAAGACATGGAAGTGGATGGAGAGGAGATTGAAGAGGAAGAGATGGAGGTGGAAACGGAAGACTATATTGAAGAGATGGATATCGATGTAAAAGACGAGGAGGAGGACATGGTGTTGGGATGAAGACCGATGCCAGCAGTAGAACAGGCAGGTGCTCCCCACGGGCAGAGCGGGTCCTCTGCTGCCAGGCTGGGGCTGGGCTGGGCACTCCCTGCTCAGGGACACGCTAGCCCATGCACTGGATTCTGGTGGCCTTCCCTGGCCTGTCCTCTGCTTGCTTTGGGCCACACAAGCCCTGTTCCAGTGCCTGGGCCACAGCCCCCAGCCCCAGCCAGGCTCACTTCTGGCAGCAGAGTCCCCCTGTGCCAGTGTCCCAGCCTGGCAGCACATGGAACACCCCTCCATGCCTGACTGCACTGACCGTGCTACTTGTTTTTCTTCCAGGACTGAGGCACATCCCAGGCAGAGATGCCACCGTTCTGTATATACGTTTTGGAGTTGTTTTGTTCTCGATAGATGTTTTAGGGATTGTTAAAATTTTCTGTAAATATGTTTCATATCGTTTTCTTAGCTAAGTTCTTAGGTAAATAGGTTCTATACTTTGTTGTTGTTGTTGTTACAAATATTCTGACATTGTAAATATGTTGTGTAGTTCATTCTTGTTCCTTTTCTTCTACAAATAAACATTCTTTGTTTTTCACACCCCAGTTCTCTTTGCATTTTCTTCGGGCACATTTGCAAAGTTGTGCTTTCCACTCGCTCCAGGTTCCCAGGGCTGGATGTCCCGGAGGGAGCTGGCACAGCCACCCCAGCAGTGGCTCCCTGTGCACAGGGGGTCCCACTGACAGAGCTCACCCTCTCCTTGCGGTTTCTCTGGACACACTTGGGAGCTGGAGGAGCAAATCCCAGTGAGCCCTGTCCCATGGCATCCCACATGGGAGCAGGGCTGAGCCTCATCCATGGCTCTTCCCTGTCTAGCCCCAGGGCTAAGGAGGCTGCACTGGGCTGCGGGCAGCCTGCTTCCTGGGCACCCTGAGGGGCTGGAGCCAGCCTGGAGGGAGCCTCAGCACAGGGGCCTCTGGCCTACATGCACCAACATTTCCTTTGCAAACCCCCTCTGTCACCACACTCTGCTACAAGCACAACATCAATTGTTCCTCCTACTTCAAGGGGAGACATTCATTGGCACAAATTTGTCCCTTGGACTTTCTAGCACAGCAAATGTCAGCGCTTGGAATCCCTGTTCTGCACTCCCAAAGCTGGTCACACTTCAGGCCCTTTGTACACCCATTTCCTGATGTGCATCTCACAGTGAGGTGAGATGTGAGCTCTCAGCACACTCAGGACACCTTCCCCTAGACCAGCTTGCTCCAAGCCCCATCCAACCTGGCCTTCAACCCTTCCAAGGGTGAGACAATCACAGACCTGTACTATTCCTCCCACATCGAAAATCATACCAAACTTAGCAGCCTCAGAGATAGATTTCTATTAAATATCTACATTTTTCTAGGAAAGAAATATGGCAAAACTTGTTTGCATCTGACTTCGCAAAATCAACACGAGCTCTTCAGAAAGGGGTGATGCCCACTTTTCTTATTTTTCCCCATTTGGTGGAACATTTGCATTCTGTTGTTGTTTGGAGCAGTATTTTAATGTATCTGGCTGAGGCTGCTTCAAATAGTCCAGCGAGATACCAGGGGGTGAGGGGTGGAGAACTGAGCTCTTACACATCCAGTACTTCTCTTGTTGGAAGTCTTCAATCCCACCTCTCTGCTGGGATGAAATAGGTGCTACTCATCCAACTTCTAAATTATCATGCATCAAGCTGACACTATTTCAAGACTAAAAAATAAAAAAGCCAATTTAAACAAACCTCTGCTCCTTTCCATGTTCTCTGTTCCAGAGTTTATGACAGAAGACAGGAGAGAAAGATTGTTCAGGGAACAATGTTTTCAGGACTCTAAAAAGAACTGAAAATCCGCTCTGCCACACTCTCAGCTGCTGCAGCCCCAAAAAGCACTGGCTCTCTTTGCTCACAGACTCACAATTGTGGTGGCATTTCTACCATGCCACAGGACAGCGATTTTTTTCTTTTTCTCCTGGAAATACCTACAGCACTTCTGCGTAGCAAGGCAAACATGAGCCTCTTTTAGTGGCCCTTGAAACTGGACATGTGAAATGAGCTACACAAAGCCAAAGGCCAGCTGAACCTGGGATCTCTGAATGGCTCTTCACATTCTTCCCAGGAAGATGAATGGCAATCACTATTTTGGCAGGGAAACTGCATCAGCTGGCAATTTGGTGTAGGAAATGTGCTTTCTGCTCCTCTCAGAGCCAAAACTCCTACCCATTTCTTGCAAGTCCTTCTTAGATAAGGACCACGTTCAGCTGAGCGACAGTGAAGCCAAATGGCAATCCAGGAATCAATTGTCCTGTACACAATCTCCTCCATCCACGTGCAAGGTTACTCAGGGGCACACAGGAGGAAGGAAGGAAGCCAAATGCATCATTGGACATAAAGTCAGACGTGTTGAGGGATGAAGAAATCTTGCAGAGCTATGGAAAGCTCCCCTGAAAAGCCAGTTCAGGAAGAGCCTGAGCTGTTTTGTGCTTCTAGGCCTGAAGATGCTCAGGATCTTTCCCAGATGCTCAGCAGGCAGTAGGATTGTGCCTGAATCTGGCTCTGGAAATGCCAGTGCCTCAACTGAGAGCTGTGGCAATGATTTCCATTGCATGGAGAGGGGCCACAGTCCTGCAAGAGTCTTTCAGCAGAGCAAACAGCAGCCTGGAGGGTGGGCAGTGCTGCATCTGTACCACTGCATGCTCATCCTTCACCGTAATGCAGAGCTGCCCCCAAAGCTGCCATGGATCACTTTTTAGATTTCTCCTCTTGGATATATTTTGGAGAAGTTGTTCTAGGTGGCATTTGATGGAGATCCTGTAAGAAGCAGCCATTTGCCTGCTGTGATATCCTTACAACTAATCCTAACTTCTCATTGCCTTTGGTTTTATTTTGGTTTTTTTATCCATTTGTTTGATTGGTTCGTTTGGGTTTGTTTGTTTGTGTTTTTGTCTCTTTTGGTTTGAGATTTTTTCCTTTTTTATAAAGGACTGGTGAAGTTGGCACAGCCCAACTCCAGAAGATGTAAACCAGGCTTGACTTTCCAGAAATGACTTTTGGCTGGCTTTAGCTGCATTCCCCAGGATCAGGATCCCCAGTAGATATTTGCAGGTTTTGCTCTGCATCTTCAGCTTGCCCTGACTTTGCTCAGTGTTTCACCAATGGAGAAGACAATGGATATTTTGCCAAACCTCCTTTCAAACAACCAAACTTGTGGCAGCACGACAGAAAAGAAGAAAATATTCCCCAGTTAGAACAGAGCCAGAGTGCCACCATTTTCCCCTCCACTTTTATTGATTTTCTACATTTAGAGGTAAAGCTTTGTTACCACTGAAGATGAATAGATCACACGGACACAGGTCGAGGTGTGGTGAAAAGAAGAGCCGAGTTTATTTTCCCTCCCAGGATTTATAGGCTTTTGACCACGGCCAGGGATTGGATGGTCAGGATAACACTTTCTCACTGCACTGGCCATGAGAGATGCCCATCACAAGACGTGTAACAGAAAGAATGTACACATATCTATGTTTACAGTTACTGTCTTGGGAAAGTCTCTAGAAAACTATGTTAGCAAGCTCAGAAGCTGAGTTTTCAGGGCGACAAAGCTTCCATCTCTCACTTCCTGATGCTCTTTGCTACCCTTTAGCCTTCACCCCCACGCATCGGACTGCTGTCCATGTGGGGCTGGGGATGCTCAGCCTGGAAAGAGAAGGTGCTGGGGAGGCCTCCCTGCAGCTCTAGGAAAGATGGGCACCGAGAGGAGAAGCCTTTCAACTGCAGGAGTGAGATTGAAGTTGCATCTAATGAAGCTGCTCTTTTCCACTCAGGCTGCTGGGGCACTGGCCCAGGCTGTGCACACAGGCTGGGGATGCTCCATCCTTGGCAACATCCAAGGCCAGCTGGGAGCAGGGCTCTGAGCAACCTGTTCTGGGGGAAGATTGCTCAGCTTGGAACAAGATGGTCTTTAGGGTCCCTTCCAAGCCCAGCCACCCAGGGATTCCGTCATTCTATGGTCTCCGTTGTCCTCTTCAGTCTGGGCCTGGGCTCCTGGCACTGATGTCACAGTGCACGCTCCAGCTAGAACTTCCAGCATCCAGCAACGGCCACAACACAACCCTTGGCTCCTTGTGTCAGCACGCTCTTCAGAGTGCTCCAAGGCCACCCCGTCACCTTGCTTGTCACCTGCTCCCTGATACCCCCAGCAGTCCTGAAAGCTCCCCGTTGCTTAGATTTCGATATCCATCCCTGGAGGATGTCTGCATTTCTTCCAAAGAAGGTATGGTACTATACCACGGAGGTGGACACCCCGCAGCTGCCTGGGTGGGCTGGAGCTGTGTGGGATATTGTGGGAAAGGGACCCCACTCTGAGATTTTGCTACCTCTGCAGGCTGTCATGGACAGAGAGGAGGAGATGGAGGTGGATACACTGATTGATTCTGAAGAAGACATGGAAGTGGATGGAGAGGAGATTGAAGAGGAAGAGATGGAGGTGGAAACGGAAGACTATATTGAAGAGATGGATATCGATGTAAAAGACGAGGAGGAGGACATGGTGTTGGGATGAAGACCGATGCCAGCAGTAGAACAGGCAGGTGCTCCCCACGGGCAGAGCGGGTCCTCTGCTGCCAGGCTGGGCCTGGGCTGGGCACTCCCTGCTCAGGGACACGCTAGCCCATGCACTGGATTCTGGTGGCCTTCCCTGGCCTGTCCTCTGCTTGCTTTGGGCCACACAAGCCCTGTTCCAGTGCCTGGGCCACAGCCCCCAGCCCCAGCCAGGCTCACTTCTGGCAGCAGAGTCCCCCTGTGCCAGTGTCCCAGCCTGGCAGCACATGGAACACCCCTCCATGCCTGACTGCACTGACCGTGCTACTTGTTTTTCTTCCAGGACTGAGGCACATCCCAGGCAGAGATGCCACCGTTCTGTATATACGTTTTGGAGTTGTTTTGTTCTCGATAGATGTTTTAGGGATTGTTAAAATTTTCTGTAAATATGTTTCATATCGTTTTCTTAGCTAAGTTCTTAGGTAAATAGGTTCTATACTTTGTTGTTGTTGTTGTTACAAATATTCTGACATTGTAAATATGTTGTGTAGTTCATTCTTGTTCCTTTTCTTCTACAAATAAACATTCTTTGTTTTTCACACCCCAGTTCTCTTTGCATTTTCTTCGGGCACATTTGCAAAGTTGTGCTTTCCACTCGCTCCAGGTTCCCAGGGCTGGATGTCCCGGAGGGAGCTGGCACAGCCACCCCAGCAGTGGCTCCCTGTGCACAGGGGGTCCCACTGACAGAGCTCACCCTCTCCTTGCGGTTTCTCTGGACACACTTGGGAGCTGGAGGAGCAAATCCCAGTGAGCCCTGTCCCATGGCATCCCACATGGGAGCAGGGCTGAGCCTCATCCATGGCTCTTCCCTGTCTAGCCCCAGGGCTAAGGAGGCTGCACTGGGCTGCGGGCAGCCTGCTTCCTGGGCACCCTGAGGGGCTGGAGCCAGCCTGGAGGGAGCCTCAGCACAGGGGCCTCTGGCCTACATGCACCAACATTTCCTTTGCAAACCCCCTCTGTCACCACACTCTGCTACAAGCACAACATCAATTGTTCCTCCTACTTCAAGGGGAGACATTCATTGGCACAAATTTGTCCCTTGGACTTTCTAGCACAGCAAATGTCAGCGCTTGGAATCCCTGTTCTGCACTCCCAAAGCTGGTCACACTTCAGGCCCTTTGTACACCCATTTCCTGATGTGCATCTCACAGTGAGGTGAGATGTGAGCTCTCAGCACACTCAGGACACCTTCCCCTAGACCAGCTTGCTCCAAGCCCCATCCAACCTGGCCTTCAACCCTTCCAAGGGTGAGACAATCACAGACCTGTACTATTCCTCCCACATCGAAAATCATACCAAACTTAGCAGCCTCAGAGATAGATTTCTATTAAATATCTACATTTTTCTAGGAAAGAAATATGGCAAAACTTGTTTGCATCTGACTTCGCAAAATCAACACGAGCTCTTCAGAAAGGGGTGATGCCCACTTTTCTTATTTTTCCCCATTTGGTGGAACATTTGCATTCTGTTGTTGTTTGGAGCAGTATTTTAATGTATCTGGCTGAGGCTGCTTCAAATAGTCCAGCGAGATACCAGGGGGTGAGGGGTGGAGAACTGAGCTCTTACACATCCAGTACTTCTCTTGTTGGAAGTCTTCAATCCCACCTCTCTGCTGGGATGAAATAGGTGCTACTCATCCAACTTCTAAATTATCATGCATCAAGCTGACACTATTTCAAGACTAAAAAATAAAAAAGCCAATTTAAACAAACCTCTGCTCCTTTCCATGTTCTCTGTTCCAGAGTTTATGACAGAAGACAGGAGAGAAAGATTGTTCAGGGAACAATGTTTTCAGGACTCTAAAAAGAACTGAAAATCCGCTCTGCCACACTCTCAGCTGCTGCAGCCCCAAAAAGCACTGGCTCTTTTTGCTCACAGACTCACAATTGTGGTGGCATTTCTACCATGCCACAGGACAGCGATTTTTTTCTTTTTCTCCTGGAAATACCTACAGCACTTCTGCGTAGCAAGGCAAACATGAGCCTCTTTTAGTGGCCCTTGAAACTGGACATGTGAAATGAGCTACACAAAGCCAAAGGCCAGCTGAACCTGGGATCTCTGAATGGCTCTTCACATTCTTCCCAGGAAGATGAATGGCAATCACTATTTTGGCAGGGAAACTGCATCAGCTGGCAATTTGGTGTAGGAAATGTGCTTTCTGCTCCTCTCAGAGCCAAAACTCCTACCCATTTCTTGCAAGTCCTTCTTAGATAAGGACCACGTTCAGCTGAGCGACAGTGAAGCCAAATGGCAATGCAGGAATCAATTGTCCTGTACACAATCTCCTCCATCCACGTGCAAGGTTACTCAGGGGCACACAGGAGGAAGGAAGGAAGCCAAATGCATCATTGGACATAAAGTCAGACGTGTTGAAGGATGAAGAAATTTTGCAGAGCTATGGAAAGCTCCCCTGAAAAGCCAGTTCAGGAAGAGCCTGAGCTGTTTTGTGCTTCTAGGCCTGAAGATGCTCAGGATCTTTCCCAGATGCTCAGCAGGCAGTAGGATTGTGCCTGAATCTGGCTCTGGAAATGCCAGTGCCTCAACTGAGAGCTGTGGCAATGATTTCCATTGCATGGAGAGGGGCCACAGTCCTGCAAGAGTCTTTCAGCAGAGCAAACAGCAGCCTGGAGGGTGGGCAGTGCTGCATCTGTACCACTGCATGCTCATCCTTCACCGTAATGCAGAGCTGCCCCCAAAGCTGCCATGGATCACTTTTTAGATTTCTCCTGTTGGATATATTTTGGAGAAGTTGTTCTAGGTGGCATTTGATGGAGATCCTGTAAGAAGCAGCCATTTGCCTGCTGTGATATCCTTACAACTAATCCTAACTTCTCATTGCCTTTGGTTTTATTTTGGTTTTTTTATCCATTTGTTTGATTGGTTCGTTTGGGTTTGTTTGTTTGTGTTTTTGTCTCTTTTGGTTTGAGATTTTTTCCTTTTTTATAAAGGACTGGTGAAGTTGGCACAGCCCAACTCCAGAAGATGTAAACCAGGCTTGACTTTCCAGAAATGACTTTTGGCTGGCTTTAGCTGCATTCCCCAGGATCAGGATCCCCAGTAGATATTTGCAGGTTTTGCTCTGCATCTTCAGCTTGCCCTGACTTTGCTCAGTGTTTCACCAATGGAGAAGACAATGGATATTTTGCCAAACCTCCTTTCAAACAACCAAACTTGTGGCAGCACGACAGAAAAGAAGAAAATATTCCCCAGTTAGAACAGAGCCAGAGTGCCACCATTTTCCCCTCCACTTTTATTGATTTTCTACATTTAGAGGCAAAGCTTTGTTACCACTGAAGATGAATAGATCACACGGACACAGGTCGAGGTGTGGTGAAAAGAAGAGCCGAGTTTATTTTCCCTCCCAGGATTTATAGGCTTTTGACCACGGCCAGGGATTGGATGGTCAGGATAACACTTTCTCACTGCACTGGCCATGAGAGATGCCCATCACAAGACGTGTAACAGAAAGAATGTACACATATCTATGTTTACAGTTACTGTCTTGGGAAAGTCTCTAGAAAACTATGTTAGCAAGCTCAGAAGCTGAGTTTTCAGGGCGACAAAGCTTCCATCTCTCACTTCCTGATGCTCTTTGCTACCCTTTAGCCTTCACCCCCACGCATCGGACTGCTGTCCATGTGGGGCTGGGGATGCTCAGCCTGGAAAGAGAAGGTGCTGGGGAGGCCTCCCTGCAGCTCTAGGAAAGATGGGCACCGAGAGGAGAAGCCTTTCAACTGCAGGAGTGAGATTGAAGTTGCATCTAATGAAGCTGCTCTTTTCCACTCAGGCTGCTGGGGCACTGGCCCAGGCTGTGCACACAGGCTGGGGATGCTCCATCCTTGGCAACATCCAAGGCCAGCTGGGAGCAGGGCTCTGAGCAACCTGTTCTGGGGGAAGATTGCTCAGCTTGGAACAAGATGGTCTTTAGGGTCCCTTCCAAGCCCAGCCACCCAGGGATTCCGTCATTCTATGGTCTCCGTTGTCCTCTTCAGTCTGGGCCTGGGCTCCTGGCACTGATGTCACAGTGCACGCTCCAGCTAGAACTTCCAGCATCCAGCAACGGCCACAACACAACCCTTGGCTCCTTGTGTCAGCACGCTCTTCAGAGTGCTCCAAGGCCACCCCGTCACCTTGCTTGTCACCTGCTCCCTGATACCCCCAGCAGTCCTGAAAGCTCCCCGTTGCTTAGATTTCGATATCCATCCCTGGAGGATGTCTGCATTTCTTCCAAAGAAGGTATGGTACTATACCACGGAGGTGGACACCCCGCAGCTGCCTGGGTGGGCTGGAGCTGTGTGGGATATTGTGGGAAAGGGACCCCACTCTGAGATTTTGCTACCTCTGCAGGCTGTCATGGACAGAGAGGAGGAGATGGAGGTGGATACACTGATTGATTCTGAAGAAGACATGGAAGTGGATGGAGAGGAGATTGAAGAGGAAGAGATGGAGGTGGAAACGGAAGACTATATTGAAGAGATGGATATCGATGTAAAAGACGAGGAGGAGGACATGGTGTTGGGATGAAGACCGATGCCAGCAGTAGAACAGGCAGGTGCTCCCCACGGGCAGAGCGGGTCCTCTGCTGCCAGGCTGGGGCTGGGCTGGGCACTCCCTGCTCAGGGACACGCTAGCCCATGCACTGGATTCTGGTGGCCTTCCCTGGCCTGTCCTCTGCTTGCTTTGGGCCACACAAGCCCTGTTCCAGTGCCTGGGCCACAGCCCCCAGCCCCAGCCAGGCTCACTTCTGGCAGCAGAGTCCCCCTGTGCCAGTGTCCCAGCCTGGCAGCACATGGAACACCCCTCCATGCCTGACTGCACTGACCGTGCTACTTGTTTTTCTTCCAGGACTGAGGCACATCCCAGGCAGAGATGCCACCGTTCTGTATATACGTTTTGGAGTTGTTTTGTTCTCGATAGATGTTTTAGGGATTGTTAAAATTTTCTGTAAATATGTTTCATATCGTTTTCTTAGCTAAGTTCTTAGGTAAATAGGTTCTATACTTTGTTGTTGTTGTTGTTACAAATATTCTGACATTGTAAATATGTTGTGTAGTTCATTCTTGTTCCTTTTCTTCTACAAATAAACATTCTTTGTTTTTCACACCCCAGTTCTCTTTGCATTTTCTTCGGGCACATTTGCAAAGTTGTGCTTTCCACTCGCTCCAGGTTCCCAGGGCTGGATGTCCCGGAGGGAGCTGGCACAGCCACCCCAGCAGTGGCTCCCTGTGCACAGGGGGTCCCACTGACAGAGCTCACCCTCTCCTTGCGGTTTCTCTGGACACACTTGGGAGCTGGAGGAGCAAATCCCAGTGAGCCCTGTCCCATGGCATCCCACATGGGAGCAGGGCTGAGCCTCATCCATGGCTCTTCCCTGTCTAGCCCCAGGGCTAAGGAGGCTGCACTGGGCTGCGGGCAGCCTGCTTCCTGGGCACCCTGAGGGGCTGGAGCCAGCCTGGAGGGAGCCTCAGCACAGGGGCCTCTGGCCTACATGCACCAACATTTCCTTTGCAAACCCCCTCTGTCACCACACTCTGCTACAAGCACAACATCAATTGTTCCTCCTACTTCAAGGGGAGACATTCATTGGCACAAATTTGTCCCTTGGACTTTCTAGCACAGCAAATGTCAGCGCTTGGAATCCCTGTTCTGCACTCCCAAAGCTGGTCACACTTCAGGCCCTTTGTACACCCATTTCCTGATGTGCATCTCACAGTGAGGTGAGATGTGAGCTCTCAGCACACTCAGGACACCTTCCCCTAGACCAGCTTGCTCCAAGCCCCATCCAACCTGGCCTTCAACCCTTCCAAGGGTGAGACAATCACAGACCTGTACTATTCCTCCCACATCGAAAATCATACCAAACTTAGCAGCCTCAGAGATAGATTTCTATTAAATATCTACATTTTTCTAGGAAAGAAATATGGCAAAACTTGTTTGCATCTGACTTCGCAAAATCAACACGAGCTCTTCAGAAAGGGGTGATGCCCACTTTTCTTATTTTTCCCCATTTGGTGGAACATTTGCATTCTGTTGTTGTTTGGAGCAGTATTTTAATGTATCTGGCTGAGGCTGCTTCAAATAGTCCAGCGAGATACCAGGGGGTGAGGGGTGGAGAACTGAGCTCTTACACATCCAGTACTTCTCTTGTTGGAAGTCTTCAATCCCACCTCTCTGCTGGGATGAAATAGGTGCTACTCATCCAACTTCTAAATTATCATGCATCAAGCTGACACTATTTCAAGACTAAAAAATAAAAAAGCCAATTTAAACAAACCTCTGCTCCTTTCCATGTTCTCTGTTCCAGAGTTTATGACAGAAGACAGGAGAGAAAGATTGTTCAGGGAACAATGTTTTCAGGACTCTAAAAAGAACTGAAAATCCGCTCTGCCACACTCTCAGCTGCTGCAGCCCCAAAAAGCACTGGCTCTTTTTGCTCACAGACTCACAATTGTGGTGGCATTTCTACCATGCCACAGGACAGCGATTTTTTTCTTTTTCTCCTGGAAATACCTACAGCACTTCTGCGTAGCAAGGCAAACATGAGCCTCTTTTAGTGGCCCTTGAAACTGGACATGTGAAATGAGCTACACAAAGCCAAAGGCCAGCTGAACCTGGGATCTCTGAATGGCTCTTCACATTCTTCCCAGGAAGATGAATGGCAATCACTATTTTGGCAGGGAAACTGCATCAGCTGGCAATTTGGTGTAGGAAATGTGCTTTCTGCTCCTCTCAGAGCCAAAACTCCTACCCATTTCTTGCAAGTCCTTCTTAGATAAGGACCACGTTCAGCTGAGCGACAGTGAAGCCAAATGGCAATGCAGGAATCAATTGTCCTGTACACAATCTCCTCCATCCACGTGCAAGGTTACTCAGGGGCACACAGGAGGAAGGAAGGAAGCCAAATGCATCATTGGACATAAAGTCAGACGTGTTGAAGGATGAAGAAATTTTGCAGAGCTATGGAAAGCTCCCCTGAAAAGCCAGTTCAGGAAGAGCCTGAGCTGTTTTGTGCTTCTAGGCCTGAAGATGCTCAGGATCTTTCCCAGATGCTCAGCAGGCAGTAGGATTGTGCCTGAATCTGGCTCTGGAAATGCCAGTGCCTCAACTGAGAGCTGTGGCAATGATTTCCATTGCATGGAGAGGGGCCACAGTCCTGCAAGAGTCTTTCAGCAGAGCAAACAGCAGCCTGGAGGGTGGGCAGTGCTGCATCTGTACCACTGCATGCTCATCCTTCACCGTAATGCAGAGCTGCCCCCAAAGCTGCCATGGATCACTTTTTAGATTTCTCCTCTTGGATATATTTTGGAGAAGTTGTTCTAGGTGGCATTTGATGGAGATCCTGTAAGAAGCAGCCATTTGCCTGCTGTGATATCCTTACAACTAATCCTAACTTCTCATTGCCTTTGGTTTTATTTTGGTTTTTTTATCCATTTGTTTGATTGGTTCGTTTGGGTTTGTTTGTTTGTGTTTTTGTCTCTTTTGGTTTGAGATTTTTTCCTTTTTTATAAAGGACTGGTGAAGTTGGCACAGCCCAACTCCAGAAGATGTAAACCAGGCTTGACTTTCCAGAAATGACTTTTGGCTGGCTTTAGCTGCATTCCCCAGGATCAGGATCCCCAGTAGATATTTGCAGGTTTTGCTCTGCATCTTCAGCTTGCCCTGACTTTGCTCAGTGTTTCACCAATGGAGAAGACAATGGATATTTTGCCAAACCTCCTTTCAAACAACCAAACTTGTGGCAGCACGACAGAAAAGAAGAAAATATTCCCCAGTTAGAACAGAGCCAGAGTGCCACCATTTTCCCCTCCACTTTTATTGATTTTCTACATTTAGAGGCAAAGCTTTGTTACCACTGAAGATGAATAGATCACACGGACACAGGTCGAGGTGTGGTGAAAAGAAGAGCCGAGTTTATTTTCCCTCCCAGGATTTATAGGCTTTTGACCACGGCCAGGGATTGGATGGTCAGGATAACACTTTCTCACTGCACTGGCCATGAGAGATGCCCATCACAAGACGTGTAACAGAAAGAATGTACACATATCTATGTTTACAGTTACTGTCTTGGGAAAGTCTCTAGAAAACTATGTTAGCAAGCTCAGAAGCTGAGTTTTCAGGGCGACAAAGCTTCCATCTCTCACTTCCTGATGCTCTTTGCTACCCTTTAGCCTTCACCCCCACGCATCGGACTGCTGTCCATGTGGGGCTGGGGATGCTCAGCCTGGAAAGAGAAGGTGCTGGGGAGGCCTCCCTGCAGCTCTAGGAAAGATGGGCACCGAGAGGAGAAGCCTTTCAACTGCAGGAGTGAGATTGAAGTTGCATCTAATGAAGCTGCTCTTTTCCACTCAGGCTGCTGGGGCACTGGCCCAGGCTGTGCACACAGGCTGGGGATGCTCCATCCTTGGCAACATCCAAGGCCAGCTGGGAGCAGGGCTCTGAGCAACCTGTTCTGGGGGAAGATTGCTCAGCTTGGAACAAGATGGTCTTTAGGGTCCCTTCCAAGCCCAGCCACCCAGGGATTCCGTCATTCTATGGTCTCCGTTGTCCTCTTCAGTCTGGGCCTGGGCTCCTGGCACTGATGTCACAGTGCACGCTCCAGCTAGAACTTCCAGCATCCAGCAACGGCCACAACACAACCCTTGGCTCCTTGTGTCAGCACGCTCTTCAGAGTGCTCCAAGGCCACCCCGTCACCTTGCTTGTCACCTGCTCCCTGATACCCCCAGCAGTCCTGAAAGCTCCCCGTTGCTTAGATTTCGATATCCATCCCTGGAGGATGTCTGCATTTCTTCCAAAGAAGGTATGGTACTATACCACGGAGGTGGACACCCCGCAGCTGCCTGGGTGGGCTGGAGCTGTGTGGGATATTGTGGGAAAGGGACCCCACTCTGAGATTTTGCTACCTCTGCAGGCTGTCATGGACAGAGAGGAGGAGATGGAGGTGGATACACTGATTGATTCTGAAGAAGACATGGAAGTGGATGGAGAGGAGATTGAAGAGGAAGAGATGGAGGTGGAAACGGAAGACTATATTGAAGAGATGGATATCGATGTAAAAGACGAGGAGGAGGACATGGTGTTGGGATGAAGACCGATGCCAGCAGTAGAACAGGCAGGTGCTCCCCACGGGCAGAGCGGGTCCTCTGCTGCCAGGCTGGGGCTGGGCTGGGCACTCCCTGCTCAGGGACACGCTAGCCCATGCACTGGATTCTGGTGGCCTTCCCTGGCCTGTCCTCTGCTTGCTTTGGGCCACACAAGCCCTGTTCCAGTGCCTGGGCCACAGCCCCCAGCCCCAGCCAGGCTCACTTCTGGCAGCAGAGTCCCCCTGTGCCAGTGTCCCAGCCTGGCAGCACATGGAACACCCCTCCATGCCTGACTGCACTGACCGTGCTACTTGTTTTTCTTCCAGGACTGAGGCACATCCCAGGCAGAGATGCCACCGTTCTGTATATACGTTTTGGAGTTGTTTTGTTCTCGATAGATGTTTTAGGGATTGTTAAAATTTTCTGTAAATATGTTTCATATCGTTTTCTTAGCTAAGTTCTTAGGTAAATAGGTTCTATACTTTGTTGTTGTTGTTGTTACAAATATTCTGACATTGTAAATATGTTGTGTAGTTCATTCTTGTTCCTTTTCTTCTACAAATAAACATTCTTTGTTTTTCACACCCCAGTTCTCTTTGCATTTTCTTCGGGCACATTTGCAAAGTTGTGCTTTCCACTCGCTCCAGGTTCCCAGGGCTGGATGTCCCGGAGGGAGCTGGCACAGCCACCCCAGCAGTGGCTCCCTGTGCACAGGGGGTCCCACTGACAGAGCTCACCCTCTCCTTGCGGTTTCTCTGGACACACTTGGGAGCTGGAGGAGCAAATCCCAGTGAGCCCTGTCCCATGGCATCCCACATGGGAGCAGGGCTGAGCCTCATCCATGGCTCTTCCCTGTCTAGCCCCAGGGCTAAGGAGGCTGCACTGGGCTGCGGGCAGCCTGCTTCCTGGGCACCCTGAGGGGCTGGAGCCAGCCTGGAGGGAGCCTCAGCACAGGGGCCTCTGGCCTACATGCACCAACATTTCCTTTGCAAACCCCCTCTGTCACCACACTCTGCTACAAGCACAACATCAATTGTTCCTCCTACTTCAAGGGGAGACATTCATTGGCACAAATTTGTCCCTTGGACTTTCTAGCACAGCAAATGTCAGCGCTTGGAATCCCTGTTCTGCACTCCCAAAGCTGGTCACACTTCAGGCCCTTTGTACACCCATTTCCTGATGTGCATCTCACAGTGAGGTGAGATGTGAGCTCTCAGCACACTCAGGACACCTTCCCCTAGACCAGCTTGCTCCAAGCCCCATCCAACCTGGCCTTCAACCCTTCCAAGGGTGAGACAATCACAGACCTGTACTATTCCTCCCACATCGAAAATCATACCAAACTTAGCAGCCTCAGAGATAGATTTCTATTAAATATCTACATTTTTCTAGGAAAGAAATATGGCAAAACTTGTTTGCATCTGACTTCGCAAAATCAACACGAGCTCTTCAGAAAGGGGTGATGCCCACTTTTCTTATTTTTCCCCATTTGGTGGAACATTTGCATTCTGTTGTTGTTTGGAGCAGTATTTTAATGTATCTGGCTGAGGCTGCTTCAAATAGTCCAGCGAGATACCAGGGGGTGAGGGGTGGAGAACTGAGCTCTTACACATCCAGTACTTCTCTTGTTGGAAGTCTTCAATCCCACCTCTCTGCTGGGATGAAATAGGTGCTACTCATCCAACTTCTAAATTATCATGCATCAAGCTGACACTATTTCAAGACTAAAAAATAAAAAAGCCAATTTAAACAAACCTCTGCTCCTTTCCATGTTCTCTGTTCCAGAGTTTATGACAGAAGACAGGAGAGAAAGATTGTTCAGGGAACAATGTTTTCAGGACTCTAAAAAGAACTGAAAATCCGCTCTGCCACACTCTCAGCTGCTGCAGCCCCAAAAAGCACTGGCTCTTTTTGCTCACAGACTCACAATTGTGGTGGCATTTCTACCATGCCACAGGACAGCGATTTTTTTCTTTTTCTCCTGGAAATACCTACAGCACTTCTGCGTAGCAAGGCAAACATGAGCCTCTTTTAGTGGCCCTTGAAACTGGACATGTGAAATGAGCTACACAAAGCCAAAGGCCAGCTGAACCTGGGATCTCTGAATGGCTCTTCACATTCTTCCCAGGAAGATGAATGGCAATCACTATTTTGGCAGGGAAACTGCATCAGCTGGCAATTTGGTGTAGGAAATGTGCTTTCTGCTCCTCTCAGAGCCAAAACTCCTACCCATTTCTTGCAAGTCCTTCTTAGATAAGGACCACGTTCAGCTGAGCGACAGTGAAGCCAAATGGCAATGCAGGAATCAATTGTCCTGTACACAATCTCCTCCATCCACGTGCAAGGTTACTCAGGGGCACACAGGAGGAAGGAAGGAAGCCAAATGCATCATTGGACATAAAGTCAGACGTGTTGAAGGATGAAGAAATTTTGCAGAGCTATGGAAAGCTCCCCTGAAAAGCCAGTTCAGGAAGAGCCTGAGCTGTTTTGTGCTTCTAGGCCTGAAGATGCTCAGGATCTTTCCCAGATGCTCAGCAGGCAGTAGGATTGTGCCTGAATCTGGCTCTGGAAATGCCAGTGCCTCAACTGAGAGCTGTGGCAATGATTTCCATTGCATGGAGAGGGGCCACAGTCCTGCAAGAGTCTTTCAGCAGAGCAAACAGCAGCCTGGAGGGTGGGCAGTGCTGCATCTGTACCACTGCATGCTCATCCTTCACCGTAATGCAGAGCTGCCCCCAAAGCTGCCATGGATCACTTTTTAGATTTCTCCTGTTGGATATATTTTGGAGAAGTTGTTCTAGGTGGCATTTGATGGAGATCCTGTAAGAAGCAGCCATTTGCCTGCTGTGATATCCTTACAACTAATCCTAACTTCTCATTGCCTTTGGTTTTATTTTGGTTTTTTTATCCATTTGTTTGATTGGTTCGTTTGGGTTTGTTTGTTTGTGTTTTTGTCTCTTTTGGTTTGAGATTTTTTCCTTTTTTATAAAGGACTGGTGAAGTTGGCACAGCCCAACTCCAGAAGATGTAAACCAGGCTTGACTTTCCAGAAATGACTTTTGGCTGGCTTTAGCTGCATTCCCCAGGATCAGGATCCCCAGTAGATATTTGCAGGTTTTGCTCTGCATCTTCAGCTTGCCCTGACTTTGCTCAGTGTTTCACCAATGGAGAAGACAATGGATATTTTGCCAAACCTCCTTTCAAACAACCAAACTTGTGGCAGCACGACAGAAAAGAAGAAAATATTCCCCAGTTAGAACAGAGCCAGAGTGCCACCATTTTCCCCTCCACTTTTATTGATTTTCTACATTTAGAGGCAAAGCTTTGTTACCACTGAAGATGAATAGATCACACGGACACAGGTCGAGGTGTGGTGAAAAGAAGAGCCGAGTTTATTTTCCCTCCCAGGATTTATAGGCTTTTGACCACGGCCAGGGATTGGATGGTCAGGATAACACTTTCTCACTGCACTGGCCATGAGAGATGCCCATCACAAGACGTGTAACAGAAAGAATGTACGCATATCTATGTTTACAGTTACTGTCTTGGGAAAGTCTCTAGAAAACTATGTTAGCAAGCTCAGAAGCTGAGTTTTCAGGGCGACAAAGCTTCCATCTCTCACTTCCTGATGCTCTTTGCTACCCTTTAGCCTTCACCCCCACGCATCGGACTGCTGTCCATGTGGGGCTGGGGATGCTCAGCCTGGAAAGAGAAGGTGCTGGGGAGGCCTCCCTGCAGCTCTAGGAAAGATGGGCACCGAGAGGAGAAGCCTTTCAACTGCAGAAGTGAGATTGAAGTTGCATCTAATGAAGCTGCTCTTTTCCACTCAGGCTGCTGGGGCACTGGCCCAGGCTGTGCACACAGGCTGGGGATGCTCCATCCTTGGCAACATCCAAGGCCAGCTGGGAGCAGGGCTCTGAGCAACCTGTTCTGGGGGAAGATTGCTCAGCTTGGAACAAGATGGTCTTTAGGGTCCCTTCCAAGCCCAGCCACCCAGGGATTCCGTCATTCTATGGTCTCCGTTGTCCTCTTCAGTCTGGGCCTGGGCTCCTGGCACTGATGTCACAGTGCACGCTCCAGCTAGAACTTCCAGCATCCAGCAACGGCCACAACACAACCCTTGGCTCCTTGTGTCAGCACGCTCTTCAGAGTGCTCCAAGGCCACCCCGTCACCTTGCTTGTCACCTGCTCCCTGATACCCCCAGCAGTCCTGAAAGCTCCCCGTTGCTTAGATTTCGATATCCATCCCTGGAGGATGTCTGCATTTCTTCCAAAGAAGGTATGGTACTATACCACGGAGGTGGACACCCCGCAGCTGCCTGGGTGGGCTGGAGCTGTGTGGGATATTGTGGGAAAGGGACCCCACTCTGAGATTTTGCTACCTCTGCAGGCTGTCATGGACAGAGAGGAGGAGATGGAGGTGGATACACTGATTGATTCTGAAGAAGACATGGAAGTGGATGGAGAGGAGATTGAAGAGGAAGAGATGGAGGTGGAAACGGAAGACTATATTGAAGAGATGGATATCGATGTAAAAGACGAGGAGGAGGACATGGTGTTGGGATGAAGACCGATGCCAGCAGTAGAACAGGCAGGTGTTCCCCACGGGCAGAGCGGGTCCCCTGCTGCCAGGCTGGGGCTGGGCTGGGCACTCCCTGCTCAGGGACACGCTAGCCCATGCACTGGATTCTGGTGGCCTTCCCTGGCCTGTCCTCTGCTTGCTTTGGGCCACACAAGCCCTGTTCCAGTGCCTGGGCCACAGCCCCCAGCCCCAGCCAGGCTCACTTCTGGCAGCAGAGTCCCCCTGTGCCAGTGTCCCAGCCTGGCAGCACATGGAACACCCCTCCATGCCTGACTGCACTGACCGTGCTACTTGTTTTTCTTCCAGGACTGAGGCACATCCCAGGCAGAGATGCCACCGTTCTGTATATACGTTTTGGAGTTGTTTTGTTCTCGATAGATGTTTTAGGGATTGTTAAAATTTTCTGTAAATATGTTTCATATCGTTTTCTTAGCTAAGTTCTTAGGTAAATAGGTTCTATACTTTGTTGTTGTTGTTGTTACAAATATTCTGACATTGTAAATATGTTGTGTAGTTCATTCTTGTTCCTTTTCTTCTACAAATAAACATTCTTTGTTTTTCACACCCCAGTTCTCTTTGCATTTTCTTCGGGCACATTTGCAAAGTTGTGCTTTCCACTCGCTCCAGGTTCCCAGGGCTGGATGTCCCGGAGGGAGCTGGCACAGCCACCCCAGCAGTGGCTCCCTGTGCACAGGGGGTCCCACTGACAGAGCTCACCCTCTCCTTGCGGTTTCTCTGGACACACTTGGGAGCTGGAGGAGCAAATCCCAGTGAGCCCTGTCCCATGGCATCCCACATGGGAGCAGGGCTGAGCCTCATCCATGGCTCTTCCCTGTCTAGCCCCAGGGCTAAGGAGGCTGCACTGGGCTGCGGGCAGCCTGCTTCCTGGGCACCCTGAGGGGCTGGAGCCAGCCTGGAGGGAGCCTCAGCACAGGGGCCTCTGGCCTACATGCACCAACATTTCCTTTGCAAACCCCCTCTGTCACCACACTCTGCTACAAGCACAACATCAATTGTTCCTCCTACTTCAAGGGGAGACATTCATTGGCACAAATTTGTCCCTTGGACTTTCTAGCACAGCAAATGTCAGCGCTTGGAATCCCTGTTCTGCACTCCCAAAGCTGGTCACACTTCAGGCCCTTTGTACACCCATTTCCTGATGTGCATCTCACAGTGAGGTGAGATGTGAGCTCTCAGCACACTCAGGACACCTTCCCCTAGACCAGCTTGCTCCAAGCCCCATCCAACCTGGCCTTCAACCCTTCCAAGGGTGAGACAATCACAGACCTGTACTATTCCTCCCACATCGAAAATCATACCAAACTTAGCAGCCTCAGAGATAGATTTCTATTAAATATCTACATTTTTCTAGGAAAGAAATATGGCAAAACTTGTTTGCATCTGACTTCGCAAAATCAACACGAGCTCTTCAGAAAGGGGTGATGCCCACTTTTCTTATTTTTCCCCATTTGGTGGAACATTTGCATTCTGTTGTTGTTTGGAGCAGTATTTTAATGTATCTGGCTGAGGCTGCTTCAAATAGTCCAGCGAGATACCAGGGGGTGAGGGGTGGAGAACTGAGCTCTTACACATCCAGTACTTCTCTTGTTGGAAGTCTTCAATCCCACCTCTCTGCTGGGATGAAATAGGTGCTACTCATCCAACTTCTAAATTATCATGCATCAAGCTGACACTATTTCAAGACTAAAAAATAAAAAAGCCAATTTAAACAAACCTCTGCTCCTTTCCATGTTCTCTGTTCCAGAGTTTATGACAGAAGACAGGAGAGAAAGATTGTTCAGGGAACAATGTTTTCAGGACTCTAAAAAGAACTGAAAATCCGCTCTGCCACACTCTCAGCTGCTGCAGCCCCAAAAAGCACTGGCTCTCTTTGCTCACAGACTCACAATTGTGGTGGCATTTCTACCATGCCACAGGACAGCGATTTTTTTCTTTTTCTCCTGGAAATACCTACAGCACTTCTGCGTAGCAAGGCAAACATGAGCCTCTTTTAGTGGCCCTTGAAACTGGACATGTGAAATGAGCTACACAAAGCCAAAGGCCAGCTGAACCTGGGATCTCTGAATGGCTCTTCACATTCTTCCCAGGAAGATGAATGGCAATCACTATTTTGGCAGGGAAACTGCATCAGCTGGCAATTTGGTGTAGGAAATGTGCTTTCTGCTCCTCTCAGAGCCAAAACTCCTACCCATTTCTTGCAAGTCCTTCTTAGATAAGGACCACGTTCAGCTGAGCGACAGTGAAGCCAAATGGCAATGCAGGAATCAATTGTCCTGTACACAATCTCCTCCATCCACGTGCAAGGTTACTCAGGGGCACACAGGAGGAAGGAAGGAAGCCAAATGCATCATTGGACATAAAGTCAGACGTGTTGAAGGATGAAGAAATTTTGCAGAGCTATGGAAAGCTCCCCTGAAAAGCCAGTTCAGGAAGAGCCTGAGCTGTTTTGTGCTTCTAGGCCTGAAGATGCTCAGGATCTTTCCCAGATGCTCAGCAGGCAGTAGGATTGTGCCTGAATCTGGCTCTGGAAATGCCAGTGCCTCAACTGAGAGCTGTGGCAATGATTTCCATTGCATGGAGAGGGGCCACAGTCCTGCAAGAGTCTTTCAGCAGAGCAAACAGCAGCCTGGAGGGTGGGCAGTGCTGCATCTGTACCACTGCATGCTCATCCTTCACCGTAATGCAGAGCTGCCCCCAAAGCTGCCATGGATCACTTTTTAGATTTCTCCTGTTGGATATATTTTGGAGAAGTTGTTCTAGGTGGCATTTGATGGAGATCCTGTAAGAAGCAGCCATTTGCCTGCTGTGATATCCTTACAACTAATCCTAACTTCTCATTGCCTTTGGTTTTATTTTGGTTTTTTTATCCATTTGTTTGATTGGTTCGTTTGGGTTTGTTTGTTTGTGTTTTTGTCTCTTTTGGTTTGAGATTTTTTCCTTTTTTATAAAGGACTGGTGAAGTTGGCACAGCCCAACTCCAGAAGATGTAAACCAGGCTTGACTTTCCAGAAATGACTTTTGGCTGGCTTTAGCTGCATTCCCCAGGATCAGGATCCCCAGTAGATATTTGCAGGTTTTGCTCTGCATCTTCAGCTTGCCCTGACTTTGCTCAGTGTTTCACCAATGGAGAAGACAATGGATATTTTGCCAAACCTCCTTTCAAACAACCAAACTTGTGGCAGCACGACAGAAAAGAAGAAAATATTCCCCAGTTAGAACAGAGCCAGAGTGCCACCATTTTCCCCTCCACTTTTATTGATTTTCTACATTTAGAGGCAAAGCTTTGTTACCACTGAAGATGAATAGATCACACGGACACAGGTCGAGGTGTGGTGAAAAGAAGAGCCGAGTTTATTTTCCCTCCCAGGATTTATAGGCTTTTGACCACGGCCAGGGATTGGATGGTCAGGATAACACTTTCTCACTGCACTGGCCATGAGAGATGCCCATCACAAGACGTGTAACAGAAAGAATGTACGCATATCTATGTTTACAGTTACTGTCTTGGGAAAGTCTCTAGAAAACTATGTTAGCAAGCTCAGAAGCTGAGTTTTCAGGGCGACAAAGCTTCCATCTCTCACTTCCTGATGCTCTTTGCTACCCTTTAGCCTTCACCCCCACGCATCGGACTGCTGTCCATGTGGGGCTGGGGATGCTCAGCCTGGAAAGAGAAGGTGCTGGGGAGGCCTCCCTGCAGCTCTAGGAAAGATGGGCACCGAGAGGAGAAGCCTTTCAACTGCAGAAGTGAGATTGAAGTTGCATCTAATGAAGCTGCTCTTTTCCACTCAGGCTGCTGGGGCACTGGCCCAGGCTGTGCACACAGGCTGGGGATGCTCCATCCTTGGCAACATCCAAGGCCAGCTGGGAGCAGGGCTCTGAGCAACCTGTTCTGGGGGAAGATTGCTCAGCTTGGAACAAGATGGTCTTTAGGGTCCCTTCCAAGCCCAGCCACCCAGGGATTCCGTCATTCTATGGTCTCCGTTGTCCTCTTCAGTCTGGGCCTGGGCTCCTGGCACTGATGTCACAGTGCACGCTCCAGCTAGAACTTCCAGCATCCAGCAACGGCCACAACACAACCCTTGGCTCCTTGTGTCAGCACGCTCTTCAGAGTGCTCCAAGGCCACCCCGTCACCTTGCTTGTCACCTGCTCCCTGATACCCCCAGCAGTCCTGAAAGCTCCCCGTTGCTTAGATTTCGATATCCATCCCTGGAGGATGTCTGCATTTCTTCCAAAGAAGGTATGGTACTATACCACGGAGGTGGACACCCCGCAGCTGCCTGGGTGGGCTGGAGCTGTGTGGGATATTGTGGGAAAGGGACCCCACTCTGAGATTTTGCTACCTCTGCAGGCTGTCATGGACAGAGAGGAGGAGATGGAGGTGGATACACTGATTGATTCTGAAGAAGACATGGAAGTGGATGGAGAGGAGATTGAAGAGGAAGAGATGGAGGTGGAAACGGAAGACTATATTGAAGAGATGGATATCGATGTAAAAGACGAGGAGGAGGACATGGTGTTGGGATGAAGACCGATGCCAGCAGTAGAACAGGCAGGTGTTCCCCACGGGCAGAGCGGGTCCCCTGCTGCCAGGCTGGGGCTGGGCTGGGCACTCCCTGCTCAGGGACACGCTAGCCCATGCACTGGATTCTGGTGGCCTTCCCTGGCCTGTCCTCTGCTTGCTTTGGGCCACACAAGCCCTGTTCCAGTGCCTGGGCCACAGCCCCCAGCCCCAGCCAGGCTCACTTCTGGCAGCAGAGTCCCCCTGTGCCAGTGTCCCAGCCTGGCAGCACATGGAACACCCCTCCATGCCTGACTGCACTGACCGTGCTACTTGTTTTTCTTCCAGGACTGAGGCACATCCCAGGCAGAGATGCCACCGTTCTGTATATACGTTTTGGAGTTGTTTTGTTCTCGATAGATGTTTTAGGGATTGTTAAAATTTTCTGTAAATATGTTTCATATCGTTTTCTTAGCTAAGTTCTTAGGTAAATAGGTTCTATACTTTGTTGTTGTTGTTGTTACAAATATTCTGACATTGTAAATATGTTGTGTAGTTCATTCTTGTTCCTTTTCTTCTACAAATAAACATTCTTTGTTTTTCACACCCCAGTTCTCTTTGCATTTTCTTCGGGCACATTTGCAAAGTTGTGTTTTCCACTCGCTCCAGGTTCCCAGGGCTGGATGTCCCGGAGGGAGCTGGCACAGCCACCCCAGCAGTGGCTCCCTGTGCACAGGGGGTCCCACTGACAGAGCTCACCCTCTCCTTGCGGTTTCTCTGGACACACTTGGGAGCTGGAGGAGCAAATCCCAGTGAGCCCTGTCCCATGGCATCCCACATGGGAGCAGGGCTGAGCCTCATCCATGGCTCTTCCCTGTCTAGCCCCAGGGCTAAGGAGGCTGCACTGGGCTGCGGGCAGCCTGCTTCCTGGGCACCCTGAGGGGCTGGAGCCAGCCTGGAGGGAGCCTCAGCACAGGGGCCTCTGGCCTACATGCACCAACATTTCCTTTGCAAACCCCCTCTGTCACCACACTCTGCTACAAGCACAACATCAATTGTTCCTCCTACTTCAAGGGGAGACATTCATTGGCACAAATTTGTCCCTTGGACTTTCTAGCACAGCAAATGTCAGCGCTTGGAATCCCTGTTCTGCACTCCCAAAGCTGGTCACACTTCAGGCCCTTTGTACACCCATTTCCTGATGTGCATCTCACAGTGAGGTGAGATGTGAGCTCTCAGCACACTCAGGACACCTTCCCCTAGACCAGCTTGCTCCAAGCCCCATCCAACCTGGCCTTCAACCCTTCCAAGGGTGAGACAATCACAGACCTGTACTATTCCTCCCACATCGAAAATCATACCAAACTTAGCAGCCTCAGAGATAGATTTCTATTAAATATCTACATTTTTCTAGGAAAGAAATATGGCAAAACTTGTTTGCATCTGACTTCGCAAAATCAACACGAGCTCTTCAGAAAGGGGTGATGCCCACTTTTCTTATTTTTCCCCATTTGGTGGAACATTTGCATTCTGTTGTTGTTTGGAGCAGTATTTTAATGTATCTGGCTGAGGCTGCTTCAAATAGTCCAGCGAGATACCAGGGGGTGAGGGGTGGAGAACTGAGCTCTTACACATCCAGTACTTCTCTTGTTGGAAGTCTTCAATCCCACCTCTCTGCTGGGATGAAATAGGTGCTACTCATCCAACTTCTAAATTATCATGCATCAAGCTGACACTATTTCAAGACTAAAAAATAAAAAAGCCAATTTAAACAAACCTCTGCTCCTTTCCATGTTCTCTGTTCCAGAGTTTATGACAGAAGACAGGAGAGAAAGATTGTTCAGGGAACAATGTTTTCAGGACTCTAAAAAGAACTGAAAATCCGCTCTGCCACACTCTCAGCTGCTGCAGCCCCAAAAAGCACTGGCTCTCTTTGCTCACAGACTCACAATTGTGGTGGCATTTCTACCATGCCACAGGACAGCGATTTTTTTCTTTTTCTCCTGGAAATACCTACAGCACTTCTGCGTAGCAAGGCAAACATGAGCCTCTTTTAGTGGCCCTTGAAACTGGACATGTGAAATGAGCTACACAAAGCCAAAGGCCAGCTGAACCTGGGATCTCTGAATGGCTCTTCACATTCTTCCCAGGAAGATGAATGGCAATCACTATTTTGGCAGGGAAACTGCATCAGCTGGCAATTTGGTGTAGGAAATGTGCTTTCTGCTCCTCTCAGAGCCAAAACTCCTACCCATTTCTTGCAAGTCCTTCTTAGATAAGGACCACGTTCAGCTGAGCGACAGTGAAGCCAAATGGCAATGCAGGAATCAATTGTCCTGTACACAATCTCCTCCATCCACGTGCAAGGTTACTCAGGGGCACACAGGAGGAAGGAAGGAAGCCAAATGCATCATTGGACATAAAGTCAGACGTGTTGAAGGATGAAGAAATTTTGCAGAGCTATGGAAAGCTCCCCTGAAAAGCCAGTTCAGGAAGAGCCTGAGCTGTTTTGTGCTTCTAGGCCTGAAGATGCTCAGGATCTTTCCCAGATGCTCAGCAGGCAGTAGGATTGTGCCTGAATCTGGCTCTGGAAATGCCAGTGCCTCAACTGAGAGCTGTGGCAATGATTTCCATTGCATGGAGAGGGGCCACAGTCCTGCAAGAGTCTTTCAGCAGAGCAAACAGCAGCCTGGAGGGTGGGCAGTGCTGCATCTGTACCACTGCATGCTCATCCTTCACCGTAATGCAGAGCTGCCCCCAAAGCTGCCATGGATCACTTTTTAGATTTCTCCTCTTGGATATATTTTGGAGAAGTTGTTCTAGGTGGCATTTGATGGAGATCCTGTAAGAAGCAGCCATTTGCCTGCTGTGATATCCTTACAACTAATCCTAACTTCTCATTGCCTTTGGTTTTATTTTGGTTTTTTTATCCATTTGTTTGATTGGTTCGTTTGGGTTTGTTTGTTTGTGTTTTTGTCTCTTTTGGTTTGAGATTTTTTCCTTTTTTATAAAGGACTGGTGAAGTTGGCACAGCCCAACTCCAGAAGATGTAAACCAGGCTTGACTTTCCAGAAATGACTTTTGGCTGGCTTTAGCTGCATTCCCCAGGATCAGGATCCCCAGTAGATATTTGCAGGTTTTGCTCTGCATCTTCAGCTTGCCCTGACTTTGCTCAGTGTTTCACCAATGGAGAAGACAATGGATATTTTGCCAAACCTCCTTTCAAACAACCAAACTTGTGGCAGCACGACAGAAAAGAAGAAAATATTCCCCAGTTAGAACAGAGCCAGAGTGCCACCATTTTCCCCTCCACTTTTATTGATTTTCTACATTTAGAGGCAAAGCTTTGTTACCACTGAAGATGAATAGATCACACGGACACAGGTCGAGGTGTGGTGAAAAGAAGAGCCGAGTTTATTTTCCCTCCCAGGATTTATAGGCTTTTGACCACGGCCAGGGATTGGATGGTCAGGATAACACTTTCTCACTGCACTGGCCATGAGAGATGCCCATCACAAGACGTGTAACAGAAAGAATGTACGCATATCTATGTTTACAGTTACTGTCTTGGGAAAGTCTCTAGAAAACTATGTTAGCAAGCTCAGAAGCTGAGTTTTCAGGGCGACAAAGCTTCCATCTCTCACTTCCTGATGCTCTTTGCTACCCTTTAGCCTTCACCCCCACGCATCGGACTGCTGTCCATGTGGGGCTGGGGATGCTCAGCCTGGAAAGAGAAGGTGCTGGGGAGGCCTCCCTGCAGCTCTAGGAAAGATGGGCACCGAGAGGAGAAGCCTTTCAACTGCAGGAGTGAGATTGAAGTTGCATCTAATGAAGCTGCTCTTTTCCACTCAGGCTGCTGGGGCACTGGCCCAGGCTGTGCACACAGGCTGGGGATGCTCCATCCTTGGCAACATCCAAGGCCAGCTGGGAGCAGGGCTCTGAGCAACCTGTTCTGGGGGAAGATTGCTCAGCTTGGAACAAGATGGTCTTTAGGGTCCCTTCCAAGCCCAGCCACCCAGGGATTCCGTCATTCTATGGTCTCCGTTGTCCTCTTCAGTCTGGGCCTGGGCTCCTGGCACTGATGTCACAGTGCACGCTCCAGCTAGAACTTCCAGCATCCAGCAACGGCCACAACACAACCCTTGGCTCCTTGTGTCAGCACGCTCTTCAGAGTGCTCCAAGGCCACCCCGTCACCTTGCTTGTCACCTGCTCCCTGATACCCCCAGCAGTCCTGAAAGCTCCCCGTTGCTTAGATTTCGATATCCATCCCTGGAGGATGTCTGCATTTCTTCCAAAGAAGGTATGGTACTATACCACGGAGGTGGACACCCCGCAGCTGCCTGGGTGGGCTGGAGCTGTGTGGGATATTGTGGGAAAGGGACCCCACTCTGAGATTTTGCTACCTCTGCAGGCTGTCATGGACAGAGAGGAGGAGATGGAGGTGGATACACTGATTGATTCTGAAGAAGACATGGAAGTGGATGGAGAGGAGATTGAAGAGGAAGAGATGGAGGTGGAAACGGAAGACCATATTGAAGAGATGGATATCGATGTAAAAGATGAGGAGGAGGACATGGTGTTGGGATGAAGACCGATGCCAGCAGTAGAACAGGCAGGTGTTCCCCACGGGCAGAGCGGGTCCCCTGCTGCCAGGCTGGGCCTGGGCTGGGCACTCCCTGCTCAGGGACACGCTAGCCCATGCACTGGATTCTGGTGGCCTTCCCTGGCCTGTCCTCTGCTTGCTTTGGGCCACACAAGCCCTGTTCCAGTGCCTGGGCCACAGCCCCCAGCCCCAGCCAGGCTCACTTCTGGCAGCAGAGTCCCCCTGTGCCAGTGTCCCAGCCCGGGAGCACATGGAACACCCCTCCATGCCTGACTGCACTGACCGTGCTACTTGTTTTTCTTCCAGGACTGAGGCACATCCCAGGCAGAGATGCCACCCATCTGTATATACGTTTTGGAGTTGTTTTGTTCTCGATAGATGTTTTAGGGATTGTTAAAATTTTCTGTAAATATGTTTCATATCGTTTTCTTAGCTAAGTTCTTAGGTAAATAGGTTCTATACTTTGTTGTTGTTGTTGTTACAAATATTCTGACATTGTAAATATGTTGTGTAGTTCATTCTTGTTCCTTTTCTTCTACAAATAAACATTCTTTGTTTTTCACACCCCAGTTCTCTTTGCATTTTCTTCGGGCACATTTGCAAAGTTGTGCTTTCCACTCGCTCCAGGTTCCCAGGGCTGGATGTCCCGGAGGGAGCTGGCACAGCCACCCCAGCAGTGGCTCCCTGTGCACAGGGGGTCCCACTGACAGAGCTCACCCTCTCCTTGCGGTTTCTCTGGACACACTTGGGAGCTGGAGGAGCAAATCCCAGTGAGCCCTGTCCCATGGCATCCCACATGGGAGCAGGGCTGAGCCTCATCCATGGCTCTTCCCTGTCTAGCCCCAGGGCTAAGGAGGCTGCACTGGGCTGCGGGCAGCCTGCTTCCTGGGCACCCTGAGGGGCTGGAGCCAGCCTGGAGGGAGCCTCAGCACAGGGGCCTCTGGCCTACATGCACCAACATTTCCTTTGCAAACCCCCTCTGTCACCACACTCTGCTACAAGCACAACATCAATTGTTCCTCCTACTTCAAGGGGAGACCTTAATTGGCACAAATTTGTCCCTTGGACTTTCTAGCACAGCAAATGGCAGCGCTTGCAATCCCTCTTCTGCACTCCCAAAGCTGGTCACACTTCAGGCCCTTTGTACACCCATTTCCTGATGTGCATCTCACAGTGAGGTGAGATGTGAGCTCTCAGCACACTCAGGACACCTTCCCCTAGACCAGCTTGCTCCAAGCCCCATCCAACCTGGCCTTCAACCCTTCCAAGGGTGAGACAATCACAGACCTGTACTATTCCTCCCACATCGAAAATCATACCAAACTTAGCAGCCTCAGAGATAGATTTCTATTAAATATCTACATTTTTCTAGGAAAGAAATATGGCAAAACTTGTTTGCATCTGACTTCGCAAAATCAACACGAGCTCTTCAGAAAGGGGTGATGCCCACTTTTCTTATTTTTGCCCATTTGGTGGAACATTTGCATTCTGTTGTTGTTTGGAGCAGTATTTTAATGTATCTGGCTGAGGCTGCTTCAAATAGTCCAGCGAGATACCAGGGTGTGAGGGGTGGAGAACTGAGCTCTTACACATCCAGTACTTCTCTTGTTGGAAGTCTTCAATCCCACCTCTCTGCTGGGATGAAATAGGTGCTACTCATCCAACTTCTAAATTATCATGCATCAAGCTGACACTATTTCAAGACTAAAAAATAAAAAAGCCAATTTAAACAAACCTCTGCTCCTTTCCATGTTCTCTGTTCCAGAGTTTATGACAGAAGACAGGAGAGAAAGATTGTTCAGGGAACAATGTTTTCAGGACTCTAAAAAGAACTGAAAATCCGCTCTGCCACACTCTCAGCTGCTGCAGCCCCAAAAAGCACTGGCTCTCTTTGCTCACAGACTCACAATTGTGGTGGCATTTCTACCATGCCACAGGACAGCGATTTTTTTCTTTTTCTCCTGGAAATACCTACAGCACTTCTGCGTAGCAAGGCAAACATGAGCCTCTTTTAGTGGCCCTTGAAACTGGACATGTGAAATGAGCTACACAAAGCCAAAGGCCAGCTGAACCTGGGATCTCTGAATGGCTCTTCACATTCTTCCCAGGAAGATGAATGGCAATCACTATTTTGGCAGGGAAACTGCATCAGCTGGCAATTTGGTGTAGGAAATGTGCTTTCTGCTCCTCTCAGAGCCAAAACTCCTACCCATTTCTTGCAAGTCCTTCTTAGATAAGGACCACGTTCAGCTGAGCGACAGTGAAGCCAAATGGCAATGCAGGAATCAATTGTCCTGTACACAATCTCCTCCATCCACGTGCAAGGTTACTCAGGGGCACACAGGAGGAAGGAAGGAAGCCAAATGCATCATTGGACATAAAGTCAGACGTGTTGAAGGATGAAGAAATTTTGCAGAGCTATGGAAAGCTCCCCTGAAAAGCCAGTTCAGGAAGAGCCTGAGCTGTTTTGTGCTTCTAGGCCTGAAGATGCTCAGGATCTTTCCCAGATGCTCAGCAGGCAGTAGGATTGTGCCTGAATCTGGCTCTGGAAATGCCAGTGCCTCAACTGAGAGCTGTGGCAATGATTTCCATTGCATGGAGAGGGGCCACAGTCCTGCAAGAGTCTTTCAGCAGAGCAAACAGCAGCCTGGAGGGTGGGCAGTGCTGCATCTGTACCACTGCATGCTCATCCTTCACCGTAATGCAGAGCTGCCCCCAAAGCTGCCATGGATCACTTTTTAGATTTCTCCTCTTGGATATATTTTGGAGAAGTTGTTCTAGGTGGCATTTGATGGAGATCCTGTAAGAAGCAGCCATTTGCCTGCTGTGATATCCTTACAACTAATCCTAACTTCTCATTGCCTTTGGTTTTATTTTGGTTTTTTTATCCATTTGTTTGATTGGTTCGTTTGGGTTTGTTTGTTTGTGTTTTTGTCTCTTTTGGTTTGAGATTTTTTCCTTTTTTATAAAGGACTGGTGAAGTTGGCACAGCCCAACTCCAGAAGATGTAAACCAGGCTTGACTTTCCAGAAATGACTTTTGGCTGGCTTTAGCTGCATTCCCCAGGATCAGGATCCCCAGTAGATATTTGCAGGTTTTGCTCTGCATCTTCAGCTTGCCCTGACTTTGCTCAGTGTTTCACCAATGGAGAAGACAATGGATATTTTGCCAAACCTCCTTTCAAACAACCAAACTTGTGGCAGCACGACAGAAAAGAAGAAAATATTCCCCAGTTAGAACAGAGCCAGAGTGCCACCATTTTCCCCTCCACTTTTATTGATTTTCTACATTTAGAGGCAAAGCTTTGTTACCACTGAAGATGAATAGATCACACGGACACAGGTCGAGGTGTGGTGAAAAGAAGAGCCGAGTTTATTTTCCCTCCCAGGATTTATAGGCTTTTGACCACGGCCAGGGATTGGATGGTCAGGATAACACTTTCTCACTGCACTGGCCATGAGAGATGCCCATCACAAGACGTGTAACAGAAAGAATGTACACATATCTATGTTTACAGTTACTGTCTTGGGAAAGTCTCTAGAAAACTATGTTAGCAAGCTCAGAAGCTGAGTTTTCAGGGCGACAAAGCTTCCATCTCTCACTTCCTGATGCTCTTTGCTACCCTTTAGCCTTCACCCCCACGCATCGGACTGCTGTCCATGTGGGGCTGGGGATGCTCAGCCTGGAAAGAGAAGGTGCTGGGGAGGCCTCCCTGCAGCTCTAGGAAAGATGGGCACCGAGAGGAGAAGCCTTTCAACTGCAGGAGTGAGATTGAAGTTGCATCTAATGAAGCTGCTCTTTTCCACTCAGGCTGCTGGGGCACTGGCCCAGGCTGTGCACACAGGCTGGGGATGCTCCATCCTTGGCAACATCCAAGGCCAGCTGGGAGCAGGGCTCTGAGCAACCTGTTCTGGGGGAAGATTGCTCAGCTTGGAACAAGATGGTCTTTAGGGTCCCTTCCAAGCCCAGCCACCCAGGGATTCCGTCATTCTATGGTCTCCGTTGTCCTCTTCAGTCTGGGCCTGGGCTCCTGGCAGTGATGTCACAGTGCACGCTCCAGCTAGAACTTCCAGCATCCAGCAACGGCCACAACACAACCCTTGGCTCCTTGTGTCAGCACGCTCTTCAGAGTGCTCCAAGGCCACCCCGTCACCTTGCTTGTCACCTGCTCCCTGATACCCCCAGCAGTCCTGAAAGCTCCCCGTTGCTTAGATTTCGATATCCATCCCTGGAGGATGTCTGCATTTCTTCCAAAGAAGGTATGGTACTATACCACGGAGGTGGACACCCCGCAGCTGCCTGGGTGGGCTGGAGCTGTGTGGGATATTGTGGGAAAGGGACCCCACTCTGAGATTTTGCTACCTCTGCAGGCTGTCATGGACAGAGAGGAGGAGATGGAGGTGGATACACTGATTGATTCTGAAGAAGACATGGAAGTGGATGGAGAGGAGATTGAAGAGGAAGAGATGGAGGTGGAAACGGAAGACTATATTGAAGAGATGGATATCGATGTAAAAGACGAGGAGGAGGACATGGTGTTGGGATGAAGACCGATGCCAGCAGTAGAACAGGCAGGTGTTCCCCACGGGCAGAGCGGGTCCCCTGCTGCCAGGCTGGGGCTGGGCTGGGCACTCCCTGCTCAGGGACACGCTAGCCCATGCACTGGATTCTGGTGGCCTTCCCTGGCCTGTCCTCTGCTTGCTTTGGGCCACACAAGCCCTGTTCCAGTGCCTGGGCCACAGCCCCCAGCCCCAGCCAGGCTCACTTCTGGCAGCAGAGTCCCCCTGTGCCAGTGTCCCAGCCTGGCAGCACATGGAACACCCCTCCATGCCTGACTGCACTGACCGTGCTACTTGTTTTTCTTCCAGGACTGAGGCACATCCCAGGCAGAGATGCCACCGTTCTGTATATACGTTTTGGAGTTGTTTTGTTCTCGATAGATGTTTTAGGGATTGTTAAAATTTTCTGTAAATATGTTTCATATCGTTTTCTTAGCTAAGTTCTTAGGTAAATAGGTTCTATACTTTGTTGTTGTTGTTGTTACAAATATTCTGACATTGTAAATATGTTGTGTAGTTCATTCTTGTTCCTTTTCTTCTACAAATAAACATTCTTTGTTTTTCACACCCCAGTTCTCTTTGCATTTTCTTCGGGCACATTTGCAAAGTTGTGCTTTCCACTCGCTCCAGGTTCCCAGGGCTGGATGTCCCGGAGGGAGCTGGCACAGCCACCCCAGCAGTGGCTCCCTGTGCACAGGGGGTCCCACTGACAGAGCTCACCCCTCTCCTTGCGGTTTCTCTGGACACACTTGGGAGCTGGAGGAGCAAATCCCAGTGAGCCCTGTCCCATGGCATCCCACATGGGAGCAGGGCTGAGCCTCATCCATGGCTCTTCCCTGGCTAGCCCCAGGGCTAAGGAGGCTGCACTGGGCTGCGGGCAGCCTGCTTCCTGGGCACCCTGAGGGGCTGGAGCCAGCCTGGAGGGAGCCTCAGCACAGGGGCCTCTGGCCTACATGCACCAACATTTCCTTTGCAAACCCCCTCTGTCACCACACTCTGCTACAAGCACAACATCAATTGTTCCTCCTACTTCAAGGGGAGACCTTAATTGGCACAAATTTGTCCCTTGGACTTTCTAGCACAGCAAATGTCAGCGCTTGGAATCCCTGTTCTGCACTCCCAAAGCTGGTCACACTTCAGGCCCTTTGTACACCCATTTCCTGATGTGCATCTCACAGTGAGGTGAGATGTGAGCTCTCAGCACACTCAGGACACCTTCCCCTAGACCAGCTTGCTCCAAGCCCCATCCAACCTGGCCTTCAACCCTTCCAAGGGTGAGACAATCACAGACCTGTACTATTCCTCCCACATCGAAAATCATACCAAACTTAGCAGCCTCAGAGATAGATTTCTATTAAATATCTACATTTTTCTAGGAAAGAAATATGGCAAAACTTGTTTGCATCTGACTTCGCAAAATCAACACGAGCTCTTCAGAAAGGGGTGATGCCCACTTTTCTTATTTTTGCCCATTTGGTGGAACATTTGCATTCTGTTGTTGTTTGGAGCAGTATTTTAATGTATCTGGCTGAGGCTGCTTCAAATAGTCCAGCGAGATACCAGGGTGTGAGGGGTGGAGAACTGAGCTCTTACACATCCAGTACTTCTCTTGTTGGAAGTCTTCAATCCCACCTCTCTGCTGGGATGAAATAGGTGCTACTCATCCAACTTCTAAATTATCATGCATCAAGCTGACACTATTTCAAGACTAAAAAATAAAAAAGCCAATTTAAACAAACCTCTGCTCCTTTCCATGTTCTCTGTTCCAGAGTTTATGACAGAAGACAGGAGAGAAAGATTGTTCAGGGAACAATGTTTTCAGGACTCTAAAAAGAACTGAAAATCCGCTCTGCCACACTCTCAGCTGCTGCAGCCCCAAAAAGCACTGGCTCTCTTTGCTCACAGACTCACAATTGTGGTGGCATTTCTACCATGCCACAGGACAGCGATTTTTTTCTTTTTCTCCTGGAAATACCTACAGCACTTCTGCGTAGCAAGGCAAACATGAGCCTCTTTTAGTGGCCCTTGAAACTGGACATGTGAAATGAGCTACACAAAGCCAAAGGCCAGCTGAACCTGGGATCTCTGAATGGCTCTTCACATTCTTCCCAGGAAGATGAATGGCAATCACTATTTTGGCAGGGAAACTGCATCAGCTGGCAATTTGGTGTAGGAAATGTGCTTTCTGCTCCTCTCAGAGCCAAAACTCCTACCCATTTCTTGCAAGTCCTTCTTAGATAAGGACCACGTTCAGCTGAGCGACAGTGAAGCCAAATGGCAATGCAGGAATCAATTGTCCTGTACACAATCTCCTCCATCCACGTGCAAGGTTACTCAGGGGCACACAGGAGGAAGGAAGGAAGCCAAATGCATCATTGGACATAAAGTCAGACGTGTTGAAGGATGAAGAAATTTTGCAGAGCTATGGAAAGCTCCCCTGAAAAGCCAGTTCAGGAAGAGCCTGAGCTGTTTTGTGCTTCTAGGCCTGAAGATGCTCAGGATCTTTCCCAGATGCTCAGCAGGCAGTAGGATTGTGCCTGAATCTGGCTCTGGAAATGCCAGTGCCTCAACTGAGAGCTGTGGCAATGATTTCCATTGCATGGAGAGGGGCCACAGTCCTGCAAGAGTCTTTCAGCAGAGCAAACAGCAGCCTGGAGGGTGGGCAGTGCTGCATCTGTACCACTGCATGCTCATCCTTCACCGTAATGCAGAGCTGCCCCCAAAGCTGCCATGGATCACTTTTTAGATTTCTCCTCTTGGATATATTTTGGAGAAGTTGTTCTAGGTGGCATTTGATGGAGATCCTGTAAGAAGCAGCCATTTGCCTGCTGTGATATCCTTACAACTAATCCTAACTTCTCATTGCCTTTGATTTTATTTTGGTTTTTTTATCCATTTGTTTGATTGGTTCGTTTGGGTTTGTTTGTTTGTGTTTTTGTCTCTTTTGGTTTGAGATTTTTTCCTTTTTTATAAAGGACTGGTGAAGTTGGCACAGCCCAACTCCAGAAGATGTAAACCAGGCTTGACTTTCCAGAAATGACTTTTGGCTGGCTTTAGCTGCATTCCCCAGGATCAGGATCCCCAGTAGATATTTGCAGGTTTTGCTCTGCATCTTCAGCTTGCCCTGACTTTGCTCAGTGTTTCACCAATGGAGAAGACAATGGATATTTTGCCAAACCTCCTTTCAAACAACCAAACTTGTGGCAGCACGACAGAAAAGAAGAAAATATTCCCCAGTTAGAACAGAGCCAGAGTGCCACCATTTTCCCCTCCACTTTTATTGATTTTCTACATTTAGAGGCAAAGCTTTGTTACCACTGAAGATGAATAGATCACACGGACACAGGTCGAGGTGTGGTGAAAAGAAGAGCCGAGTTTATTTTCCCTCCCAGGATTTATAGGCTTTTGACCACGGCCAGGGATTGGATGGTCAGGATAACACTTTCTCACTGCACTGGCCATGAGAGATGCCCATCACAAGACGTGTAACAGAAAGAATGTACGCATATCTATGTTTACAGTTACTGTCTTGGGAAAGTCTCTAGAAAACTATGTTAGCAAGCTCAGAAGCTGAGTTTTCAGGGCGACAAAGCTTCCATCTCTCACTTCCTGATGCTCTTTGCTACCCTTTAGCCTTCACCCCCACGCATCGGACTGCTGTCCATGTGGGGCTGGGGATGCTCAGCCTGGAAAGAGAAGGTGCTGGGGAGGCCTCCCTGCAGCTCTAGGAAAGATGGGCACCGAGAGGAGAAGCCTTTCAACTGCAGGAGTGAGATTGAAGTTGCATCTAATGAAGCTGCTCTTTTCCACTCAGGCTGCTGGGGCACTGGCCCAGGCTGTGCACAGAGGCTGGGGATGCTCCATCCTTGGCAACATCCAAGGCCATCTGGGAGCAGGGCTCTGAGCAACCTGTTCTGGGGGAGGATTGCTCAGCTTGGAACAAGATGGTCTTTAGGGTCCCTTCCAAGCCCAGCCACCCAGGGATTCCGTCATTCTATGGTCTCCGTTGTCCTCTTCAGTCTGGGCCTGGGCTCCTGGCACTGATGTCACAGTGCACGCTCCAGCTAGAACTTCCAGCATCCAGCAACGGCCACAACACAACCCTTGGCTCCTTGTGTCAGCACGCTCTTCAGAGTGCTCCAAGGCCACCCCGTCACCTTGCTTGTCACCTGCTCCCTGATACCCCCAGCAGTCCTGAAAGCTCCCCGTTGCTTAGATTTCGATATCCATCCCTGGAGGATGTCTGCATTTCTTCCAAAGAAGGTATGGTACTATACCACGGAGGTGGACACCCCGCAGCTGCCTGGGTGGGCTGGAGCTGTGTGGGATAGTGTGGGAAAGGGACCCCACTCTGAGATTTTGCTACCTCTGCAGGCTGTCATGGACAGAGAGGAGGAGATGGAGGTGGATACACTGATTGATTCTGAAGAAGACATGGAAGTGGATGGAGAGGAGATTGAAGAGGAAGAGATGGAGGTGGAAACGGAAGACTATATTGAAGAGATGGATATCGATGTAAAAGACGAGGAGGAGGACATGGTGTTGGGATGAAGACCGATGCCAGCAGTAGAACAGGCAGGTGCTCCCCACGGGCAGAGCGGGTCCTCTGCTGCCAGGCTGGGCCTGGGCTGGGCACTCCCTGCTCAGGGACACGCTAGCCCATGCACTGGATTCTGGTGGCCTTCCCTGGCCTGTCCTCTGCTTGCTTTGGGCCACACAAGCCCTGTTCCAGTGCCTGGGCCACAGCCCCCAGCCCCAGCCAGGCTCACTTCTGGCAGCAGAGTACCCCCTGTGCCAGTGTCCCAGCCTGGCAGCACATGGAACACCCCTCCATGCCTGACTGCACTGACCGTGCTACTTGTTTTTCTTCCAGGACTGAGGCACATCCCAGGCAGAGATGCCACCCATCTGTATATACGTTTTGGAGTTGTTTTGTTCTCGATAGATGTTTTAGGGATTGTTAAAATTTTCTGTAAATATGTTTCATATCGTTTTCTTAGCTAAGTTCTTAGGTAAATAGGTTCTATACTTTGTTGTTGTTGTTGTTACAAATATTCTGACATTGTAAATATGTTGTGTAGTTCATTCTTGTTCCTTTTCTTCTACAAATAAACATTCTTTGTTTTTCACACCCCAGTTCTCTTTGCATTTTCTTCGGGCACATTTGCAAAGTTGTGCTTTCCACTCGCTCCAGGTTCCCAGGGCTGGATGTCCCGGAGGGAGCTGGCACAGCCACCCCAGCAGTGGCTCCCTGTGCACAGGGGGTCCCACTGACAGAGCTCACCCTCTCCTTGCGGTTTCTCTGGACACACTTGGGAGCTGGAGGAGCAAATCCCAGTGAGCCCTGTCCCATGGCATCCCACATGGGAGCAGGGCTGAGCCTCATCCATGGCTCTTCCCTGTCTAGCCCCAGGGCTAAGGAGGCTGCACTGGGCTGCGGGCAGCCTGCTTCCTGGGCACCCTGAGGGGCTGGAGCCAGCCTGGAGGGAGCCTCAGCACAGGGGCCTCTGGCCTACATGCACCAACATTTCCTTTGCAAACCCCCTCTGTCACCACACTCTGCTACAAGCACAACATCAATTGTTCCTCCTACTTCAAGGGGAGACATTAATTGGCACAAATTTGTCCCTTGGACTTTCTAGCACAGCAAATGTCAGCGCTTGGAATCCCTGTTCTGCACTCCCAAAGCTGGTCACACTTCAGGCCCTTTGTACACCCATTTCCTGATGTGCATCTCACAGTGAGGTGAGATGTGAGCTCTCAGCACACTCAGGACACCTTCCCCTAGACCAGCTTGCTCCAAGCCCCATCCAACCTGGCCTTCAACCCTTCCAAGGGTGAGACAATCACAGACCTGTACTATTCCTCCCACATCGAAAATCATACCAAACTTAGCAGCCTCAGAGATAGATTTCTATTAAATATCTACATTTTTCTAGGAAAGAAATATGGCAAAACTTGTTTGCATCTGACTTCGCAAAATCAACACGAGCTCTTCAGAAAGGGGTGATGCCCACTTTTCTTATTTTTCCCCATTTGGTGGAACATTTGCATTCTGTTGTTGTTTGGAGCAGTATTTTAATGTATCTGGCTGAGGCTGCTTCAAATAGTCCAGCGAGATACCAGGGGGTGAGGGGTGGAGAACTGAGCTCTTACACATCCAGTACTTCTCTTGTTGGAAGTCTTCAATCCCACCTCTCTGCTGGGATGAAATAGGTGCTACTCATCCAACTTCTAAATTATCATGCATCAAGCTGACACTATTTCAAGACTAAAAAATAAAAAAGCCAATTTAAACAAACCTCTGCTCCTTTCCATGTTCTCTGTTCCAGAGTTTATGACAGAAGACAGGAGAGAAAGATTGTTCAGGGAACAATGTTTTCAGGACTCTAAAAAGAACTGAAAATCCGCTCTGCCACACTCTCAGCTGCTGCAGCCCCAAAAAGCACTGGCTCTCTTTGCTCACAGACTCACAATTGTGGTGGCATTTCTACCATGCCACAGGACAGCGATTTTTTTTCTTTTTCTCCTGGAAATACCTACAGCACTTCTGCGTAGCAAGGCAAACATGAGCCTCTTTTAGTGGCCCTTGAAACTGGACATGTGAAATGAGCTACACAAAGCCAAAGGCCAGCTGAACCTGGGATCTCTGAATGGCTCTTCACATTCTTCCCAGGAAGATGAATGGCAATCACTATTTTGGCAGGGAAACTGCATCAGCTGGCAATTTGGTGTAGGAAATGTGCTTTCTGCTCCTCTCAGAGCCAAAACTCCTACCCATTTCTTGCAAGTCCTTCTTAGATAAGGACCACGTTCAGCTGAGCGACAGTGAAGCCAAATGGCAATCCAGGAATCAATTGTCCTGTACACAATCTCCTCCATCCACGTGCAAGGTTACTCAGGGGCACACAGGAGGAAGGAAGGAAGCCAAATGCATCATTGGACATAAAGTCAGACGTGTTGAGGGATGAAGAAATCTTGCAGAGCTATGGAAAGCTCCCCTGAAAAGCCAGTTCAGGAAGAGCCTGAGCTGTTTTGTGCTTCTAGGCCTGAAGATGCTCAGGATCTTTCCCAGATGCTCAGCAGGCAGTAGGATTGTGCCTGAATCTGGCTCTGGAAATGCCAGTGCCTCAACTGAGAGCTGTGGCAATGATTTCCATTGCATGGAGAGGGGCCACAGTCCTGCAAGAGTCTTTCAGCAGAGCAAACAGCAGCCTGGAGGGTGGGCAGTGCTGCATCTGTACCACTGCATGCTCATCCTTCACCGTAATGCAGAGCTGCCCCCAAAGCTGCCATGGATCACTTTTTAGATTTCTCCTCTTGGATATATTTTGGAGAAGTTGTTCTAGGTGGCATTTGATGGAGATCCTGTAAGAAGCAGCCATTTGCCTGCTGTGATATCCTTACAACTAATCCTAACTTCTCATTGCCTTTGGTTTTATTTTGGTTTTTTTATCCATTTGTTTGATTGGTTCGTTTGGGTTTGTTTGTTTGTGTTTTTGTCTCTTTTGGTTTGAGATTTTTTCCTTTTTTATAAAGGACTGGTGAAGTTGGCACAGCCCAACTCCAGAAGATGTAAACCAGGCTTGACTTTCCAGAAATGACTTTTGGCTGGCTTTAGCTGCATTCCCCAGGATCAGGATCCCCAGTAGATATTTGCAGGTTTTGCTCTGCATCTTCAGCTTGCCCTGACTTTGCTCAGTGTTTCACCAATGGAGAAGACAATGGATATTTTGCCAAACCTCCTTTCAAACAACCAAACTTGTGGCAGCACGACAGAAAAGAAGAAAATATTCCCCAGTTAGAACAGAGCCAGAGTGCCACCATTTTCCCCTCCACTTTTATTGATTTTCTACATTTAGAGGTAAAGCTTTGTTACCACTGAAGATGAATAGATCACACGGACACAGGTCGAGGTGTGGTGAAAAGAAGAGCCGAGTTTATTTTCCCTCCCAGGATTTATAGGCTTTTGACCACGGCCAGGGATTGGATGGTCAGGATAACACTTTCTCACTGCACTGGCCATGAGAGATGCCCATCACAAGACGTGTAACAGAAAGAATGTACACATATCTATGTTTACAGTTACTGTCTTGGGAAAGTCTCTAGAAAACTATGTTAGCAAGCTCAGAAGCTGAGTTTTCAGGGCGACAAAGCTTCCATCTCTCACTTCCTGATGCTCTTTGCTACCCTTTAGCCTTCACCCCCACGCATCGGACTGCTGTCCATGTGGGGCTGGGGATGCTCAGCCTGGAAAGAGAAGGTGCTGGGGAGGCCTCCCTGCAGCTCTAGGAAAGATGGGCACCGAGAGGAGAAGCCTTTCAACTGCAGGAGTGAGATTGAAGTTGCATCTAATGAAGCTGCTCTTTTCCACTCAGGCTGCTGGGGCACTGGCCCAGGCTGTGCACACAGGCTGGGGATGCTCCATCCTTGGCAACATCCAAGGCCAGCTGGGAGCAGGGCTCTGAGCAACCTGTTCTGGGGGAAGATTGCTCAGCTTGGAACAAGATGGTCTTTAGGGTCCCTTCCAAGCCCAGCCACCCAGGGATTCCGTCATTCTATGGTCTCCGTTGTCCTCTTCAGTCTGGGCCTGGGCTCCTGGCACTGATGTCACAGTGCACGCTCCAGCTAGAACTTCCAGCATCCAGCAACGGCCACAACACAACCCTTGGCTCCTTGTGTCAGCACGCTCTTCAGAGTGCTCCAAGGCCACCCCGTCACCTTGCTTGTCACCTGCTCCCTGATACCCCCAGCAGTCCTGAAAGCTCCCCGTTGCTTAGATTTCGATATCCATCCCTGGAGGATGTCTGCATTTCTTCCAAAGAAGGTATGGTACTATACCACGGAGGTGGACACCCCGCAGCTGCCTGGGTGGGCTGGAGCTGTGTGGGATATTGTGGGAAAGGGACCCCACTCTGAGATTTTGCTACCTCTGCAGGCTGTCATGGACAGAGAGGAGGAGATGGAGGTGGATACACTGATTGATTCTGAAGAAGACATGGAAGTGGATGGAGAGGAGATTGAAGAGGAAGAGATGGAGGTGGAAACGGAAGACTATATTGAAGAGATGGATATCGATGTAAAAGACGAGGAGGAGGACATGGTGTTGGGATGAAGACCGATGCCAGCAGTAGAACAGGCAGGTGCTCCCCACGGGCAGAGCGGGTCCTCTGCTGCCAGGCTGGGCCTGGGCTGGGCACTCCCTGCTCAGGGACACGCTAGCCCATGCACTGGATTCTGGTGGCCTTCCCTGGCCTGTCCTCTGCTTGCTTTGGGCCACACAAGCCCTGTTCCAGTGCCTGGGCCACAGCCCCCAGCCCCAGCCAGGCTCACTTCTGGCAGCAGAGTACCCCCTGTGCCAGTGTCCCAGCCTGGCAGCACATGGAACACCCCTCCATGCCTGACTGCACTGACCGTGCTACTTGTTTTTCTTCCAGGACTGAGGCACATCCCAGGCAGAGATGCCACCCATCTGTATATACGTTTTGGAGTTGTTTTGTTCTCGATAGATGTTTTAGGGATTGTTAAAATTTTCTGTAAATATGTTTCATATCGTTTTCTTAGCTAAGTTCTTAGGTAAATAGGTTCTATACTTTGTTGTTGTTGTTGTTACAAATATTCTGACATTGTAAATATGTTGTGTAGTTCATTCTTGTTCCTTTTCTTCTACAAATAAACATTCTTTGTTTTTCACACCCCAGTTCTCTTTGCATTTTCTTCGGGCACATTTGCAAAGTTGTGCTTTCCACTCGCTCCAGGTTCCCAGGGCTGGATGTCCCGGAGGGAGCTGGCACAGCCACCCCAGCAGTGGCTCCCTGTGCACAGGGGGTCCCACTGACAGAGCTCACCCTCTCCTTGCGGTTTCTCTGGACACACTTGGGAGCTGGAGGAGCAAATCCCAGTGAGCCCTGTCCCATGGCATCCCACATGGGAGCAGGGCTGAGCCTCATCCATGGCTCTTCCCTGTCTAGCCCCAGGGCTAAGGAGGCTGCACTGGGCTGCGGGCAGCCTGCTTCCTGGGCACCCTGAGGGGCTGGAGCCAGCCTGGAGGGAGCCTCAGCACAGGGGCCTCTGGCCTACATGCACCAACATTTCCTTTGCAAACCCCCTCTGTCACCACACTCTGCTACAAGCACAACATCAATTGTTCCTCCTACTTCAAGGGGAGACATTAATTGGCACAAATTTGTCCCTTGGACTTTCTAGCACAGCAAATGTCAGCGCTTGGAATCCCTGTTCTGCACTCCCAAAGCTGGTCACACTTCAGGCCCTTTGTACACCCATTTCCTGATGTGCATCTCACAGTGAGGTGAGATGTGAGCTCTCAGCACACTCAGGACACCTTCCCCTAGACCAGCTTGCTCCAAGCCCCATCCAACCTGGCCTTCAACCCTTCCAAGGGTGAGACAATCACAGACCTGTACTATTCCTCCCACATCGAAAATCATACCAAACTTAGCAGCCTCAGAGATAGATTTCTATTAAATATCTACATTTTTCTAGGAAAGAAATATGGCAAAACTTGTTTGCATCTGACTTCGCAAAATCAACACGAGCTCTTCAGAAAGGGGTGATGCCCACTTTTCTTATTTTTCCCCATTTGGTGGAACATTTGCATTCTGTTGTTGTTTGGAGCAGTATTTTAATGTATCTGGCTGAGGCTGCTTCAAATAGTCCAGCGAGATACCAGGGGGTGAGGGGTGGAGAACTGAGCTCTTACACATCCAGTACTTCTCTTGTTGGAAGTCTTCAATCCCACCTCTCTGCTGGGATGAAATAGGTGCTACTCATCCAACTTCTAAATTATCATGCATCAAGCTGACACTATTTCAAGACTAAAAAATAAAAAAGCCAATTTAAACAAACCTCTGCTCCTTTCCATGTTCTCTGTTCCAGAGTTTATGACAGAAGACAGGAGAGAAAGATTGTTCAGGGAACAATGTTTTCAGGACTCTAAAAAGAACTGAAAATCCGCTCTGCCACACTCTCAGCTGCTGCAGCCCCAAAAAGCACTGGCTCTCTTTGCTCACAGACTCACAATTGTGGTGGCATTTCTACCATGCCACAGGACAGCGATTTTTTTTCTTTTTCTCCTGGAAATACCTACAGCACTTCTGCGTAGCAAGGCAAACATGAGCCTCTTTTAGTGGCCCTTGAAACTGGACATGTGAAATGAGCTACACAAAGCCAAAGGCCAGCTGAACCTGGGATCTCTGAATGGCTCTTCACATTCTTCCCAGGAAGATGAATGGCAATCACTATTTTGGCAGGGAAACTGCATCAGCTGGCAATTTGGTGTAGGAAATGTGCTTTCTGCTCCTCTCAGAGCCAAAACTCCTACCCATTTCTTGCAAGTCCTTCTTAGATAAGGACCACGTTCAGCTGAGCGACAGTGAAGCCAAATGGCAATCCAGGAATCAATTGTCCTGTACACAATCTCCTCCATCCACGTGCAAGGTTACTCAGGGGCACACAGGAGGAAGGAAGGAAGCCAAATGCATCATTGGACATAAAGTCAGACGTGTTGAGGGATGAAGAAATCTTGCAGAGCTATGGAAAGCTCCCCTGAAAAGCCAGTTCAGGAAGAGCCTGAGCTGTTTTGTGCTTCTAGGCCTGAAGATGCTCAGGATCTTTCCCAGATGCTCAGCAGGCAGTAGGATTGTGCCTGAATCTGGCTCTGGAAATGCCAGTGCCTCAACTGAGAGCTGTGGCAATGATTTCCATTGCATGGAGAGGGGCCACAGTCCTGCAAGAGTCTTTCAGCAGAGCAAACAGCAGCCTGGAGGGTGGGCAGTGCTGCATCTGTACCACTGCATGCTCATCCTTCACCGTAATGCAGAGCTGCCCCCAAAGCTGCCATGGATCACTTTTTAGATTTCTCCTCTTGGATATATTTTGGAGAAGTTGTTCTAGGTGGCATTTGATGGAGATCCTGTAAGAAGCAGCCATTTGCCTGCTGTGATATCCTTACAACTAATCCTAACTTCTCATTGCCTTTGGTTTTATTTTGGTTTTTTTATCCATTTGTTTGATTGGTTCGTTTGGGTTTGTTTGTTTGTGTTTTTGTCTCTTTTGGTTTGAGATTTTTTCCTTTTTTATAAAGGACTGGTGAAGTTGGCACAGCCCAACTCCAGAAGATGTAAACCAGGCTTGACTTTCCAGAAATGACTTTTGGCTGGCTTTAGCTGCATTCCCCAGGATCAGGATCCCCAGTAGATATTTGCAGGTTTTGCTCTGCATCTTCAGCTTGCCCTGACTTTGCTCAGTGTTTCACCAATGGAGAAGACAATGGATATTTTGCCAAACCTCCTTTCAAACAACCAAACTTGTGGCAGCACGACAGAAAAGAAGAAAATATTCCCCAGTTAGAACAGAGCCAGAGTGCCACCATTTTCCCCTCCACTTTTATTGATTTTCTACATTTAGAGGTAAAGCTTTGTTACCACTGAAGATGAATAGATCACACGGACACAGGTCGAGGTGTGGTGAAAAGAAGAGCCGAGTTTATTTTCCCTCCCAGGATTTATAGGCTTTTGACCACGGCCAGGGATTGGATGGTCAGGATAACACTTTCTCACTGCACTGGCCATGAGAGATGCCCATCACAAGACGTGTAACAGAAAGAATGTACACATATCTATGTTTACAGTTACTGTCTTGGGAAAGTCTCTAGAAAACTATGTTAGCAAGCTCAGAAGCTGAGTTTTCAGGGCGACAAAGCTTCCATCTCTCACTTCCTGATGCTCTTTGCTACCCTTTAGCCTTCACCCCCACGCATCGGACTGCTGTCCATGTGGGGCTGGGGATGCTCAGCCTGGAAAGAGAAGGTGCTGGGGAGGCCTCCCTGCAGCTCTAGGAAAGATGGGCACCGAGAGGAGAAGCCTTTCAACTGCAGGAGTGAGATTGAAGTTGCATCTAATGAAGCTGCTCTTTTCCACTCAGGCTGCTGGGGCACTGGCCCAGGCTGTGCACACAGGCTGGGGATGCTCCATCCTTGGCAACATCCAAGGCCAGCTGGGAGCAGGGCTCTGAGCAACCTGTTCTGGGGGAAGATTGCTCAGCTTGGAACAAGATGGTCTTTAGGGTCCCTTCCAAGCCCAGCCACCCAGGGATTCCGTCATTCTATGGTCTCCGTTGTCCTCTTCAGTCTGGGCCTGGGCTCCTGGCACTGATGTCACAGTGCACGCTCCAGCTAGAACTTCCAGCATCCAGCAACGGCCACAACACAACCCTTGGCTCCTTGTGTCAGCACGCTCTTCAGAGTGCTCCAAGGCCACCCCGTCACCTTGCTTGTCACCTGCTCCCTGATACCCCCAGCAGTCCTGAAAGCTCCCCGTTGCTTAGATTTCGATATCCATCCCTGGAGGATGTCTGCATTTCTTCCAAAGAAGGTATGGTACTATACCACGGAGGTGGACACCCCGCAGCTGCCTGGGTGGGCTGGAGCTGTGTGGGATATTGTGGGAAAGGGACCCCACTCTGAGATTTTGCTACCTCTGCAGGCTGTCATGGACAGAGAGGAGGAGATGGAGGTGGATACACTGATTGATTCTGAAGAAGACATGGAAGTGGATGGAGAGGAGATTGAAGAGGAAGAGATGGAGGTGGAAACGGAAGACTATATTGAAGAGATGGATATCGATGTAAAAGACGAGGAGGAGGACATGGTGTTGGGATGAAGACCGATGCCAGCAGTAGAACAGGCAGGTGTTCCCCACGGGCAGAGCGGGTCCCCTGCTGCCAGGCTGGGGCTGGGCTGGGCACTCCCTGCTCAGGGACACGCTAGCCCATGCACTGGATTCTGGTGGCCTTCCCTGGCCTGTCCTCTGCTTGCTTTGGGCCACACAAGCCCTGTTCCAGTGCCTGGGCCACAGCCCCCAGCCCCAGCCAGGCTCACTTCTGGCAGCAGAGTCCCCCTGTGCCAGTGTCCCAGCCTGGCAGCACATGGAACACCCCTCCATGCCTGACTGCACTGACCGTGCTACTTGTTTTTCTTCCAGGACTGAGGCACATCCCAGGCAGAGATGCCACCGTTCTGTATATACGTTTTGGAGTTGTTTTGTTCTCGATAGATGTTTTAGGGATTGTTAAAATTTTCTGTAAATATGTTTCATATCGTTTTCTTAGCTAAGTTCTTAGGTAAATAGGTTCTATACTTTGTTGTTGTTGTTGTTACAAATATTCTGACATTGTAAATATGTTGTGTAGTTCATTCTTGTTCCTTTTCTTCTACAAATAAACATTCTTTGTTTTTCACACCCCAGTTCTCTTTGCATTTTCTTCGGGCACATTTGCAAAGTTGTGCTTTCCACTCGCTCCAGGTTCCCAGGGCTGGATGTCCCGGAGGGAGCTGGCACAGCCACCCCAGCAGTGGCTCCCTGTGCACAGGGGGTCCCACTGACAGAGCTCACCCTCTCCTTGCGGTTTCTCTGGACACACTTGGGAGCTGGAGGAGCAAATCCCAGTGAGCCCTGTCCCATGGCATCCCACATGGGAGCAGGGCTGAGCCTCATCCATGGCTCTTCCCTGGCTAGCCCCAGGGCTAAGGAGGCTGCACTGGGCTGCGGGCAGCCTGCTTCCTGGGCACCCTGAGGGGCTGGAGCCAGCCTGGAGGGAGCCTCAGCACAGGGGCCTCTGGCCTACATGCACCAACATTTCCTTTGCAAACCCCCTCTGTCACCACACTCTGCTACAAGCACAACATCAATTGTTCCTCCTACTTCAAGGGGAGACCTTAATTGGCACAAATTTGTCCCTTGGACTTTCTAGCACAGCAAATGTCAGCGCTTGGAATCCCTGTTCTGCACTCCCAAAGCTGGTCACACTTCAGGCCCTTTGTACACCCATTTCCTGATGTGCATCTCACAGTGAGGTGAGATGTGAGCTCTCAGCACACTCAGGACACCTTCCCCTAGACCAGCTTGCTCCAAGCCCCATCCAACCTGGCCTTCAACCCTTCCAAGGGTGAGACAATCACAGACCTGTACTATTCCTCCCACATCGAAAATCATACCAAACTTAGCAGCCTCAGAGATAGATTTCTATTAAATATCTACATTTTTCTAGGAAAGAAATATGGCAAAACTTGTTTGCATCTGACTTCGCAAAATCAACACGAGCTCTTCAGAAAGGGGTGATGCCCACTTTTCTTATTTTTGCCCATTTGGTGGAACATTTGCATTCTGTTGTTGTTTGGAGCAGTATTTTAATGTATCTGGCTGAGGCTGCTTCAAATAGTCCAGCGAGATACCAGGGTGTGAGGGGTGGAGAACTGAGCTCTTACACATCCAGTACTTCTCTTGTTGGAAGTCTTCAATCCCACCTCTCTGCTGGGATGAAATAGGTGCTACTCATCCAACTTCTAAATTATCATGCATCAAGCTGACACTATTTCAAGACTAAAAAATAAAAAAGCCAATTTAAACAAACCTCTGCTCCTTTCCATGTTCTCTGTTCCAGAGTTTATGACAGAAGACAGGAGAGAAAGATTGTTCAGGGAACAATGTTTTCAGGACTCTAAAAAGAACTGAAAATCCGCTCTGCCACACTCTCAGCTGCTGCAGCCCCAAAAAGCACTGGCTCTCTTTGCTCACAGACTCACAATTGTGGTGGCATTTCTACCATGCCACAGGACAGCGATTTTTTTCTTTTTCTCCTGGAAATACCTACAGCACTTCTGCGTAGCAAGGCAAACATGAGCCTCTTTTAGTGGCCCTTGAAACTGGACATGTGAAATGAGCTACACAAAGCCAAAGGCCAGCTGAACCTGGGATCTCTGAATGGCTCTTCACATTCTTCCCAGGAAGATGAATGGCAATCACTATTTTGGCAGGGAAACTGCATCAGCTGGCAATTTGGTGTAGGAAATGTGCTTTCTGCTCCTCTCAGAGCCAAAACTCCTACCCATTTCTTGCAAGTCCTTCTTAGATAAGGACCACGTTCAGCTGAGCGACAGTGAAGCCAAATGGCAATGCAGGAATCAATTGTCCTGTACACAATCTCCTCCATCCACGTGCAAGGTTACTCAGGGGCACACAGGAGGAAGGAAGGAAGCCAAATGCATCATTGGACATAAAGTCAGACGTGTTGAAGGATGAAGAAATTTTGCAGAGCTATGGAAAGCTCCCCTGAAAAGCCAGTTCAGGAAGAGCCTGAGCTGTTTTGTGCTTCTAGGCCTGAAGATGCTCAGGATCTTTCCCAGATGCTCAGCAGGCAGTAGGATTGTGCCTGAATCTGGCTCTGGAAATGCCAGTGCCTCAACTGAGAGCTGTGGCAATGATTTCCATTGCATGGAGAGGGGCCACAGTCCTGCAAGAGTCTTTCAGCAGAGCAAACAGCAGCCTGGAGGGTGGGCAGTGCTGCATCTGTACCACTGCATGCTCATCCTTCACCGTAATGCAGAGCTGCCCCCAAAGCTGCCATGGATCACTTTTTAGATTTCTCCTCTTGGATATATTTTGGAGAAGTTGTTCTAGGTGGCATTTGATGGAGATCCTGTAAGAAGCAGCCATTTGCCTGCTGTGATATCCTTACAACTAATCCTAACTTCTCATTGCCTTTGGTTTTATTTTGGTTTTTTTATCCATTTGTTTGATTGGTTCGTTTGGGTTTGTTTGTTTGTGTTTTTGTCTCTTTTGGTTTGAGATTTTTTCCTTTTTTATAAAGGACTGGTGAAGTTGGCACAGCCCAACTCCAGAAGATGTAAACCAGGCTTGACTTTCCAGAAATGACTTTTGGCTGGCTTTAGCTGCATTCCCCAGGATCAGGATCCCCAGTAGATATTTGCAGGTTTTGCTCTGCATCTTCAGCTTGCCCTGACTTTGCTCAGTGTTTCACCAATGGAGAAGACAATGGATATTTTGCCAAACCTCCTTTCAAACAACCAAACTTGTGGCAGCACGACAGAAAAGAAGAAAATATTCCCCAGTTAGAACAGAGCCAGAGTGCCACCATTTTCCCCTCCACTTTTATTGATTTTCTACATTTAGAGGCAAAGCTTTGTTACCACTGAAGATGAATAGATCACACGGACACAGGTCGAGGTGTGGTGAAAAGAAGAGCCGAGTTTATTTTCCCTCCCAGGATTTATAGGCTTTTGACCACGGCCAGGGATTGGATGGTCAGGATAACACTTTCTCACTGCACTGGCCATGAGAGATGCCCATCACAAGACGTGTAACAGAAAGAATGTACGCATATCTATGTTTACAGTTACTGTCTTGGGAAAGTCTCTAGAAAACTATGTTAGCAAGCTCAGAAGCTGAGTTTTCAGGGCGACAAAGCTTCCATCTCTCACTTCCTGATGCTCTTTGCTACCCTTTAGCCTTCACCCCCACGCATCGGACTGCTGTCCATGTGGGGCTGGGGATGCTCAGCCTGGAAAGAGAAGGTGCTGGGGAGGCCTCCCTGCAGCTCTAGGAAAGATGGGCACCGAGAGGAGAAGCCTTTCAACTGCAGGAGTGAGATTGAAGTTGCATCTAATGAAGCTGCTCTTTTCCACTCAGGCTGCTGGGGCACTGGCCCAGGCTGTGCACAGAGGCTGGGGATGCTCCATCCTTGGCAACATCCAAGGCCATCTGGGAGCAGGGCTCTGAGCAACCTGTTCTGGGGGAGGATTGCTCAGCTTGGAACAAGATGGTCTTTAGGGTCCCTTCCAAGCCCAGCCACCCAGGGATTCCGTCATTCTATGGTCTCCGTTGTCCTCTTCAGTCTGGGCCTGGGCTCCTGGCACTGATGTCACAGTGCACGCTCCAGCTAGAACTTCCAGCATCCAGCAACGGCCACAACACAACCCTTGGCTCCTTGTGTCAGCACGCTCTTCAGAGTGCTCCAAGGCCACCCCGTCACCTTGCTTGTCACCTGCTCCCTGATACCCCCAGCAGTCCTGAAAGCTCCCCGTTGCTTAGATTTCGATATCCATCCCTGGAGGATGTCTGCATTTCTTCCAAAGAAGGTATGGTACTATACCACGGAGGTGGACACCCCGCAGCTGCCTGGGTGGGCTGGAGCTGTGTGGGATAGTGTGGGAAAGGGACCCCACTCTGAGATTTTGCTACCTCTGCAGGCTGTCATGGACAGAGAGGAGGAGATGGAGGTGGATACACTGATTGATTCTGAAGAAGACATGGAAGTGGATGGAGAGGAGATTGAAGAGGAAGAGATGGAGGTGGAAACGGAAGACTATATTGAAGAGATGGATATCGATGTAAAAGACGAGGAGGAGGACATGGTGTTGGGATGAAGACCGATGCCAGCAGTAGAACAGGCAGGTGCTCCCCACGGGCAGAGCGGGTCCTCTGCTGCCAGGCTGGGCCTGGGCTGGGCACTCCCTGCTCAGGGACACGCTAGCCCATGCACTGGATTCTGGTGGCCTTCCCTGGCCTGTCCTCTGCTTGCTTTGGGCCACACAAGCCCTGTTCCAGTGCCTGGGCCACAGCCCCCAGCCCCAGCCAGGCTCACTTCTGGCAGCAGAGTACCCCCTGTGCCAGTGTCCCAGCCTGGCAGCACATGGAACACCCCTCCATGCCTGACTGCACTGACCGTGCTACTTGTTTTTCTTCCAGGACTGAGGCACATCCCAGGCAGAGATGCCACCGTTCTGTATATACGTTTTGGAGTTGTTTTGTTCTCGATAGATGTTTTAGGGATTGTTAAAATTTTCTGTAAATATGTTTCATATCGTTTTCTTAGCTAAGTTCTTAGGTAAATAGGTTCTATACTTTGTTGTTGTTGTTGTTACAAATATTCTGACATTGTAAATATGTTGTGTAGTTCATTCTTGTTCCTTTTCTTCTACAAATAAACATTCTTTGTTTTTCACACCCCAGTTCTCTTTGCATTTTCTTCGGGCACATTTGCAAAGTTGTGCTTTCCACTCGCTCCAGGTTCCCAGGGCTGGATGTCCCGGAGGGAGCTGGCACAGCCACCCCAGCAGTGGCTCCCTGTGCACAGGGGGTCCCACTGACAGAGCTCACCCTCTCCTTGCGGTTTCTCTGGACACACTTGGGAGCTGGAGGAGCAAATCCCAGTGGGCCCTGTCCCATGGCATCCCACATGGGAGCAGGGCTCAGCCTCATCCATGGCTCTTCCCTGGCTAGCCCCAGGGCTAAGGAGGCTGCACTGGGCTGCGGGCAGCCTGCTTCCTGGGCACCCTGAGGGGCTGGAGCCAGCCTGGAGGGAGCCTCAGCACAGGGGCCTCTGGCCTACATGCACCAACATTTCCTTTGGAAACCCCCTCTGTCACCACACTCTGCTACAAGCACAACATCAATTGTTCCTCCTACTTCAAGGGGAGACCTTAATTGGCACAAATTTGTCCCTTGGACTTTCTAGCACAGCAAATGTCAGCGCTTGGAATCCCTGTTCTGCACTCCCAAAGCTGGTCACACTTCAGGCCCTTTGTACACCCATTTCCTGATGTGCATCTCACAGTGAGGTGAGATGTGAGCTCTCAGCACACTCAGGACACCTTCCTCTAGACCAGGTTGCTCCAAGCCCCATCCAACCTGGCCTTGAACCCTTCCAAGGGTGAGACAATCACAGACATGTACTATTCCTCCCAGATCTAAAATCATACCAAACTTAGCAGCCTCAGAGATAGATTTCTATTAAATATCTACATTTTTCTAGGAAAGAAATATGGCAAAACTTGTTTGCATCTGACTTCGCAAAATCAACACGAGCTCTTCAGAAAGGGGTGATGCCCACTTTTCTTATTTTTGCCCATTTGGTGGAACATTTGCATTCTGTTGTTGTTTGGAGCAGTATTTTAATGTATCTGGCTGAGGCTGCTTCAAATAGTCCAGCGAGATACCAGGGTGTGAGGGGTGGAAAACTGAGCTCTTACACATCCAGTACTTCTGTTGTTGGAAGTCTTCAATCCCACCTCTCTGCTGGGATGAAATAGGTGCTACTAATCCAACTTCTAAAGTATCGTGCATCAAGCTGACACTATTTCAAGACTAAAAAATAAAAAAGCCAATTTAAACAAACCTCTGCTCCTTTCCATTTTCTCTGTTCCACAGTTTATGACAGAAGACAGGAGAGAAAGATTGTTCAGGGAACAATGTTTTCAGGACTCTAAAAAGAACTGAAAATCCGCTCTGCCACACTCTCAGCTGCTGCAGCCCCAAAAAGCACTGGCTCTCTTTGCTCACAGACTCACAATTGTGGTGGCATTTCTACCATGCCACAGGACAGCGATTTTTTTCTTTTTCTCCTGGAAATACCTACAGCACTTCTGGCTAGCAAGGAAAACATGAGCCTCTTTTAGTGGCCCTTGAAATTGGACATGTGAAATGATGTACACAAAGCCAAAGGCCAGCTGAACCTGGGATCTCTGAATGGCTCTTCACATTCTTCCCGGGAAGATAAATGAGAATCACTATTTTGGCAGGGAAACTGTATCAGCTGGCAATTTGGTGTAGAAAATGTGCTTTCTGCTCCTCTCAGAGCCAAAACTCCTACCCATTTCTTGAAAGTCCTTCTTAGATAAGGACTACGTTCAACTGAGCGACAGTGAAGCCAAATGGCAATCCAGGAATCAATTGTCCTGTACACAATCTCCTCCATCCACGTGGAAGGTTACTCACGGGCACACAGGAGGAAGGAAGCAAGCCAAATGCATCATTGGACATAAAGTCAGACGTGTTGAGGGATGAAGAAATCTTGCAGAGCTATGGAAACCTGCCTTGAAAACCCAGTTCAGGGAGAGCCTGAGCTGTTTTGTGCTTCTAGGCCTGAAGATGCTCAGGATCTTTCCCAGATGCTCAGCAGGCAGTAGGATTGTGCCTGAATCTGGCTCTGGAAATGCCAGTGCCTCAACTGAGAGCTGTGGCAATGATTTCCATTGCATGGAGAGGGGCCACAGTCCTGCAAGAGTCTTTCAGCAGAGCAAACAGCAGCCTGGAGGGTGGGCAGTGCTGGATCTGTACCACTGCATGCTCATCCTTCACGGTAATGCAGAGCTGCCCCCAAAGCTGCCATGGATCACTTTTTAGATTTCTCCTGTTGGATATATTTTGGAGAAGTTGCTCTAGGTGGCTATGGATGGAGATCCTGTAGGAAGCAGCCATTCGCCTGCTGTGATATCTTTACAACTAATCCTAACTTCTCATTGCCTTTGGTGTTATTTGGGGTTTTTTATCCATTTGTTTGATTGGTTGGTTTGGGGTTGTTTCTTTGTGTTTTTGTCTGTTTCAGTTTGAGTTTTTTCCTTTTTTATAAATGACTGGTGAAGTTTGCACAGGCCAACTCCAGAAGACGAAAACCAGGCTTGACTTTCCAGAAATTGCTTTTGGCTGGCTTTAGCTGCATTCCCCAGGATCAGGATCCCCAGTAGATATTTCCAGGTTTTGCTCTGCATCATCAGCTTGCCCTGACTTTGCTCAGTGTTTCACCAATGGAGAAGACAATGGATATTTTGCCAAAGCTCCTTTCAAACAACAAAACTTGGGGCAGCACGACAGAAAAGAAGATAATAAAATATTCCAAAGTTAGAACAGAGCCAGAGTCCCACCATTTTCCCCTCCACTTTTATTGATGTTCTACATTTAGAGGCAAAGCTTCCATCTCCAAAAGCTTCCATCTCTCACTTCCTGATGCTCTTTGCTACCCTTTAGCCTTGACCCCCCACGAATCGGACTGTTGTCCATGTGGGGCTGGGGATGCTCAGCCTGGAAAGAGAAGGTGCTGGGGAGGCCTCCCTGCAGCTCTAGGAAAGATGGGCACCAAGAGGAGAAGCCTTTCAACTGCAGGAGTGAGATTGAAGTTGCATCTAATGAAGCTGCTCTTTTCCACTCAGGCTGCTGGGGCACTGGCCCAGGCTGTGCACACAGCCTGGGGATGCTCCATCCTTGGCAACATCCAAGGCCAGCTGGGAGCAGGGCTCTGAGCAACATATTCTGGGGGAAGATTGCTCCGCTTGGAACAAGATGGTCTTTAGGGTCCCTTCCAAGCCCAGCCACCCAGGGATTCCATCATTCTATGGTCTCCTTTGTCCTCTTCAGCCTGGGCCTGGGCTCCTGGCAGTGATGTCACAGTGCACGCTCCAGCTAGAACTTCCAGCATCCAGCAACGGCCACAACACAACCCTTGGCTCCTTGTGTCAGCACGCTCTTCACCCTGCTGCAAGCCAACCCCTGTCACCTTGCCTGTCACCTGCTCCCTGATACCCCCATCAGTCCTGAAAGCTCCCCATTCCTTGGATTTTGATATTCATCCCTGCAGGATGTCTGCATTTGTTCCAAAGAAGGTATGGTACTATTCCACGAAGGTGGACACCCCGCAGCTGCCTGGGTGGGCCGGAGCTGTGTGGGACAGTGTGGGAAAGGGACCCCACTCTGAGATTTTGCTACCTCTGCAGGCTGTCATGGACAGAGAGGAGGAGATGGAGGTTGACACACAAATCAATACAGAAGAGGACATGGAAGTCGATGGAGAGGAGATAGGAGAGGAAGAGATGGAGGTGGAAATGGAAGAGACAGTAGAGGAGATGGAGGTGGAAACGGAAGATCACATTGAGCAGATGGATATTGATGTAAGGGACGAGGAGGAAAAGATGGTGTTGGGATGAAGACCGATGCCAGCAGCAGAACAGGCAGGTGCTCCCCACGGGCAGAGTGGGTCCCCTGCTGCCAGGCTGGGGCTGGGCTGGGCACTCCCTGCTCAGGGACACGCTAGCCCATGCACTGGATTCTGGTGGCCATCCCTGGCCTGGCCTGGCCTTGCTTTGGGCCACACAAGCCCTGTTCCAGTGCCTGGGCCACAGCCCCCAGCCCCAGCCAGGCTCACTTCTGGCAGCAGAGTCCCCCTCTGCCAGTGTCCCAGCCTGGCAGCACATGGAACACCCCTCCATGCCTGACTGCACTGACCGTGCTACTTGTTTTTCTTCCAGGACTGAAGCACATCCCGGACAGAGATGCACCCTTCTGTATATACGTTTTGGAGTTGTTGTGTTCAGTGAGACGTTTTAGAGTTTGCTGTAGTCTTCTGTAAATACGTTTCATATAGTTCTGTTAGATAAGTTCTTAGGTTAATAGGTTCTATAGTTTGTTGTTGTTGTTACCAATATTCTTACAATGGAAATATGTTGTGTAGTTCATTCTTTTTCCTTTTCTTCTACAAATAAACATTCTTTGTTTTTCACACCCCAGTTCTCTTTGCATTTGCTTTGGGCACATTTGCAAAGTTGTACTCTCCACTCGCTCCAGGTTCCCACGGCTGGATGTCCCGGAGGGAGCTGGCACAGCCACCCCAGCAGTGGCTCCCTGTGCACAGGGGGTCCCACTGACAGAGCTCACCCTTTCCTTGCAGTTTCTCTGGACACACTTGGGAGCTGGAGGGGCAAATCCCAGTGGGCCCTGTCCCATGGCATCCCACATGGGAGCAGGGCTCAGCCTCATCCATGGCTCTTCCCTGGCTAGCCCCAGGGCTAAGGAGGCTGCACTGGGCTGCGGGCAGCCTGCTTCCTGGGCACCCTGAGGGGCTGGAGCCAGCCTGGAGGGAGCCTCAGCACAGGGGCCTCTGGCCTACATGCACCAACATTTCCTTTGCAAACCCCCTCTGTCACCACACTCTGCTACAAGCACAACATCAATTGTTCCTCCTACTTCAAGGGGAGACCTTAATTGGCACAAATTTGTCCCTTGGACTTTCTAGCACAGCAAATGGCAGTGCTTGCAATCCCTCTTCTGCACTCCCTGCTCGTGCACCAAAACATTGGAACCTGCCAGAACATCTTGAATTAGCACCAACCTGCAGAGAGCAACAGGGGGAGAACCTACCCCCAACCACACAGGGACATTGATGGGCTGGGGCAGAGCTGAAACTAAAGTATTTTAATGCCAAGAGACAGGATGTTTTATTGCTGAATTCATTCTCCCACAACAAGAATGAAAGCTTTCAGTCTCCTCACCTGCCACACATGTCTATTGCCAAGGTTTGCTTCTGGGTTACCACTGATTTTTATTCATCTCTTCACAACTCTGAAGCTCTTCCTGCCTAAGGTGCAGAGATGATATTTCAGAGCCAGATGAGCTCAGCACAGCTTGTGAAACACGCAGGATTTCCAGACCCAGAGATTCAGGCCATGCAAACTGATACTTTTTTGTCTCTGTGTAAAGATCACTGGAAGGATGTCAGTGATGAACCACACACTTCTCAGAGCTGTCCCTTCTATCCAGCTCTCCCCAGTCACTTCACACACTTCACTCCAAGCAGGTTCTGATAGAGTTCAGGAGCACATGGGATTTCATCCTGGCTTTTCTTCATTTTCTCCTGAGCTGTCTCCAGGCACAGTGTGTGGGCACTGCAGCAGCATTAACGGGGCACCTCCCTGACACTGAGATTCATGTCACAACTTTTCATCAAAAGCAGCAAAGAAATGATTCCCACTGGGTCCCACACGGCTCCCTGGCAACTTTGTGCTGCTGCAGCTCTAGCACCAGGCCTGGTGCACAGGAATTTCAGGTGGAGACACACCGAAGGAATCAACCATTCTCAGAGAAGAAACATCTGTTCGAGTGGCCCAAATCCCCACCACACTGCAGACTCTGGTGACCCACACTCTGCATTTGCACTTCAGCCTCTGTGCCTCACTTTTCCTCTCACTAAAGTCCCCCCAGTTTCCCTCATGCTCAGATTCCCAAGAGAATTCAAAGCAGCATCAGGAGCAGGGAGAGATGATGGGAGCTGTCCCAAGGCTTGACCAAATTTCTCAGGCCTGACAAATCTAGCCAAGGACAGAGGAAAAAGCTGCATAAAAGAGGTGTGAAATCAAAGCAGGAATCAAATTTATGTAGAATGAGAGAAGGTGAAAAGCTTTTGAATGTTTGCAACAAGATTAGAAGCTCCAGGCACAGGAGGGATGGGACATTTTCCCCCACTCTAACAACTCTGTGATGCAAATTGCAGCTCAAATCCTTCTCCTCAGCTCTGGGACTTGTTCAGCCACCAACATGGTGCTGAATTTTTCAAGCAAAGTGGAAGCTGGTCAGAGAGGTGGCTTGCAAATCAAAATCACAGAGGACAGCTTGGAAGCAGCAGCCAGAGCAAAGAGAGGCAGAGCCTGGCCCTGGGGTGCAGCACAGCCACACAACACATGCCTGAAACTCTAAGATGTCGTTCTAATTAGGAACGGCAGGAAGAACGACATGGACTCTCAAAGGAGTCTGAACAGGAGAGAATCTCTAGTTTATTGTTACAGCCATGTTATATAGACTAGTTCGTGGAAAGTACAGAAAGGAAACTCTTATTGGTTAGTAAAGTACTACATTACCATCATTGGTCAGTGGGGTTTACCACCCCCTGACCTTCTCCTGCAAGGAAAACACAGGAATCAGAAAACAGCACCTGCAGGCTGTTTTGTGTCTTTGAGGATTGTTTTGAATCCTCCCATGAATTTCCCAGGCTAGCTTCTCAGGCAGGGCTGGCAGGCCATGGGGCCCGCAGCTTGCTCCAGAGCGAGCCTCCATACTAAGACATGAAAGAATTTGCCACAGGAGACACAGAAGGTACTTAATGGAATCCTGCCTCCTTCACGATGCATCAGCACGCAGGAGAGCACTAGGATGAAGATGATAGCACCTTCTGCTGCTGCTTCCATCTCCTGAGTCAAATCTCCCCAATATCTCTCACTATTGGCCATTCCCAAAGCCTCAGATTCCCTCAGTCCTTGCAGGATTTCAGTGCTGAGGAGCATGGAGGGAGATAAAGGCACTTGCCGAGACCAGAGATGCATTTTCTGCCTGAGGTGCATTCCACTGCCCAGCTTAGTTCCTCTAAAACCATTCCAATCAGCCCCTTGGACAGCACCAAGCCAGCAGCAGAACATCAGCGCCTGAAAATGCTTGGAAATGCCATTCTTTGAGATTTCTCTCCAGCTCTCCCAGTTCATGGTGCCATTGCAGGGCTTTATCCCATCACTCAGCACTTGCAGCAAGTCTTGGCAACCAGCTTCAAATGGATTTGTAATGCTGAGCAAATAAGAGGCAATTTGACTTTGTCTCCAGTGAATGAAATTTTACCTCAATCAGACGAACTCTCTGTTCTGTCATTGGCCAGGCACTAACTACTGCCAGCTCCCCCCAAGCCTGGATGTCAAACTGCCTTCATATTGGAAAGTTAAATTGATTTGGTTTTATGTACAAGATTATTCTGTCTCCAAATCATTTGGATCCATAGAATTGCATTTCCAAGGACTAAACTCAGAGCAGCCACAAAGAGCACAAGAGGCAGGAAAAGAAAGAAAAATAGAGATTTCTAAGGAGATGGAAATTGAATGCTGAGTTTTTTCCCGTTCCAGGAAGTTCCATCAATTATCACCTGCCACCTCCTTGCCTTCACTTGTGTGGCCACCACTGAATACACTCCCAGAGAAGAAAATGTTGGTCCTACTGAAAACTGGGGCTAGAAGTAGAAAAAGGCTCAGAGATCTGACTTCAAAGACAACATCATGAAAAGAGCTGCCTTATAATAGCAAGATATGATGGGCAGCAGGAATGGCTGAAGCCAGCAGAGAGAAGTCCATGAACTATTGGTGCTACAAAGATTTCTGACAAAACCCCCAAGAAACCAAAAACAGCGTTTGGTCTGGCCCAGCTGCTAGGAGCCCTGTGCATTTAATTCAGTCATTGGCAGCACATGGAGATTGGCTTTAAGCTCCTTTGGTCCACTACAATTTTATTTTATTTTATTTTATTTTATTTTATTTTATTTTATTTTATTTTATTTTATTTTATTTTATTTTATTTTATTTTATTTTATTTTATTTTATTTTATTTTATTTTATTTTATTTTATTTTTTCCACCCAGAAAATGTAATTGCTTCTCCTCTTCGGGAAGAAATTACTGCTTTGAATAGTTCAATACAGCGAGTTTCTTCCCATACCCACTTGCAATCAGTCACCAAGAGAAAAATTTTTTCAAAAGGTCTCTTAAAAATTTTGGAGTTATTTCCAACATAAATAACTGGGTGATTTTGCTCCAAATGAGAAGGGAATTGAATTTGGCTCCCTCAGCTTAAAAAGAAGTCTTTCTTCCCAGCTCTTCACCAAGAGGAACAAAACACTTGGTTGCAGCAAAATGAATGGAGGAAGAAGTTTCCTTCCCCCTGAGCTGCACAACAGGAAACAATTTTGTTGCCAAGAGGTGACAAAACCCAGCCAATTTCCAGTTCTTTCAGTTGAAGGGAAAAGCTCCAAGGATCATAGCTGGGGCAGACACAGAGTGGGAGGAGCAGGGAATCTGCTGGGGGGTTTTGGGCTGGGGCATAGATTAAAGAAATCTTCAAGTGAAACCCATCAGAGCTCAAGACTTCATCCCACAGAGGAGAAATTGGATTTGACCCAAATGCCATTCAAATCCAAAAAACATTGAGGCATTTCCCCAAGCTCTGCTGAGCCATCAGGTACAACCCAAAGCACCCTGTGGGACCAGAGCAGCAGCTCCCTGGCATGGGGACAGGGATGCTCCCTTGGCAAGCCGCCTGCATCACCCATGGGACTTGCAAGATCTGTTTCTAAAGACCCCAACATCCAAAAAACTCCACATTCAAAGCCTTTCCTTTGGGGTTTCACTTCTCCATCTGTCTCTTGTCACTAGACAGCTGCTTCACTTCAGCACCCTTCTGGATGGGATCAAATTTTCTCCAAATTTCCAGCCTAAACAGGAAGTTACTTCCATTCATTCTTCTGCTAGTACTGGCAGCTTGTAGCTGCTCTGCTCTTCCTCTCCTGCTGTGCATTTGTGCACATCAAGTGCCAAGAGCATTTCCTTGTTTCAATGCCGCAGCGATGGAAAGCCCGGAGCACCGCGACTTCTCTAGATATTCAGCCCTGATAAGGGCTGGGCCGAGGTGCGTGAGCAGCTTCGAGCAGGCGAGTGATTCAGCTCAGGCTCAGCGGTAGTTGAGTGATTTCAGCTCAGCTTAGCTCGGCTCGGCAGCAGCGGCAGGCAGGCAACACAGGAAGCAGGGACGGGAATGCTGGTCCAGCGTTCCACCAAGGCAAAACCTTTTATTCAGGCAGGGCTTCGGCGAAGGGTGCCGGCAACAGCGAATCCGTCGAACAGGGGAAAAGCCGGGATATTTATGGGGAAGGAGAGGGGCGGGGGGAAGCCCGAGATACCTGTATCGGGATGGGACAGCAGGCGGAAACACCAATGGGACACAACAGTTTAACATATCTAACTCAAAGACCCCTGGGAGTGACACATTGTCTCTCTCTTACAGAGAAGTATCTTGTCTCCAGGGTAGAGCCAGAATCTCAGGCCCAGCCGGCTCCTCCGTACCCACATTTCAATGATGTCATTTTGCCTTATTATTTCCTTCCCATAGAGTTGCACAGATTTGGTGCTGGCTCAACACTCAGAACATTGACAGCACAAAGTCGAGTTTTCACACCAACTTCTCCAACCTTGGCACCTGTTGCAGTCCGCAACCTCAGGATCTCGGCCAGGGAAACCACAGGGTTCTGGGGACCAGCATGGAACACCAGCGAGACGGGCCTTTGTTCATGAAACCATTTCTTCAGCATAGGAACAAACTCAGATCCAGAACAGAGAGCCCCAAACAGAGGCACAGCAGGGGTTTTTGAGGGACAGAACTCTTGAGGGTCTCCACCCTTGAGGCTGGAGTTCAGGGTCAGGGACCACTAGAAACACAGCAAGGGAGAAACCCCCCAGGGATTCAAACCCAATCTGAACCCCTGGGCCGTCGTTCACAAGGGGTTTGGAGTGGGACAATGGAATTCGTTGCCTCCCCCGAGGCACATCACAACATCTGCTCCTTTTTTCTATTTTCCCCTTCAAAGTTTAATTTGGAGCTTAAAAATGTTTCCAAAACTTACAGCATAAAATCTTACCTCCTCCACAGAGCACCCGCTTTGCTCTGTGGGATACTAAAAACTCAATAACAAAACACGTTAAGCAAACAAACAAACGGAAAAAAACAAAATTAAAACCAAACTCTTAAATTAAACAGTGATGGTACTTAATACAAACGTAACGGTTTTTTAGTTCAGTCTCTTCCAGTTCTGGAGTTTCTTTCAGGAAGGGCGCAGCTCTTAGATCTCCTCTCACGAGGGGCAGAGTTCTTAGATCTCCAGCTTCGGCTCTGGTCTCGTAGGTGTGGGCGTTGCCACTTGAGATGTTCTTGGTGAAACGCTGGCTTTCAGAGCTCGGTTCCAGTTTTGATTTCCCCAGAGGGGGTGTTGCCCACCATGGAAAAGGCACAGCCCCCAGGGGTGGAGCAGCTGAAGAAAGGGCTGGGAGCGAAGCAGGAGTTACTGGGGAAGGGAAGGTTGGGGGCCAGAAAAGAAGGAGCAAGGCGGGAAAAAAGGAATCCCAGACTCCGTGGGCAGTGCCATCTTGGGAAGAGGGCAGGGACCGGGATGGACTTTCCCAGCCAGGGAACGGGAATATGGAAAGACAGGGGGTGAAGGAGGACACGGAACAGTGGGCAGATGGCAGCAGACCCGCAGCACTCTGGATGTTCCCCGTCCCTTGCCTGCCTTCAGGAAAACAGGGGATGGGATGGCAGAAAGACACCGGGGTGACAGGGAGTCGGCAGCAACCCCGAGCCATCTTGGCATTTTTCACCCTTTGTCCTGCCCTTAGGAACAGAGGAGGGGGGAAGATACAGGGAGGTATACACCAAAAAAAAATGAGGGACTTCACAGAAGCCAAAAAACAGTCCACAGGAAGGGCCATACCGTCCATAATTGTCCATAATCGTCCATAATGTTAATCTTGTCCATAAAGGTCCTTCCCATGTATATAAAAAAAACCAAAACCCTCCATAATACATCTCGTTGGGTGATGTTAGATGTTTGTCCCAGTGTCTGGTCTCTCAGCTCCCCCACCTCCATAAGCCCTTTTCCCCCATGACCCTGAGGCACTCCCAACTTGGCCCTCCTGCCAGGTATTCTCGACTCCTCCTTTCTAAGGCGGGAGTCTCTCCGGCTCTCGAGCCATCAGCCGGGGATTTACGGAGTGTCCATGGAGCCGCTCCTGCTGTTCTCCTGGTGCCTGGCTGGATGCCGTGCATTCTCCACCATTTGTTGTAGTCCGCAACTGCAGGATCAGGACCAGGGATGATATTTTCTGGAAACCGGCATGTACTACAACGAGAAGCGCCTCTGTTCATGAAACCATTTCTTCAGCATGGGAACAAACTCAGATCCAGAACAGAGAGCCCCTAACAAAGGCAGGGCAGGGTTTTTTGAGGGACAGAACTCTTGAGGTTCTCCACCCTTGAGGGTGGAGTTCAGGGTCAGGGACCACTAGAAACACAACAAGGGAGAAACCCCCCAGGGACTGAAACCCAATCAGAACCCCTGGGCCACCCTTCACAAGGGGTTTGGGGTGGGACAACTTCATCCAGGGCTCCCACGCCCATCTCCCAAAGCAGGAGGTCAAAATTCACTAGCTTGGCTTACAGCCATGCCTCTCCTGTAACAATGCTTATCTGAAACTAACTCTTTGCCTCCCTGAAGCACCTCCCAACAGTTTATGCTGTCTCTTTCCATGTTGATCACTCTCTCTCTCTTCCCCTATCTCTGGAAAAAAGGATGAATTTGCAAGTTTCACCTGAGTAGGGAGCAGGTTCAAGTCTTGCCCAGGCCTTGTGGATGGTCCCGGGATCTCTGCCGGAGCAGCGGCTGGAGCTGTCTGCGCTAGAAGATTTTTTCCATGGCTGCTGTGGGGAGTGTGGCCATTATCTGAGCACGCTGCAAGCTCCTATCTTTCCCTGCATATCTTTAGTGGGCAGTGTGTGGTGAAACTGAGCAGCGGCAGCAAGTGCAGGCCAGGCAGGGAGCGGCCTGGCCCGGCAGCCCCGCTGTGCAAGGCCCAGCCAAGCCTCTGAGAAGGGGCTCCTGTCACTTGCCAGTCTCCATCCTCCCCGGGAAGCGCAGAGCTGCGGCCAGCCCCGCTCCCCTCCCGTGGCCTTGGCTGGCCTGGGGGGAAGGAGGCTGAAGGGGAGCCCTGGTACCTCTTGAAAAGGCGGAAAGCAAAGAGAGCAAGGAATTGCCAGCCTTAGGTCTTCAAGTGGTGTTCCCAGGTTGATGTCACTTTTCAATGGTCCCAACTGCTGTCAGTTCTCAGCAATGGCCACTTGTTGGCCAGGAAAAAAACTTTGTGGCATTTTGAAGAGATTTGGGGAATTTTGAGGGATTTTTGTTGAAGTTTATAGGATCTTGAGCAGATTGAAATAATTTTGTGGAATTTTTATGAATTTTTGTGGGATTTTTGTGGAATTTATGGGATTTTCCTGGAATTTTGAAGGATTTTTCTTTAATTTTTGGAAACGAGTGGAGATTTTGTGGGATGTTTCTGGAATTTGGTAAGGTTTTGAGATTATTTAAAGAATTTTGTGGTATTTTTCTCGAATTTTGCGGATTTTTCTGGTATTCTGTGGTATTTTGAGGAGACTTGAAGAATTTTGAAGGATTTTTCTTAGATTTTGAGATTTGTGGAGATTTTGTGGGATGTTTCTTAAATTTGATGGGGTTTTGAAAAAAATTAGGGAGGTCTGTGGGATTTCTCCGGAATTTTTGGGCTTTTTTCAAGAATTCTGAGGGTTTCAGAGGAGACCTGAAGAATTTTGAGTAATTTTTCTTAGACTTTATGGAAATTCGTGGAGATTTTGTGGGATGTTACTGCAATTTTGTGTGATATTGAGGAGATTTAGGGAATGTTCTGGGATTTTTCCGTAATTTGGTGGGATATAGAGGAGACTTGATGAATTTTGCGGGATTTTTCTTAGATTTTGTGGACAATAATGGAGATTTGGTGGGACTATTCTGGAACTTGGTAGGGTTTTGTGAAGATTTAGGGAATTTTGAGAGATTTTTCTGGAATTTTGTGGGCCTTTTCAAAGACTTTGTGTGGTTTTGAGGAGAGTTGAAGAATTTTGAAGAATTTTTCTTAGATTTTGTGGAAACTTGTGGAGGTTTTGTGGGATTTTTTGTGGAATTTTGTGGGATATAGAAAATATTTTGACATTTTGAGGGATTTTTCATATATTTTGTGGTAATTTGTGTAGATTTTGTGGGATGTTTCTGGAATTCAGTTGGGTTTTGAGAAGATTTAGGGAATTTTGTGGCATGTTCCTGGAATTTGGTATGGTTTTAAGGTAATTTAGGGAATTTTGTGGGATTTTCCTTGAACTTTAAGGAAATTAGTGGGGATTTTGTGGGATATTCCTGGAATTTGGTAGGGTATTGAGGAGATTTAGGGAATTTTGTGGGAGTTTTCTTGGATTTTGTGGGAATTTGTGGAGATTTTGTGGGATGTTTCTGCAAATTTGTAGGGTTTTGAGAAGATTTAGGGAATTTTGTGGGATTTTTCAGGAATTTTGTGTATTTTTCCTGTGAACTGTGTGGGATTCTGAGGAGGCTTGAAGAATTTTGACGGATTTTTCTTAGATTTTGTGGAAACTTGTGGAGGTTTTGTGTGATTTTTGTGGAATTTTGTGGGATATTGAGGAGATTTTGTGAATTTTGTGGGATTTTTCTTGGATTTTGTTGAAATTTGTGGAGATTTTGTGGGATGTTTCTGGAATTCAGTTGGGTTTTGAGGAGATTTAGGGAATTTTGTGGGATTGTCCTAGAATTTGGTATGGTTTAAAGGTGATTTAGGGAATTTTGAGAGATTTTCCTTGAATTTTATGGAAATTGGTGGGGATTTTGTGGGATGTTTCTGGAATTTGGTAGGGTTTTGAGAAGATTTGGGGAATTTCGTGAAAATTTTTCAGGAACTTTTGTGTATTTTTCCTGTGAATTGTGTGGGATTCTGAGGAGGCTTGAAGAATTTTGGAGAATTTTTCTTATATTTGGTAAACATTTGTGGATATTTTGTGTGATTTTTCTGGAATTTTGTGGGATATTGAGGAGATTTAGGGATTTTGAGGGATTTTTCTTGAATTTTGTGGGAATTTGTGGAGATTCTGTGGGATGTTTCTGAAATTCAGTTGGGTTTTGAAAAAATTTAAGGAATTTTGTGGGATGTTTCTGTAATTTTGTTGGATATTGAGAAGAGTTTGTGGGATATTTCTGGAATTTTGTGGGGCTTTTCAAGAATTTTGTGGTATTTTGAAAAGATTTAGTGAATTTTGTGGTGGTTTTCCTGAATTTTGTGGGAATTTGTGGAGATTTTATGAGGCGTTTCTGGAATTTGGAAGAGTTTTCAGAAGATTTTGGGATTTTTGAGGGATTTTTCTGGAATTTTGGAAGGCTTTTCAAGGATTTTTTTGGATTTAGAGGAGACGATGAATTTTGCGGGATTTTTCTTAGATTTTGTGAACATTTCTGGAGATTTTGTGAGATTTTTGTGGAATTTTGTCAGATTGCGAGGCGGCTTGAAGAATTTTGAGGGATTTTACTTGGATTTTGTGGAAATTTATGTAGATTTTGTGGGATGTTTCTGCAATTTGGTAAGGGTTTGAGAAGATTTGGTGAATTTTTGGGATTTTTCAAGAATTTTGTGTATTTTTCCTGTGAATTGTGTGGGATTCTGAGTTGGCTTGAAGAATTTTGAGTAAATTTTTCATGTATTTTGTTGAAACTTGTGGAGGTTTTGTGGGATTTTTGTGAAATTTTGTGGGATATTGAGGAGATTTAGGGATTTTGCGGGATTTTTCATGTATTCTGTGGGAATTTGTGGAGATTTTGTGGGATGTTTCTGGAATTCAGATGGATTTTGAGAAGACTTAGGGAATTTTGTGGGATTTTTCAGGAATTTTGTTGGCTATTGAGGAGATTTTGTGGGATGTTTCTGGAGTTTGTTGGGATTTTAGAAAATTTAGGGAAGTTTGTGGGATTTTTGTGGAAATTTGTGCAATATTGAGGAGATTTTGGGATTTTGAGGGATTTTTCTTGAATTTTGTGGGAATTTGTGGGATGTTTCTGGATTTCAATTGGGTTTTGAGAATATTTAGGGAATTTTGTGGCATATTCCTGGAATTTGGTATAGTTTTAAGGTGATTTAGGGAATTTTGTGGGATTACTTTTAAATTTGATGGAAATTAGTGGGGATTTTGTGGGATGTTTCCGGAATTTGGTAAGCTTTTGGAATGATTTAGGAAATTCTGTGGGATATTTCTGGAATTTTGTGAATTTTTCTGGAATTGTGTGGGATTCTGAGGCAACCTCAGAATTTGAGGAATTTTTGTAAGATTTTGTGGAAATTTGTGGAGATTCTGAGGGATTTTTCTAGAATTTTTGGGCCTTTTCAAAAGCTTTGTGTGGTTTTGAGGAGAGTTGGATAATTTTGAGGATTTTTTCATAGATTTTGAGGAAACTTGTGGAGGTTTTGTGTGATTTTTCTGGAATTTTGTGGGATATTGAGGAGATTTAGGGATTTTGAGGGATTTTTCCTGAGTTTTGTGGGAATTTGTAAAGATTTTGTGGGAAGTTTCTGGAATTCAGTTGGATTTTGAGAAGATTTAGAAAATTTTGTGGGATTTTTCTGGAATTTTGTGGGGCTTTTCAAGAATTTTGTGGTATTTTGAAAATTTTAAGCGAATTTTGTGGTGTTCTTGAATTTTGTGGGAAGTTGTGGAGATTTTGTGGGATGTTTCTGGAATTCAGTTGGGTTTTGAGAAGATTTAGGGAATTTTGTGGCATGTTCCTGGAATTTGGTAGGGTTTTAAGGTGATTTCAGGAATTTTGAGGGATTTTCCTTGAATTTAATGGGAATTAGTGGGGACTTTGTGGGATATTCCTGGAATTTTGTGGGATTTTGCGGAGATTTTGGCATTTTGAGGGATTTTTCATGTATTTTGTGGGAATTGGTGGAGATTTTGTGGGATGTTTCTGAAATTCAGTTGGGTTTTGAGAAGATTTGGGGAATTTTGTGGGACTTCTCTGGAATTTTGTGGGGTTTTTCAGGAATTTTGTGTGATTTTGAGGAGACTTGAAGAATTTTGAGGAATTTTTCTTAGATTTGTGGAAATGTGTGGAGATTCTGTAGGATATTTCTGGAATTTTGTGGACATTTGTGGAGATTTTGCGGGATGTTTGTGGAATTTGGTAGAGTTTTCAGAAGATTTAGGGAATTTTGAGGGAATTTTGAGGGATTTTCCTTGAATTATAAGAAAAAGTTGTGGGGATTTTGTGGGATGCTTCTGGAATTTGGTAAGGTTTTGAAAAAATTTAGGGAATTTTGTGGGATGTCTCTGGAATTTTTGGACGTTTTTCAAGAATTCTGAGGGTTTCAGAGGAGACTGGAAGAATTTTGTGGAATTTGTCTTAGATTTTGTGGAAACTTGTGGAGGTTTTGTGTGATTTTTGTGGAATTTTGTGGGATATTGAGGAGATTGAAGGGTTTTGAAGGATTTGTCATGTATTTTGTGGGAATTTGTGGAGATTTTGTGGGATTTTTTTGGAAATTTGTGAGGCTTTACTGCAATTTTTTGGGATGTTGTGAAAATGTCAAGAATTTACTGGGATTTTTATGGAATTTTGTGGAATTTTTTTGGAATGTTGTGGAATATTTTCTATTTTGTATAATTTTTAGGAGAACTGAAGAATTCCGAGGGATTTTTCTTAGATTTTGTGGAGATTTCTTCGGGTGTTCCTGGAATTTAGTAGGGTTTGGAGGAGATTTAGGGATTTTTGAGGGATTTCTCTTGAATTTTGTGGTAATTTGTGGGGATTTTGTGGGATGTTTCTGGAACTTTGAGGGACTTTTCTGGGATTTTGTGGGATTCTGCAGAGAACTGACAAATTATCAGGAATTTGTCTTAGATTTTGTGGAAATTTGTGGAGATTTTGTGGGATGTTTCTGGAATTCAGTTGCGTTTTGAGAAGATTTGGGGAATTTTGTGGGATGTTTCTGGAATCTTGCTGGATATTGAGGAGATTTTGTGGGATGTTTCTGGTCTTTTGTGGGGCTTTTCAAGAATTTTGTGGTATTTGGAAAAGATTGTGCAAATTTGGTGGTGTTTTTCTTGAATTTGGTGGGAATTTGTGGAGATTTTATGGGATGTTTCTGGAATTTGGTAGCGTTTTCGGGTAATTCATGGAATTTTGAGGGATTTTTCTGGAATTTTGGAAGGCTTTTCAAGGATTTTGTGGGATTTAGAGGAGACTTGATGAATTTTGTAGGATTTTTCTTAGATTTTGTGGACATTTGTGGAGATTTTGTGGGATGTTTCTGGAACTTGGTAGGGTTTTGTGAAGATTTAGGGAATTTTGAGGGATTTTTCAGGAATTCTGTGGGCCTTTTCAAAGACTTTGTGTGGTTTAGAGAAGACTTGAAAAATTTTGAGGCATTTTTCTCAGATTTTGTGGAAACTTGTGGAGGGTTTGTGTGATTTTTGTGGAATTTTGTGGGATATTGAGGAGATTTTGGAATTTTGCTGGATTTTTCATGTATTTTGTGGGAATTTGTTGAGATTTTGTGGGATGTTTGTGGAATTCAGTTGGGTTTTGAGAAGATTTTGTGAATTTTGTGGGATTTTTCAGGAATTTTGTGTATTTTTCCTGTGAATTGTGTGGGATTCTGAGGAGGCTTTAAGAATTTTGTGATATTTTTCTTAAATTTTGTAGGGAACACTTGTGGGGATTTTGTGGGATTTTCCGGGAATTTTGTGGCATATTGAGGAGATGTTGGCATTTTGATGGACTTTTCATGTATTTTGTGGATATTTGTGGAGATTTTGTGGGATGTTTCTGGAACATTGAGGGACTTTTCCGGGATTTTGTGGGATTCTGCAGAGAACTGACGAATTATCAGGAATTTTTCATGTATTTTGTTGGAATTTGTGGAGATTTTGTGGGATGTTTCTGGAATTTAGTTGGGTTTTGAGAAGATTGAGGGAATTTAGAGTGATTTTTCTTGAATTTTGGAGAAATTGGTGGGGATTTTGTGGGATTTTTCTGGAATTTGGTGGGATTTTTGTGGTATTTTGTGGGATATTGAGGAGATTCAGAGATTTTTGTGGGATTTTTCTTGAATTTTGTGGACATTTGAGGAGATTTAGTGGGATGCTTGTGGAATTTCGTAGGATTTTGAGACGATTTAGGGAATTTTGAGGGAATTTTGAGGGATTTTCCTTGAATTTTATGGAAATTTGTGGAGATTTTGTGGCATGTTCCTGGAATTTGGTAGGGTTTTGAGAAGATTTGGGGAATTTTGTGGGATTTTTCAGGAATTTTTTGAATTTTTCTTGGGTTCTGTGGGATTCTGAAGAAACCTGAAGAATTTTGAGGAATTTTTCTTAGATTTTGTGGAAATTTCTTGAGGTTTTGTGGGATTTTTATGGAATTTGGTGGGATATTGAGGAGATTTTGGAATTGAGAGGTATTTTTCTTCTATTTTGTGGTTATTTGTGGAGATTTTGTGGGATTTTTGAGGAGATTTTGTTGGATATTGAGGAGATTTAGGGATTTTGAGGGATTTTTCAGGAATTTTGTGGGAAGTTGTGGAGATTTTGTGGGATGTTTCTGGAATATGGTAGAGATGTCTGAATATTTAGGGAATTTTGAGGGATTTTTCTAGAACTTAGTGTATTTTTCTGGAATTTTGTGATATTTTGGGAAAATTTAAATAATTTTGATGGATTTTTCTTGAGTTTTGTGAAAATTGGTGGGGATTTTCTGGGATTTTTCTGGAATTTTGTGGGGCTTTTAAAGGATTTTGTTGGATTCTGAGGGGACTTGAAGGCCCGTCTCCCCTAGGAACACGCACGTACTGCCCGCCCGAGTGGATCGGCCTTTGCTGCTACCACGGCGATGGGGCGACCATCTGGTCCCTGGGCGTGCTGCTGTTTGAGATGGTGTGCGGGTACTTACCCTTGGAGAAGGAGCGAGACATCGTCTTGGGGCAGCTCTTCTTCCCGCAGGAGGCCTCTCCACGTTGCTATGGGGCCTGAAGAAGGCAGGCTTTGGCAGGTGGCAGCGCGCAGCCCAGCCCAGCCCTCCCGCAGCTGCACGGGACGTCCATGTGCCCTCAAGGGCTGGCTGCAGCAGGTGGCCCGTGGCAGGCTGGCTGTGGCACGCTTGGCTGAAGGAGGGGACGCTTGTCCTGCCGTGCCGCTCTCCCGCCAAGGCCAGCTCCCAGCACACGCAGCGTGGCCCGGCTTCTGCAGGCGCCGGGAGCAGCTGGGCAGGAGCCTTCTGCAAGTGAGTGCCGCTTTCTGCCTTCTCTCCCCAGAGTGCCAACATCTGATCCGCTGCTGTTTGTCCAAGCACCCCATGGATCAGCCAGTGCTGGAGCAGATCTTCTACCACCCTTGGGTGTTGGGCGGCCATTTCTGATGCCTTGCCGCAGCCTCTGCAGCACCCAGTTCCCGTGTCCCACGCAGGACTGAGGGCCCAGGAAATAAAAGAACCCGAAACCCAGTGCGGGCTGGCAAGTCTGGTCCTTGTTAGCAACTTCAGCTAAGGGAACCTCTTGGCAAAAGGGGTAATCAGAGCGTTCCCTTCAGCCTTTGTCAAGCTTTTGGTGCCTTTCCTCCAGGTTGTCCCTCAAAATCAGAGAGGGGTTGGAACCTGCACCAGTCCCCCCAAATCGGTGGGAGGCAGAGACTACTCCCAGGCCCCTGAAAACTGGAGGAGGATGGAGACAATCCCTGGGCCCACAACACTGAAGGGAGATAAATACCCGGCCCCCCCAAAAATAAGAGATGGATGGAGCCCACAGCGGCCCCCAAGTCAGAGGGGGAAGGGGAGACTGCCAGCCCCCCTAAAGAGGAGGGGAATTGTGCCTGTGCCAGCCCCACAAATTGCAAGGGGACAGAGAACACCCCAAGCGTGGCAAAGGGAAAGAGCGGCCGGGGGCTGCCAGGATGGTGACAACACTGGCACCCCCCAAATCAGAGAGGGACAAAGAGCCCGCACAGGCTTCCCAGGAGAAGAAAGGGGGCAGCAAATATCCCCTGTCGCCCTAAGTTGGAGGGGCACAGACACAACGCCCACCCCCCTATAGTGGACGGGGACAGACACAAAAGACCCCACAAAAAGAGCATGGGGAACCAAGAGCACTGCCGGCTCCACAAAGGTAAGGAGGGTGGAGAAACTCCCCATCTGTCTTTGTTTTGGAAGACAGGTTTATGTTAGGGAGGGCAGCGGCCTCCTCTGGAATGAAAATGTAGATCCCCTCCTTCTGAATCATTATAATTTTGAACTCAAGGGGCTCTCAGACAGAGATCTGGGGATAGGAATAGCAGTTCTTTACTGTATACACACTTTAGCGTGTATAACGAGGCGCAAAAACAACAATAACGACAGCATTAACAACAAAACAGAACCAGGGACCCTGTGACAGCCTTCTCGGCCGGGACAGGAAAGGATGGAGGAGAGGCTTTGCTTCACAAACCCCCTTGGGTTGGCAGTCAGTGCCAGTGCTCCTGCAGGGCTCTGAGGAACACTCAGCTGGAACAGCAGGGATGAGCTGAGATCCCGGGCTGGTGGCTGAGGTAGATCAGCATCTCCACGGCGGTGCCTGGCACTGCCACACGTCCCGGCAGGACAGGGGGTGTGAGGCCACCAACAAAGAGGGAAGAAGGAGAAGGAGAAACAGCAGCTCTGTCTGGGTGATGGCAAATTCCCTTCTCTCTGCAGCAACAGCTCCCAGCAAAGTGTCCTTCTCTGAAGCTGAAGAAGCTGCTAAACTGTGCCCACCCTCCCCTTTTCCTGCCCCCTTTCCCCCTGGACCCAACCAAACTCTTTGTGTTTCTCAAGTACCACCTGCAGTCAGGTTTTCCCCGCAACTAATGGGTAAAAATTCAACAGATGAGCCAGAACTAAAAGAAGGACACCTAACCCCCAACAGCTTCTCATCTCCATCTCTTTGCACTCCAAAAGCCAAGAGGGATCGATCTGTCACCTCAAAACCACTCAATCTCACTGAAAACAGCTCCATTTTACCCCAAAAGGGCTCAATCCCAACTCAAAAGGGCTTGTTCCACCTCAGAAAATCTCAATCCCACACCAAAATTACTCAGTTCCACTACTGCCAGGTGAGATGGAGGTGGAAGATGTTCTGGTTTAGGGCAAATTTGGAAGAAAACCTCTAAATGGGGTCCCTGTAAAAAACAAATTAAAGTTGTCCCTCTCCCGAATATTTCAGGAACACATTTTCTTGGAGAAAAGTGGAAAAACACAGTTTACTTAACAATCAAAGTATCTACAAGCATAAGCAAGATGAATAATATTAAAGAATAAATCCTCTGGCTGTTTGAAGAGATGGCAAAGCCAGAAAAGTCCTTTCCACGGGGTGTACCTCAGCTCCCTCAGTCTCTTATCAGTTCCTCCGGCGCTGGAAATGGCCCAGGCCCAGGCCCCCGTGGGCCACAGCCGTGAGCTCCCGGGGTTTGTCTGGGTTCTCAGTCCAGAGCAGCTTTGAACAGATCCAAGGAAAAAGGCAAAAAACACTCTGGGGAACTCCTGTGCCTCAGCTAGCTAAAAACCAACTAAACTAAACTAAAAACTAACTAAAAAGGAAACTGAACTAAAGTGCCTAGAAGCAAAGGGGAAGCTCTGTCCCACTGTCTGTCCCTGCTGCAGACAATACAGGCCAGGGAAGCGTGCGGGGCACTGAGTGCCATTTCTGCAAACAAACTGCAGCTTCTTCTTCCCCCCCTTGGCTCTCAGAGCCAGTCTTGAAGGTGCAGAACTTAATAGGCAGCAGAAACAGAACAGACACCTGGGGATCCAAGGATCACAAAGTCACCCCAGGCCAGAAGGAGGTTGGGAGAAGTGGGATCCACATTTGGAGCGGTGGGATGGGGATTGTGTGGGGCTGGCTGGGCTGTATTGGATAGGAAATCAAACTTTCAGAGTTCCTGATTTCTGTCCCATTCATTTTCAGTCAGGTGCAGCTCTGTTTGCAGAGGGTCGCTGTGGCGCTTGAGACGGACACACGACGCAGCGAGGTTGGCACGGCAAGAGCAATCTTTATTGTTCAGAAGCTGCTTTTCCATGGTTGACTGCCAAGGCTGGGGAACTGCCTGATTCAGAGATCCTGGCCCTTCCTTGGAGGCAAGATACTTTTTTCTAAGACTGAGTAAAGTATCACTCCCAGAAATCTTTGAGTTAGTTATGTTAAACTGTTACACTCCATTGGTGTTCTCCCCTGCCACCCCACTTCAATACCTGTATCCCAGTTTCCCCCCAGCCCCTCTCCTCCCCTATAAATACCCCAGTTTATCCCCTGTTCCACAGAGCTGCTGTCACTGGCTCCCTTGGCCGAGGGCCCGGCTGTAATAAAGGCCAGTTCTCTGTGGAACGCCACACAGCGCTCTGCTCTCTCCCTCCGTGTCGCCTGCACGCTGCCGCTGAGCTGAGCTGAGCTGAAATCACTCGCCGGGCAGAGGACGTGTCTGTGCCCCGGGCAGCCCAACCGCGGACCGCTTTTCCGGGAGTCGCGGCACCCCTGCCACCTCCACCGCCGCTGGCTGAGGCTGCTTCAAATAGTCCAGCGAGATACCAGGGAGTGAGGGGTGGAAAACTGAGCTCTTACACATCCAGTACTTCTCTTGTTGGAAGTCTTCAATCCCACCTCTCTGCTGGGATGAAATAGGTGCAACTCATCCAATTTCTAAAGTATCATGCATCAAGCTGACACTGTTTGAAGATATCAAAATAGAAAAGCCAATTGAAACAAACCTCTGCTCCTTTCCATTTTCTCTGTTCCACAGTTTAGGACAGAAGACAGGGGAGAAAGATAGCTTTGGGAACAATGTTTTCAGGAGTCTAAAAAGAGTATCAAAACCGCTCTGCCACACTCTCAACTCTTGCATCCCCAAAAAGCACTGGCTGGCTTTGCTCACAGCTCACAATTGTGGTGGCATTTCTAGCACACCACAGGACAGCGATGTTTTTCCTTTTCTCCTGGAAATACCTACAGCACTTCTGCGTAGCAAGGCAAACATGAGCCTCTTTTAGTGGCCCTTGAAATTGGACATGTGAAATGAGGTACACAAAGCCACAGGCCAGCTGAACCTGGGATCTCTGAATGGGTCTTCACATTCTTCCCGGGAAGATGAATGAGAAGCACTATTTTGGCAGGGAAACTGTATCAGCTGGCAATTTGGTGTAGAAAATGTGCTTTCTGCTCCTCTCAGAGCCAAAACTCCTACCCATTTCTTGAAAGTCCTTCTTAGATAAGGACTACGTTCAACTGAGTGACAGTGAAGCAAAATGGCAATCCAGGAATCAATTGTCCTGTACACAATCTCCTCCATCCACGTGGAAGGTTACTCAGGGGCACACAGGAGGAAGGAAGAAACCCAAATGCGTCATTGGACATAAAGTCAGACGTGTTGAAGAAATCTTGCAGAGCTATGGAAACCTGCCTTGAAAACCCAGTTCAGGGAGAGCCTGAGCTGTTTTGTGCTTCTAGGCCTGAAGATGCTCAGGATCTTTCCCAGATGCTCAGCAGGCAGCAGGATTGTGCCTGAATCTGGCTCTGGAAATGCCAGTGCCTCAACTGAGAGCTGTGGCAATGATTTCCATTGCATGGAGAGGGGCCACAGTCCTGCAAGAGTCTTTCAGCAGAGCAAACAGCAGCCTGGAGGGTGGGCAATGCTGGATCTGTACCACTGCATGCTCATCCTTCACGGTAATGCAGAGCTGCCCCCAAAGCTGCCATGGATCACTTTTTAGATTTCTCCTGTTGGATATATTTTGGAGAAGTTGCTCTAGGTGGCTTTGGATGGTGATCCTGTAGGAAGCAGCCATTCGCCTGCTGTGATATCCTTACAACTAATCCTAACTTCTCATTGCCTTTGGTTTTATTTGGGGTTTTTTATCTATTGGTTTGATTGGTTGGTTTGGGTTTGTTTCTTTCTGTTTTTGCCTCTTTTGGTTTGAGTTTTTTTGCTTTTTTATAAATGACTGGTGAAGTTTGCACAGCCAAATTCAAGAAAACGTAAACCAGGCTTGACTTTCCAGAAATGACTTTTGGCTGGCTTTAGCTGCATTCCCCAGGATCAGGATCCCCAGTAGATATTTGCAGGTTTTGCTCTGCATCATCAGCTTGCCCTGACTTTGCTCAGTGTTTCACCAATGGAGAAGACAATGGATATTTTGCCAAACCTCCTTTCAAACAACAAAACATGGGGCAGCACGACAGAAAAGAAGATAATAAAATATTCCAAAGTTAGAACAGAGCCAGAGTCCCACCATTTTCCCCTCCACTTTTATTGATGTTCTACATTTAGAGGCCAAGCTTCCATCTCCAAAAGCTTCCATCTCTCACTTCCTGATGCTCTTTGCTACCCTTTAGCCTTGACCCCCACGCATCGGACTGCTGTCCATGTGGGACTGGGGATGCCCAGCCTGGAAAGAGAAGGTGCTGGGGAGGCCTCCCTGCAGCTCTAGGAAAGATGGGCACCGAGAGGAGAAGCCTTTCAACTGCAGGAGTGAGATTGAAGTTGCATCTAATGAAGCTGCTTTTTTCCACTCAGGCTGCTGGGGCACTGGCCCAGGCTGTGCACACAGGCTGGGGATGCTCCATCCTTGGCAACATCCAAGGCCAGCTGGGAGCAGGGCTCTGAGCAACATATTCTGGGGGATGATTGCTCCGCTTGGAACAAGATGGTCTTTAGGGTCCCTTCCAAGCCCAGCCACCCAGGGATTCCATCATTCTATGGTCTCCGTTGTCCACTTCAGCCTGGGCCTGGGCTCCTGGCAGTGATGTCACAGTGCACGCTCCAGCTAGAACTTCCAGCATCCAGCAACGGCCACAACACAACCCTTGGCTCCTTGTGTCAGCACGCTCTTCTCAGTGCTCCAAGGCCACCCCTGTCACCTTGTTGCCACCAGCTCCCTGATTCCCCCAGCAGTCCTGAAAGCTGCCCATTGCTTAGATTTTGATATTCATCCCTGCAGGATGTCTGCCTTTGCTCCAAAGAAGGTATGGTACTATTCCATGGAGGTGGACACCCCGCAGCTGCCTGGGTGGGCAGGAGCTGTGTGGGGTAGAGTGGTAAAGGGACCCCACCCTGAGATTTTGCTACCTCTGCAGGCTGGATTAGATAGAGAGGAGGAGATGGAGGTTGACACACAAATCAATACAGAAGAGGACATGGAAGTCGATGGAGAGGAGACTGGAGAGGAAGAGATGGAGGTGGAAATGGAAGAGACAGTGGAGGAGATGGAGGTGGAAATGGAAGATCACATTGAGCAGATGGATATTGATGGAAAAGATGAGGAGGAGGACATGGTGTTGGGATGAAGACTGATGCCAGCAGCAGAACAGGCAGGTGCTCCCCACGGGCAGAGTGGGTTCCCTGCTGCCAGACTGGGGCTGGGCTGGGCACTCCCTGCTCAGGAACACGCTAGCCCACGCACTGGATTCTGGTGGCCATCCCTGGCCTGGCCTGGCCTTGCTTTGGGCCACACAAGCCCTGTTCCAGTGCCTGGGCCACAGCCCTCAGCCCCAGCCAGGCTCACTTCTGGCAGCAGAGTCCCCCTGTGCCAGTGTCCCAGCCCGGGAGCACATGGAACACCCCTCCATGCCTGACTGCACTGACTGTGCCACTTGTTTTTCTTCCAGGACTGAAGCACATCCCAGAAAGAGATGCACCCTTCTGTATATACGTTTTAGAGTTGTTGTCTTCACCATAGAGATTTTAGAGTTTAAGTTTTCTGTAAATACGTTTCACATAGTTCTGTTAGATAAGTTCTTAGGTAAATAGGTTCTATACTTTGTTGTTGTTGTTGTTACAAACATTCTGACAATGTAAATATGTTGTGTAGTTCATTCTTGTTCCTTTTCTTCTACAAATAAACATTCTTTGTTTTTCACACCCCAGTTCTCTTTGCATTTGCTTTGGGCACATTTGCAAAGTTGTGCTTTCCACTCACTCCAGGTTCCCAGGGCTGGATGTCCCGGAGGGAGCTGGCACAGCCACCCCAGCAGTGGCTCCCTGTGCACAGGGGGTCCCACTGACAGAGCTCACCCTCTCCCTGCAGTTTCTCTGGACACACTTGGGAGCTGGAGGGGCAAATCCCAGTGGGCCCTGTCCCATGGCATCCCACATGGGAGCAGGGCTCAGCCTCATCCATGGCTCTTCCCTGGCTAGCCCCAGGGCTAAGGAGGCTGCACTGGGCTGTGGGCAGCCTGCTTCCTGGGCACCCTGAGGGGCTGGAGCCAGCCTGGAGGGAGCCTCAGCACAGGGACCTCTGGCCTACATGCACCAACATTTCCTTTGCAAACCCCCTCTGTCACCACACTCTGCTACAAGCACAACATCAATTGTTCCTCCTACTTCAAGGGGAGACCTTAATTGGCACAAATTTGTCCCTTGGACTTTCTAGCACAGCAAATGGCAGCGCTTGCAATCCCTCTTCTGCACTCCCTGCTCAGGCACCAAAACATTGGAACCTGCCAGAACATCTTGAATTAGCACCAACCTGCAGAGAGCTACAGGGGGAGAACCCAACCCCCAACCACACAGGGACATTGATGGGCTGGGGCAGAGCTGAAACTAAAGTATTTTAATGCCAAGAGACAGGATGTTTTATTGCTGAATTCATTCTCCCACAACAAGAATGAAAGCTTTCAGTCTCCTCACCTGCCACACATGTCCATTGCTAAGGTTTGCTTCTGGGTTACCACTGATTTTTATTCATCTCTACAGAACTTAGCTTTTCCTGGCTAACATGCAGAGATGATATTTCAGATCCAGATGAGCTCAGCACAGCTTGTGAAACACGCAGGATTTCCAGACCCAGAGATTCAGGCCATGCAAACTGATACTTTTTCGTCTGTGTGCAAAGATCACTGGAAGGATGTCGGTGACGTACCACACACTTCTCAGAGCTGTCCCTTCTATCCAGCTCTCCCCAGTCACTTCACACACTTCACTCCAAGCAGGTTCTGATCGAGTTCAGTAGCACATGGGATTTCATCCTGGCTTTTCTTCATTTTCTCCTGAGCTGTCTCCAGACACAGTGTGTGGGCACTGCAGCAGCATTAACGGGGCACCTCCCTGACACTGAGATTCATGTCACAACTTTTCATCAAAAGCAGCAAAGAAATGATTCCCACTGGGTCCCACAAGGCTCCCTGGCAACTTTGTGCTCCTGCAGCTCCAGCACCAGGCCTCGTGCACAGGAATTTCTGGAGGAGACACACCGAAGGAATCATCCATTCCCAGAGAAGAAACATCTGTTTGCATGGCCCAAATCCCCACAACACTGCAGACTCTGGTGACCCACACTCTGCATTTGCACTTCAGCCTCTGTGCCTCACTTTTCCTCTCACTAAAGTCCCCCCAGTTTCCCTCATGCTCAGATTCCCAAGAGAATTCAAAGCAGCATTAGGAGCAGGGAGAGATGATGGGAACTGTCCCAAGGCTCAACCAAATTTCTCAGGCCTGACAATTCTAGCCAAGGACAGAGGAAAAAGCTGCATGAAAAAAGTGTGAAATGAAAGCAGTGATCAAATTTAGGTAGAATGAGAGAAGCTGAAGCGGTTTTCAATGTTTACCACAAGATTAGCAGCTGCAGGCACAGGAGGGATGGGACATTTTCCCCACTCTAACAAGTCTGTGATGCAAATTGCAGCTCAAATCCTTCTCCCCAGCTCTGGGACTTGTTCAGCCACCAACATGGTGCTGAATTTTTCAAGCAAAGTGGAAGCTGGTCAGAGAGGTGGCTTGCAAATCAAAATCACAGCGGACAGCTTGGAAGCAGCAGCCAGAGCAAAGAGAGGCAGAGCCTGGCCCTGGGGTGCAGCACAGCCACACAACACATGCCTGAAACTCTAAGACATGAAAGAATTTGCCACGGGAGATAGAGAAGGTACTTGATGGAATCCTGCCTCCTTCACGATGCATCAGCACGCAGGAGAGCACTAGGATGAAGATGACAGCACCTTCTGCTGCTGCTTCCATCTCCTGAGTCAAATCTCCCCAAAATCTCTCACTATTGGCCATTCCCAAAGCCTCAGATTCCCTCAGTCCTTGCAGGATTTCAGTGCTGAGGAGCATGGAGGGAGATAAAGGCACTTGCAGAGACCAGAGATGCATTTTCTGCCTGAGGTGCATTCCACTGCCCAGCTTAGTTCCTCTAAAACCATTCCAATCAGCCCCTTGGACAGCACCAAGCCAGCAGCAGAACATCAGTGCCTGAAAATGCTTGGAAATGCCATTCTTTGAGATTTCTCTCCAGCTCTCCCATTTCATGGTGCCATTGCAGGGCTTTATCCCATCACTCAGCACTTGCAGCAAGTCTTGGCAACCAGCTTCAAACGGATTTGTAGTGCTGAGCAAATAAGAGGCAATGTGACTTTGTCTCCAGTGAATGAAATTTCACCTCAATCAGACGAACTCTGTGTTCTGTCATTGGCCAGGCACTAACTACTGCCAGCTCCCCCCAAGCCTGGATGTCAAACTGCCTTCATATTGGAAAGTTAAATTGAGTTGGTTTTATGTACAAGATTATTCTGTCTCCAAATCATTTGGAGCCATAGAATTGCATTTCCAAGGACTAAACTCAGAGCAGCCACAAAGAGCACAAGAGGCAGGAAAAGAAAGAAAAATAGAGATTTCTAACGAGTTGGACATTGAATGCTGAGTTTTTTCCCATTCCAGGAAGTTCCATCAATTATCACCTGCCACCTCCTTGCCTTCACTTGTGTGGCCACCACTGAATACACTCCCAGAGAAGAAAATGTTGGTCCTACTGAAAACTGGGGCTAGAAGTAGAAAAAGGCTCAGAGATCTGACTTCAAAGACAACATCATGAAAAGAGCTGCCTTATAATAGCAAGATATGATGGGCAGCAGGAATGGCTGAAGCCAGCAGAGAGAAGTCCATGAACTATTGGTGCTACAAAGATTTCTGACAAAACCCCCAAGAAGCCAAAAACAGCGTTTGGTCTGGCCCTACTGATAGGAGCCCTGTGCATTTAATTCAGTCATTGGCAGCACATGGAGATTGGCTTTAAGCCCCTTTGGTCCACTACTACCTTATTTTATTTTATTTTATTTTATTTTATTTTATTTTATTTTATTTTATTTTATTTTATTTTATTTTATTTTATTTTATTTTATTTTATTTTATTTTATTTTATTTTATTTTATTTTATTTTATTTTATTTTATTTTATTTTATTTTATTTTATTTTATTTTATTTTATTTCATTTTATTTCATTTCATTTCATTTCATTTCATTTCATTCCATTCCATTTCATTTCATTTCATTTTTTCCACCCAGAAAATGGAATTTCTGCTCCTCTTTGGGAAGAAATTACTGCTTTAAATGGTTCAAGCAGAGTTTCTTCCTAGACCCACTTGTAATCAGTCACCAAGAGAAAAATTTTCTCAAAAGATCTCTTAAAAATTTTGGAGTTACTTTCAACATAAATAACTGGGTGATTTTGCTCCACATGAGAAGGGAATTGAATTTGACTCCCTCAGCTTAAAAAGAAGTCTTTCTTCCCAGCTCTTCACCAAGAGGAACAAAACACTTGGTTGCAGCAAACTGAAGGGAGGAAGAAGTTTCCTTCCCCCTGAGCTGCACAACAGGAGACAATTTTGTTGCCAAGAGGTGACAAAACCCAGCCAATTTCCAGTTCTTTCAGTTGAAGGGAAAAGCTCCAAGGATCATAGCTGGGGCAGACACAGAGTGGGAGGAGCAGGGGATCTGCTGAGGGGTTTTGGCCTGGGGCATAGATTAAAGAAATCTTCAAGTGAAACCCATCAGAGCTCAAGACTTCATCCCGCAGAGGAGAAATTGGATTTGACCCAAATGCCATTCAAATCCAAAAAACATTGAGGCATCTCCCCAAGCTCTGCTGAGCCATCAGATACAACCCAAAGCACCCAGTGCGACCAGAGCAGCAGCTCCCTGGCATGGGGACAGGGATGCTCCCTTGGCAAGCCGCCTGCATCACCCATGGGATTTGCAAGATCTGTTTCTAAAGACCCCACCATCCAAAAAACTCCACATTCAAAGCCTTTCCTTTGGGGTTTCACTTCTCCATCTGTCTCTTGTCACTAGACCGCGGCTTCACTTCAACACCCTTCTGGATGGGGTCAAATTTTCTCCGAATTCCCAGCCTAAACAGGAATTTACTTCCATTCATTCTTCTGCAAGTACTGGCAGCTTGTAGCTGCTCTGCTCTTCCTCTCCTGCTGTGCATTTGTGCACATCAAGTGCCAAGAGCATTTCCTTGTTTCAATGATGTCATTTTGCCTTATTATTTCCTTCCCATAGAGTTGCACAGATTTGGTGCTGGCTCAACACTCAGAACATTGACAGCACAAAGTCGAGTTTTCGCACCAACTTCTCCAACCTTGGCACCTGTTGCAGTCCGCAACCTCAGGATCTCGGCCAGGGAAACCGCAGGGTTCTGGGGACCAGCATGGAACACCAGTGAGATGAGCCTTTGTTCATGAAACCATTTCTTCAGCATGGGAACAAACTCAGATCCAGAACAGAGAGCCCCAAACTGAGGCACGGCAGGGGTTTTTGAGGGACAGAACTCTTGAGGGTCTCCACCCTTGAGGCTGGAGTTCAGGGTCAGGGACCACTAGAAACACAGCAAGGGAGAAGCCCCCCAGGGACTCAAACCCAATCTGAACCCCTGGGCCGTCGTTCACAAGGGGTTTGGAGTGGGACAATGGAATTCGTTGCCTCCCCCGATGCACATCACAACATCTGCTCCTTTTTTTTTTTCCCCCCTTCAAATTTTAATTTGGAGCTTAAAAATGTTTCCAAAACTTACAGCATAAAATCTTACCTCCTCCACAGAGCACTCACTTTGCTCTGTGGGACACTAAAAAGTCAATAACAAAACATGTTAAGCAAACAAACAAACAGAAAAAAACAAAATTAAAAACAAACACTTAAATTAAAGAGTGATGGTACTTAATACAAACGTAACGGTTTTTTAGTTCAGTCTCTTCCAGTTCTGGAGTTTCTTTCAGGAAGGGCGCAGCTCTTAGATCTCCTCTCACGAGGGGCAGAGTTCTTAGATCTCCAGCTTCGGCTCTGGTCTCGTAGGTGTGGGCGTTGCCACTTGAGATGTTCTTGGTGAAACGCTGGCTTTCAGAGCTCGGTTCCAGTTTTGATTTCCCCAGAGGGGGTGTTGCCCACCATGGAAAAGGCACAGCCCCCAGGGGTGGAGCAGCCAAAGAAAGGGCTGGGAGCGAAGCAGGAGTTACTGGGGGAAGGGAAGGTTGGGGGCCAGAAAAGAAGGAGCAAGGCGGGAAAAAAGGAATCCCAGACTCCGTGGGCAGTGCCATCTTGGGAAGAGGGCAGGGTCCGGGATGGACTTTCCCGGCCAGGGAACGGGAATACGGAAAGACAGGGGTTGAAGGAGGACACGGAACGGCGGGCAGACGGCAGCAGACCCGCAGCACTCTGGATGTTCCCCGTCCCTTGCCTGCCTTCAGGAAAACAGGGGATGGGATGGCAGAAAGACACCGGGGTGACGGGGAGTCGGCAGCAACCCCGAGCCATCTTGGCATTTTTCACCCTTTGTCCTGCCCTTAGGAACAACGGAGAGGGGAAGATACAGGGAGGTATACACCAAAAAAAAATGAGGAACTTCACAGAAGCCAGAAAACAGTCCACAGGAAGGGCCATACCGTCCATAATCGTCCATAATCGTCTCTCGACTCCTCCTTTCTAAGGCGGGAGTCTCTCCGGCTCTCGAGCCATCAGCCAGGGATTTACGGAGTGTCCATGGAGCCGCTCCTGCTGTTCTCCTGGTGCCTGGCTGGATGCCGTGCATTCTCCACCATTTGTTGTAGTCCGCAACTGCAGGATCAGGTCCAGGGATGATATTTTCTGGAAACCGGCATGTACTACAACGAGAAGCGCCTCTGTTCATGAAACCATTTCTTCAGCATGGGAACAAACTCAGATCCAGAACAGAGAGCCCCCAACAAAGGCAAGGCAGGGGTTTTTGAGGGACAGAACTCTTGAGGGTCTCCACCTTTGAGGGTGGAGTTCAGGGTCTGGGACCATTAGAAACACAACAAGGGAGAAACCCCCCAGGGACTGAAACCCAATCAGAACCCCTGGGCCACCCTTCACAAGGGGTTTGGGGTGGGACAACTTCATCCAGGGCTCCCACGCCCATCCCCCAAAGCAGGAGGTCAATATTCACTAGCTTGGCTTACAGCCATGCCTCTCCTGTAACAATGCTTATCTGAAACTAACTCTTTGCCTCCCTGAAGCACCTCCCAACAGTTTATGCTGTCTCTTTCCATGCTGATCACTCCCTCTCTCTTCCCCTATCTCTGGAAAAAAGGATGAATTTGCAAGACTCACCTGAGTAGGGAGCAGGTTCAAGTCTTGCCCAGGCCTTGTGGATGGTCCCGGGATCTCTGCCGGAGCAGCGGCTGGAGCTGTCTGCGCTAGAAGATTTTTTCCCATGGCTGCTGTGGGGAGTGTGGCCATTATCTGAGCACGCTGCAAGCTCCTATCTTTCCCTGCATATCTTTAGTGGGCAGTGTGTGGTGAAACTGAGCAGCGGCAGCAAGTGCAGGCCAGGCAGGGAGCGGCCTGGCCCGGCAGCCCCGCTGTGCAAGGCCCAGCCAAGCCTCTGAGAAGGGGCTCCTGTCACTTGCCAGTCTCCATCCTCCCCGGGAAGCGCAGAGCTGCGGCCAGCCCCGTTCCCCTCCCGTGGCCTTGGCTGGCCTGGGGGGAAGGAGGCTGAAGGGGAGCCCTGGTACCTCTTGAAAAGGCGGAAAGCAAAGAGAGCAAGGAATTGCCGGCCTTAGGTCTTCAAGTGCTGTTCCCAGGTTGATGTCACTTTTCAATGGTCCCAACTGCTGTCAGTTCTCAGCAACGGCCACTTGTTGGCCAGGAAAAAAACTTTGTGGCATTTTGAAGAGATTTGGGGAATCTTGATGGATTTTTGTAGAAGTTTATAGGATCTTGAGCAGATTGAAATAATTTTGTGGGATTTTTGTGGATTTTTGTGGAATTTTTGTGCAATCTGTAAAATATTTATGGGATTTTGTGTGATATTGAGAAGATTTAAATAATTTTGTGGGATTTTTGTGGAATTTGTGGGATTTGTCTGGAATTTTGAGGGATTTTTCTGTAATTTTGGGAAATTTGTGGGGATTTTGTGGGACGTTTCTGGAACTTGGTAAGGTTTTGAGATTATTTAAAGAATTTTGTGTTATTTTTCCTGAAATTTTGTGAATTTTTCTGCTATTCTGTGGTATTTTGAGGAGACTTGAAGAATTTTGAAGGATTTTTCTTAGATTTTGAGATTTGTGGAGATTTTGTGGGATGTATCTTAAATTTGATGGGGATTTGAAAAAATTTAGGGAATTTTGTGGGATGTTTCTGGAATTTGTTGGGTTTAAAAATGATTTAGGGAATTTTGTGGGATATTTCTAGAATTTTGTGGGGCTATTCAAGAATGTTGTGGTATTTTGAAAAGATTGAGCGAATTTTGTGGAGTTCTTCTTGAATTTTGTGGGAATTTGTGGAGATTTTGTAAGGTGTGGAATTCAGTTGGCTTTTGAGAAAATTTAGAGAATTTTGTGGCATATTCCTGGAATTTGGTATGGTTTTACGGTGATTTAGAGAATTTTGAGGGATTTTCCTTGAATTTGATGGAAATTAGTGGGGATTTTGTGGGATGTTTCTGGAATTTGGTAGGGTTATGTGAAGATTTTGTGAATTTTGTAGGATTTTCCAGGAATTTTGTGTATTTTTCCTGTGAATTGTGTGGGATTCTGAGGAGGCTTGAAGAATTTTGTGGAATTTTTCTTGGATTTTGAGGAAACTTGGGGAGGTTTTGTGGGAGTTTTCAAGAATTTTGTGGGATATTGAGGAGATTTAAGGATTTTGAGGGATTTTTTATGTATTTTGTGGGAATTTGTGGAGATTTTTGAGATGTTTCTGGAATTCAGTTGGGTTTTGAGAAAATTTAGAGAATTTTGTGGCATATTCCTGGAATTTGGTATGGTTTTAAGGTGATTTAAGGAATTATGTGGGATTACTCTTAAATTTGATGGAAATTAGTGGGGATTTTGTGGGATATTTCTGGAATTTTGTGGGGCTATTCAAGAATGTTGTGGTATTTTGAAAAGATTGAGCGAATTTTGTGGTGTTCTCTTTGAATTTTGTGGGAATTTGTGGAGATTTTATGGGGCGTTTCCGGAATTTGGTAGAGTTTTCAGAAGATTTAGGGAATTTTGAGGGATTTTCCTTGAATTTGATGGAAATTTGTGTAGATTTTGTGGGATGTTTCTGGAATTTGGTAGGGTTTTGAAATGATTTAGGAAATTTTGTGGGATATTTCTGGAATTTTGTGGGATATTGAAGAGATTTAGGGATTTTGAGGGATTTTTCATGTATTTTGTAGGAATTTTTGGAGATTTTGCGAGATGATTCTGGAATTGAGTTGGGTTTTGAGAAGTTTTAGGGAATTTTGTGGGATTTTTCAGGTATTTTGTTGGATATTGAGGAGATTTTGTGGGATGTTTCTGGAATTTGGTAGGGTTTTGGAATGATTTAGGGAATTTTGTGGGATATTTCTGGAATTTTGTGGGGCTATTCAAGAATTTTGTGGGATTCTGAGGCGACTTGAAGAATTTTGAGGGATTTTCCAAGGATTTTGTGGGAATTTGTGGAGATTTTGTGGGATGTTTCTGGAATTCAGTTGGCTTTTGAGAAAATTTAGAGAATTTTGTGGGTCTTCTCTGGAATTTTGTGGGGCTTTTCAGGAATTTTGTGGGAATTTGTGGAGATTTTGTGGGTTTTTTGTGGTATTTGGTAGAGTTTTCAGAAGATTTAGGGAATTTTGAGGGATTTTTTTTCAAATTTTGTAAGGCTTTTCAAGGATTTTGTGGGATTTAGAGGAGACGATGAATTTTGCTGGATTTTTCTTAGATTTTGTGGACATTTGTGGAGATTTTGTGGGATGTTTGTGGAATTTTGTGGGATTCTGCAGAGAATTGACGAATTTTGAGGAATTTTTTTTAGATTTTGTGAACATTTCTGGAGATTTTTGTAAGATTTTTGTGGAATTTTGTGAGATTCTGAGGCGGCTTGAAGAATTTTGAGGAATTTTTCATGGATTTTGTGGGATATTGAGGAGATTTTGTGGGATGTTTCTGCAATTTGGTAGGGGTTTGAGAAGATTTTGTGAATTTTGGGGATTTTTCAGGGATTTTGTGTATTTTTCCTGTGAATTGTGTGGGATTCTGAGGAGGCTTGAAGAATTTTGTGGAATTTTTCTTGGATTTTGTGGAAACTTGTGGAGGTTTTGTGTGATTTTTGAGGGATTTTGTGGGATATTGAGGAGATTTAGGGATTTTCTGGGATTTTTCATGTATTCTGTGGGAATTTGTGGAGATTTTGTGGGATGTTTGTGGAATTTTGTGGGATTCTGCAGAGAATTGACGAATTTTGAGGAATTTTTCTTAGATTTTGTGAACATTTCTGGAGATTTTTGTGAGATTTTTGTGGAATTTTGTGAGATTGTGAGGCGGCTTGAAGAATTTTGAGGGATTTTTCATGGATTTTGTGGGAATTTGTGGAGATTTTGTGGGATGTTTCTGCAATTTGGTAGGGGTTTGAGAAGATTTGGTGAATTTTGTGGATTTTTAAGGGATTTTGTGTATTTTTCCTGTGAATTGTGTGGGATTTTGAGGAGGCTTGAAGAATTTTGTGGAATTTTTCTTGGATTTTGTGGAAACTTGTGGAGGTTTTGTGTGATTTTTGTAAGATTTTGTGGGATATTGAGGAGATTTAGGGATTTTGCGGGATTTTTCATGTATTCTGTGGGAATTTGTGGAGATTTTGTGGGATGTTTCTGGAATTCAGTTGGGATTTGAGAAGACTTAGAGAATTTCGTGGCATATTCCTGGAATTTGGTATGGTTTTAAGGTGATTTAGGGAATTTTGAGGGATTTTCCTTGAATTTGATGGAAATTTGTGGAGATTTTGTGGGATGTTTCTGGAATTTGGTAGGGTTTTGGAATGATTTAGGAAATTTTGTGGGATATTTCTGGAATTTTGTGGGATATTGAGGAGATTTTGGCATTTTGAGGGATTTTTCATGTATTTTGTGGAATGTTTGAAGATTTTGCGAGATGATTCTGGAATTCAGTTGGGTTTTGAGAAGTTTTAGGGAATTTTCTGGGATTTTTCAGGAATTTTGTTGGCTATTGAGGAGATTTTGTGGGATGTTTCTGGAATTTGGTAGGGTTTTGGAATGATTTAGGAAATTTTGTGGGATATTTCTGGAATTTTGTGGGTCTATTCAAGAATTTTGTGGTATTTTGAAAAGATTGAGCGAATTTTGTGGTGTTCTTGAATTTTGTGGGAATTTGTGGAGATTTTATGGGACGTTTCTGGAATTTGGTAGAGTTTTCAGAAGATTTAATGAATTTGGAGGGATTTTTGTGGGATTTTGTGGGAATGGGTGGAGATTTTGTGGGACATTCCTGTGAATTGTTATGGTTTTGAAATGATTTAGGGAATTTTGTGGGACTTCTCTGGAATTTTGTGGGATTTTTCAAGAATTTTGTGGGATTCTGAGGCGACTTGAAGAATTTTGAGGGATTTTTCAAGGATTTTGTGGGAATTTGTGGAGATTTTGTGGGATGTTTCTGGAATTTGGTAAGGGTTTGAGAAGATTTAGTGAATTTGGAGGGATTTTTGTGGGATTTTGTGGGAATGGGTGGAGATTTTGTGGGACATTGCTGTGAATTGTTATGGTTTTGAAATGATTTAGGGAATTTTGTGGGACTTCTCTGGAATTTTGTGGGATTTTTCAAGAATTTTGTGGGATTCTGAGGCGACTTGAAGAATTTGGAGGTTTGTTTCATGTGTTTTGTGGGAATTTGTGGAGATTTTGTGGGATGTTTCTGGAATTTGGTAAGGGTTTGAGAAGATTTAGTGAATTTTGGGGATTTTTCAGGGATTTTGTGTATTTTTCCTGTGAATTGTGTGGGATTCTGCGGAGGCTTGAAGAATTTTGTGGAATTTTTCTTGGATTTTGTGGAAACTTGTGGAGGTTTTGTGTGATTTTTGTGGAATTTTGTGGGATATTGAGGAGATTTAGGGATTTTGAGGTTTGTTTCATGTGTTTTGTGGGAATTTGTGGAGATTTTGTGGGATGTTTCTGGAATTTGGTAGGATTTTGTGAAGATTTTTTGAATTTTGTAGGATTTTTCAGGAATTTTGTGTATTTTTCCTGTGAATTGTGTGGGATTCTGAGGAGGCTTGAAGAATTTGGTGGAATTGTTCTTAGATTTTGGGTACATTTGTGGAGATTTTGTGGGATTTTTCTTACATTTTGTGAGATTGTGAGGTGGCTTGAAGAATTTTGAGGGATTTTTCATGTATTTTGTGGGAATTTGTGGAGATTTTGTGGGATGTTTCTGAAATTGAGTTGGGTTTTGAGAAGATTTGGGGAATTTTGTGGGTCTTCTCTGGAATTTTGTGGGGGTTTTCAGGAATTTTGTGGGAATTTGTGGAGATTTTGTGGGATTTTTGTGGAATTTGGTAGAGTTTTCAGAAGATTTAGGGAATTTTGAGTGGTTTTTTTTAATATTTTGTAAAGGCTTTTCAAGGATTTTGTGGGGTTTAGAGGAAACTTGATGAATTTTTGGGATTTTTCTTAGATTTTGTGGACATTTGTGGAGATTTTGTGGGATGTTTCTGGAATTTTGTGGGATTCTGCAGAGAATTGACAAATTTTGAGGAATTTTTCTTAGATTTTGTGAACATTTCTGGAGATTTTTGTGAGATTTTTGTGGAATTTTGTGAGATTGTGAGGCGGCTTGAAGAATTTTGAGGGATTTTTCATGGATTTTGTGGGAATTTGTGGAGATTTTGTGGGATGTTTCTGCAATTTGGTACGGGTTTGAGAAGATTTGGTGAATTTTGGGGATTTTTCAGGGATTTTGTGTATTTTTCCTGTGAATTGTGTGGGATTTTGAGGAGGCTTGCAGAATTTTGTGGAATTTTTCTTGGATTTTGTGGAAACTTGTGGAGGTTCTGTGTGATTTTTGTAAGATTTTGTGGGATATTGAGGAGATTTAGGGATTTTGTGGGATTTTTCATGTATTCTGTGGGAATTTGTGGAGATTTTGTGGGATGTTTCTGGAATTCAGTTGGGATTTGAGAAGACTTAGGGAATTTCGTGGCATATTCCTGGAATTTGGTATGGTTTTAAGGTGATTTCGGGAATTTTGTGGGATTTTTCTTTAATTTTATGGAAATTAGTGGGGATTTTGTGGGATATTCCTGGAATTTGGTAGGATATTGAGGAGATTAAGGGAATTTTGTGGGATATTTCTTGGATTTTCTGGTTATTTGTGTAGATTTTGTGGGATGTTTCTGCCATTTGGTAGGGTTTTGAGAAAAATTAGTGAATTTTGTGGGATTTTTCAGGAATTTTGTGAATTTTTTCCTGTGAATTGTGTGGGATTCCGGGTAGAGTTTAAGATCTTTGAGACATTTTTCTTACATTTTGTGAAAACTTGTGGAGGTTTTATGTGATGTTTGTGGAATTCTGTGGGATATTGAGGAGATTTAAGGATTTTGAGGGATTTTTTCAAATATTTTGTGGGAATTTCTAAAGATTTTGTAGGATGTTTCTGGAATTCAGTTGGGTTTTGGGAAGATTTAGGAAATTTTGTGGCATGTTCCTGGAATTTGGTAAGGTTTTAAGGTGATTTAGGGAATTTTGAGGGATTTTTCTTGAATTTTATGGAAATTTGTGGAGATATTATGGGGCATTTCTGGAATTTGGTAGAGTTTTCAGAAGATTCCGGGAATTTTGAGAGATTTTTCTGGAATTTTGGAAGGCCTTTTAAGGATTTTGTTGGATTTAGAGGTGACTTGATGAATTTTGCAGGGTTTCTCTTAGATTTTGTGGACATTTGTGGAGATTTTGTGGGATGTTTCTGGAACTTGGTAGGGATTTGTGAAGACTTAGGGAATTTTGAGGGATTTATCTGGAATTTTTTGGGCCTTTTCAAACACATTGTGTGGTTTAGAGGAGACTTGAAAAATTTTGAGGAATTTTTGTTAGATTTTGTGGAAACTTGTGGAGGTTTTGTGTGATTTTTGTGGAATTTTGTGGGATATTGAGGAGATTTTGGAATTTTGCTGGATTTTTCATGTATTTTGTGGTAATTTGTTGAGATTTTGTGGGATGTTTCTGGAATTTGGTGGGATTTTTGTGGTATTTTGTGGGATATTGAGGAGATTCAGAGATTTTTGTGGGATTTTTCTTGAATTTTGTGGACATTTGAAAAGATTTAGGAGGATGCTTGTGGAATTTCGTAGGATTTTGAGACGATTTAGGGAATTTTGAGGGATTTTCCTTGAATTTTATGGGAATTTGTGGAGGTTTTGTGGCATGTTTCTGGAATTTGGTAGGGTTTTGAGAAGATTTGGGGAATTTTGTGGGATTTTTCAGGAATTTTGTGAATTTTTCTTGGATTCTGTGGGATTCTGAAGAAACCTGAAGAATTTTGAGGAATTTTTCTTAGATTTTGTGGAAATTTGTTGAGGTTTTGTGGGATTTTTGTGGAATTTGGTGGGATATTGAGGAGATTTTGGAATTTTGAGGTATTTTTCATGTATTTTGTGGTTATTTGTGGAGATTTTGTGGGATTTTTGACGAGATTTTGTTGGATATTAAGGAGATTTAGGGATTTGGAGGGATTTTTCTTGAATTTTGTGTGAATTCGTGGAGATTTTGTGGGATGTTTCTGGAATATGGTAGAAATGTCTGAATATTTAGGGAATTTTGAGGGATTTTTCTAGAACTTCGTGTATTTTTCTGGAATTTTGTTATATTTTGGGAAAATTTAAATAATTTTGATGGATTTTTCATGAGTTTTGAGGAAATTGTTGGAGATTTTCTGGGATTTTTTTGGAATTTTGTGTGGCTTTTCAAGGATTTTGTTGGATTCTGAGGGGACTTGAAGGCCCGTCTCCCCTAGGAACACGCACGTACTGCCCGCCCGAGTGGATCGGCCTTCGCTGCTACCACGGCGATGGGGCGACCATCTGGTCCCTGGGCGTGCTGCTGTTTGAGATGGTGTGCAGGTACTTACCCTTGGAGAAGGAGCGAGACATCGTCTTGGGGCAGCTCTTCTTCCCGCAGGAGGCCTCTCCAGGTTGCTATGGGGCCTGAAGAAGGCAGGCTTTGGCAGGTGGCAGCGCGCAGCCCAGCCCGGCCCTCCCGCAGCTGCGCGGGACGTCCATGTGCCCTCAAGGGTGCCTGTCAAAGGGCAAAGAGCGGCCGGGGGCTGCCAGGATGGTGACAACACTGGCACCCCCCAAATCAGAGTGGGACAAAGGGCCCGCACAGGCTTCCCAGGAGAAGAAAGGGGGCAGCAAATATCCCCTGTACCCCTAAGTTGGAGGGGCACAGACACAACGCCCACCCTCCCTATAGTGGAGGGGGACAGACACAAAAGGCCCCACAAAAAGAGCATGGGGAACCAAGAGCACTGCCGGCCCCACAAAGGTAAGGAGGGTGGAGAAACTCCGCATCTGTCTTTGTTTTGGAAGACAGGTTTCTGTTAGGGAGGGCAGCGGCCTCCTCTGGAATGGAAATGTAGATCCCCTCCTTCTGAATCATTATAATTTTGAACTCAAGGGGGTCTCAGACAGAGATCTGGGGATAGGAATAGCAGTTCTTTACTGTATACACACTTTAGCGTGTATAACGAGGCACACAAACAACAATAACTTCGGCATTAACAACAAAACAGAACCAGGGACCCTGTGACAGCCTTCTCAGCCGGGACGGGAGAGGATGGAGGAGAGGCTTTGCTTCACAAACCCCCTCGGGTTGGCAGTCAGTCCCAGTGCTCCTGCAGGGCTCTGAGGAACACTCAGCTGGAACAGCAGGGATGAGCTGAGATCCCGGGCCGGTGGCTGAGGTGGATCAGCAGCTCAGTGGTGGTGCCTGGCACTGCCACACGTCCCAGCAGGACAGGGGCTGTGAAGCCACCAATGAAGAGGGAAGAAGGAGAAGGAGAAATGGCAGCTCCATCTGGGTGATGGTGAATTCCCTTCTCTGCAGCAACAGCACCCAGCAAAGTGTCCTTCTCTGAAGCTGAAGAAGCCGCCAAACTGTGCCCACCTTCCCCTTTTCCTGCCCCCTTCAGCCCAACTGAACTCTTTGTATTTCTCAAGTATCTCACGCAGTCAGGTTTTCCCCGCAACTAATGGGTAAAAATTTCACAGTTGAGCCAGAACTAAAAGAAGGACACCTAACCACCAACAACTTCTCATCTCCATCTCTTTGCACTCCAAAAGCCAGGAGAGATCGATCTGTCACCTCGAAACAACACAATCCCGCTGAAAACAGCTCCATTTTACCGCAAAAGGGCTCAATCCCAACTCAAAAGGGCTTGTTCCGCCTCAGAAAACCTCCATCCCACACTAAAATTACTGAGTTCCACTGCTGCCAGGTGAGATGGAGGTGGAAGATGTTCTGGTTTAGGGGAAATTTGGAAGAAAATTTCTGAATGGGGTCCCTCTAAAAAGCAAATTAAAGTTGTCCCTTGAATATGAAGAATATGAGTAATATGAATAATATGAATAATATTAAAGAATAAATCCTCTGGCTGTTTGAAGAGATGGCAAAGCCAGAAAAGTCCTTTCCATGGGGTGTAGCTCAGCTCGCTCAGTCTCTTATCAGTTCCTCCGGCGCTGGAAAGGGCCCAGACCCAGGCCCCCGTGGGCCACAGCCGTGAGCTCCCGGGGTTTGTCTGGGTTCTCAGTCCAGAGCAGCTTTGAACAGATCCAAGGAAAAAGGCAAAAAACACTCTGGGGAACTCCTGTGCCTCAGCTAGCTAAAAACCAACTAAACTAAACTAAAAACTAACTAAAAAGGAAACTGAACTGAAGTGCCTAGAAGCAAAGGAGAGCTCTGTCCCACTGTCTGTCCCTGCTGCAGACAACACAGGCCAGGGAAGCGTGCGGGGCACTGAGTGCCATTTCTGCAAACAAACTGCAGCTTCTTCTTCCCCCCCTTGGCTCTCAGAGCCAGTCTTGAAGGTGCAGAACTTAATAGGCAGCAGAAACAGAACAGACACCTGGGGATCCAAGGATCACAAAGTCACCCCAGGCCAGAAGGAGGTTGGGAGAAGTGGGATCCACATTTGGAGCGGTGGGATGGGGATTGTGTGGGGCTGGCTGGCTGGGCTGTATTTGATAGGAAATCAAACTTTCAGAGTTCCTGATTTCTGTCCCATTCATTTTCAGTCAGGTGCAGCTCTGTTTGCAGAGGGTCGCTGTGGCGCTCGAGAGGGACACAAGACGCAGAGAGGTTGGCACAGCAAGAGCAATCTTTATTGTTCAGAAGCTGCTTTTCCATGGTTGACTGCGGGGGCTGGGGAACTGCCTGATTCAGAGATCCTGGCCCTCCCTTGGAGGCAAGATACTTTTTTCTAAGAGTGAGTAAAGTATCACTCACAGCAATCTTTGAGTTAGTTATGTTAAACTGTTACACTCCATTGCTGTTCTCCCCTGCCACCCCACCCCAATACCTGTATCCCAGTTTCCCCCCAGCCCCTCTCCTCCCCTATAAATACCCCAGTTTTTCCCCTGTTCCAGAGAGCTGTTGTCCCTGGCTCCCTTGGCCGAGGGCCCGGCTGTAATAAAGGCCAGTTCTCTGCGGAACGCCACACAGCGCTCTGCTCTCTCCCTCCGTGTCGCCTGCACGCTGCCGCTGAGCTGAGCTGAGCTGAAATCACTCGCCGGGCAGAGGACGTGTCTGTGCCCCGGGCAGCCCAACCGCGGACCGCTTTTCCGGGAGTCGCGGCACCCCTGCCACCTCCACCGCCGCTGGCTGAGGCTGCTTCAAATAGTCCAGCGAGATACCAGGGAGTGAGGGGTGGAAAACTGAGCTCTTACACATCCAGTACTTCTCTTGTTGGAAGTCTTCAATCCCACCTCTCTGCTGGGATGAAATAGGTGCAACTCATCCAATTTCTAAAGTATCGTGCATCAAGCTGACACTGTTTGAAGACATCAAAATAGAAAAGCCAATTGAAACAAACCTCTGCTCCTTTCCATTTTCTCTGTTCCACAGTTTAGGACAAAAGAGAGGAGAGAAAGATTGTTTTGGGAACAATGTTTTCAAGACTCTAAAAAGAATATCAAAATCGCTCTGCCACACTCTCAACTCTTGCATCCCTAAAAAGCACTGGCTGGCTTTGCTCACAGACTCACAATTGTGGTGGCATTTCTAGCACACCACAGGACAGCGATGTTTTTCCTTTTCTTCTGGAAATACCTACAGCACTTCTGCGTAGCAAGGCAAACATGAGCCTCTTTTAGTGGCCCTTGAAACTGGACATGTGAAATGATGTACACAAAGCCAAAGGCCAGCTGAACCTGGGATCTCTGAATGGGTCTTCACATTCTTCCCGGGAAGATGAATGAGAATCACTATTTTGGCAGGGAAACTGTATCAGCTGGCAATTTGGTGTAGAAAATGTGCTTTCTGCTCCTCTCAGAGCCAAAACTCCTACCCATTTCTTGAAAGTCCTTCTTAGATAAGGACCATGTTCAACTGAGCGACAGTGAAGCCAAATGGCAATCCAGGAATCAATTGTCCTGTACACAATCTCCTCCATCCACGTGCAAGGTTACTCAGGGGCACACAGGAGGAAGGAAGGAAGCCAAATGCATCATTGGACATAAAGTCAGACGTGTTGAGGGATGAAGAAATCTTGCAGAGCTATGGAAACCTGCCCTGAAAAGCCAGTTCAGGGAGAGCCTGAGCTGTTTTGTGCTTCTAGGCCTGAAGATGCTCAGGATCTTTCCCAGATGCTCAGCAGGCAGCAGGATTGTGCCTGAATCTGGCTCTGGAAATGCCAGTGCCTCAACTGAGAGCTGTGGCAATGATTTCCATTGCATGGAGAGGGGCCACAGTCCTGCAAGAGTCTTTCAGCAGAGCAAACAGCAGCCTGGAGGGTGGGCAATGCTGGATCTGTACCACTGCATGCTCATCCTTCACGGTAATGCAGAGCTGCCCCCAAAGCTGCCATGGATCACTTTTTAGATTTCTCCTGTTGGATATATTTTGGAGAAGTTGCTCTAGGTGGATTTGGATGGTGATCCTGTAGGAAGCAGCCATTCACCTGCTGTGATATCCTTACAACTAATCCTAACTTCTCACTGCCTTTGGTTTTATTTGGGGTTTTTTATCTATTTGTTTGATTGGTTTCTTTGGGTTTGTTTGTTTGTGTTTTTGTCTCTTTTGATTTGAGTTTTTTTCCTTTTTTAAAAATGACTGGTGAAGTTTGCACAGCCAAACTCAAGAAAACGTAAACCAGGCTTGACTTTCCAGAAATTGCTTTTGGCTGGCTTTAGCTGCATTCCCCAGGATCAGGATCCCCAGTAGATATTTGCAGGTTTTGCTCTGCATCATCAGCTTGCCCAGACTTTGCTCAGTGTTTCACACATGGAGAAGACAATGGATATTTTGCCAAAGCTCCTTTCAAACAACAAAACTTGGGGCAGCACGACACAAAAGAAGAAAAGAAAATATTCCAAAGTTAGAACAGAGCCAGAGTCCCACCATTTTCCCCTCCACTTTTATTGATGTTCTACATTTAGAGGCAAAGCTTCCATCTCCAAAAGCTTCCATCTCTCACTTCCTGATGCTCTTTGCTACCCTTTAGCCTTGACCCCCCACGAATCGGACTGTTGTCCATGTGGGGCTGGGGATGCTCAGCCTGGAAAGAGAAGGTGCTCGGGAGGCCTCCCTGCAGCTCTAGGAAAGATGGGCACAGAGAGGAGAAGCCTTTCAACTGCAGGAGTGAGATTGAAGTTGGATCTAATGAAGCTGCTTTTTTCCACTCAGGCTGCTGGGGCACTGGCCCAGGCTGTGCACACAGCCTGGGGATGCTCCATCCTTGGCAACATCCAAGGCCAGCTGGGAGCAGGGCTCTGAGCAACATATTCTGGGGGAAGATTGCTCCGCTTGGAACAAGATACTCTTTAGGGTCACTTCCAAGCCCAGCCACCCAGGGATTCCATCATTCTATGGTCTCCGTTGTCCACTTCAGCCTGGGCCTGGGCTCCTGGCAGTGATGTCACAGTGCACGCTCCAGCTAGAACTTCCAGCATCCAGCAACGGCCACAACACAACCTGTGATTGCCTCGTTGTGTCAGGACGCTTTTCACGGTGCTCCAGGCGTACCCCAGTCACCTTTTTTCCACCTGCTCCCCGATTGCCCCAGCAGTCCCTAAAGCTCCCCATTGCCTGCATTTTGTTCTCCATCCCTGCACCATGTCTGCCTTTGCTCCAAAGAAGGTATGGTACTGTTCCATGGAGGTGGACACCCCGCAGCTGCCTGGGTGGGCTGGAGCTCTGTGGGATAGTGCTGGAAAGGGACCCCACTCAGAGATTTTGCTACCTCTGCAGGCTGCCACAGACACAGTGGAGGAGATGGAAGTTGATACACCAGTTAACAGTGAAGAGAGAATGGAAGTGGACGAAGAGAACACCGGAGATGAAGAGATGGACATAGATGTGGACGAGATGGAAGAAGAAATGGAGGAGGAAATTCAAGACAATATTGAGGAGATGGAAATTGATATAGAAGACGAGGAGGAGGACACGGTGTTGGGATGAAGACCAATGCCAGCAGTAGAACAGGCAGGTGCTCCCCACGGGCAGAGCGGGTCCTCTGCTGCCAGGCTGGGGCTGGGCTGGGCACTCCCTGCTCAGGGACACGCTAGCCCATGCACTGGATTCTGGTGGCCTTCCCTGGCCTTTCCTCTGCTTGCTTTGGGCCACACAAGCCCTGTTCCAGTGCCTGGGCCACAGCCCCCAGCCCCAGCCAGGCTCACTTCTGGCAGCAGAGTCCCCCTGTGCCAGTGTCCCAGCCCGGGAGCACATGGAACACCCCTCCATGCCTGACTGCACTGACTGTGCCACTTGTTTTTCTTCCAGGACTGAGGCACATCCCGGGCAGAGATGCCACCCTTCTGTATATACGTTTTGGAGTTGTTGCGTTCAGATAGACATTTTAGAGTTTGTTTTAGTGTTCTGTAAATATGTTGCATGTAGTTTAGTTAGATATGTTCTTAGGTAAATAGGTTCTATAGTTTGTTGTTGTTGTTGTTACAAATATTCTTACCATGTAAATATGTTGTGTAGTTCATTCTTGTTCATTTTCTTCTACAAATAAACATTCTTTGTTTTTCACACCCCAGTTCTCTTTGCATTTTCTTCGGGCACATTTGCAAAGTTGTGCTTTCCACTCGCTCCAGGTTCCCAGGGCTGGATGTCCCGGAGGGAGCTGGCACAGCCACCCCAGCAGTGGCTCCCTGTGCACAGGGGGTCCCACTGACAGAGCTCACCCTCTCCTTGCAGTTTCTCTGGACACACTTGGGAGCTGGAGGGGCAAATCCCAGTGGGCCCTGTCCCATGGCATCCCACATGGGAGCAGGGCTCAGCCTCATGCATGGCTCTTCCCTGGCTAGCCCCAGGGCTAAGGAGGCTGCACTGGGCTGTGGGCAGCCTGCTTCCTGGGCACCCTGAGGGGCTGGAGCCAGCCTGGAGGGAGCCTCAGCACAGGGGCCTCTGGCCTACATGCACCAACATTTCCTTTGGAAACCCCCTCTGTCACCACACTCTGCTACAAGCACAACATCAATTGTTCCTCCTACTTCAAGGGGAGACCTTAATTGGCACAAATTTGTCCCTTGGACTTTTGAGCACAGCAAATGGCAGCGCTTGTAATCCCTGTTCTGCACTCCCAAAGCTGGTCACACTTCAGGCCCTTTGTACACCCATTTCCTGATGTGCATCTCACAGTGAGGTGAGATGTGAGCTCTCAGCACACTCAGGACACCTTCCCCTAGACCAGCTTGCTCCATGCCCCATCCAACCTGGCCTTCAACCCTTCCAAGGGTGAGACAATCACAGACCTGTACTATTCCTCCCAGATCTAAAATCATACCAAACTTAGCAGCCTCAGAGATAGATTTCTATTAAATATCTACATTTTTCTAGGAAAGAAATATGGCAAAACTTGTTTGCATCTGACTTCACAAAATCAACATGAGCTCTTCAGAAAGGGCTGACGCCCACTTTTCTTATTTTTCCCCATTTGGTGGAATATTTGCATTCTGTTGTTGTTTGGAGCAGTATTTTAATGTATCTGGCTGAGGCTGCTTCAAATAGTCCAGCGAGATACCAGGGAGTGAGGGGTGGAAAACTGAGCTCTTACACATCCAGTACTTCTCTTGTTGGAAGTCTTCAATCCCACCTCTCTGCTGGGATGAAATAGGTGCTACTCATCCAATTTCTAAAGTATCGTGCATCAAGCTGACACTATTTTAAGACTAAAAAATAAAAAAGGCAATTGAAACAAACCTCTGCTCCTTTCCATGTTCTCTGTTCCACAGTTTATGACAGAAGACAGGAGAGAAAGATTGTTCAGGGAACAATGTTTTCAGGACTCTAAAGAGAATTGAAACTCCGCTCTGCCACACTCTCAGCTGCTGCAGCCCCAAAAAGCACTGGCTCTCTTTGCTCACAGACCCACAATTGTGGTGGCATTTCTAGCACACCACAGGACAGCGATGTTTTTCCTTTTCTCCTGGAAATACCTACAGCACTTCTGGCTAGCAAGGCAAACATGAGCCTCTTTTAGTGGCCCTTGAAACTGGACATGTGAAATGATGTACACAAAGCCACAGGCCAGCTGAACCTGGGATCTCTGAATGGCTCTTCACATTCTTCCCAGGAAGATGAATGGCAATCACTATTTTGGCAGGGAAACTGCATCAGCTGGCAATTTGGTGTAGAAAATGTGCTTTCTGCTCCTCTCAGAGCCAAAACTCCTACCCATTTCTTGAAAGTCCTTCTTAGATAAGGACCATGTTCAACTGAGCGACAGTGAAGCCAAATGGCAATCCAGGAATCAATTGTCCTGTACACAATCTCCTCCATCCACGTGGAAGGTTACTCACGGGCACACAGGAGGAAGGAAGAAACCCAAATGCGTCATTGGACATAAAGTCAGACGTGTTGAGGGATGAAGAAATCTTGCAGAGCTATGGAAAGCTCCCCTGAAAAGCCAGTTCAGGAAGAGCCTGAGCTGTTTTGTGCTTCTAGGCCTGAAGATGGTCAGGATCTTTCCCAGATGCTCAGCAGGCAGCAGGATTGTGCCTGAATCTGGCTCTGGAAATGCCAGTGCCTCAACTGAGAGCTGTGGCAATGATTTCCATTGCATGGAGAGGGGCCACAGTCCTGCAAGAGTCTTTCAGCAGAGCAAACAGCAGCCTGGAGGGTGGGCAGTGCTGGATCTGTACCACTGCATGCTCATCCTTCACCATAATGCACAGCTGCCCCCAAAGCTGCCATGGATCACTTTTTAGATTTCTCCTGTTGCATATATTTTGGAGAAGTTGCTCTAGGTGGCTTTGGATGGAGATCCTGTAGGAAGCAGCCATTTGCCTGCTGTGATATCCTTAAAACTAATCCTAACTTCTCACTGCCTTTGGTTTTATTTGGGTTTTTTTATCTATTGGTTTGATTGGTTTCTTTGGGTTTGTTTGTTTGTGTTTTTGTCTGTTTTGATTTGAGTTTTTTTCCTTTTTTATAAGTGACTGATTTAGTTGGCACAGCCAAACTCCAGAAAACATAAACCAGGCTTGACTTTCCAGAAATTGCTTTGGGCTGGCTTTAACTGCATTCCCCAGGATCAGGATCCCCAGTAGATATTTGCAGGTTTTGCTCTGCATCATCAGCTTGCCCAGACTTTGCTCAGTGTTTCACCAATGGAGAAGACAATGGATATTTTGCCAAAGCTCCTTTCAAACAACAAAACTTGGGGCAGCACGACACAAAAGAAGAAAAGAAAATATTCCCCAGTTAGAACAGAGCCAGAGTCCCATCATTTTCCCCTCCACTTTTCTTGATTTTCTACATTTAGAGGCAAACCTTCCATCTCCAAAAGCTTCCATCTCTCACTTCCTGATGCTCTTTGCTACCCTTTAGCCTTCACCCCCCACGCATCGGACTGCTGTCCATGTGGGGCTGGGGATGCTCAGCCTGGAAAGAGAAGGTGCTGGGGAGGCCTCCCTGCAGCTCTAGGAAAGATGGGCACAGAGAGGAGAAGCCTTTCAACTGCAGGAGTGAGATTGAAGTTGCATCTAATGAAGCTGCTCTTTTCCACTCAGGCTGCTGGGGCACTGGCCCAGGCTGTGCACACAGCCTGGGGATGCTCCATCCTTGGCAACATCCAAGGCCAGCTGGGAGCAGGGCTCTGAGCAACCTGTTCTGGGGGAAGATTGCTCCGCTTGGAACAAGATGGTCTTTAGGGTCCCTTCCAAGCCCAGCCACCCAGGGATTCCATCATTCTATGGTCTCCGTTGTCCACTTCAGCCTGGGCCTGGGCTCCTGGCAGTGATGTCACAGTGCACGCTCCAGCTAGAACTTCCAGCATCCAGCAACGGCCACAACACAACCCTTGGCTCCTTGTGTCAGCACGCTCTTCTCCTGCTCCAAGACTACCGCTGCCACCTTGCCTGTCACCTGCTCCCTGATACCCCCCTCAGTCCCGAAAACTCCCCGTTGTCTGGAATTTGCTATCCATCACTGAACGATGTCTACATTTGTTCCAAAGAAGGTATGGTACTATTCCATGGAGGTGGACACCCCGCATCTGCCTGGGTGGGCTGGAGCTTTGTGGGATAGTGTGGGAAAGGGACCCCACTGAGATTTTGCTACCTCTGCAGGCTGGCACAGACAAAGAGGAAGAGATGGAGGTCGATACACAGATAGATGCGGAAGAAGACATGGAAGTGGATGGAGAGGAGACCCGAGAGGAAGAGATGGAGGTGGACATCAAATACTCCATTGAAGAGATGGATGTAGATGAAAAAGACGAGGAGGAAGACATGGTGTTGGGATGAAGACCGATGCCAGCAGCAGAACAGGCAGGTGCTCCCCACGGGCAGAGCGGGTCCTCTGCTGCCAGGCTGGGGCTGGGCTGGGCACTGCCTGCTCAGGGACACGCTAGCCCATGCACTGGATTCTGGTGGCCATCCCTGGCCTGGCCTGGCCTTGCTTTGGGCCACACAAGCCCTGTTCCAGTGCCTGGGCCACAGCCCCCAGCCCCAGCCAGGCTCACTTCTGGCAGCAGAGTCCCCCTGTGCCAGTGTCCCAGCCCGGGAGCACATGGAACACCCCTCCATGCCTGACTGCACTGACCGTGCTACTTGTTTTTCTTCCAGGACTGAGGCACATCCCAGACAGAGACGACACCCTTCTGTATATACGTTTTATAGTTGTTGTCTTCACGATAGATGTTTTAGGGATTGCTTAAGTTTTCTGTAAATATGTTTCATATAGTTCTGTTAGATATGTTCTTAGGTTAATAAGTTCTATAGGTTGTTGTTGTTGTTGTTACAAATACTCTTACCATGTAAATATGTTGTGTAGTTCATTCTTGTTCCTTTTCTTCTACAAATAAACATTCTTTGTTTTTCACACCCCACTTCTCTTTGCATTTTCTTCGGGCACATTGGCAAAGTTGTGCTTTCCACTCACTCCAGGTTCCCAGGGCTGGATGTCCCGGAGGGAGCTGGCACAGCCACCCCAGCAGTGGCTCCCTGTGCACAGGGGGTCCCACTGACAGAGCTCACCCTCTCCTTGCAGTTTCTCTGGACACACTTTGGAGCTGGAGGGGCAAATCCCGGTGGGCCCTGTCCCATGGCATCCCACATGGGAGCAGGGCTCAGCCTCATCCATGGCTCTTCCCTGGCTAGCCCCAGGGCTAAGGAGGCTGCACTGGGCTGCGGGCAGCCTGCTTCCTGGGCACCCTGAGGGGCTGGAGCCAGCCTGGAGGGAGCCTCAGCACAGGGGCCTCTGGCCTACATGCACCAACATTTCCTTTGCAAACCCCCTCTGTCACCACACTCTGCTACAAGCACAACATCAATTGTTCCTCCTACTTCAAGGGGAGACCTTAATTGGCACAAATTTGTCTCTTGGACTTTCTAGCACAGCAAATGGCAGCGCTTGCAATCCCTCTTCTGCACTCTCTGCACCAAAACACTGGAACCTGCCAGAACATCTTGAATTAGCACCAACCTGCAGAGAGCTACAGGGGGAGAACCTACCCCCAACCACACAGGGACATTGATGGGCTGGGGCAGAGCTGAAACTAAAGTATTTTAATGCCAAGAGACAGGATTTTTTATTGCTGAATTCATTCTCCCACAACAAGAATGAAAGCTTTAAGTCTCCTCACCTGCCACACGTCTATTGCCAAGGTTTGCTTCTGGGTTACCACTGATTTTTATTCATCTCTTCACAACTCTGAAGCTCTTCCTGCCTATGGTGCAGAGATGATATTTCAGAGCCAGATGAGCTCAGCACAGCTTGTGAAACACGCAAGATTTCCACATCCAGAGATTCAGGCCATGCAAACTGATACTTTTTTTTCCCTGTGCAAAGATCACTGGAAGGATGTCAGTGATGTACCACACACTTCTCAGAGCTGTCCCTTCTATCCAGCTCTCCCCAGTCACTTCACACACTTCACTCCAAGCAGGTTCTGATAGCGTTCAGTAGCACATGGGATTTCATCCTGGCTTTTCTTCATTTTCTCCTGAGCTGTCTGCAGACACAGTGTGTGGGCACTGCAGCAGCATTAACGGGGCACCTCCCTGACACTGAGATTCATGTCACAACTTTTCATCAAAAGCAGCAAAGAAATGATTCCCACTGGGTCCCACACGGCTCCCTGGCAACTTTGTGCTGCTGCAGCTCCAGCACCAGCCCTGGTGCACAGGAATTTCAGGTGGAGACACACCGAAGGAATCAACCATTCTCAGAGAAGAAACATCTGTTTGCATGGCCCAAATCCCCACAACACTGCAGACTCTGGTGACCCACCCTCTGCATTTGCACTTAAGCCTCTGTGCCTCACTTTTCCTCTCACTAAAGTCCCCCCAGTTTCCCTCATGCTCAGATTCCCAAGAGAATTCAAAGCAGCATTAGGAGCAGGGAGAGATGATGGGAGCTGTCCCAAGGCTCGACCAAATTTCTCAGGCCTGACAATTCTAGCCAAGGACAGAGGAAAAAGCTGCATAAAAGAGGTGTAAAATCCAAGCAGGAATCAAATTTAGGTAGAATGAGAGAAGCTGAAGAGGTTTTCAGTGTTTGCAACAAGATTAGAAGCTCCAGGTCCAGGAGGGATGCAACATTTTCCCCACTCTAACAACTCTGTGATGCAAATTGATGCTCAAATCCTTCTCCCCAGCTCTGGGACTTGTTCAGCCACCAACATGGTGCTGAATTTTTCAAGCAAAGTGGAAGCTGGTCAGAGAGGTGGCTTGCAAATCAAAATCACAGCGGACAGCTTGGAAGCAGCAGCCAGAGCAAAGAGAGGCAGAGCCTGGCCCTGGGGTGCAGCACAGCCACACAACACATGCCTGAAACTCTAAGACATGAAAGAATTTGAACAGGAGACACAGAAGGTACTTGATGGAATCCTGCCTCCTTCACGATGCATCAGCACGCAGGAGAACACAAGTATGAAGGTGACAACACCTTCTGCTGCTGCTTCCATCTCCTGAGTCAAATCTCCCCAATATCTCTCACTATTGGCCATTCCCAAAGCCTCAGATTCCCTCAGTCCTTGCAGGATTTCAGTGCTGAGGAGCATGGAGGGAGATAAAGGCACTTGCCGAGACCAGAGATGCATTTTCTGCCTGAGGTGCATTCCACTGCCCAGCTTAGTTCCTCTAAAACCATTCCAATCAGCCCCTTGGACAGCACCAAGCCAGCAGCAGAACATCAGCGCCTGAAAATGCTTGGAAATGCCATTCTTTGAGATTTCTCTCCAGCTCTCCCATTTCATGGTGCCATTGCAGGGCTTTATCCCATCACTCAGCACTTGCAGCAAGTCTTGGCAACCAGCTTCAAATGGATTTGTAATGCTGAGCAAATAAGAGGCAATTTGACTTTGTCTCCAGTGAATGAAATTTCACCTCAATCAGACGAACTCTGTGTTCTGTCATTGGCCAGGCACTAACTACTGCCAGCTCCCCCCAAGCCTGGATGTCAAACTGCCTTCATATTGGAAAGTTAAATTGATTTGGTTTTATGTACAAGATTATTCTGTCTCCAAATCATTTGGATCCATAGAATTGCATTTCCAAGGACTAAACTCAGAGCAGCCACAAAGAGCACAAGAGGCAGGAAAAGAAAGAAAAATAGAGATTTCTAAGGAGATGGAAATTGAATGCTGAGTTTTTCTCATTACAGGAAGTTCCATCAATTATCACCTGCCACCTCCTTGCCTTCACTTGTGTGGCCACCACTGAATACACTCCCAGAGAAGAAAATGTTGGTCCTACTGAAAACTGGGGCTAGAAGTAGAAAAAGGCTCAGAGATCTGACTTCAAAGACAACATCATGAAAAGAGCTGCCTTATAATAGCAAGATATGATGGGCAGCAGGAATGGCTGAAGCCAGCAGAGAGAAGTCCATGAACTATTGGTGCTACAAAGATTTCTGACAAAACCCCCAAGAAGCCAAAAACAGCGTTTGGTCTGGCCCAGCTGATAGGAGCCCTGTGCATTTAATTCAGTCATTGGCAGCACATGGAGATTGGCTTTAAGCTCCTTTGGTCCACTACTACTGTATTTTATTTTATTTTATTTTATTTTATTTTATTTTATTTTATTTTATTTTATTTTATTTTATTTTATTTTATTTTATTTTATTTCATTTTATTTTATTTTATTTTATTTTATTTTATTTTATTTTATTTTATTTTATTTTATTTTATTTCATTTTATTTCATTTCATTTCATTTCATTTCATTTCATTTCATTTCATTTCATTTCATTTCATTTCATTTCATTTTTTCCACCCAGAAAATGGAATTTCTTCTCCTCTTCGGGAAGAAATTACTGTTTTGAATGGTTCAAGCAGAGTTTCTTCCTACACCCACTTGTAATCAGTCACCAAGAGAAAAATTTTCTCAAAAGATCTCTTAAAAATTTTGGAGTTACTTTCAACATAAATAACTGGGTGATTTTGCTCCACATGAGAAGGGAATTGAATTTGACTCCCTCAGCTTAAAAAGAAGTCTTTCTTCCCAGCTCTTCACCAAGAGGAACAAAACACTTGGTTGCAGCAAACGAAAGGGAGGAAGAAGTTTCCTTCCCCCTGAGCTGCACAACAGGAGACAATTTTGTTGCCAAGAGGTGACAAAACCCAGCCAGTTTCCAGTTCTTTCAGTTGAAGGGAAAAGCTCCAAGGATCATAGCTGGGGCAGACACAGAGTGGGAGGAGCAGGGGATCTGCTGGGGGGTTTTGGCCTGGGGCATAGATTAAAGAAATCTTCAAGTGAAACCCATCAGAGCTCAAGACTTCATCCCGCAGAGGAGAAATTGGATTTGACCCAAATGCCATTCAAATCCAAAAAACATTGAGGCATCTCCCCAAGCTCTGCTGAGCCATCAGATACAACCCAAAGCACCCAGTGCGACCAGAGCAGCAGCTCCCTGGCATGGGGACAGGGATGCTCCCTTGGCAAGCCGCCTGCATCACCCATGGGATTTGCAAGATCTGTTTCTAAAGACCCCAACATCCAAAAAACTCCACATTCAAAGCCTTTCCTTTGGGGTTTCACTTCTCCATCTGTCTCTTGTCACTAGACAGCTGCTTCACTTCAGCACCCTTCTGGATGGGGTCAAATTTTCTTCTAATTTCCAGCCTAAACAGGAATTTACTTCCATTCATTCTTCTGCAAGTACTGGCAGCTTGTAGCTGCTCTGCTCTTCCTCTCCTGCTGTGCATTTGTGCACATCAAGTGCCAAGAGCATTTCCTTGTTTCAATGCCGCAGCTGCGGAAAGCCCGGAGCACCGCGACTTCTCTAGATATTCAGCCCTGATAAGGGCTGGGCCGAGGCGCGTGAGCAGCTTCGAGCAGGCGAGTGATTCAGCTCAGGCTCAGCGGTAGTTGAGTGATTTCAGCTCAGCTTAGCTCGGCTCGGCAGCAGCGGCAGGCAGGCAACACAGGAAGCAGGGACGGGAATGCTGGTCCAGCGTTCCACCAAGGCAAAACCTTTTATTCAGGCAGAGCTTCGGCGAAGGGTGCCGGCAACAGCGAATCCGTCGAACAGGGGAAAAGCCGGGATATTTATGGGGAAGGAGAGGGGCGGGGGGAAGCCCGAGATACCTGTATCGGGATGGGACAGCAGGCGGAAACACCAATGGGACACAACAGTTTAACATATCTAACTCAAAGACCCCTGGGAGCGACACATTGTCTCTCTCTTACAGAGAAGTATCTTGTCTCCAGGGTAGAGCCAGAATCTCAGGCCCAGCCGGCTCCTCCTTAGCCACAACTCCCCCTTCTTTACTTATTAAAAAGGCATCTCCTAGAGAGTTAGCTAATAGAGTCTTAAAACATGAAAACATACTTGGGAAGATAATAACAATTAGGAAAACCCAAAAAACTTTTTTCAGGAGGGAGGCAACCCATCCTTTGAGCCCTTAGCTCCCAAAATGGTCCTCAAGCCACTGGGGCTCCTTTTCAGTCTGGAGTTCCTGGACCAGACCGCGTGTTGGGGTCTCTGGATGAGGGCGTGGATGCCTTCACTGGGGCTGGGGAGGTCAAAGCAGCACAGTCCGTTAAATTCTTCGCAGCCGTGTCCATGGGCCAGGAGCAAAAAGTCTAGAGGCTTGGTGGCACTGCCCATGGACAAGCACATGTGGTCTTGTTTGAGCGTCTTTGCCAGGGTGATCCACATGTTCTCTTGGGGCTGTGCTACTAGCCAGGCATCCAGAGCTGATGTTTTCAGGAGCATCCAGATAATCAGGAACATCCGGAACTCAAGGATGGTTTTGCTCTCCATTTTCTACAACAGGACATAAAAGATTAGCTCTGATTTTTGGAGGGGGGGGGGAGCTATTTTCTTTTTCCCTTTCCTCTCCCATCTCCCCCTTCTTTTAAAAAAAAACAAACAAAAAACCAAACAATTATAAGCAAGGTTATTCTGTGTATTGGGGACACATGAGCTGACACTAGCAGCAGCACAGAGGTGCATTTTGGTGTAAACTGGCAATTTGGGCTGGGCAACGAGGGCAAGAAGGGGAAGGGGGAGGGAGTTAAGAAGACTTGCGTACTGTCACGGTGTCAGGCGTGACGTTGGCAGTCGTCTCGTTGCAGCTCTGGTAGCAGGACGGTTTGGCCTCTGTCTGGTTGTTGGTCTGGTGGCAGGTCGGTTCTGTGGACTCCGATGACGTCTCCATTTCCAGGCTGCAGTGGGCTGCTGTTTTTCTGGACCTGTGTGGGTCTCAGGAGACTTTGAAAGTTCTGAATTTGGTGCAGGGTTTGTAGGGCCTAAATAAGGTTTTACATTTTTCCCTGGGAGCCACTTAGGTCCTGATGGCGTGGACACACACGCATACCCTCTCCCCCAGGTAATCAACGGGAAAGGTCCTGATACCAGTTGTGATTCAGGATCCTTGATCAGCACTGGTGGCTTCTCTGTGAGTTTGGCATGAGTTGAGTTAGAGAAGTGCCGAATTACAGGGGGGTCAGGCTCTGTAGCTGAGCAATTTAGAAAGTTCATGACATATAGAGCCTTACAGAGCCTCTCAATGGGAGGAATGATCTCTGTTCCTCCCTGCTGGTGATCAAGAACTCTTTTCAGGTTTTGGTGGGTCCTTTCTACTATTGATTGCCCTGTAGGGGAATGAGGAATGCCCGTGGCGTGTTTCACCCCCCACTCATTGAAAAAGTCTCTTAGTTTCTGAGAGGTGTAAGCAAGTCTGTTGTCTGTTTTAATTTGTTCTGGGACTCCCAGGGTAGCAAAAGCAAGGAGAAAAAATGTCAGATGGTGTGCTTGGCATTTTCTCCTGCATGGGCTGAGGCAAACACTGCGCCAGAGAAGGTGCTACGGAGACATGTACATATTTGACTCTCCCGAGGGACGGGACATGAGTGACATCGGTTTGCCATATCTGGCAGCTGTTAAGTCCTCGGGGGTAAACCTCAGAGTTAACGACAGGTATTTGGAACGATTGGCAATTAGGACAGGTGGCAACTATTGCACTAGCCTGGTCTCTGGGTAGTCTGAACATTCTCATCAGTGCAGGCACGTTTTGGTGGAAGAACTGGTGGGACAATTTCATTTGTGCGAAAATGTCAGGGACATTGGCTGCCCCAGCACACATGGCTAAGGCGTCTGCCCTCCTGTTTCCTTCGGCAATGGCACCTGGGAAGTTGGTGTGTGCCCTCACATGCATGACATAGTAAGGTTGCTTTCTGTGGGAGATAAGATACACTAATTCAGAAAGCAATTGGTATCAATTTGGGTTAGAGACCTCTTTCAGAAATGCATGTTCTGCTCTCCTAGCTATTCCAGCCACATAAGCCGAATCAGTCACCAGATTGAAAGGTTCTTGGAATTTTTCAAAAGCTCTGACAACGGCTGCTAATTCAGCAATTTGTGGTGATCCCTCGACCACTTGGACATCAGACTCCCATTTCTGTGTCCTGGGGTCCTTCCAAGTCATGACTGACTTGTGGGATTTCCCTGAGCCATCTGTGAAAACCGTCAGGGCCTGGAGTGGTGTTTTGCTCTGTAATGATTTGGGGACCAAATTAAATGTGGTTTTGAAAAGTTTGTGGCCAGGTGGGTGTATAGAAATTTGGCCTGAATAGCTATTGAGAGCGAACTGAAGGCTCTCATTGGTTTGGAGCAAAGGCACCAAACTTCCAGTTGCCAATGGGAGGAAAATGCATGTGAACTCACAGGCTGCAAGAGTACGGAGACAGACTCTAGCTCTTTTAATGAGTTCTGCCATGATTTCCTGTGGAGTGGTGATAGTCTTAGTGGGCTGGTTATGTGTGAAAATCCACTCGATGATAAGGAGTGGATCCTTCAATGCCATGTCCCATTGAAAAATGAGCGCGTGTAAGTGCGGGGCCTTACCCAGGATAACCAGCTGGAAGGGAAGGCTGGGTTCATAACGGTGGGCTTGCCGTGAAGACAGGGCCTCCTGGACCTTGGTGATGGATTCCCGGGCCTCCGGCGTGAGGGAGTGTGGTGAATCGAAGGCTTCGCTGCCACGGAGCAGGTTGAATAGGGGCGCAAGGATTTCTGTTGTTACCCCAAGCAGAGGGCGTATCCAGTTGATGGACCCGCAGAGCTGATGTAGGTCCCGCAGGGTCTTGGGGTCATCTTTGATGGTCAGCTGCTGGGGCACGATGGTCCGTTCACGGATCCGGAGTCCCAGGTAGGTCCAAGGGCAGGTGTGGTGGATCTTGTCCTCACGGATCTCAGATCCAGTGTCCTTGATTGTCTGGATGGTTTTTTGTAAAGTCTGGTGCAGATAGTCATTGTCAGCAGCACTAACCAGGATGTCATCCATGTAGTGGAGGATGATGGCATCCAGGAACAGGGTCCTCACAGGTGACAGGATGCGGGCCACGTACCATTGGCAGATGGTAGGAGAATTTTTCATCCCCTGAGGAAGGACTAGCCAATGGTATCTCTTTAAAGGTGCTTGTCTGTTTGGAGAGGGAACCGAGAATGCAAATCTGGGGGCGTCCCGGGGATGGAGGGGTATGTTGAAAAAACAGTCCTTGATGTCAATGACAGCCAGTTTCCAATCCCGGGGAGCATTGAAGGGGAAGGCATGCCAGGCTGGAGGGGTCCCATGTCTTCAATGACATCATTGATTTTCCTGAGGTCATGAAGGAGTCTCCACCTGTCCTTGCTTGGTTTGTGTAGGACAAAGACAGGGGAGTTCCAAGGGCTATTGGTCTCTCTAATGTGGCCCTTGGCAAGCTGCTCTTCTATGAGGGCTTCCAGTGCAAGCAGTTTGGTCTCAGATAGGGGCCACTGATCAACCCACACTGGATGGTGCTGTTTCCAGGTGAGGTGGGGGATGGTAGGCGTGGCACGCTTCTCAGTGACCCCCACTAAAAATCCCTGCTGGGAATCTGCAGAGAAGCTCCCTATTGAGACAGGAGATCCCGTCCCCGGAGGGTCATTGGTGCTCTCACGACAAATGGCCTGATGGTTGCCATTTGACCCTCAGGTCCTTCGATGACAATATTCCGTTTGCTCCTCATGGAGGCTGTCATCCCTCCAATTCCTGAGATCATGCCTGCTACAGGTTGTAATTCCCAATTGTCTGGCCACTCGGAGCGGCGATGATGGTAACATCTGCTCCAGTGTCTAGCATTCCTGGATGCTGAATCCTTTCCCCATAACAAAACAGGCTGCAGTCCACAATGGGTTTGCAGAAGCCCACAACCTGAGTCCACATAGCGCTGGGGTTGAGGGGAACCTGTTCCGGGCAGTCACTGGGAAGTAAAAAGGCCTGTGCCACAGGAGTCTGTTCCTTTAAATAATAAGGAGGGTCTATGCAGGTCAGGGATATGGAAATTTCATCTCCAGGGTATATGGTCTGAACCTCAGGAACAGTATGCATTTGTTCTGGACAGTTGGTAGGGTCCCCAAGTATTAAGATGTTGGAGGGACCGCCTGGTGGTCCACGTTTCCCTGTGGGGATTTTGTAAACACAGTCACCCTTCATCTGTAAAGAGAGTTTAGTTACCAGTTGACGGCGGGTTCCCATCTGGAGCGCTCCACCTGCTGGGTTTGATATCGGGGTCCCCGTGGAGGCAGGATGGTGGGTTTGGCAGGAGGGGTGGAGCGGTGTGACATTTGATTTGATGTCGAAGCGCGGAGCCGTTCCGCGCTCTGCCTGAAGTTTCCCGAACGCCAGTTCTGTCTGGGGAACTGTTGGTGGGCAGGTGATTGTATGGAATGTCTCTCTGGACAGTCTTTGAAAAAATGTCCAGGCTTGCCGCAGTTAAAACAGCGATTTGTGTTGGGGTCTGCAGCATAAGCTCCAGATATCCCCTCTGCCACTCCCTTAGCCACTGCAAGTGCCACTGTATTCTCACTTGAGGCAGAGGAGTGTTTGGTGCAGGCTTCAAACATCTGATCTATGGTTGGTTCGGGGTCCAGAGGGAGGGCTTGCAAAACTGCTTTGCACTCCTGATTAGCATTGGCCATTGCTATTTTTACTATTAATTCTTTTTGCGCTTGAGGGCTTTCTATCTGCTTTTCAACGGCTACTTTTAGCTTATCAATATACTTAATAAAAGACTCAGTTGCCCCTTGCTTAATATTGGTGAAGCACTGTGTTGGCACTTTATCATCAGGGTTGGTAAAAAGAGGTATCTTAGCAGCATTAGCTATATCCTGTAAGGCTGCTTCAGGCAGATCCCTGGCCTGATCTCGGGGCTTTTGGAAATCTCCTCCTCCTGCTAATTGCTCCAAAGTAAAATTGAGTCTGTTAGCATCTTTTGCATAAACGTCTGCTAACTGCTTTAAATGTTTCTTCCACTGCCTCTCCCACAGCATGTATTCTGCTGGAGAGAGCAGGCAGTTCATAATATTCTTGATGTCATGTGGAACCATGACGTGGGCAGAGAAGGAAGCTTCTAGTAAGTGTTTAAAAAAATGTGAACCCCTGCCGTGTTCCTCGGCAGCTTTGCAAAGTTCCTGCAGTTCCCTATAATGAAGGGACTCCCATGCAGCAACCTGTGCCCCTGTCCTGTCTCTCTTCATTATTACCAGAAAGGCAAGTATTTTCTGGGACAGAGCAGAGTTCCCCGCCCGTGTGGCTTCCCTCTGCACCTCAGCCCAGTGATTTCCATATTCAGAATCTGAAGAAGATTCACTGCTCTCATCTCCTAGTGGAGATGGGGGGCGCTTGCTGGCAGCGCGGGGCCGGCTCGGGTGTCTAGAGCTGGCCCTTTTGTGGCCGGGTGGGGAAGCCGAGATGGCCCCGCTCTGGCTGGAGCCGTCCCGGCCTCCGGGGCACAGGGACCCTGGAGCGGGAGCGCCGCTGGGGACGGGGCCCCGGCACAAAGGGACAGGACCGGGGTCCGCGATGGGGAGGGGTTTCCCCATGGATGGGGGAGGGCCCGACGCGGTTACACCCAACGACGCAGTGGGGGGGGAGGAGCCGCAGGACGCGGCAGGAAGAGAAGGGGTGAAGGCGGGAAAGTGGCCATTTTGGGCATCGAGGGCGGGAAAACCGGGGTGGGAGTGGGACAAAATGGCGGGGCTGGCCACGCTGCCGGCGCCATCTGTGCTAACGCTAGGAACTGGGAGGGACACAACTGGGTGTGAGGGCATAGGAGAGAGGGTAGAGGAAAGACCCAGAGCGGCACGGCCATTGCCACCCTGGTACGGGTAGAGAAACAGTGGGAAGGTGTCAGGGAGTCGGCAGCAGCTCTGTGCCTGGGGGCAACATCCACCCGCTGACCTGCTCTCAGATAGGGAGAGGTGTTCGGGGGCACTTGGAGAGGTGGACGGGGTTGGGAGGTTTAACTGGGGACCCAAAACTCCCTCTTCTTTTTTTCCCTCATTTTCCAATGAGAAAATAATATTTTGAAACACAGGAAAAAACTTTGCAACAGAAAAATCCCCTTTAGCTTGAACAGTATATAACTTTCTTCCCACATTATCCCAAAAAATTCCTGATTTAGCAGAGTCCGAATTAATCTTAAAATGTTTAAAAACCCAATGAATAAATCTTTTTAAATCCCCTTTAGAAAACTTAAAAGTTCCCGATTTTAGGGTATTTACAACTTGGATATAAAACTCACTCTCAGGTGGGGTCAGTCTCTGTACAGAGGACTGGTTTCCCATCCTTTTTCACTCCCCACCCAGCAGTAAAACAGGAAAGAAAAAAAAGAAAAAGCCCGGGGAAAAAAAAACCTTCGACTTACAATTTCTCTTCAGCAGATGCCGGCGGGTGAAAAAAAAGCTGCTGGGTAGGTGGTCACCTGGCGGCCGGTCCTCAGGGGCTCTTCCTTGCCCCAGATGGTCAGACGAGGGACCCGGTCGCAGCCTCTGGGATCACCTCTTGCTAGAATGCAAGAAAGGCTTCCTCGAGGGGCGGCGGCTCAAACAGCGGCTCGTCTCGCAGGCAAACTGCGGGCAGACGCTTCTTCAGGGCTCCTTCGAAGGCCCTGCGTTTGGGACACCAGTTGCTGCAGCGACGGAAAGCCCGGAGCACTGCGACTTCTCTAGATATTCAGCCCTGATAAGGGCTGGGCCGAGGCGCGTGAGCAGCTTCGAGCAGGCGAGTGATTCAGCTCAGGCTCAGCGGTAGTTGAGTGATTTCAGCTCAGCTTAGCTCGGCTCGGCAGCAGCGGCAGGCAGGCAACACAGGAAGCAGGGACGGGAATGCTGGTCCAGCGTTCCACCAAGGCAAAACCTTTTATTCAGGCAGAGCTTCGGCGAAGGGTGCCGGCAACAGCGAATCCGTAGAACAGGGGAAAAGCCGGGATATTTATGGGGAAGGAGAGGGGCGGGGGGAAGCCCGAGATACCTGTATCGGGATGGGACAGCAGGTGGGAACACCAATGGGACACAACAGTTTAACATATCTAACTCAGAGACCCCTGGGAGCGACACATTGTCTCTCTCTTACAGAGAAGTATCTTGTCTCCAGGGTAGAGCCAGAATCTCAGGCCCAGAGGGCTCCTCCTTACCCACATTTCAATGATGTCATTTTGCCTTATTATTTCCTTCCCATAGAGTTGCACAGATTTGGTGCTGGCTCAACACTCAGAACATTGACAGCACAAAGTCGAGTTTTCACACCAACTTCTCCAACCTTGGCACCTGTTGCAGTCCGCAACCTCAGGATCTCGGCCAGGGAAACCACAGGGTTCTGGGGACCAGCATGGAACACCTGTGAGACGAGCCTTTGTTCATTAAATCATTTCTTCAGCATGGGAACAAACTCAGATCCAGAACAGAGAGCCCCAAACAGAGGCACGGCAGGGGTTTTTGAGGGACAGAACTCTTGAGGGTCTCCACCCTTGAGGCTGGAGCTCAGGGTCAGGGACCACTAGAAACACAGCAAAGGAGAAACCCCCCAGGGATTCAAACCCAATCTGAACCCCTGGGCCGTCCTTCACAAGGGGTTTGTAGTGGGACAATGGAATTCGTTTCCTCCCCCGAGGCACATCACAACATCTGCTCCTTGTTTTTTTTCCCCATCAAATTTTAATTTGGAGCTTAAAACTGTTTCCAAAACTTACAGCATAAAATCTTACCTCCTCCACAGAGCACTCACTTTGCTCTGTGGGACACTAAAAACTCAATAACAAAACACGTTAAGCAAACAAACAAACAGAAAAAAATAAAATTAAAAACAAACACTTAAATTAAACAATGATGGTACTTAATACAAACGTAACGGTTTTTTAGTTCAGTCTCTTCCAGTTCTGGAGTTTCTTTCAGGAAGGGCGCAGCTCTTAGATCTCCTCTCACGAGGGGCAGAGTTCTTAGATCTCCAGCTTCGGCTCTGGTCTCGTAGGTGTGGGCGTCTACACTTGAGATGTTCTTGGTGAAACGCTGGCTTTCAGAGCTTGGTTCCAGTTTTGATTTCCCCAGAGGGGGTGTTGCCCACCATGGAAAAGGCACAGCCCCCAGGGGTGGAGCAGCCAAAGAAAGGGCTGGGAGCGAAGCAGGAGTTACTGGGGGAAGGGAAGGTTGGGGACCAGAAAAGAAGGAGCAAGGCGGGAAAAAAGGAATCCCAGACCGTGTGGGCAGTGCCATCTTGGGAAGAGGGCAGGGTCCGGGATGGACTTTTCCGGCCAGGGAACGGGAATATGGAAAGACAGGGGTTGAAGGAGGACACGGAACGGTGGGCAGATGGCCGCAGACCCGCAGCACTCTGGATGTTCCCCGTCCCTTGCCTGCCTTCAGGAAAACAGGGGATGGGATGGCAGAAAGACACCGGGGTGACGGGGAGTCGGCAGCAACCCCAAGCCATCTTGGCATTTTTCGCCCTTTGTCCTGCCCTTAGGAACAGAGGAGAGGGGAAGATACAGGGAGGTATACACCAAAAAAAAATGAGGGACTTCACAGAAGCCAAAAAACAGTCCACAGGAAGGGCCATACCGTCCATAATCGTCCATAATCGTCCATAATGTTAATCTCGTCCATAAAGGTCCTTCCCATCTATATAAAAAAACCCAAAACCCTCCATAATACGTCTCGTTGGGTGATGTTAGATGTTTGTCCCAGTGTCTGGTCTCTCGGCTCCCCCACCTCCATAAGCCCTTTTCCCCCATGACCCTGAGGCACTCCCAACTTGGCCCTCCTGCCAGGTATTCTCGACTCCTCCTTTCTAAGGCGGGAGTCTCTCCGGCTCTCGAGCCATCAGCCGGGGATTTACGGAGTGTCCATGGAGCCGCTCCTGCTGTTCTCCTGGTGCCTGGCTGGATGCCGTGCATTCTCCACCATTTGTTGTAGTCCGCAAATGCAGGATCAGGTCCAGGGATGATATTTTCTGGAAACCGGCATGTACTACAACGAGAAGCACCTCTGTTCATGAAACCATTTCTTCAACACGGGAACAACTCAGATCCAGAACAGAGAGCCCCCAACAAAGGCAGGGCAGGGGTTTTGAGGGACAGAACTCTTGAGGGTCTCCACGTTTAAGGGTAGAGTTCAGGGTCAGGGACCATTAGAAACACAACAAGGGAGAAACCCCCCAGGGACTGAAACCCAATCAGAACCCCTGAGCCACCCTTCACAAGGGGTTTGGGGTGGGACAACTTCATCCAGGGCTCCCACGCCCATCTCCCAAAGCAGGAGGTCAAAATTCACTAGCTTGGCTTACAGCCATGCCTCTCCTGTAACAATGCTTATCTGAAACTAACTCTTTGCCTCCCTGAAGCACCTCCCAACAGTTTATGCTGTCTCTTTCCATGTTGATCTCTCTCTCTCTCTTCCCCTATCTCTGGAAAAAAGGATGAATTTGCAAGACTCACCTGAGTAGTGAGCAGGTTCAACTCTTGCCCAGGCCTTGTGGATGGTCCCGGGATCTCTGCCGGAGCAGCGGCTGGAGCTGTCTGCGCTAGAAGATTTTTTCCCATGGCTGCTGTGGGGAGTGTGGCCATTATCTGAGCACGCTGCAAGCTCCTGTCTTTCCCTGCATATCTTTAGTGGGCAGTGTGTGGTGAAACTGAGCAGCGGCAGCAAGTGCAGGCCAGGCAGGGAGCGGCCTGGCCCGGCAGCCCCGCTGTGCAAGGCCCAGCCAAGCCTCTGAGAAGGGGCTCCTGTCACTTGCCAGTCTCCATCCTCCCCGGGAAGCGCAGAGCTGCGGCCAGCCCCGCTCCCCTCCCGTGGCCTTGGCTGGCCTGGGGGGAAGGAGGCTGAAGGGGAGCCCTGGTACCTCTTGAAAAGGCGGAAAGCAAAGAGAGCAAGGAATTGCCGGCCTTAGGTCTTCAAGTGGTGTTCCCAGGTTGATGTCACTTTTCAATGGTCCCAACTGCTGTCAGTTCTCAGCAACGGCCACTTGTTGGCCAGGAAAAAAACTTTGTGGCATTTTGAAGAGATTTGGGGAATCTTGATGGATTTTTGTAGAAGTTTATAGGATCTTGAGCAGATTGAAATAATTTTGTGGGATTTTTGTGGATTTTTGTGGGATTTTTGTGCAATCTGTAAAATATTTCTGGAAATTTGTGTGATATTGAGAAGATTTAAATAATTTTGTGGGATTTTTGTGGAATTTGTGGGATTTGTCTGGAATTTTGAGGGATTTTTCTGTAATTTTTGGAAATGAGTCGAGATTTTGTGGGATGTTTCTGGAATTTGGTAAGGTTTTGAAATTATTTAAATAATTTTGTGGTATTTTTCCTGGAACTTTTTGAATTTTTCTGGTATTCTGTGGTATTTTGAGGAGACTTGAAGAATTTTGAAGGATTTTTCTTAGATTTTGAGATTTGTGGAGATTTTGTGGGATGTTCCTTAAATTTGAGGGTGTTTTGAAAAAATGTAGGGAATTTTGTGGGATTTCTCTGGAATTTTTGGGCTTTTTTCAAGAATTCTGAGGGTTTCAGAGGAGACCTGAAGAATTTTGGGGAATTTTTCTTAGATTTTATGGAAATTTGTGGGGATTTTGTGGGATTTTTGTGGAATTTTGTTGGATATTGAGGAGATTTAGGGATTTTGTTGGATTCTTCAAAATGTGGTATTTTCTAGAATTTTGCAGGATTTTGCAGAGACTTCAAGAAGTTTGAGGAATTTTTCTTAGATTTTGTGGAAACTTCTGGGGATTTTGTGGGATTTTTCTTAGATTTTGTGGACATTTGTGGAGATTTTGTGGGATGTTTCTGGAACTGGGTAGGGTTTTGTGAAGATTTTCGGAATTTTGAGGAATTTTTCTGGAATTTTGTGGGCCTTTTCAAGGACTTTGTGTGGTTTTGAGGAGAGTTGAAGAATTTTGAGGAATTTTTCTTAGATTTTGTGGAAACTTGTGGAGGTTTTGTGGGATTTTTTGTGGAATTTTGTGGGATATAGAGAAGATTTAGGGATTTTGAGGGATTTTTCATGTATTTTGTGGGAAATTGTGGAGATTTTGTGGGATGTTTCTGGAATTCAGTTGGGTTTTAGGAGGGTTTAGGGAATTTTGTGGGATTTTTCAGGAATTTTGTGGATTTTTCTGTAATTCTGTGGGATTCTGCATAGACTTGAACAATATTGAGGATTTTTTTTTTTAGATTTTGTGAGAATTTGTGGAGATTTTGTGGGATGTTTCTGGAATTCAGTTGGGTTTTGAGAAGATTTGGGGAATTTTGTGGGACTTCTCTGGAATTTTGTGGGGTTTTTCAGGATCTTTTTAGGAATTTGTGGAGATTTTGTGGGATTTTTGTGGAATTATGTAGAGTTTTCAGAAGATTTAGGGAATTTTGAGTGATTTTTTTGAAATTTTGAGGGATTTTCAAGGATTTTGTGGAATTTAGAGGAGCCTTGGAGAATTTTACAGGATTTTTCTTAGATTTTGTGGACATTTGTGTAGATTTTGTGGGATGTTTCTGGAATTCAGTTGGGTTTTGAGAAGATTTAGGGAATTTGTTGGGACTTTTCTAGAATTTTGTGGGGTTTTTCAGGAATTTTGTGGTATTCTGAGGAGACTTGAAGAATTTTGTGGAATTTTTCTTCTAATTTGTGGAAACTTGTGGAGGTTTTGTGTGATTTTTGTGGAATTTTGTGGGTTATTGAGGAGATTTTGGCATTTTGAGGGATTTTTCTTGAATGTTGTTGGATATTGAGAAGATTTTGTGGGATGTTTCTGGAACTTTTAGTGACTCTTCTGGAATTTTTTGGGATTCTGAGGAGGCTTGAAGAATTTTGAGGAATTTTTCATAGATTTTGTGTAAACTTGCAGAGGTTTTGTGGGATTTTTGTGGAATTTTGTGGGATATTGAGGAGATTGAAGGATTTTGAGGGATTTTTCATGTATTTTGTGGGAATTTGTGGAGATTTTTTGGGAAATATCTGGAATTCAGTTGGGTTTTGAGTTGATTAAGAAAATTTGGTGGGATTTTTCTTGGATTTTGTGGAAATTGGTGTAGATTTTGTGGGATGTTTCTGCAATTTGGTAAGGTTTGAGAAGATGTTGTGAATTTTGGGGATTTTTCAGGAATTTTGTATATTTTTCCTGCGAATTGTGTGGGATTCTGAGGAGGCTTGAAGAGTTTTGTGGAATTTTTCATAGATTTTGTGAACATTTGTGGAAATTTTGTGTGATTTTTGTGGCATTTTGTTAGATATTGAAGAGATGTTGGCATTTTGATGGATTTTTCTTGAAATTTGTGGTTATTTGTGGAGATTTTGTGGGATGTTTCTGGAATTCAGTTGGGTTTTGAGAAGATTTAGGGAATTTTGTGGCATATTCCTGGAATTTGGAATTGTTTTAAGGTGATTTAGGGAATTTTGTGGGATTACTCTTAAATTTGATGGAAATTAGTGGAAATTTTGTGGGATATTCCTGGAATTTGGTAGGGTATTGAAGAGATTTAGTGAATTTTGTGGGATTTTTTTTGGATTTTGCGGAAATTGGTGTAGATTTTGTGGGATGTTTCTGGAATTTGGTGGGGTTTTGAGAAGATGTAGTGGAATTTTGTGGGATTTTTCAGGAATTTTGTGTATTTTTCCTGTGAATTGTGTGGGATTCTGAGGAGGCTTGAAGAATTTTGAGGAATTTTTCATAGATTTTGTGGAAACTTGTGGAGGTTTTGTGTGATTTTTGTGGAATTTTGTGGGATATTGAGGAGATTTAAGGATTTTGAGGTTTTTTCATGTATTTTGTGGGAATTTGTGGAGATTTTGAGAGACGTTTCTGGAATTTCTTGGGTTTTGAAAAGACTTAGGTAATTTTGTGGGATTTTTCTGGAATTTTGTTGGATATTGAGGAGATTTTGTGGGATGTTTCTGGAACTTATCAAATTTTAAAATTATTTAGGGAATTTTGTGGGATATTTCTGGAATTTTGTGGGGCTATTCAAGAATTTTGTGGTATTTTGAAAAGATTGAGCGAATTTTGTGGTGTTCTTCTTGAATTTTGTGGGAATTTGTGGGGATTTTATGGGGCGTTTCTGGAATTTGGTAGAGTTTTCAGAAGATTTAGGGAATTTGGAGGGATTTTTGTGGGATTTTGTGGGAATCAGTGGAGATTTTGTGGGTCATTGCTGTGAATTGGTATGGTTTTGAAATGATTTAGGGAATTTTGTGGGACTTCTCTGGAATTTGGTGGGATTTTTCAAGAATTTTGTGGGATTCTGAAGAGACTTGAAGAATTTTGAGGGATTTTTCATGTATTTGATTGAAATTAGTGGGGATTTTTGTGGGATGTTTCTGATATTCAGTTGGCTTTTGAGACAATTTAGAGAATTTTGTAGCATATTCCTGGAATTTGGCATGGTTTTAAAGTGATTTAGAGAATTTTGAGGGATTTTCCTTGAATTTGATGGAAATTAGGTGGGATTTTGTGGGATGTTTCTGGAATTTGGTAGGGGTTTGAGAAGATTTTGTGAATTTTGTAGGATTTTTCAGGGATTTTGTGTATTTTTCCTGTGAATTGTGTGGGATTCTGAGGAGGCTTGAAGATTTTGGTGGAATTTTTCTTAGATTTTGTGAACATTTGTGGAGAGTTTGTGTGATTTTTGTGGAATTTTGTGAGATGGTGAGGTGGCTTGAAGAATTTTGAGGGATTTTTCATGGATTTTGTGGGAATTTGTGGTGATTTTGTGGGCTGTTTCTGGAATTCAGTTGGGTTTTGAGAAGATTTAGGGAATTTTGTGCGACTTCTCTGGAATTTTGTGGGGTTTTTCAGGAATTTTGTGGGAATTTGTGGAGATTTTCTGGGATTTTTGTAAAATTTTGTAGAGTTTTCAGAAGATTTAGGGAATTTTGAGTGATTTTTTTTAAATTTTGTAAGGCTTTTCAAGGATTTTGTGGGATTTAGAGGAGACTTGTTGAATTTTTGGGATTTTTCTTAGATTTTGTGGACATTTGTGGAGATTTTGTGGGATGTTTCTGGAATTTTGTGGGATTCTGCAGAGAATTGATGAATTTTGAGGAATTTTTCTTAGATTTTGTGAACCTTTGTGGAAATTTCGTGAGATTTTTGTAAAATTTTGTCTTACTTTGAGGCGGCTTGAAGAATTTTGAGGGATTTTTCATGGATTTTGTGGGAATTTGAGGAAATTTTGTGGGATGTTTCTGCAATTTGGTAAGGGTTTGAGAAGATTTAGTGAATTTTGGGGATTTTTCAGGGATTTTGTGTATTTTTCCTGTGAATTGTGTGGGATTTTGAGGAGGCTTGAAGAATTTTGTGGAATTTTTCTTGGATTTTGTGGAAACTTGTGGAGGTTTTGTGTGATTTTTGCCAGATTTTGTGGGATATTGAGGAGATTTAAGGATTTTGAGGTTTTTTTCATGTATTCTGTGGGAATTTGTGGAGATTTTGTGGGATGTTTCTGAAATTCAGTTGTCTTTTGAGAAGATTTAAGGAATTTTGAGGGACTTCTCTGCAATTTTGTGCGGTTTTTCAGGAATTTTGTGGGAATTTGTGGAGATTTTGTGGGATTTTTGTTGAATTTGGTAGAGTTTTCAGAAGATTTAGGGAATTTTGAGTGATTTTTTTTAAATTTTGTAAGGCTTTTCAAGGATTTTGTGGGATTTAGAGGAGATGATGAATTTTGCGGGATTTTTCTTAGATTTTGTGGAGATTTGTGGAGATTTTGTGGGATTTTTCTGGAATTTTGTGGGATTCTGCGGAGAATTGACGAATTTTGAGGAATTTTTCTTAGATTTTGTGAACATTTCTGGAGATTTTTGTGAGATTTTTGTGGAATTTTGTGAGATTCTGAGGCGGCTTGAAGAATTTTGAGGGATTTTTCATGGATTTTGTGGGAATTTGTGGTGATTTTGTAGGCTGTTTCTGGAATTCAGTTGGGTTTTGAGAAGATTTAGGGAATTTTGTGGCATATTCCTGGAATTTGGTATTGTTTTAAGGTGATTTAGGGAATTTTGAGGGATTTTTCATGTATTCTGTGGGAATTTGTGGAGATTTTGTGGGATGTTTCTGCAATTTGGTGGGATTTTTGAGAATATTTTGTGAATTTTGTGGGATTTTCCCGGAATTTTGTGTATTTTTCCTGTGAATTGTGTGGGATTTTGAGGAGGCTTGGAGAATTTTGTGGAATTTTTCTTGGATTTTGTGGAAACTTGTGGAGGTTTTGTGTGCTTTTTGTGGAATTTTGTGAGATTGCGATGCGGCTTAAAGAATTTTGAGGGATTTTTCATGTATTTTGTTGGATATTGAGGAGATTTTGTGGGATGTTTCTGCAATTTGGTAAGCGTTTGAGAAGATTTTGTGAATTTTGGAGATTTTTCAGGAATTTTGTGTATTTTTCCTGTTAATTGTGTGGGATTCTGAGGAGGCTTGAAGAATTTTGTGGAATTTTTCTTGGATTTTGTGGAAACTTGTGGAGGTTTTGTGTGATTTTTGTGGAATTTTGTGGGATATTGAAGAGATTTAGGGATTTTGAGGGATTTTTCATGTATTCTGTGGGAATTTGTGGAAATTTTGTGGGATTTTGTGGGAATTCAGTTGGGTTTTGAGGAGATTTAGGGAATTTTGTGGCATGTTCCTGGAATTTGGTATGGTTTTAAGGTGATTTAGGGAATTTTGTGGGATTACTCTTAAATTTTATGGAAATTGGTAGGGATTTTGTGGGATATTCCTGGAATTTGGTAGGGTATTGAGGAGATGCAGGGAATTTTGTGGGATTTTTCTTGGATTTTGTGGAAATTGGTGTAGATTTTGTGGGATGTCTCTAAAATTTGTTGGGTTTTGACAAGACTTCGGGTATTTGGTGGGATTTTCAGGAGACTTGAAGAATTTTGAATGATTTTTCTAGAACTTTGTGGCAAGTTTTGTGCGCTGTTTCTTGAATACGGTAGGGTTTTGAGAAGGTTTAGGGAATTCTGTAAATATCTCTGGAATTTTGTGGGCTTTTTCTGGAATTTTGAGGCATTCTGAGGAGATTTTTAAAAATTTTCAGGAGTTTTTCTCAGATTTTTTGGGATTTTTGTGGAATTTTGTTGGTTATTTATGAGATTTAGGGATTTTGAGGGATTTTTCTGGAATTTTGTGGGAAGTTGTGGAGATTTTGTGGGATGTTTCTGGAATTTGGAATAATTTTCTGAATATTTAGGGAATTCTGTGGGATTACTCTGGAATTTTATAATATTTTGGGAAAATTTAAATAATTTTGAGGGATTTTTCATGAGTTTTGTGGAAATTGTCAGAGATTATGTGGGTTTTTTCTGGAATTTTGTGTGTCTTTTCAAGGATTTTGATGGATTCTGAGGGGACTTGAAGGCCCGTCTCCCCTAGGAACACGCACGTACTGCCCGCCCGAGTGGATGGGCCTTCGCTGCTACCACGGCGATGGGGCGACCATCTGGTCCCTGGGCGTGCTGCTGTTTGAGATGGTGTGCGGGTACTTACCCTTGGAGAAGGAGCGAGACATCGTCTTGGGGCAGCTCTTCTTCCCGCAGGAGGCCTCTCCAGGTTGCTATGGGGCCTGAAGAAGGCAGGCTTTGGCAGGTGGCAGCGCGCAGCCCAGCCCGGCCCTCCCGCAGCTGCGCGGGACGTCCATGTGCCCTCAAGGGCCGGCTGCAGCAGGTGGCCCGTGGCAGGCTGGCTGTGGCACGCTTGGCTGAAGGAGGGGACGCTTGTCCTGCCGTGCCGCTCTCCCGCCAAGGCCAGCTCCCAGCACACGCAGCGTGGCCCGGCTTCTGCAGGCGCCGGGAGCAGCTGGGCAGGAGCCTTCTGCAAGTGAGCGCCGCTTTCTGCCTTCTCTCCCCAGAGTGCCAACATCTGATCCGCTGCTGTTTGTCCAAGCACCCCATGGATCGGCCAGTGCTGGAGCAGATCTTCTACCACCCTTGGGTGTTGGGCGGCCATTTCTGATGCCTTGCCGCAGCCTCTGCAGCACCCAGTTCCCGTGTCCCACGCAGGACTGAGGGCCCAGGAAATAAAAGAATCTGAAATCCACTGCGGGCTGGCAAGTCTGGTCCTTGTTAGCAACTTCAGCTAAGGGAACCTCTTGGCAAAAGGGGTAATCAGAGCGTTCCCTTCAGCCTTTGTCAAGCTTTTGATGCCTTTCCTCCAGGTTGTCCCTCAAAATCAGAGAGGGGTAGAGCCTGCACCAGTCCCCCCAAAATCGGTGGGAGGCAGAGACTACTCCCAGGCCCCTCAAAAGTGGAGGAGGATGGAGACGATCCCTGGGCCCACAACACTGAAGGGAGATAAATACCTGGCCCCCCCAAAATAAGAGATGGATGGAGCCCACAGCGGCCCCCAAGTCAGAGGGGGAAGGGGAGACTGCCAGCCCCCCTAAAGATGAGGGGAATTTTGCCTGTGCCAGCCCCACAAATTGCAAGCGGACAGGGAACACCCCAGGACTGTCAAAGGGAAAGAGCGGCCGGGGGCTGCCAGGATGGTGACAACACTGGCACCCCCCAAATCAGAGAGGGACAAAGAGCCCGCACAGGCTTCCCAGGAGAAGAAAGGGGGCAGCAAATATCCCCTGTCCCCCTAAGTTGGAGGGGCACAGACACAACGCCCACCCCTCCTGTAGTGGAGGGGGACAGACACAAAAGACCCCACAAAAAGAGCATGGGGAACCAAGAGCACTGCCGGCCCCACAAAGGTAAGGAGGGTGGAGAAACTCCCCATCTGTCCTTGTTTTGGAAGACAGGTGTCTGCTAGGAAGGGCAGGGGTCTCCCCTGGAATGAAAATGTAGATCGCCTCCTTCTGAATCATTATAATTTTGAACTCAAGGGGCTCTCAGACAGAAATCTGGGGATAGGAATAGCAGTTCTTTACTGTATACACACTTTAGCGTGTATAACGAGGCACACAAACAACAATAACTACGGCATTAACAAGAAAACAGAACCAGGGACCCCGTGACAGCCTTCTCGGCCAACATGGGAAAGGATGGAGGAGAGGTTTTGCTTCACAAACCCCCTCGGGTTGGCAGTCAGTGCCAGTGCTCCTGCAGGGCTCTGAGGAACACTCAGCTGGAACAGCAGGGATGAGCTGAGATCCCGGGCCGGTGGCTGAGGTGGATCAGTAGCTCCGTGGCGGTGCCTGGCACTGCCACGTGTCCCGGCATGACAGGGGGTGTGAGGCCACCAACGAAGAGGGAAGAAGGAGAAGGAGAAACAGCAGCTCCGTCTGGGTGATGGCAAATTCCCTTCTCTCTGCAGCAACAGCACCCAGCAAAGTGTCCTTCTCTGAAGCTGAAGAAGCTGCCAAACTCTGCCCACCTTCCCCTTCTCCTGCCCCCTTTCCCCCTGGGCCCAACCGAACTCTTTGTGTTTCTCAAGTACCACCCGCAGTCAGGTTTTTCCCACAACTAATGCGTAAAAATTCCACAGCTGAGCCAGAACAAAAAGAAGGAAACCTAACCCCCAACAGCTTCTCATCTCCATCTCTTTGCACTCCAAAAGCCAAGAGGGATCGATCTGTCACCTCGAAACAACTCAATCCCACTGAAAACAGCTCCATTTTACCCCAAAAAGGCTTAATCCCAACTCAAAAGGGCTTGTTCCTCCTCAGAAAATCTCAATCCCACACTAAAATTACTCAGTTGCACCGCCGCCAGGTGAGATGGAGGTGGAAGATGTTTTGGTTTAGGGCAAATTTGGAAGAAACCGTCTGAATGGGGTCCATTTAAAAAGCAAATTAAAGTTGTCCCTTGAATATGAAGAACATGAATAATATGAATAATATGAATAATACTAAAGAATAAATCCTCTGGCTGTTTGAAGAGATGGCAAAGCCAGAAAAGTCCTTTCCATGGGGTGTAGCTCAGCTCGCTCAGTCTCTTATCAGTTCCTCCGGCGCTGGAAAGGGCCCAGGCCCAGGCCCCCGTGGGCCACAGCCGTGAGCTCCCGGGGTTTGTCTGGGTTCTCAGTCCAGAGCAGCTTTGAACAGATCCAAGGAAAAAGGCAAAAAACACTCTGGGGAACTTCTGTGCCTCAGCTAGCTAAAAACCAACTAAACTAAACTAAAAACTAACTAAAAAGGAAACTGAACTAAACTGCCTAGAAGCAAAGGAGAGCTCTGTCCCACTGTCCGTCCCTGCTGCAGACAACACAGGCCAGGGAAGCGTGCGGGGCACTGAGTGCCATTTCTGCAAACAAGCTGCAGCTTCTTCTTCCCCCCCTTGGCTCTCAGAGCCAGTCTTGAAGGTGCAGAACTTAATAGGCAGCAGAAACAGAACAGACACCTGGGGATCCAAGGATCACAAAGTCACCCCAGGCCAGAAGGAGGTTGGGAGAAGTGGGATCCACATTTGGAGCGGTGGGATGGGGATTGTGTGGGGCTGGCTGGCTGGGCTGTATTGGATAGGAAATCAAACTTTCAGAGTTCCTGATTTCTGTCCCATTCATTTTCAGTCAGGTGCAGCTCTGTTTGCAGAGGGTCGCTGTGGCGCTCGAGACGGACACACGACGCAGCGAGGTTGGCACGGCAAGAGCAATCTTTATTGTTCAGAAGCTGCTTTTCCATGGTTGACTGCGGAGGCTGGGGAACTGCCTGATTCAGAGATCCTGGCCCTCCCTTGGAGGTAAGATACATTTTTCTGAGAGAGAAAAGTATCAGTCCCAGCAATCTTTGAGTTAGTTATGTTAAACTGTTACACTCCATTGGTGTTCTCCCCTGCCATCCCACCCCAATACCTGTATCCCAGTTTCCCCCAGCCCCTCTCCTCCCCTATAAATACCCCAGTTTATCCCCTGTTCCACAGAGCTGCTGTCACTGGCTCCCTTGGCCGAGGGCCCGGCTGTAATAAAGGCCAGTTCTCTGCGGAACGCCACACAGCGCTCTGCTCTCTCCCTCCGTGTCGCCTGCACGCTGCCGCTGAGCTGAGCTGAGCTGAAATCACTCGCCGGGCAGAGGACGTGTCTGTGCCCCGGGCAGCCCAACCGCGGACCGCTTTTCCGGGAGTCGCGGCACCCCTGCCACCTCCACCGCCGCGGCAACCTATGAGAAAGCACAGCTGGGTTCTGCTCAGGCCATTTCAAACTACCTGGGCTATTTGGGACTTGCCCTTGCAAAGGCAGCATCTCAGGAAAAGTCCAAGTTTCTCTTCATGGACTCCCAGGATGTGTTGCCTTGGAAGGGACATTAAAGCTCCTCTTGTTCCAGCTCTCAGCACACTCAGGACACCTTCCCCTAGACCAGCTTGCTCCAAGCCCCATCCAACCTGGCCTTGAACCCTTCCAAGGGTCAGACAATCACAGCTTCTCTGCAGCCTGGTCTGTTCCTGCCAGATCTAAAATCATACCTAATTTAGCAGCCTCAGAGACAGATTTCTATTCAATAGCTACATTTATCTAGGAAAGAAATATGGCAAAACTTGTTTGCATCTGACTTTGCAAAATCAACACGAGCTCTTCAGAAAGAGATGCTGCCCACCCACTTTGCTTATTTTTCCCCATTTGGTGGAACATTTGCATTCTGTTGTTGTTTGGAGCTGTATTTTAATGTATCTGGCTGAGGCTGCTTCAAATAGTCCAGCGAGATACCAGGGGCTGAGGGGTGGAAAACTGAGCTCTTACACATCCAGTACTTCTCTTGTTGGAAGTCTTCAATCCCACCTCTCTGCTGGGATGAAATAGGTGCAACTCATCCAATTTCTAAAGTATCATGCATCAAGCTGACACTATTTGAAGACTTCAAAATAGAAAAGCCAATTGAAACAAACCTCTGCTCCTTTCCATTTTCTCTGTTCCACAGTTTAGGACAGAAGACAGGAGAGAAAGATTGTTTTGGCAACAATGCTTTCAGGACTCTAAAAAGAATATCAAAACCGCTCTGCCACACTCTCAGCTCTTGCAGTGCCAAAAAGCACTGGCTGGCTTTGCTCACAGACCCACAATTGTGGTGGCATTTCTAGCACACCACAGGACAGCGATGTTTTTCCTTTTCTCCTGGAAATACCTACAGCACTTCTGCGTAGCAAGGCAAATATGAGCCTCTTTTAGTGGCCCTTGAAATTGGACATGTGAAATGAGGTACACAAAGCCACAGGCCAGCTGAACCTGGGATCTCTGAATGGCTCTTCACATTCTTCCCAGGAAGATGAATGAGAATCACTATTTTGGCAGGGAAACTGCATCAGCTGGCAATTTGGTGTAGAAAATGTGCTTTCTGCTCCTCTCAGAGCCAAAACTCCTACCCATTTCTTGAAAGTCCTTCTTAGATAAGGACCATGTTCAACTGAGTGACAGTGAAGCCAAATGGCAATGCAGGAATCAATTGTCCTGTACACAATCTCCTCCATCCACGTGGAAGGTTACTCACGGGCACACAGGAGGAAGGAAGGAAGCCAAATGCATCATTGGACATAAAGTCAGACGTGTTGAGGGATGAAGAAATCTTGCAGAGCTATGGAAACCTGCCCTGAAAAGCCAGTTCAGGAAGAGCCTGAGCTGTTTTGTGCTTCTAGGCCTGAAGATGCTCAGGATCTTTCCCAGATGCTCAGCAGGCAGCAGGATTGTGCCTGAATCTGGCTCTGGAAATGCCAGTGCCTCAACTGAGAGCTGTGGCAATGATTTCCATTGCATGGAGAGGGGCCACAGTCCTGCAAGAGTCTTTCAGCAGAGCAAACAGCAGCCTGGAGGGTGGGCAGTGCTGCATCTGTACCACTGCATGCTCATCCTTCACCGTAATGCAGAGCTGCCCCCAAAGCTGCCATGGATCACTTTTTAGATTTCTCCCGTTGGATATATTTTGGAGAAGTTGTTCTAGGTGGTTTTTGATGGTGATCCTGTAGGAAGCAGCCATTCGCCTGCTGTGATATCCTTACAACTAATCCTAACTTCTCATTGCCTTTCGTTCTATTTGGGGTTTTTTATCTATTTGTTTGATTGGTTGGTTTGGGTTTGTTTCTTTGTGCTTTTGTCTCTTTTGATTTGAGTGTTTTTCCTTTTTTATAAATGACTGGTGAAGTTGGCACAGCCCAACTCCAGAAAACGTAAACCAGGCTTGACTTTCCAGAAATTGCTTTTGGCTGGCTTTAGCTGCATTCCCCAGGATCAGGATCCCCAGTAGATATTTCCAGGTTTTGCTCTGCATCATCAGCTTGCCCAGACTTTACTCAGTGTTTCACCAATGGAGAAGACAATGGATATTTTGCCAAACCTCCTTTCAAACAACAAAACTTGGGGCAGCACGACAGAAAAGAAGAAAAGAAAATCTTCGCCAGTTAGAACAGAGCCAGACTCCCACCATTTTCCCCTCTACTTTTATTGATTTTCTACATTTAGAGGCAAAGCTTCCATCTCCAGAAGCTTCCATCTCTCACTTCCTCATGCTCTTTGCTACCCTTTAGCCTTGACCCCCACGCATCGGACTGCTGTCCATGTGGGGCTGGGGATGCTCAGCCTGGAAAGAGAAGGTGCTGGGGAGGCCTCCCTGCAGCTCTAGGAAAGATGGGCACCGAGAGGAGAAGCCTTTCAACTGCAGGAGTGAGATTGAAGTTGCATCTAATGAAGCTGCTCTTTTCCACTCAGGCTGCTGGGGCACTGGCCCAGGCTGTGCACACAGCCTGGGGATGCTCCATCCTTGGCAACATCCAAGGCCAGCTGGGAGCAGGGCTCTGAGCAACATATTCTGGGGGAAGATTGCTCCGCTTGGAACAAGATGGTCTTTAGGGTCCCTTCCAAGCCCAGCCACCCAGGGATTCCATCATTCTATGGTCTCCGTTGTCCACTTCAGCCTGGGCCTGGGCTCCTGGCAGTGATGTCACAGTGCACGCTCCAGCTAGAACTTCCAGCATCCAGCAACGGCCACAACACAACCCTTGGCCTCTTGTGTCAGCACGCTCTTCACCCTGCTCCACAGCTACCCCTGCCACTTTGATTGTCACTAGCTCCCTGATACCCCCCTCAGTCCTGAAAGCTGCCCATTGCCTGGATTTCGTTATCCATCCCTGCAGGATGTCTGCATTTGTTCCAAAGAAGGTATGGTACTATTCCATGGAGGTGGACACCCCGCAGCTGCCTGGGTGGGCTGGAGCTGTGTAGGACAGTGTGGGAACGGGACCCCACTCTGAGATTTTGCTACCTCTGCAGGCTGTCATGGACAGAGAGGAGGCGATGGAGGTCGATCCACAGATTGACATAGAAGAGAAAATGGAAGTGGACGGAGAAGATACAGGAGATGAAGAGATGGATGTGGATATGGACGAGACAGAGGAAAAGATGGAGGTGGAAACCAAAGATGATATTGAAGAGATGGATGTAGATATAAAAGACGAGGAGGAGGACATGGTGTTGGGATGAAGACCGATGCCAGCAGTAGAACAGGCAGGTGCTCCCCACGGGCAGAGCGGGTCCCCTGCTGCCAGGCTGGGGCTGGGCTGGGCACTCCCTGCTCAGGGACACGCTAGCCCATGCACTGGATTCTGGTGGCCATCCCTGGCCTGGCCTGGCCTTGCTTTGGGCCACACAAGCCCTGTTCCAGTGCCTGGGCCACAGCCCCCAGCCCCAGCCAGGCTCACTTCTGGCAGCAGAGTCCCCCTGTGCCAGTGTCCCAGCCCGGGAGCACATGGAACACCCCTCCATGCCTGACTGCACTCACCGTGCCACTTGTTTTTCTTCCAGGACTGAGGGACATCCCGAACAGAGATGACACGCTTCTGTACATACGTTTTGGAGTTGTTTTGTTCAGGATAGAGGTTTTAGGGATTGCTTAAGTTTTCTGTAAATACGTTTCATATAGTTTTGTTAGATAAGTTCTTAGGTAAATAGGTTCTATAGTTTGTTGTTGTTGTTGTTACAAATATTCTGACAATGTAAATATGTTGTGTAGTTCATTCTTGTTCCTTTTCTTCTACAAATAAACATTCTTTGTTTTTCACACCCCACTTCTCTTTGCATTTGCTTTGGGCACATTTGCAAAGTTGTGCTTTCCACTCGCTCCAGGTTCCCAGGGCTGGATGTCCCGGAGGGAGCTGGCACAGCCACCCCAGCAGTGGCTCCCTGTGCACAGGGGGTCCCACTGACAGAGCTCACCCTCTCCTTGCAGTTTCTCTGGACACACATGGGAGCTGGAGGGGCAAATCCCAGTGGGCCCTGTCCCATGGCATCCCACATGGGAGCAGGGCTCAGCCTCATCCATGGCTCTTCCCTGGCTAGCCCCAGGGCTAAGGAGGCTGCACTGGGCTGCGGGCAGCCTGCTTCCTGGGCACCCTGAGGGGCTGGAGCCAGCCTGGAGGGAGCCTCAGCACAGGGGCCTCTGGCCTACATGCACCAACATTTCCTTTGCAAACCCCCTCTGTCACCACACTCTGCTACAAGCACAACATCAATTGTTCCTCCTACTTCAAGGGGAGACCTTAATTGGCACAAATTTGTCCCTTGGACTTTCTAGCACAGCAAATGGCAGCGCTTGCAATCCCTCTTCTGCTCTCCCTGCTCGTGCACCAAAACAATGGAACCTGCCAGAACATCTTGAATTAGCACCAACCTGCAGAGAGCTACAGGGGGAGAACCTACCCCCAACCACACAGTGACATTGATGGGCTGGGGCAGAGCTGAAACTAAAGTATTTTAATGCCAAGAGACAGGATGTTTTATTGCTGAATTCATTCTCCCACAACAAGAATGAAAGCTTTCAGTCTCCTCACCTGCCACACATGTCTATTGCCAAGGTTTGCTTCTGGGTTACCACTGATTTTTTTTCATCTCTTCACAACTCTGATGCTCTTCCTGCCTAAGGTGCAGAAATGATATTTCAGAGCCTGGTGAGCTCAGCACAGCTTGTGCAACACGCAGGATTTCCAGACCCAGAGATTCAGGCCATGCAAACTGATACTTTTTCGTCTGTGTGCAAAGATCTCTGGAAGGATGTCAGTGATGTACCACACACTTCTCAGAGCTGTCCCTTCTATCCAGCTCTCCCCAGTCACTTCACACACTTCACTCCAAGCAGGTTCTGATCGAGTTCAGTAGCACATGGGATTTCATCCTGGCTTTTCTTCATTTTCTCCTGAGCTGTCTCCAGACACAGTGTGCGGGCACTGCAGCAGCATTAACGGGGCACCTCCCTGACACTGAGATTCATGTCACAACTTTTCATCAAAAGCAGCAAAGAAATGATTCCCACTGGGTCCCACACGGCTCCCTGGCAACTTTGTGCTGCTGCAGCTCCAGCACCAGCCCTGGTGCACAGGAATTTCAGGAGGAGACACACCGAAGGAATCAACCATTCTCAGAGAAGAAACATCTGTTTGCATGGCCCAAATCCCCACAACACTGCAGACTCTGGTGACCCACCCTCTGCATTTGCACTTCAGCCTCTGTGCCTCACTTTTCCTCTCACTAAAGTCCCCCCAGTTTCCCTCATGCTCAGATTCCCAAGAGAATTCAAAGCAGCATCAGGAGCAGAGAGAGATGATGGGAACTGTCCCAAGGCTCAACCAAACTTCTCAGGCCTGACAATTCTTGCCAAGGACAGAAGAAAAAGCTGCATGAAAGAGGTGTGAAATCAAAGCAGGAATCAAATTTAGGTAGAATGAGAGAAGCTGAAGAGGTTTTCAATGTTTGCAACAAGATTAAAAGCTCCAGGTCCAGGAGGGATGCAACATTTCCCCCACTCTAACAACTCTGTGATGCAAATTGCAGCTCAAATCCTTCTCCCCAGCTCTGGGACTTGTTCAGCCCCCAACATAGTGCTGAATTTTTCAAGCAAAGTGGAAGCTGGTCAGAGAGGTGGCTTGCAAATCAAAATCACAGCGGACAGCTTGGAAGCAGCAGCCAGAGCAAAGAGAGGCAGAGGCTGGTCCTGGGGTGCAGCACAGCCACACAACACATGCCTGAAACTCTAAGAAATGAAAGAATTTGCCACGGGAGACACAGAAGGTACTTGATGGAATCCTGCCTCCTTCACGATGCATCAGCATGCAGGAGAGCACTAGGATGAAGATGACAGCACCTTCTGCTGCTGCTTCCATCTCCTGAGTCAAATCTCCCCAATATCTCTCACTATTGGACATTCCCAAAGCCTCAGATTCCCTCAGTCCTTGCAGGATTTCAGTGCTGAGGAGCATGAAGGGAGATAAAGGCACTTGCAGAGACCAGAGATGCATTTTCTGCCTGAGGTGCATTCCACTGCCCAGCTTAGTTCCTCTAAAACCATTCCAATCAGCCCCTTGGACAGCACCAAGCCAGCAGCAGAACATCAGTGCCTGAAAATGCTTGGAAATGCCATTCTTTGAGATTTCTCTCCAGCTCTCCCATTTCATGGTGCCATTGCAGGGCTTTATCCCATCACTCAGCACTTGCAGCAAGTCTTGGCAACCAGCTTCAAACGGATTTGTAGTGCTGAGCAAATGCGAGGCAATGTGACTTTGTCTCCAGTGAATGAAATTTCACCTCAATCAGATGAACTCTGTGTTCTGTCATTGGCCAGGCACTAACTACTGCCAGCTCCCCCCAAGCCTGGATGTCAAACTGTTTTCATATTGGAAAGTTAAATTGATTTGGTTTTATGTACAAGATTATTCTGTCTCCAAATAATTTGGAGCCATAGAATTGCAATTCCAAGGACTAAATTCACAAAGAGCACAAGAGGCAGGAAAAGAAAGAAAAATAGAGATTTCTAAGGAGTTGGACATTGAATGCTGAGTTTTTTCCCATTCCAGGAAGTTCCATCAATTATCACCTGCCACCTCCTTGCCTTCACTTGTGTGGCCACCACTGAATACACTCCCAGACAAGAAAATGTTGGTCCTACTGAAAACTGGGGCTAGAAGTAGAAAAAGGCTCAGAGATCTGACTTCAAAGACAACATCATGAAAAGAGCTGCCTTATAATAGCAAGATATGATGGGCAGCAGGAATGGCTGAAGCCAGCAGAGAGAAGTCCATGAACTATTGGTGCTACAAAGATTTCTGACAAAACCCCCAAGAAACCAAAAACAGCGTTTGGTCTGGCCCAGCTGCTAGGAGCCCTGTGCATTTAATTCAGTCATTGGCAGCACATGGAGATTGGCTTTAAGCTCCTTTGGTCCACTACTACTTTACTTTACTTTACTTTACTTTACTTTACTTTACTTTACTTTACTTTACTTTATTTTACTTTATTTTATTTTATTTTATTTTATTTTATTTTATTTTATTTTATTTTATTTTATTTTATTTTATTTTATTTTATTTTATTTTATTTTATTTTATTTTATTTTTTCCACACAGAAAATGTAATTTCTTCTCTTCTTTGGGAAGAAATTACTGCTTTGAATTGTTCAAGGCAAAGAGTTTCTTCCCATACCCACTTGCAATCAGTCACCAAGAGAAAAATTTTCTCAAAAGATCTCTTAAAAATTTTTAAGTTACTTTCAACATAAATAACTGGGTGATTTTGCTCCAAATGAGAAGGGTATTGAATTTGGCTCCCTCAGCTTAAAAAGAAGTCTTTCTTCCCAGCTCTTCACCAAGAGGAACAAAACACTTGGTTGCAGCAAAATGAAGGGAGGAAGAAGTTTCTTTCCCCCTGAGCTGCACAACAGGAGACAATTTTGTTGCCAAGAGGTGACAAAACCCAGCCAATTTCCAGTTCTTTCAGTTGAAGGGGAAAGCTCCAAGGATCATAGCTGGGGCAGACACAGAGTGGGAGGAGCAGGGGATCTGCTGGGGGGTTTTGGCCTGGGGCATAGATTAAAGAAATCTTCAAGTGAAACCCGTCAGAGCTCAAGACTTCATCCCGCAGAGGAGAAATTGGATTTGACCCAAATGCCATTCAAATCCAAAAAACATTGAGACATTTCCCCAAGCTCTGCTGAGCCATCAGGTACAACCCAAAGCACCCTGTGCGACCAGAGCAGCAGCTCCCTGGCATGGGGACAGGGATGCTCCCTTGGCAAGCCGCCTGCATCACCCATGGGATTTGCAAGATCTGTTTCTAAAGACCCCAACATCCAAAAAACTCCACATTCAAAGCCTTTCCTTTGGGGTTTCACTTCTCCATCTGTCTCTTGTAACTAGACAGCTGCTTCACTTCAGCACCCTTCTGGATGGGGTCAAATTTTCTCCGAATTTCCAGCCTAAACAGGAAGTTACTTCCATTCATTCTTCTGCAAGTACTGGCAGCTTGTAGCTGCTCTGCTCTTCCTCTCCTGCTGTGCATTTGTGCACATCAAGTGCCAAGAGCATTTCCTTGTTTCAATGATGTCATTTTGCCTCATTATTTCCTTCCCATAGAGTTGCACAGATTTGGTGCTGGCTCAACACTCAGAACATTGACAGCACAAAGTCGAGTTTTCGCACCAACTTCTCCAACCTTGGCACCTGTTGCAGTCCGCAACCTCAGGATCTCGGCCAGGGAAACCACAGGGTTCTGGGGACCAGCATGGAACACCAGCGAGACGGGCCTTTGTTCATGAAACCATTTCTTCAGCATGGGAACAAACTCAGATCCAGAACAGAGAGCCCCAAACAGAGGCACGGCAGGGGTTTTTGAGGGACAGAACTCTTGACGGTCTCCACCCTTGAGGCTGGAGTTAAGGGTCAGGGACCACTAGAAACACAACAAGGGAGAAGCCCCCCAGGGATTCAAACCCAATCTGAATCCCTGGGCCGTCCGTCACAAGGGGTTTGGAGTGAGACAATGGAACTCGTTGCCTCCCCCGAGGCACATCACAACATCTGCTCCTTTTTTTTTTTTCCCCTTCAAAGTTTAATTTGGAGCTTAAAAATGTTTCCAATGTTTCCAAAACTTACAGCATAAAACTTACAGCTCTGCTTTGCTCTGTGGGACACTAAAAACTCAATAACAAAACATGTTAAGCAAACAAACAAACAGAAAAAAACTAAATTAAAAACAAACACTTAAACAGTGATGGTACTTAATACAAACGTAACGCTTTTTTAGTTCAGTCTCTTCCAGTTCTGGAGTTTCTTTCAGGAAGGGCGCAGCTCTTAGATCTCCTCTCACGAGGGGCAGAGTTCTTAGATCTCCAGCTTCGGCTCTGGTCTCGTAGGTGTGGGCGTTGCCACTTGAGATGTTCTTGGTGAAACGCTGGCTTTCAGAGCTCGGTTCCAGGTTTGATTTCCCCAGAGGGGGTGTTGCCCACCATGGAAAAGGCACAGCCCCCAGGGGTGGAGCAGCCAAAGAAAGGGCTGGGAGCGAAGCAGGAGTTACTGGGGGAAGGGAAGGTTGGGGGCCAGAAAAGAAGGAGCAAGGCGGGAAAAAAGGAATCCCAGACCGCGTGGGCAGTGCCATCTTGGGAAGAGGGCAGGGTCCGGGATGGACTTTTCCGGCCAGGGAACGGGAATATGGAAAGACAGGGGGTGAAGGAGGACACGGAACGGCGGGCAGACGGCAGCAGACCCGCAGCACTCTGGATGTTCCCCGTCCCTTGCCTGCCTTCAGGAAAACAGGGGATGGGATGGCAGAAAGACACCGGGGTGACGGGGAGTCGGCAGCAACCCCGAGCCATCTTGGCATTTTTCACCCTTTGTCCTGCCCTTAGGAACAGAAGAGAGGGGAAGATACAGGGAGGTATACACCAAAAAAAAAGAGGGACTTCACAGAAGCCAAAAAACAGTCCACAGGAAGGGCCATACTGTCCACAATAGCCAATAATCGTCCATAATGTTAATCTCGTCCATAAAGGTCCTTCCCATCTATATAAAAAAACCAAAACCCTCCATAATACGTCTCGTTGGGTGATGTTAGATGTTTGTCCCAGTGTCTGGTCTCTCGGCTCCCCCACCTCCATAAGCCCTTTTCCCCCATGGCCCTGAGGCACTCCCAACTTGGCCCTCCTGCCAGGTATTCTCGACTCCTCCTTTCTAAGGCGGGAGTCTCTCCGGCTCTCGAGCCATCAGCCGGGGATTTACGGAGTGTCCATGGAGCCGCTCCTGCTGTTCTCCTGGTGCCTCGCTGGATGCCGTGCATTCTCCACCATTTGTTGCAGTCCGCAACTGCAGGATCAGGTCCAGGGATGATATTTTCTGGAAACCGGCATGTACTACAACGAGAAGCGCCTCTGTTCATGAAACCATTTCTTCAGCACGGGAACAACTCAGATCCAGAACAGAGAGCCCCCAACAAAGGCAGGGCAGGGGTTTTTGAGGGACAGAACCCTTGAGGGTCTCCACCTTTGAGGGTGGAGTTCAGGGTCAGGGACCACTAGAAACACAACAAGGGAGAAACCCCCCAGGGACTGAAACCCAATCAGAACCCCTGGGCCACCCTTCACAAGGGGTTTGGGGTGGGACAACTTCATCCAGGGCTCCCACGCCCATCTCCCAAAGCAGGAGGTCAAAATTCACTAGCTTGGCTTACAGCCATGCCTCTCCTGTAACAATGCTTATCTGAAACTAACTCTTTGCCTCCCTGAAGCACCTCCCAACAGTTTATGCTGTCTCTTTCCATGTTGATCACTCTCTCTCTCTTCCCCTATCTCTGGAAAAAAGGATGAATTTGCAAGACTCACCTGAGTAGGGAGCAGGTTCAAGTCTTGCCCAGGCCTTGTGGATGGTCCCGGGATCTCTGCCGGAGCAGCGGCTGGAGCTGTCTGCACTAGAAGATTTTTTCCCATGGCTGCTGTGGGGAGTGTGGCCATTATCTGAGCACGCTGCAAGCTCCTATCTTTCCCTGCATATCTTTAGTGGGCAGTGTGTGGTGAAACTGAGCAGCGGCAGCAAGTGCAGGCCAGGCAGGGAGCGGCCTGGCCCGGCAGCCCCGCTGTGCAAGGCCCAGCCAAGCCTCTGAGAAGGGGCTCCTGTCACTTGCCAGTCTCCATCCTCCCCGGGAAGCGCAGAGCTGCGGCCAGCCCCGCTCCCCTCCCGTGGCCTTGGCTGGCCTGGGGGGAAGGAGGCTGAAGGGGAGCCCTGGTACCTCTTGAAAAGGCGGAAAGCAAAGAGAGCAAGGAATTGCCGGCCTTAGGTCTTCAAGTGCTGTTCCCAGGTTGATGTCACTTTTCAATGGTCCCAACTGCTGTCAGTTCTCAGCATCGGCCATTTGTTGGCCAGGAGAAAAACTTGGTGGCATTTTGAGGAGATCTGGGGAATTTTGAGGGATTTTTGTCGAAGTTTCTAAGATCTTGAGCAGATTGAAATAATTTTGTGGGATTTTTGTGGATTTTTGTGAGATTTTTGTGGAATCTGTAAAATATTTATAGAATTTTGTGTGATATTGAAAAGATTTAAATAATTTTCTGGGATTTTTGTAGAATTTGTGGGATTTGTCTGGAATTTTGAGGGATTTTTCTTTAATTGTTGGAAATTTGTGGGGATTTTGTGGGATGTTTCTGGAATTTGGTAAGGTTTTGAGATTATTTAAAGAATTTTGTGGTATTTTTCTCAAATTTTGCAGATTTTTCTGCTATTCTGTGGTATTTTGAGGAGACTTGAAGAATTTTGAAGGATTTTTCTTAAATTTTGAGATTTGTGGAGATTTTGTGGGATGTTTCTTAAATTTGATGGGTTTTGAAAAAATGTAGGGAATTTTGTGGGATTTCTCTGGAATTTTTGGGCTTTTTTCAAGAATACTGAGGATTTCAGAGGAGACCTGAAGAATTTGGAGGAATTTTTCTTAGATTTTATGGAAATTTGTGAGGATTTTTTTGGATTTTTGTGGAATTTTGTTGGATATTGAGGGGAGGTAGGGATTTTGTTGGATTCTTCATAATGTGGTATTTTCTGGATTTTTTTGGGGATTTTGCGGAGACTTCAAGAAGTTTGAGGAATTTTTCTTATATCTTGTGGAAACTTCTGGAGATTTTGAGAGATTATTTTTAATTTTTGTGGACATTTGTGGAGATTTTGTGGGATGCTACTGCAATTTTGTGGGATATTGTGGAGATTTAGGGAATGTTCTGGGATTCTTCCGTAATTTGGTGGGATATAGAGGAGACTTGATGAATTTTGCGGGATTTTTCTTAGATTTTGTGGACATTTGTGGAGATTTTGTGGGATGTTTCTGGAACTGGGTAGGGTATTGTGAAGATTTAGGGAATTTTGAGGGATTTATCTGGAATTTTGTGGGCCTTTTCAAGGGCTTTGTGTGGTTTTGAGGAGAGTTGAAGAATTTTGAGGAATTTTTCTTAGATTTTGTGGAAACTTGTGGAGGTTTTGTGGGATTTTTTGTGGAATTTCGTGGGATATAGAGAAGATTTGGGTATTTTGAGGGATTTTTCATGTATTTTGTGAGAATTTGTGGAGATTTTGTGGGATGTTTCTGAAATTCAGTTGGGTTTTGAGAAGAAGTGGGGAATTTTGTGGGACTTCTCTGGAATTTTGTGTATTTTTCTGGAATTCTGTGGGATTCTGCGGAGACTTGAACAATTTTGAAGATTTTTTTTTTAGATTTTGTGAGAATTTCTGGAGATTCTGTAGGATTTTGTGGAATTTTGTGGGCCTTTTCAAGGACTTTGTGGGATTTTGAGCAAACTAGAAGAATTTTGAGGAATTTTTCTTAGACTTCGTGGAAACTTGTTGAGGTTTCGTGTGATGTTTGTGGAATTTTGTAGGATATTGAGGAGATTTAGGGATTTTGAGGGATTTTTCATGTATTTTGTGGGAATTTTTGGAGATTTTGCGAGATGATTCTGGAATTCAGTTGGATTTTGAGAAGTTTTAGGGAATTCTGTGGGATTTTTCAGGAATTTTGTTGGCTATTGAGGAGATTTTGTGGGATGTTTCTGGAATTTGGTAGGGTTTTGGAATGATTTAGGAAATTTTGTGGGATATTTCTGGAATTTTGTGGGGCTATTCAAGAATTTTGTGGTATTTTGAAAAGATTGAGCGAATTTTGTGGTGTTCTTGAATTTTGTGGGAATTTGTGGAGATTTTATGGGGTGTGAATTGTTATGGTTTTGAAATGATTTAGGGAATTTTGTGGGACTTCTCTTAAATTTTGTGGGATTATTAAAGAATTTTGTGGGATTCTGAGGTGACTTGATGAATTTTGAGGGATTTTTCAAGGATTTTGTGGAAACTTGTGGAGGTTTTGTGGGATTTTTGTGGAATTTTGTGGGATATTGAGGAGATTTAGGAATTTTGAGGTTTTTTCATGTAATTTGATGGAAATTTGTGGAGATTTTATGGGGTGTTTCTGGAATTTGGTAGAGTTTTCAGAAGATTTAGTGAATTTTGAGGGATTTTTGTGGGATTGTGTGGGAATCGGTGGAGATTTTGTGAGACATTCCTGTGAATTGTTATGGTTTTGAAATGATTTAGGGAATTTTGTGGGACTTCTCTTGAGTTTTGTGGGATTTTTCAAGAATTTTGTGGGATTCTGAGGCGACTTGAAGAATTTTGAGGGATTTTTCAAGGATTTTGTGGGTATTTGTGGAGATTTTGTAAGATGTTTCTGGAATTCAGTTGGCTTTTGAGACAATTTAGAGAATTTTGTGGCGTATTCCTGGAATTTGGTACAGTTTTAAAGTGATTTAGAGAATTTTGTGTGATTTTCCTTGAATTTGATGGAAATTAGTGGGGAATTTGTGGGATGTTTCTGGAATTTGGTAGGATTTTGAGAAGATTTTGTGAATTTTGTAGGATTTTTCAGGAATTTAGTGTATTTTTCCTGTGAATTGTGTGGGATTCTGAGGAGGTTTGAAGAATTTTGTGGGATTTTTCTTAGATTTTGTGAGATTGTGAGGCAGCTTGAAGAATTTTGAGGGATTTTTCATGTATTTTGTGGGAATATGTGGAGATTTTGTGGGATCTTTCTGGAATTTGGTAGGGTTTTGGAATGATTTAGGAAATTTTGTGGGATATTTCTTGAATTTTGTGGGATATTGAGGAGATTTTGGCATTTTGAGGGATTTTTCATGTATTTTGTGGGAATTTTTGGAGATTTTGCAAGATGATTCTGGAATTCAGTTGGGTTTTGAGAAAATTGAGAGAATTTTGTGGCGTATTCCTGGAATTTGGTATGGTTTTAAAATGATTTAGGGAATTTTGAGGGATTTTCCTTGAATTTGATGGAAATTTGTGTAGATTTTGTGGGATATTTCTGGAATTTGGTAGGGTTTTGGAATGATTTAGGAAAGTTTGTGGGATATTTCTGGAATTTTGTGGGGCTATTCAAGAATTTTGTGGTATTTTGAAAGGATTGAGGAAATTTTGTGGTGTGCTTGAATTTTGTGGGAATTTGTGGAGATTTGATGGGACGTTTCTGGAATTTGGTGGGGTTTTGAGTAGATTTTGTGAATTTTGTAGGGTTTTTCAGGAATTTTGTGTATTTTTCCTGTGAATTATGTGGGATTCTGAGGAGGCTTGAAGAATTTTGTGGAATTTTTCTTAGATTTTGTGAACATTTGTGGAGATTTTGTGTGATTTTTGTGGAATTTTGTGAGATTGTGAGGCGGGTTGGAGAATTTTGAGGGATTTTTCATGTATTTTGTGGGAATTTGTGGAGATTTTGTGGGATGTTTCTGAAATTCAGTTGGGTTTTGAGAAGATTTGGGGAATTTTGTGGGACTTCTCTGGAATTTTGTGGGGTTTTTCAGGAATTTTGTGGGATTTTGAGGAGATTTTGTGGAATTCTTGTGGAATTTGGTAGAGTTTTCAGAAGATTTAGGGAAATTTGAGAGATTTTTTTGAAATTTTGTAAGGCTTTTCAAGGATTTTGTGGAATTTAGAGGAGACTTGATGAATTTTGCTGGATTTTTCTTAGATTTTGTGAACCTTTGTGGAGATTTTGTGTGATTTTTGTGGAATTTTGTGAGATTGTGAGGCGGCTTGAAGAATTTTGAGGGATTTTTCATGTATTTTGTTGGATTTTGAGGAGATTTTGTGGGATTTTTCTGCAATTTGGTAAGCATTTGAGAAGATTTGTGAATTTTGGGGATATTTCAGGATTTTTGTGTATTTTTCCTGTGAATTTTGTGAAATTCTGAGGAGGCTTGAAGAATTTTGTGGAATTTTTCTTGGATTTTGTGGAAACTTGGGGAGGTTTGTTGTGATTTTTGTGGAATTTTGTGGGATATTGAGGAGATTTAGGGATTTTTGAGGGATTTTTCATGTATTCTGTGGTTATTTGTGGAGATTTTGTGGGATGTTTCTGGAATTCAGTTGGGTTTTGTGGAGATTTAGGGAATTTTGTGGCATATTCCTGGAATTTGGTATGGTTTTTAGGTGATTTCGGGAATTTTGTGGGATTACTCTTAAATTTTATGGAAATTGGTAGGGATTTTGTGGGATATTCCTGGAATTTGGTATGGTATTGAGGAGATGTAGGGAATTTTGTGGGATTTTTCTTGGATTTTGTGGAAATTGGTGTAGATTTTGTTGGATGTCTCTGGAATTTGTTGGGTTTTGACAAGACTTCGGGTATTTGGTGGGATTTTCAGGAGACTTGAAGAATTTTGAATGATTTTTCTTGAACTTTGTGGCAAGTTGTGTGTGCTGTTTCTTTAATATGGTGGGGTTTTGAGAAGGTTTAAGGAAATCTCTAAATATCTCTGGAATTTTGTGAGGTTTTTCAAAAATTTTGAGGCATTCTGAGGAGATTTTTAAAAATTTTGTGGAATTTTTCTCAGATTTTGTGGGATTTTTGTGGAATTTTGTTGGTTATTTATGAGATTTAGGGATTTTGAGGGATTTTTCTTGAATTTTGTGGGAATTTGCGGAGATTTTGTGGGATGTTTCTGGAATTTGGAATAATTTTCTGAATATTTAGGGAATTTTGTGGGATTTCTCTGGAATTTTATAATATTTTGGGAAAATTTAAATAATTTTAAGGGATTTTTCATGAGTTTTGTGGAAATTGCTGGAGATTATGTGGGATTTTTCTGGAATTTTGTGATTCTTTTAAAGGATTTTGTTGGATTCTGAGGGGACTTGAAGGCCCGTCTCCCCTAGGAACACGCACGTACTGCCCGCCCGAGTGGATCGGCCTTCGCTGCTACCACGGCGATGGGGCGACCATCTGGTCCCTGGGCGTGCTGCTGTTTGAGATGGTGTGCGGGTACTTACCCTTGGAGAAGGAGCGAGACATGGTCTTGGGGCAGCTCTTCTTCCCGCAGGAGGCCTCTCCAGGTTGCTATGGGGCCTGAAGAAGGCAGGCTTTGGCAGGTGGCAGCGCGCAGCCCAGCCCGGCCCTCCCGCAGCTGCGCGGGACGTCCATGTGCCCTCAAGGGCCGGCTGCAGCAGGTGGCCCGTGGCAGGCTGGCTGTGGCACGCTTGGCTGAAGGAGGGGACGCTTGTCCTGCCGTGCCGCTCTCCCGCCAAGGGCAGCTCCCAGCACACGCAGCGTGGCCCGGCTTCTGCAGGCGCCGGCAGCAGCTGGGCAGGAGCCTTCTGCAAGTGAGCGCCGCTTTCTGCCTTCTCTCCCCAGAGTGCCAACATCTGATCCGCTGCTGTTTGTCCAAGCACCCCATGGATCGGCCACTGCTGGAGCAGATCTTCTACCACCCTTGGGTGTTGGGCGGCCATTTCTGATGCCTTGCCGCAGCCTCTGCAGCACCCAGTTCCCGTGTCCCACGCAGGACTGAGGGCCCAGGAAATAAACAATCTGAAATCCACTGCAGGCTGGCAAGTCTGGTCCTTGTTAGCAACTTCAGCTAAGGGAACCTCTTGGCAAAAGGGGTAATCAGAGCGTTCCCTTCAGCCTTTGTCAAGCTTTTGATGCCTTTCCTCCAGGTTGTCCCTCAAAATCAGAGAGGGGTAGAGCCTGCACCAGTCCCCCCAAATCGGTGGGAGGCAGAGACTACTCCCAGGCCCCTCAAAACTGGAGGAGAATGGAGACAATCCCTGGGCCCCCAACACTGAAGGCAGATAAATACCCGCCCCCCCCCAAAATAAGAGATGGATGGAGCCCACAGCGGTCCCCAAGTCAGAGGGGGAAGGGGAGACTGCCAGCCCCCCTAATGATGAGGGGAATTGTGCCTGTGCCAGCCCCACAAATTGCAAGGGGACAGAGAACAGCCCTGGCCTGTCAAAGGGCAAGGAGCGGCCGGGGGCTGCCAGGATGGTGACAACACTGGCACCCCCCAAATCAGAGAGGGACAAAGAGCCCGCACAGGCTTCCCAGGAGAAGAAAGGGGGCAGCAAATATCCCCTGTACCCCTAAGTTGGAGGGGCAGAGTTACAATGCCCACCCCCCCCATAGCAGAGCAGGACAGACAAAAAAGATCCCACAAAAAGAGCATGGGGAACCAAGAGCACTGCTGGCCCCACAAAGGTAAGGAGGATGGAGAAACTCCCCATCTGTCTTTGTTTTGGAAGGAGGGCCTCCCCTGGAATGGAAATGTAGACCCCCTCCCTCCAAATCATTATAATTCGTAACTCAAGAGGCTCTCCGGCAGAGATCTGGGGATAGGTATAACAGTTCTTTACTAGTGTGTATAACGAGGCACACAAATAACAATAACTAAAGCGTTAACAACAAAACAGAACCAGGGACCCCGTGACAGCCTTCTCGGCCAACATGGGAAAGGATGGAGGAGAGGCTTTGCTTCACAAACCCCCTCGGGTTGGCAGTCAGTGCCAGTGCTCCTGCAGGGCTCTGAGGAACACTCAGCTGGAACAGCAGGGATGAGCTGAGATCCCGGGCCGGTGGCTGAGGTGGATCACCATCTCCACGGCGGTGCCTGGCACTGCCACACGTCCCGGCAGGACAGGGGGTGTGAGGCCACCAACGAAGAGGGAAGAAGGAGAAGGAGAAACAGCAGCTCTGTCTGGGTGATGGCAAATTCCCTTCTCTTTACCGCAACAGCTCCCAGCAAAGTCTCCTTCTCTGAAGCTGAAGAAGTCGCCAAACTGTTCCCACCATCCCCTTTTCCTGCCCCCTTCAGCCCTGGGCCAGGCCGAACTCTTTGTGTTTCTCAAGTACCACCCGCAGTCAGGTTTTCCCCCAACTAATGGGTAAAAATTCAACAGGTGAGCCAGAACTAAAAGAAGGACACCTAACCCCCAACAGCTTCTCATCTCCATCTCTTTGCACTCCAAAAGCCAGGAGGGATCGATCTGTCACCTCAAAACCACTCAATCCCACTGAAAACAGCTCCATTTTACCCCAAAAGGGCTCAATCCCAACTCAAAAGGGCTTGTTCCACCTTCGAAAATCTCAATCCCACACCAAAATTACTCAGTTCCACGGCTGCCAAGTGAGATGGAGTGGGAAGGTGTTCTGGTTTAGGGCAAATTTGGAAGAAAACCTCTGAATGGGGTCCCTGTAAAAAGCAAATTAAAGTTGCCCCTCCCCTGAATATTTCAGGAAAACATTTTCTTGGAGAAAAGTGGAAAAACGCAGCTTGCTTAACAATCCAAGTATCTACAAGCATGAGCAAGATGAATAATATTAAAGAATAAATCCTCTGGTTGTTTGAAGAGATGGCAAAGCCAGAAAAGTCCTTTCCATGGGGTGTAGCTCAGCTCGCTCAGTCTCTTATCAGTTCCTCCAGCGCTGGAAAGGGCCCAGGCCCCCGTGGGCCACAGCCGTGAGCTCCTGGGGTTTGTCTGGGTTCTCAGTCCAGAGCAGCTTTGAACAGATCCAAGGAAAAAGGCAAAAAACACTCTGGGGAACTCCTGTGCCTCAGCTAGCTAAAAACCAACTAAACTAAACTAAAAACTAACTAAAAAGGAAACTGAACTGAAGTGCCGAGAAGCAAAGGAGAGCTCTGTCCCACTGTCTGTCCCTGCTGCAGACAACACAGGCCAGGGAAGCGTGCGGGGCACTGAGTGCCATTTCTGCAAACAAACTGCAGCTTCTTCTTCCCCCCCTTGGCTCTCAGAGCCAGTCTTGAAGGTGCAGAACTTAATAGGCAGCAGAAACAGAGCAGACACCTGGGGATCCAAGGATCACAAAGTCACCCCAGGCCAGAAGGAGGTTGGGAGAAGTGGGATCCACATTTGGAGCGGTGGGATGGGGATTGTGTGGGGCTGGCTGGCTGGGCTGTATTTGATAGGAAATCAAACTTTCAGAGTTCCTGATTTCTGTCCCATTCATTTTCAGTCAGGTGCAGCTCTGTTTGCAGAGGGTCGCTGCGGCGCTCGAGACGGACACACGACGCAGCGAGGTTGGCACGGCAAGAGCAATCTTTATTGTTCAGAAGCTGCTTTTCCATGGTTGACTGCGGAGGCTGGGGAGCTGCCTGATTCAGAGATCCTGGCCCTTCCTTGGAGGCAAGATACTTTTTTCTAAGAGAGGGTAAAGTATCAGTCCCAGCAATCTTTGAGTTAGTTATGTTAAACTGTTACACTCCATTGCTGTTCTCCCCTGCCATCCCACCCCCATACCTGTATCCCAGTGTCATGGAGTTACTTTACCTTTAAGGAAAGTTGGAGTTGCTCGGGACTGTCTGGAGTCTTTTCTCCTGACCAATTATCGGTCATTGCTGAGAATTGACAGCAGTTTTAGCCATTGAAAAGGGGGATCAACTTGTGAACCCTACCTTAAAGTGTAAAACCAGAGCTTTTTTGTGCTCTTTGTTTCCTGGCTGTGAAAGGTAACTGAGCTCCGGCCTCTTGCTCTCTGCCTGGCCATGCGGCCGGGCGGGGGCTGGGCTGGGCCTGCCGTATCTCCCGGCTGGGAGATGGGGCCTGCGGGGGCTTACCCCGGGCCAAGCCCGGCCAGGCCGGTTCCTGGCTCGGCTGCAGGTTTTGCCGTGTTGGAATTTACCAGAAACTGCTGAGTGAAGAAGGAGAGGGGCTCTGGGCCTGCAGCAAGCAGAGACACCGACTACACTCTCTAGAGCAGCTATGAAGAACTTTCCATCGCAGACAGCTCCAGCTCCTGTTCAGCAGAGATCACTGAAACATCTACAAAAGCTTGGGCAGGATTTTAACTCTTTCTTACCCAGATGAGACTTGCGGATTAATCTTTTTATCCAGAGAGAGATAAGGAGAGTGATCAACATGAAAAGAGACTTTATAAACTACCAGTGACAGGAAAGAAAAGAAGCTTCAAGAAAGGTAGAGAATTAAGAAGATGCTTTAATTAAGCTGAAATATCTTTCTGTTAAAACTATGGGGATGGACAATGAAGTCCTGAAAAGAACTCCTTTAATTCATGACAGAGTATGGGGAGGAATAGAGTGTTCTAAGTAAAATTTGAGTAAAAGGTAGAGTGATTGTGGTATAGTGAAGTGCTAGAAACAGTAAAGCAAAAATTTGAAGCCTTGGCAGGGCAATGAGAAAAACTGTTTTCTGGTGAAGCTCACAGAAAACAGATGAAGAAAACTTTTGCTTTTGAATAACTTATCCTTAAAAATGCTATCCCCAAACTCATGACCCATAACACATTTCAGAGTGATGTGGAATGGGAGGGGTGAGCTCTGATAACAGCAGCTGTGGGCAGCTGGTATCAGCTGATAAACAGAAAACTATAACAAAAATAGTTTTCTTGTGAGAAACTCCATAAATTAACAGAAAGAAACTTCTGTTTCTCTACAGAGACTGGTGAAAAGACTGTAGAAAGAATTGGGACTGTTTAAACCATCAAAGTTCTAAAGTTTTTGTCTCTGTTGTCATGTGAACAAAGGAATGGTGGGCAGTAAGAAATGAAAAGGTTTTTCTGGAAGTTTATTCTGGTGTTCGTATTCTTGTAGTTTGTCAATAAACTTTCTTTATTCCTTTTAAGTTTTATGCTTGTTTTGCTCTTGTTTTAATCCATATCTCACAGCAAGAAATAAGTAATTTTTTTTTTCCCCTTTTGATAATTACTGGTTTAAACCCACGACACCCAGTTTCCCCCCAGCCCCTCTCCTCCCCTATAAATACCCCAGTTTTTCCCCTGTTCCAGAGAGAGCTGCTGTCACTGGCTCCCTTGGCCGAGGGCCCGGCTGTAATAAAGGCCAGTTCTCTGCGGAACGCCACACAGCGCTCTGCTCTCTCCCTCCGTGTCGCCTGCACGCTGCCGCTGAGCTGAGCTGAGCTGAAATCACTCGCCGGGCAGAGGACGTGTCTGTGCCCCGGGCAGCCCAACCGCGGACCGCTTTTCCGGGAGTCGCGGCACCCCTGCCACCTCCACCGCCGCGGCAACCTATGAGAAAACACAGCTGGGTTCTGCTCAGTGCATTTCAAACTACCTGGGGTATTTGAGACTTGCCCTTGCAAAGGCAGCATCTCAGGAAAAGTCCAAGTTTCTCTTCATGGACTCCCAGGATGTCTTGCCTTGGAAGGGACGTTAAAGCTCCTCTTCTTCCAACTCTCAGCACACTCACGACACCTTCCCCTAGACCAGCTTGCTCCAAGCCCCATCCAACCTGGCCTTGAACCCTTCCAAGGGTCAGACAATCACAGCTTCTCTGCAACCTGGTCTATTCCTCCCAGATCTAAAATCAGACCAAACTTAGCAGCCTCAGAGACAGATTTCTATTGAATATCTACATTTATCTAGGGAAGAAATATGGCAAAACTTGTTTGCATCTGACTTTGCAAAATCAACACGAGCTCTTCAGAAAGGGATGCCGCCCGCCCACTTTTCTTATTTTTCCCCATTTGGTGGAACATTTGCATTCTGTTGTTGTTTGGAGCAGTATTTTAATGCATCTGGCTGAGGCTGCTTCAAAAAGTCCAGCGAGATACCAGGGGGTGAGGGGTGGAAAACTGAGCTCTTACACATCCAGTACTTCTCTTGTTGGAAGTCTTCAATCCCACCTCTCTGCTGGGATGAAATAGGTGCAACTCATCCAATTTCTAAAGTATCGTGCATCAAGCTGACACTATTTTAAGACTTCAAAATAAAAAAGCCAATTGAAACAAACCTCTGCTCCTTTCCATTTTCTCTGTTCCACAGTTTAGGACAGAAGACAGGAGAGAAAGATTGTTTTGGCAACAATGTTTTCAGGACTCTAAAAAGAATATCAAAACAGCTCTGCCACACTCTCAGCTCTTGCAGTGCCAAAAAGCACTGGCTCTCTTTGCTCACAGAATCACAATTGTGGTGGCATTTCTAGCACACCACAGGACAGCGATGTTTTTCCTTTTCTCCTGGAAATACCAACAGCACTTCTGGCTAGCAAGGCAAACATGAGCCTCTTTTAGTGACCCTTGAAACTGGACATGTGAAATGAGGTACACAAAGCCCCAGGCCAGCTGAACCTGGGATCTCTGAATGGCTCTTCACATTCTTCCCAGGAAGATGAATGGCAAACACTATTTTGGCAGGGAAACTGCATCAGCTGGCAATTTGGTGTAGAAAATGTGCTTTCTGCTCCTCTCAGAGCCAAAACTCCTACCCATTTCTTGCAAGTCCTTCTTAGATAAGGACCATGTTCAACTGAGCGACAGTGAAGCCAAATGGCAATCCAGGAATCAATTGTCCTGTACACAATCTCCTCCATCCACGTGGAAGGTTACTCAGGGGCACACAGGAGGAAGGAGGAAACCCAAATGCATCATTGGACATAACCCAATTTCCTTTTTTATGAATGACTGGTGAAGTTGGAACAGCCAAACTCCAGAAAATGTAAACCAGGCTTGACTTTCCAGAAATGACTTTTGGCTGGCTTTAGCTGCATTCCCCAGCATCAGGATCACCAGGAGATATTTCCAGGTTTTGCTCTGCATCATCAGCTTGCCCAGACTTTGCTCAGTGTTTCACCAATGGAGAAGACAATGGATATTTTGCCAAAGCTCCTTTTAAACAACAAAGCTTGGGGCAGCACGACAGAAAAGAAGAAAAGAAAATCTTTGCCAGTTAGAACAGAGCCAGAGTCCCACCATTTTCCCCTCCACTTTTATTGATTTTCTACATTTAGAGGCAAAGCTTCCATCTCCAAAAGCTTCCATCTCTCACTTCCTGATGCTCTTTGCTACCCTTTAGCCTTCACCCCCCACGCATCGGACTGCTGTCCATGTGGGGCTGGGGATGCTCAGCCTGGAAAGAGAAGGTGCTGGGGAGGCCTCCCTGCAGCTCTAGGAAAGATGGGCACAGAGAGGAGAAGCCTTTCAACTGCAGGAGTGAGATTGAAGTTGCATCTAATGAAGCTGCTCTTTTCCACTCAGGCTGCTGGGGCACTGGCCCAGGCTGTGCACACAGCCTGGGGATGCTCCATCCTTGGCAACATCCAAGGCCAGCTGGGAGCAGGGCTCTGAGCAACATATTCTGGGGGAAGATTGCTCCGCTTGGAACAAGATGGTCTTTAGGGTCCCTTCCAAGCCCAGCCACCCAGGGATTCCATCATTCTATGGTCTCCGTTGTCCTCTTCAGCCTGGGCCTGGGCTCCTGGCAGTGATGTCACAGTGCACGCTCCAGCTAGAACTTCCAGCATCCAGCAACTGCCACAACACAACCTGTGATTGGTTCGTTGTGTCAGGACGCTCTTCACCCTGCTCCAAGCCAACCCCTGTCACCTTGTTTGTCACCAGCTACCCGATACCGTCCTCAGTCCTGAAAGCTCCCCATTCCTTGGATTTTGCTGCCCATCCCTGCAGGATGTCTGCATTTATTCCAAAGAAGGTATGGTACTATTCCATGGAGGTGGACACCCCGCAGCTGCCTGGGTGGGCTGGAGCTCTGTGGGATAGTGCTGGAAAGGGACCCCACTCTGAGATTTTGCTACCGCTGCAGGCTGTCATGGACAGAGAGGAGGAGATGGAGGTGGATACACAGATGGATATAGAAGAGAAAATGGAAGTGGATGAAGAGGACACCAGAGAGGAAGAAATGGAGGTGGAAATTGGTGACTACGTTGAGTTGATGGATGTTGATACAAAAGACGAGGAGGAGGACATGGTCTTGGGATGAAGACCGATGCCAGCAGCAGAACAGGCAGGTGCTCCCCACGGGCAGAGTGGGTCCCCTGCTGCCAGGCTGGGGCTGGGCTGGGCACTCCCTGCTCAGGGACACGCTAGCCCATGCACTGGATTCTGGTTGCCAACCCTGGCCTGGCCTGGCCTTGCTTTGGGCCACACAAGCCCTGTTCCAGTGCCTGGACCACAGCCCCCAGCCCCAGCCAGGCTCACTTCTGGCAGCAGAGTCCCCCTGTGCCAGTGTCCCAGCCTGGCAGCACATGGAACACCCCTCCATGCCTGACTGCACTGACCGTGCTACTTGTTTTTCTTCCAGGACTGAGGCACATCCCGAACAGAGATGCCACCCATCTGTATATACGTTTTGGAGTTGTTGTGTTCAGGATAGATGTTTTAGGGTTTGCTTAAGTTTTTTGTAAATACGTTTCATATAGTTTTGTTAGATAAGTTCTTAAGTTAATAGGTTCTATAGTTTGTTGTTGTTGTTGTTACAAATATTCTGACAATGTAAATATGTTGTGTAGTTCATTCTTGTTCCTTTTCTTCTACAAATAAACATTCTTTGTTTTTCACACCCCAGTTCTCTTTGCATTTGCTTCGGGCACATTTCCAAAGTTGTGCTTTCCACTCGCTCCAGGTTCCCAGGGCTGGATGTCCCGGAGGGAGCTGGCACAGCCACCCCAGCAGTGGCTCCCTGTGCACAGGGGGTCCCACTGACAGAGCTCACCCTCTCCTTGCAGTTTCTCTGGACCCACTTGGGAGCTGGAGGGGCAAATCCCAGTGGGCCCTGTCCCATGGCATCCCACATGGGAGCAGGGCTCAGCCTCATCCATGGCTCTTCCCTGGCTAGCCCCAGGGCTAAGGAGGCTGCACTGGGCTGCGGGCAGCCTGCTTCCTGGGCACCCTGAGGGGCTGGAGCCAGCCTGGAGGGAGCCTCAGCACAGGGGCCTCTGGCCTACATGCACCAACATTTCCTTTGCAAACCCCCTCTGTCACCACACTCTGCTACAAGCACAACATCAATTGTTCCTCCTACTTCAAGGGGAGACCTTAATTGGCACAAATTTGTCCCTTGGACTTTCTAGCACAGCAAATGGCAGCGCTTGCAATCCCTCTTCTGCACTCCCTGCTCAGGCACCAAAACACTGGAACCTGCCAGAACATCTTGAATTAGCACCAACCTGCAGAGAGTTACAGGGGGAGAACCTACCCCCAACCACACAGGGACATTGATGGGCTGGGGCAGAGATGAAACTAAAGTATTTTAATGCCAAGAGACAGGATTTTTTATTGCTGAATTCATTCTCCCACAACAAGAATGAAAGCTTTCAGTCTCCTCACCTGCCACACATGTCTATTGCCAAGGTTTGATTCTGGGTTACCACTGATTTTTATTCATCTCTTCACAACTCTGAAGCTCTTCCTGCCTAAGGTGCAGAGATGATATTTCAGAGCCAGATGAACTCAGCACAGCTTGTGCAACACGCAGGATTTCCAGACCCAGAGATTCAGGCCATGCAAACTGATACTTTTTCGTCTGTGTGCTAAGATCACTGGAAGGATGTCGGTGATGTACCACACACTTCTCAGAGCTGTCCCTTCTATCCAGCTCTCCCCAGTCACTTCACACACTTCACTCCAAGCAGGTTCTGATCGAGTTCAGTAGCACATGGGATTTCATCCTGGCTTTTCTTCATTTTCTCCTGAGCTGTCTCCAGACACAGTGTGTGGGCACTGCAGCAGCATTAACGGGGCACCTCCCTGACACTGAGATTCATGTCACAACTTTTCATCAAAAGCAGCAAAGAAATGATTCCCACTGGGTCCCACACGGCTCCCTGGCAACTTTGTGCTGCTGCAGCTCCAGCATCAGCTCTGGTACACAGGAATTTCAGGTGGAGACACACCGAAGGAATCAGCCATTCCCAGAGAAGAAACATCTGTTTGCATGGCCCAAATCCCCACAACACTGCAGACTCTGGTGACCCACACTCTGCATTTGCACTTCAGCCTCTGTGCCTCACTTTTCCTCTCACTGAAGTCCCCCCAGTTTCCCTCATGCTCAGATTCCCAAGAGAATTCAAAGCAGCATTAGGAGCAGGGATAGGTGAGGGGAGCTGTCCCAAGGCTCGACCAAATTTCTCAGGCCTGACAATTCTAGCCAAGGACAGAGGAAAAAGCTGCATGAAAGAGGTGTGAAATGAAAGCAGGAATCAAATTTAGGTAGAATGAGAGAAGCTGAAGAGCTTTTCAATGTTTGCAACAAGATTAGAAGCTCCAGGCACAGGAGGGATGGGACATTTTCCCCACTCTAACAACTCTGTGATGCAAATTGATGCTCAAATCCTTCTCCCCAGTTCTGGGACTTGTTCAGCCCCCAACATGGTGCTTAATTTTTCAAGCAAAGTGGAAGCTGGTCAGAGAGGTGGCTTGCAAATCAAAATCACAGCGGACAGCTTGGAAGCACCAGCCAGAGCAAAGAGAGGCAGAGCCTGGCCCTGGGGTGCAGCACAGCCACACAACACATTTCTGAAACTCTAAGACATGAAGGAATTTGCCACAGGAGATAGAGAAGGTGTCGCTATCCCTCTCCTCGGTGGGACCCCTCTGTCCCACCCCCCGTGGTGCGAGCCAGCTCGTCTCTGGGCACAGGCAGCGGAGGGGGTCCTGGAGTGGAAACAACACGGACTCAAAGTATCTAGACACAGGAGGCTCAAACTTGCTGGAATAATCCCGGGTTTATTGTCTGTGTTCCATCCGGGGCAAGAGAGAGACCAAAATGCTCAGGGTCTTATCTCTTATACCAGGGGGCAGGGGTGATTAGGGGATGCAGGAAGGTCACAGCCAATGGGAAGGGGGAAGGGAAAGAAGGTTCTCAGGTAGGAACTAACATTACACAACCCAGAGGTGAGTTTTACCCTTGGGAGGTACCAAGATTTTTAGATGCACTACAACACCTCACCCTTTTCTGTTATATGAAAATGAAAAACATGGATTTGAGTAAGAGGTAGGTTATTTCTACAAAAAGAAAAAAAGAGGAACAGAAATTTTTTAAAACATAATCACAGCTAAAGTATGCAGGTCAGAGGCTAGAGAGGTTTCTTCTTGCTCTCTTCAGCGGCGTCTTCTCTTGGAAGCAACAGCCACTTGCTTCTCCTTTTTTCTTGCTGGTGCTGGATTCTTTGGAACAAAAGGTTTTACAAATTTCTGAGGAATCCATCGGGGGCCTGAAGGGGGGGATACACACGCGTAACCACGCCCCCAGGTGACAAGTTCATAGGGACCCTTGGTCTGCCAAGTTTCAGAGTCTCTGATTAAAACCGGTGGATGTTGTGACAATTTAAACTGACCACCAATGTTAAAATGCCGGGTTACAGGAGGATTCATGTTTTCAAATGAGCAGTTTAGGAAGTTAATGGTAAACAGAGCTTTACAGAGTTTCTGTTGTGGAGACATCCACACTGCTTCACTGCCTTGCCTGGCTAGAACTTGTTTGAGCGTCTGGTGGGTACGCTCGATTACAGCCTGACCTGTGGGGGAGTGCGGGATGCCAGTTTTATGTTCCACTCCCCACTGCTGGACAAATTCCAGGAACTCCTTGGATTTATACGCTGGGCCATTATCTGTTTTAATTTCTTTAGGGATTCCCAATGCAGAAAAGGCCTGTACTAAATGTTGTTTAGCATGCACAGACTTTTCTCCTGCGTGAGCAGAGGCATACACCGCTCCTGAGTATGTATCAATACTCACATGTACATACTTAAGGCGGCCAAAACTGGGGATGTGAGTGATATCTGTTTGCCACACCTCACAGCTCTTAAGGCCTCGGGGATTAACTCCGATGCCTAATGATGGCACTGCCTGGAGCTGACAATTGGGACAGGTAGCCACGATGGCTTTAGCCTGGTCCCGTGTCAGCTGGAACTGACGGATCAGTCCTGGCACATTTTGATGGTATTGCTGGTGACTTATTTTTGCCTGCTGAAACACATCAGGGAGACATACTTTTTCCGCTGGGGCAGCAAGGGAATCAGCCCTTCGGTTTCCCTCAGCAATTTCACTTGGCAACGGTGTATGCGCCCTTATATGCATTACATAGAAAGGTTGTTCTCTATTTGAGACCAAGTAAATCAGTTTTGAAAGCAATCTAAAGAGATGTTCGTTCTCAATGTCTTTGAGAACTGCCTGTTCCGCTCTGGACACCACTCCTGCTACGTAGGCTGAGTCAGTAACTAAATTAATTGGTTCTGAAAATTTCTCAAAGGCTCTTACGACTGCAGCCAGTTCAGCTATCTGGGGTGACCCCTCTACAAACTCAACATCAGCTTCCCAAAGCTGAGTCTGTGGATTTCTCCAAGTCATCACCGACTTGTGGGACGTCCCAGATGCATCAGTGAACACTGTGAGCGCCTTGAGTGGCCTTCGGCTCCTTTTCTCACGAGGAATGAGATGGAATTCCTCATGAAACAATTTGTGTGATGGTGCATGAACTGAAATCTGCCCACTATAGCTGTCCAGAGCTAACTGGAGGTTAGCATTGCTCTGCAGCAGATGCTCAAACATCTCTTTGGTCAGTCTCTCAGGGGAGTGTTTGCCTTCTCCAGAGAGCCTGACTGGGAGGTGAATACACATAAAGTCACAACCTGCTAGTTCCCGCAGCCTTATCCTGGCCTTTTGAATCAGCTGAGCCATCAGCTCTTGTGGCTTGATGATAGTTTTGGGCCTTTGATGAGAGAGGAAGACCCACTCTATGATTAAGAGTGCATCTCTCTGCCCCTCAGCCCATTGGAATATTAACCCATGTAGGTGTGGTAACTTCCCCAGGACAATAAATTTGAAAGGCAGCTCAGGTTTGAAGCGGTGTGCCTGTCTTTCTGTCAAGGCCTTTTGTGCCTTTTCAATTACAGTTTTTGCTTCTGGAGTCAGCTCCCTGGGAGACAGTAACTCTCTCTCCCCTTTCAATAAATTGAGTAGGGGACTCAGGTCCTCATTTGTGAGACCTAGCCATGGTCTGACCCAGTTTAGTGACCCACATAGAGAATGGAGATCTGCTAGAGTTTTAGGATTACCAATAATTTCCAATTTTTGTGGAACAACAGTCCGTGCAGTAATTTCCAGGCCCAGGTATTTCCAAGGTGGCATCCTTTGAACTTTGTCTTCCTGCAACTGAAATCCAGCAGAGGTTAAAACTTTAACCACTAGGTCAAGGATATCTTTCAGTATGTTGTTATTGGGACATGAAATTAAAATATCATCCATGTAATGCAAAATGATAGCTTCTCTCTTTTCAGCATGCACTGAGGACAGCAATGACCCCACATACCACTGGCAGATGAAAGGGCTGGCTTTCATCCCCTGAGGTAATACTGTCCAGTGGTACCGTTTCATTGGAGCTTCCCTGTTAATTGTAGGAATGGAAAAGGCAAACCTTGGTGCATCCTCTGGGTGCAGGGGAATTTGAAAAAAACCAATCTTTAATATCAAGTACCGCTAGTAGCCAATCCTGTGGTAGCATGGTGGGAGATGGCATTCCTGGTTGGAGAGATCCCATATCTTGTATTTTTTTGTTTATTTCTCTTAAATCTTGAAGGAGACGCCATTTATCTTTCCCTGGCTTTTTTATTACAAACACCGGGGAATTCCAAGGGCTGGTTGTTTCTACTATGTGTCCTTTAGCCAATTCTTCTTCCACTAATTTTTCTAGCGCCCCAAGTTTTTGTTTGCTGAGAGGCCACTGGTTCACCCAAATTGGATCATTATCTAGCCAAGATAACTTTTGGACCGGACGCTCTGCAGTGGCCTCTATCAAAAATCCTGAGGTGTCTCAGGAATTGTTAATTTGACCCCCCATTGCGACATGGTATCTCTCCCCCACAAGGGACACTTGTAGTCAATTACAAAAGGTCGGACACTAGCTATTCTACCGTCCGGACCTTCGATCTGGACGATATCTTTAGCAACTTTTGCCAGTTTCATTCCTCCAACACCCTGTATTTTCCCTGCCACCGGTTGTAATTCCCAATGTGAGGGCCACACCTTCTCCGGTATGATGGTTACATCTGCCCCAGTATCAATTAACCCTTCTACATGGAGATGTTCTGATTTATGTGTTAAATTACACCCCATAATGGGCTTATCTTCACCCACTACTTCTGCCCAGTAGACTCCCGGTGCTTTGTCATCTACTGGGACTTCTGCTGGAACAGGGATCACCTGGGCTATTACCTGCCCTTTGTCTATATAGAAAGGTGGTTGAGGGCACCTAGCTAAGAGAATGAGATGTGTTAGGTCTCCCATAATTGTCATGGAAGCCACCTCTATCTCTATTGGTGTGTGTGCTGTGTCTCCAATAACAAAATACCTACTATCCAGTCCAGCCAGGTCTTGTGAATTTTCCTGCAAATCTACTTCAACAACAGCCCAGCGGTCAGATCTGAAACAAAAAGCTTTAGAAGTTACAAGTCTGAATCGCTTTTGTGGTTGCCAGACCTTATTAGGCAAACATTCCTCACAATTATATTTCTGCAGTCTCCCACCCCGCTCCCTTTCCTCCCCTTTTCCCATTAAAACAGAGTCCTTTTTCTGCTGTTTCCCTTGTTGCTGGGTCTGAGGACAGTTCCTTGCAAAATGTCCTGGCCTCTTGCACTGGAAACAGATGATGTGCTGTAGCTGTCCTGGTGGCATCTGTGGCTTGTTCATTCCTGGTGTCACTGCTGCCACTGTCCCTGGGTTGCCCGGTTTCTTGTCGTGTACACTGTACAAGTCTGCTTTCTGGGCACACGCTTCAATCATATCTGCTATGGTGGGTGGAGGGTTAATAGGTAGACTCAGAATTACTTGACGACAAGCCTCGTTGGCATTTCTTTGGTCTATTTCTTTAAGCAGTTCCATCTGGGCCACTGATTCTTTAACTTGTCTCTGTATCTGTAGTCTCAGACGATCTACAAACTGTAAGAAACTCTCACATGGAAACTGGTTAATATTAACATAATTGACTTGAATATCAGCTGTTGGTAATTGGTAAAAAATGTTTTCAGCTACATCACAAACTTTATCTGCAACAAACTTTGTTAATATTCTCACTTGATCGGCAGGGTTAATCCAATTTCCCTCCCCACATAAATGTTCTACAGTGATTTCATTGTTCTCTCTATCATGTGCATTTTGATTACTTTGTTTGAGTTCAGCTAGGAGTTTTGTTAACTATCTTTTCCATAAACTTTCCCAAAGATCATATTCAGAGGGAGTTAGCAAACACCGAAATACATTTTTAATATCTGCAGGAATTAAATCCAGTGATTTCAATGTAGTTCTTATCATTCCCTTTAAGATTTCACTATCACGACCAAAATCATTTTTAATTTTACAAATATCTTTGATTACTTGGTAATTGAAAGGCTGATGTTGTAATCTCATTGCTCCTCTGTTGTGATTGTATACAACAGGGGCTGCTGTTACTATAACTTCATTTTCTCCAGGGCTGCCATTCCCTGGGCTTCTTTGCTCACCCCCGCCAGGCTCCGGGGTGCCTGTTCCTTCCCCACACCTGTGGAGAGACACAGCTCCTCCCCCGCAGGAGCCGGGCAGGGGGCCACCCCCCCGCACACCGGGCTCCGGGGGTCCAAATCCCCCCACGCCGGGCTCCGGGGCTCCCATTCCCTCATCGGGCTTGTGGAGGGACTCAGCCCCACCCCCGCTGGAGCCAGGAGGGGGTCTGTGCTCCCCCCCTTCAGGCCCGGCAGGCAGGCACCCCCCCATCGGCAGGCAGGGCCGGGACACCCCTCCCCCTGCCCCTCTGCAGGAGCAAGGGATGTAACTCTCTCTCTCCCCGCCCCTCCTCCCCACGGGACAGGGGCCCGAGGGATAGGGGATAGGGTTACAGCCTCGGGGGGCAGGGTCATAGGGTGGGGCCAAGCAGGGCTGGGAGGTGGAGCAGGGTGGAACATCAGAGGGAACAAAGGGCTTGAGATGAGGGGTATGGGTGGAAACCGGTGGGTGGGAGGGGTCATGGGTAGGAGAAAGGGGGTACAATGGAGGATTCACCATGTGGCCAGGTAACACGTGGCCACTGCCATTTTGGCTCTCTGCCATGTGGGGAGAGGAAGATCCATTTTCTGTAACACTGACAGGGTATAGGGAGGGAGCCTTGACGGCTTGTGAGGCAGGACTGGGTGACTGAGAGAGACACACCGGACTAGAACTTGTATTGTTTGTCTCGGGTATCTTTTCTATTGGGGGAATAGAGGTTTTGGGGGAAAAGTTAGGGAAGTTAGATGGATACTGTGGTGCTTGTTTGTCTTCCGTTTTTATTTCTCTGTTAACTAATTCTTTTCGAATTAAAAGAAAAACTGGGAGGAATTTCAGGGCCAATTTGTCTCCTCCTTCTATTTTTAAGGTTAATAAATTTCCAATTTTATCCCAGGCAGTTACTGAATCTAATTTCAACAATTCGATCTGTTCACTTTGCTGAGTCAAATATGATACAAACTGTTTTATCTTATGTTTTGAAATTTTTACATTTGTGGTTCTTAAAAATGTCTGTATTTTTTGTGTATGACTCCTTTCTTGTGTGCATAGCCGGGCTCCCATTTTGGAGGTCACAGCAGCTCTGCACACAATCTGTCTATTTTCCCTACCACAGAAAACAAAGTCGCACCAAAAGGATTACAATTGAACTCACACTATACAGGTAGCAGGGAGAATCCCTCTCCCCCCCCCCACCCCGTCTCTGCCCATGGCTGGGGGAGCCCCACACGCTCGGGGCTGCTGCCGCTGGGAAGGAGTTACACAGAACACAGACCCCCGGGGTCTGTTTCACTCTCCACCCCTCCCAGCCTGGTGTCGGAGTTCAATCTTACCTTTTTTCTGTCCTTTTCTGGCAGTGTGGAAGGATACTTGTTGCCCTGGAATCGGTCCTCTGGTGCTGGAGGATTTTCGACTCCTTTTCGGAAACATTTTTTGCTGTTTTAAACTGCATCCAAAGTCTCCAAAGAACGGCTCACCCTGGCTCCGATAAGCCTTTACGTGGGCCTGTGCAGCCCCTCGTTGGGCGCCATTCTGTCGCTATCCCTCTCCTCGGTGGGACCCCTCTGTCCCACCCCCCGTGGTGCGAGCCAGCTCGTCTCTGGGCACAGGCGGAGGAGGGGGTCCTGGAGTGGATACAACACGGACTCAAAGTATCAAGACACAGGAGGCTCAAACTTGCTGGAATAATCCCGGGTTTATTGTCTGTGTTCCATCCGGGGCAAGAGAGAGACCGAAATGCTCAGGGTCTTATCTCTTATACCAGGGGGCAGGGGTGATTAGGGGATGCAGGAAGGTCACAGCCAATGGGAAGGGGGAAGGGAAAGAAGGTTCTCAGGTAGGAACTAACATTACACAACCCAGAGGTGAGTTTTACCCTTGGGAGGTACCAAGATTTTTAGATGCACTACAACAACGAGGCACACAAACAACAATAACTAAAGCGTTAACAACAAAATAGAACCAGGGACGCCGTTACAGCCTTCTCGGCCAACATGGGAAAGGATGGAGGAGAGGCTTTGCTTCACAAACCCCCTCGGGTTGGCAGTCAGTGCCAGTGCTCCTGCAGGGCTCTGAGGAACACTCAGCTGGAACAGCAGGGATGAGCTGAGATCCCGGGCCGGTGGCTGAGGTGGATCAGTAGCTCAGTGGTGGTGCCTGGCATTGCCACACGTCCTGGCAGGACAGGGGGTGTGAGGCCACCAACGAAGAGGGAAGAAGGAGAAGGAGAAGCAGCAGCTCCGTCTGGGTAATGGCAAATTCCCTACTCTCAGCAGCAACAGCTGCCAGCAAAGTGTCCTTCTCTGAAGCTGAAGAAGCTGCCAAACTCTGCCCATCCTCCCCTTTTCCTGCCCTCTTCAGCCCTGGGCCCAGCCGAAATCTTTGTGTTTCTCAAGTACCACCCGCAGTCAGGTTTTCCCCGCAACTAATGGGTAAAAATTCCACAGTTGAGCCAGAACTAAAAGAAGGACACATAACCACCAACAGCTTCTCATCTCCATCTCTTTGCACTCCCAAAACCAGGAGGGATCGATCTGTCACCTCAAAACCACTCAATCCCACTGAAAACAGCTCCATTTTACCCCAAAAGGGCTCAATCCCAACTCAAAAGGGCTTGTTCCTCCTCAGAAAATCTCAATCCCACACCAAAATTACTCAGTTCCACTGCTGCCAGGTGAGATGGAGGTGGAAGGTGTTCTGGTTTAGGGCAAATTTGGAAGAAAACCTCTGAATGGGGTCCCTGTAAAAGACAAATTAAAGTTGTCCCTCCCCTGACTGTTTCAGTAAAAATATTTTCTTGGAGAAAAGTGGAAAAACAGAGTTTACTTAACAATCAAAGTATCTACAAGCATGAGCAAGATGAATAATATTAAAGAATAAATCCTCTGGTTGTTTGAAGAGATGGCAAAGCCAGAAAAGTCCTTTCCATGGGGTGTAGCTCAGCTCGTTCAGTCTCTTATCAGTTCCTCCGGCGCTGGAAAGGGCCCAGGCCCAGGCCCCCGTGGGCCACAGCCGTGAGCTCCCGGGGTTTGTCTGGGTTCTCAGTCCAGAGCAGCTTTGAACAGATCCAAGGAAAAAGGCAAAAAACACTCTGGGGAACTCCTGTGCCTCAGCTAGCTAAAAACCAACTAAACTAAACTAAAAACTAATGAAAAAGGAAACTGAACTAAAGTGCCTAGAAGCACAGGAGAGCTCTGTCCCACTGTCTGTCCCTGCAGCAGACAACACAGGCCAGGGAAGCGTGCGGGGCAGTGAGTGCCATTTCTGCAAACAAACTGCAGCTTCTTCTTCCCCCCCTTGGCTCTCAGAGCCAGTCTTGAAGGTGCAGAACTTAATAGGCAGCAGAAACAGAACAGACACCTGGGGATCCAAGGATCACAAAGTCACCCCAGGCCAGAAGGAGGCTGGGAGAAGTGGGATCCACATTTGGAGCGGTGGGATGGGGATTGTGTGGGGCTGGCTGGCTGGGCTGTATTTGATAGAAAATCAAACTTTCAGAGTTCCTGATTTCTGTCCCATTCATTTTCAGTCAGGTGCAGCTCTGTTTGCAGAGGGTCGCTGTGGCGCTCGAGACGGACACATGACGCAGTGAGGTTGGCACGGCAAGAGCAATCTTTATTGTTCAGAAGCTGCTTTTCAATGATTCAGAGTGGGGGCTGGGTAACCTGGTGATTCAGAGATCCTGGCCATCCTTTGGAAGCAAGATACTTTTTTCTAAGAGAGAGAAAAGTACCACTCCCAGAAATCTTTGAGTTAGTTATGTTAAACTGTTACACTCCATTGCTGTTCTCCCCTGCCACCCCACCCCAATACCTGTATCCCAGTTTCCCCCCAGCCCCTCTCCTCCCCTATAAATACCCCAGTTTTTCCCCTGTTCCAGAGAGCTGCTGTCACTGGCTCCCTTGGCCGAGGGCCCGGCTGTAATAAAGGCCAGTTCTCTGCGGAACACCACACAGCGCTCTGCTCTCTCCCTCCGTGTTGCCTGCACGCTGCCGCTGAGCTGAGCTGAGCTGAAATCACTCGCCGGGCAGAGGACGTGTCTGTGCCCCGGGCAGCCCAACCGCGGACCGCTTTTCCGGGAGTCACGGCACCCCTGCCACCTCCACCGCCTCGGCAACCTATGAGAAAGCACAGCTGGGTTCTGCTCAGGGCATTTCAAACTACCTGGGGTGTTTGGGACTTGCCCTTGCAAAGGCAGCATCTCAGGAAAAGTCCAAGTTTCTCTTCATGGACTCCCAGGATGTCTTGCCTTGGAAGGGACCTTAAAGCTCCTCTTGTTCCAACTCTCAGCACACTCACGACACCTTCCCCTAGACCAGCTTGCTCCAAGCCCCATCCAACCTGTCCTTCAACTCTTCCAAGGGTCAGACAATCACAGCTTCTCTGCAACCTGGTCTATTCCTCCCACATCGAAAATCAGACCAAACTTAGCAGCCTCAGAGATAGATTTCTATTCAATAGCTCCATTTTTCTAGGAAAGAAATATGGCAAAACTTGTTTGCACCTAACTTTGCAAAATCAACACGAGCTCTTCAGAAAGGGATGCCGTCCACCCACTTTTCTTATTTTTCCCCATTTGGTGGAACATTGTCATTCTGTTGTTGTTTGGAGCAGTATTTTAATGCATCTGGCTGAGGCTGCTTTAAATAGTCCAGTGAGATACCAGGGGGTGAGGGGTGGAGAACTGAGCTCTTACACATCCAGTACTTCTCTTGTTGGAAGTCTTCAATCCCACCTCTCTGCTGGGATGAAATAGGTGCAACTCATCCAATTTCTAAAGTATCGTGCATCAAGCTGACACTATTTGAAGACTTCAAAATAGAAAAGCCATTTGAAACAAACCTCTGCTCCTTTCCATTTCCTCTGTTTCAGAGTTTAGGACAGAAGACAGGAGAGAAAGATTGTTTTGGCAACAATGCTTTCAGGACTCTAAAAAGAATATCAAAACCTCTCTGCCACACTCTCAGCTCTTGCAGTGCCGAAAATCACTGGCTGGCTTTGCTCACAGACTCACAATTGTGGTGGCATTTCTAGCACACCACAGGACAGCGATGTTTTTCCTTTTCTCCTGGAAATACCTACAGCACTTCTGGCTAGCAAGGCAAACATGAGCCTCTTTTAATGGCCCTTGAAACTGGACATGTGAAATGATGTACACAAAGCCAAAGGCCAGCTGAACCTGGGATTTCTGAATGGGTCTTCACATTCTTCCCAGGAAGATGAATGGCAATCACTATTTTGGCAGGGAAACTGCATCAGCTGGCAATTTGGTGTAGGAAATGTGCTTTCTGTTCCTCTCAGAGCCAAAACTCCTACCCATTTCTTGCAAGTCCTTCTTAGATAAGGACCATGTTCAACTGAGTGACAGTGAAGCCAAATGGCAATGCAGGAATCAATTGTCCTGTACACAATCTCCTCCATCCACGTGGAAGGTTACTCAGGGGCACACAGGAGGAAGGAAGAAACCCAAATGCATCATTGGATATAAAGTCAGACGTGTTGAGGGATGAAGAAATCTTGCAGAGCTATGGAAAGCTCCCCTGAAAAGCCAGTTCAGGAAGAGCCTGAGCTGTTTTGTGCTTCTAGGCCTGAAGATGCTCAGGATCTTTCCCAGATGCTCAGCAGGCAATAGGATTGTGCCTGAATCTGGCTCTGGAAATGCCAGTGCCTCAACTGAGAGCTGTGGCAATGATTTCCATTGCATGGAGAGGGGCCACAGTCCTGCAAGAGTCTTTCAGCAGAGCAAACAGCAGCCTGGAGGGTGGGCAATGCTGCATCTGTACCACTGCATGCTCATCCTTCACCGTAATGCAGAGCTGCCCCCCAAGCTGCCATGGATCACTTTTTGGATTTCTCCTGTTGGATATATTTTGGAGAAGTTGTTCTAGGTGGCTTTGGATGGTGATCCTGTAGGAAGCAGCCATTCACCTGCTGTGATATCCTTACAACTAATCCTAACTTCTCATTCCCTTGGGTTTTATTTGGGGTTTTTTATCTGTTTGTTTGATTGGTTTGTTTGGGGTTGTTTGTTTGTGTTTTTGTCTCCTTTGGTTTGAGTTGTTTCCTTTTTTATAAATGACTGGTGAAGTTGGAACAGTTCAACTCCTAAAAATGTAAACCAGGCTTGACTTTCCAGAAATGACTTTGGGCTGACTTTAGCTGCATTCCCCAGGATCAGGATCCCCAGTAGATATTTCCAGGTTTTGCTCTGCATCTTCAGCCTGCCCAGATGTTGTTCAGTGTTTCACCAATGGAGAAGACAATGGATATTTTGCCAAACCTCCTTTCAAACAACAAAACTTGGGGCAGCACGACACAAAAGAAGAAAAGAAAATCTTCGCCAGTTAGAACAGAGCCAGAGTGCCACCATTTTCCCCTCCACTTTTATTGATTTTCTACATTTAGAGGCAAAGCTTCCAGCTCCAAAAGCTTCCATCTCTCACTTCCTGATGCTATTTGCTACCCTTTAGCCTTCACCCCCACGCATCGGACTGCTGTCCATGTGGGGCTGGGGAAGCTCAGCCTGGAAAGAGAAGGTGCTGGGGAGGCCTCCCTGCAGCTCTAGGAAAGATGGGCACAGAGAGGAGAAGCCTTTCAAGTGCAGGAGTGAGATTGAAGTTGCATCTAATGAAGCTGCTCTTTTCCACTCAGGCTGCTGGGGCACTGGCCCAGGCTGTGCACACAGCCTGGGGATGCTCCATCCTTGGCAACATCCAAGGCCAGCTGGGAGCAGGGCTCTGAGCAACATATTCTGGGGGAAGATTGCTCCGCTTGGAACAAGATGGTCTTTAGGGTCCCTTCCAAGCCCAGCCACCCAGGGATTCCATCATTCTATGGTCTCCGTTGTCCTCTTCAGCCTGGGCCTGGGCTCCTGGCAGTGATGTCATAGTGCACGCTCCAGCTAGAACTTCCAGCATCCAGCAACGGCCACAACACAACCTGTGATTGCCTCGTAGTGTCAGGACGCTTTTCACGGTGCTCCAGGCGTACCCCAGTCACCTTGTTTCCACCTGCTCCCCGATTACCCCAGCAGTCCCTAAAGCTCCCCATTGCCTGCATTTTGTTCTCCATCCTGCACCATGTCTGCCTTTGCTCCAAAGAAGGTATGGTACTGTTCCATGGAGGTGGACAGCCCCCAGCTGCCTGGGTGGGCTGGAGCTGTGTGGGATAGTGCTGGAAAGGGACCCCACTCTGAGATTTTGCTACCTCTGCAGGCTGCCACAGACACAGTGGAGGAGATGGAAGTTGATACACCAGTTAACACTGAAGAGAGAATGGAAGTGGACGAAGAGAACACCGGAGATGAAGAGATGGACATAGATGTGGACGAGATGGAAGAAGAAATGGAGGTGGAAATTCAAGAAGATATTGAGGAGATGGAAATTGATATAGAAGACGAGGAGGAGGACATGGTGTTGGGATGAAGACCAATGCCAGCAGTAGAACAGGCAGGTGCTCCCCACGGGCAGAGCGGGTCCTCTGCTGCCAGGCTGGGCCTGGGCTGGGCACTCCCTGCTCAGGGACACGCTAGCCCATGCACTGGATTCTGGTGGCCTTCCCTGGCCTGGCCTGGCCTTGCTTTGGGCCACACAAGCCCTGTTCCAGTGCCTGGGCCACAGCCCCCAGCCCCAGCCAGGCTCACTTCTGGCAGCAGAGTCCCCCTGTGCCAGTGTCCCAGCCCGGGAGCACATGGAACACCCCTCCATGCCTGACTGCACTGACCGTGCCACTTGTTTTTCTTCCAGGACTGCGGGACATCCCAGACAGAGATGCCACCCATCTGTATATATGTTTTGGAGTTGTTGCATTCAGATAGACATTTTAGAGTTTGTTTTAGTGTTCTGTAAATATGTTCCATGTAGTTTAGTTAGATATGTTCTTAGGTTAATAGGTTCTATAGTTTGTTGTTGTTGTTGTTACAAATATTCTTACCATGTAAATATGTTGTGTAGTTCATTCTTGTTCATTTTCTTCTACAAATAAACATTCTTTGTTTTTCACACCCCAGTTCTCTTTGCATTTGCTTCGGGCACATTTGCAAAGTTGTGCTCTCCACTCACTCCAGGTTCCCAGGGCTGGATGTCCCGGAGGGAGCTGGCACAGCCACCCCAGCAGTGGCTCCCTGTGCACAGGGGGTCCCACTGACAGAGCTCACCCTCTCCTTGCAGTTTCTCTGGACACACCTGGGAGCTGGAGGGGCAAATCCCAGTGGGCCCTGTCCCATGGCATCCCACATGGGAGCAGGGCTGAGCCTCATGCATGGCTCTTCCCTGGCTAGCCCCAGGGCTAAGGAGGCTGCACTGGGCTGCGGGCAGCCTGCTTCCTGGGCACCCTGAGGGGCTGGAGCCAGCCTGGAGGGAGCCTCAGCACAGGGGCCTCTGGCCTACATGCACCAACATTTCCTTTGGAAACCCCCTCTGTCACCACACTCTGCTACAAGCACAACATCAATTGTCCCTCCTACTTCAAGGGGAGACCTTAATTGGCATAAATTTGTCCCTTGGACTTTCTAGCACAGCAAATATCAGCGCTTGGAATCCCTGTTCTGCACTCCCAAAGCTGGTCACACTTCAGGCCCTTTGTACACCCATTTCCTGATGTGCATCTCACAGTGAGGTGAGATGTGAGCTCTCAGCACACTCAGGACACCTTCCCCTAGACCAGGTTGCTCCAAGCCCCATCCAACCTGGCCTTGAACCCTTCCAAGGGTGAGACAATCACAGACCTGTACTATTCCTCCCAGATCTAAAATCATACCAAACTTAGCAGCCTCAGAGATAGATTTCTATTAAATATCTACATTTTTCTAGGAAAGAAATATGGCAAAACTTGTTTGCATCTGACTTCGCAAAATCAACACGAGCTCTTCAGAAAGGGCTGACGCCCACTTTTCTTATTTTTCCCCATTTGGTGGAACATTGTCATTCTGTTGTTGTTTGGAGCAGTATTTTAATGTATCTGGCTGAGGCTGCTTCAAATAGTCCAGCGAGATACCAGGGTGTGAGGGGTGGAGAACTGAGCTCTTACACATCCAGTACTTCTGTTGTTGGAAGTCTTCAATCCCACCTCTCTGCTGGGATGAAATAGGTGCTACTAATCCAACTTCTAAAGTATCATGCATCAAGCTGACACTATTTTAAGACTAAAAAATTAAAAAGCCAATTGAAACAAACCTCTGCTCCTTTCCATTTTCTCTGTTCCACAGTTTAGGACAGAAGACAGGAGAGAAAGATTGTTCAGGGAACAATGTTTTCAGGACTCTAAAAAGAATATCAAAACCGCTCTGCCACACTCTCAGCTGCTGCAGCCCCAAAAAGCACTGGCTCTCTTTGCTCACAGACTTACAATTGTGGTGGCATTTCTAGCACACCTCAGGACAGCGATGTTTCTCCTTTTCTCCTGGAAATACCTACAGCACTTCTGCGTAGCAAGGCAAACATGAGCCTCTTTTAGTGGCCCTTGAAACTGGACATGTGAAATGATGTACACAAACCAAAGGCCAGCTGAACCTGGGATCTCTGAATGGGTCTTCACATTCTTCCCGGGAAGATGAATGAGAATCACTATTTTGGCAGGGAAACTGTATCAGCTGGCAATTTGGTGTAGAAAATGTGCTTTCTGCTCCTCTCAGAGCCAAAACTCCTACCCATTTCTTGCAAGTCCTTCTTAGATAAGGACCATGTTCAGCTGAGCGACAGTGAAGCCAAATGGCAATCCAGGAATCAATTGTCCTGTACACAATCTCCTCCATCCACGTGCAAGGTTACTCAGGGGCACACAGGAGGAAGGAAGAAACCCAAATGCATCATTGGACATAAAGTCAGACGTGTTGAGGGATGAAGAAATCTTGCAGAGCTATGGAAAGCTCCCCTGAAAAGCCAGTTCAGGGAGAGCCTGAGCTGTTTTGTGCTTCTAGGCCTGAAGATGCTCAGGATCTTTCCCAGATGCTCAGCAGGCAATAGGATTGTGCCTGAATCTGGCTCTGGAAATGCCAGTGCCTCAACTGAGAGCTGTGGCAATGATTTCCATTGCATGGAGAGGGGCCACAGTCCTGCAAGAGTCTTTCAGCAGAGCAAACAGCAGCCTGGAGGGTGGGCAATGCTGCATCTGTACCACTGCATGCTCATCCTTCACCGTAATGCAGAGCTGCCCCCCAAGCTGCCATGGATCACTTTTTGGATTTCTCCTGTTGGATATATTTTGGAGAAGTTGTTCTAGGTGGCTTTGGATGGTGATCCTGTAGGAAGCAGCCATTCACCTGCTGTGATATCCTTACAACTAATCCTAACTTCTCATTCCCTTGGGTTTTATTTGGGGTTTTTTATCTGTTTGTTTGATTGGTTTGTTTGGGGTTGTTTGTTTGTGTTTTTGTCTCCTTTGGTTTGAGTTGTTTCCTTTTTTATAAATGACTGGTGAAGTTGGAACAGTTCAACTCCTAAAAATGTAAACCAGGCTTGACTTTCCAGAAATGACTTTGGGCTGACTTTAGCTGCATTCCCCAGGATCAGGATCCCCAGTAGATATTTCCAGGTTTTGCTCTGCATCTTCAGCCTGCCCAGATGTTGTTCAGTGTTTCACCAATGGAGAAGACAATGGATATTTTGCCAAACCTCCTTTCAAACAACAAAACTTGGGGCAGCACGACACAAAAGAAGAAAAGAAAATCTTCGCCAGTTAGAACAGAGCCAGAGTGCCACCATTTTCCCCTCCACTTTTATTGATTTTCTACATTTAGAGGCAAAGCTTCCAGCTCCAAAAGCTTCCATCTCTCACTTCCTGATGCTATTTGCTACCCTTTAGCCTTCACCCCCACGCATCGGACTGCTGTCCATGTGGGGCTGGGGAAGCTCAGCCTGGAAAGAGAAGGTGCTGGGGAGGCCTCCCTGCAGCTCTAGGAAAGATGGGCACAGAGAGGAGAAGCCTTTCAAGTGCAGGAGTGAGATTGAAGTTGCATCTAATGAAGCTGCTCTTTTCCACTCAGGCTGCTGGGGCACTGGCCCAGGCTGTGCACACAGCCTGGGGATGCTCCATCCTTGGCAACATCCAAGGCCAGCTGGGAGCAGGGCTCTGAGCAACATATTCTGGGGGAAGATTGCTCCGCTTGGAACAAGATGGTCTTTAGGGTCCCTTCCAAGCCCAGCCACCCAGGGATTCCATCATTCTATGGTCTCCGTTGTCCTCTTCAGCCTGGGCCTGGGCTCCTGGCAGTGATGTCATAGTGCACGCTCCAGCTAGAACTTCCAGCATCCAGCAACGGCCACAACACAACCTGTGATTGCCTCGTAGTGTCAGGACGCTTTTCACGGTGCTCCAGGCGTACCCCAGTCACCTTGTTTCCACCTGCTCCCCGATTACCCCAGCAGTCCCTAAAGCTCCCCATTGCCTGCATTTTGTTCTCCATCCTGCACCATGTCTGCCTTTGCTCCAAAGAAGGTATGGTACTGTTCCATGGAGGTGGACAGCCCCCAGCTGCCTGGGTGGGCTGGAGCTGTGTGGGATAGTGCTGGAAAGGGACCCCACTCTGAGATTTTGCTACCTCTGCAGGCTGCCACAGACACAGTGGAGGAGATGGAAGTTGATACACCAGTTAACACTGAAGAGAGAATGGAAGTGGACGAAGAGAACACCGGAGATGAAGAGATGGACATAGATGTGGACGAGATGGAAGAAGAAATGGAGGTGGAAATTCAAGAAGATATTGAGGAGATGGAAATTGATATAGAAGACGAGGAGGAGGACATGGTGTTGGGATGAAGACCAATGCCAGCAGTAGAACAGGCAGGTGCTCCCCACGGGCAGAGCGGGTCCTCTGCTGCCAGGCTGGGCCTGGGCTGGGCACTCCCTGCTCAGGGACACGCTAGCCCATGCACTGGATTCTGGTGGCCTTCCCTGGCCTGGCCTGGCCTTGCTTTGGGCCACACAAGCCCTGTTCCAGTGCCTGGGCCACAGCCCCCAGCCCCAGCCAGGCTCACTTCTGGCAGCAGAGTCCCCCTGTGCCAGTGTCCCAGCCCGGGAGCACATGGAACACCCCTCCATGCCTGACTGCACTGACCGTGCCACTTGTTTTTCTTCCAGGACTGCGGGACATCCCAGACAGAGATGCCACCCATCTGTATATATGTTTTGGAGTTGTTGCATTCAGATAGACATTTTAGAGTTTGTTTTAGTGTTCTGTAAATATGTTCCATGTAGTTTAGTTAGATATGTTCTTAGGTTAATAGGTTCTATAGTTTGTTGTTGTTGTTGTTACAAATATTCTTACCATGTAAATATGTTGTGTAGTTCATTCTTGTTCATTTTCTTCTACAAATAAACATTCTTTGTTTTTCACACCCCAGTTCTCTTTGCATTTGCTTCGGGCACATTTGCAAAGTTGTGCTCTCCACTCACTCCAGGTTCCCAGGGCTGGATGTCCCGGAGGGAGCTGGCACAGCCACCCCAGCAGTGGCTCCCTGTGCACAGGGGGTCCCACTGACAGAGCTCACCCTCTCCTTGCAGTTTCTCTGGACACACCTGGGAGCTGGAGGGGCAAATCCCAGTGGGCCCTGTCCCATGGCATCCCACATGGGAGCAGGGCTGAGCCTCATGCATGGCTCTTCCCTGGCTAGCCCCAGGGCTAAGGAGGCTGCACTGGGCTGCGGGCAGCCTGCTTCCTGGGCACCCTGAGGGGCTGGAGCCAGCCTGGAGGGAGCCTCAGCACAGGGGCCTCTGGCCTACATGCACCAACATTTCCTTTGGAAACCCCCTCTGTCACCACACTCTGCTACAAGCACAACATCAATTGTCCCTCCTACTTCAAGGGGAGACCTTAATTGGCATAAATTTGTCCCTTGGACTTTCTAGCACAGCAAATATCAGCGCTTGGAATCCCTGTTCTGCACTCCCAAAGCTGGTCACACTTCAGGCCCTTTGTACACCCATTTCCTGATGTGCATCTCACAGTGAGGTGAGATGTGAGCTCTCAGCACACTCAGGACACCTTCCCCTAGACCAGGTTGCTCCAAGCCCCATCCAACCTGGCCTTGAACCCTTCCAAGGGTGAGACAATCACAGACCTGTACTATTCCTCCCAGATCTAAAATCATACCAAACTTAGCAGCCTCAGAGATAGATTTCTATTAAATATCTACATTTTTCTAGGAAAGAAATATGGCAAAACTTGTTTGCATCTGACTTCGCAAAATCAACACGAGCTCTTCAGAAAGGGCTGACGCCCACTTTTCTTATTTTTCCCCATTTGGTGGAACATTGTCATTCTGTTGTTGTTTGGAGCAGTATTTTAATGTATCTGGCTGAGGCTGCTTCAAATAGTCCAGCGAGATACCAGGGTGTGAGGGGTGGAGAACTGAGCTCTTACACATCCAGTACTTCTGTTGTTGGAAGTCTTCAATCCCACCTCTCTGCTGGGATGAAATAGGTGCTACTAATCCAACTTCTAAAGTATCATGCATCAAGCTGACACTATTTTAAGACTAAAAAATTAAAAAGCCAATTGAAACAAACCTCTGCTCCTTTCCATTTTCTCTGTTCCACAGTTTAGGACAGAAGACAGGAGAGAAAGATTGTTCAGGGAACAATGTTTTCAGGACTCTAAAAAGAATATCAAAACCGCTCTGCCACACTCTCAGCTGCTGCAGCCCCAAAAAGCACTGGCTCTCTTTGCTCACAGACTTACAATTGTGGTGGCATTTCTAGCACACCTCAGGACAGCGATGTTTCTCCTTTTCTCCTGGAAATACCTACAGCACTTCTGCGTAGCAAGGCAAACATGAGCCTCTTTTAGTGGCCCTTGAAACTGGACATGTGAAATGATGTACACAAACCAAAGGCCAGCTGAACCTGGGATCTCTGAATGGGTCTTCACATTCTTCCCGGGAAGATGAATGAGAATCACTATTTTGGCAGGGAAACTGTATCAGCTGGCAATTTGGTGTAGAAAATGTGCTTTCTGCTCCTCTCAGAGCCAAAACTCCTACCCATTTCTTGCAAGTCCTTCTTAGATAAGGACCATGTTCAGCTGAGCGACAGTGAAGCCAAATGGCAATCCAGGAATCAATTGTCCTGTACACAATCTCCTCCATCCACGTGCAAGGTTACTCAGGGGCACACAGGAGGAAGGAAGAAACCCAAATGCATCATTGGACATAAAGTCAGACGTGTTGAGGGATGAAGAAATCTTGCAGAGCTATGGAAACCTGCCCTGAAAAGCCAGTTCAGGGAGAGCCTGAGCTGTTTTGTGCTTCTAGGCCTGAAGATGCTCAGGATCTTTCCCAGATGCTCAGCAGGCAGTAGGATTGTGCCTGAATCTGGCTCTGGAAATGCCAGTGCCTCAACTGAGAGCTGTGGCAATGATTTCCATTGCATGGAGAGGGGCCACAGTCCTGCAAGAGTCTTTCAGCAGAGTGAAGCCATAAAATAGATAGCCTTCGAGAAATAATGGGTTAAAACATAGAATATGAAGGGAACATCTGGAAGCAATAAACACAACGACAGGAGGGGAAGATAAGGAGGAAAAATCACCGACAAAGCGTAATTCAAGCCGAAGCTAAAGCATGCCTAATGTCAATATGACAAGTTGGCCCTAGGAGCTTAGGAACTCGGCCAACTACACCGGGAAAAGACCAAATTTGGAAAGAAGTTCAAAAGTTTAAGGAGGAAGACTCCTCGGAGACCCTCGCCCACGATGAAGGCCGACCGGAACGACCCCCGAAAAGATCCTCAAAATAGAAGTTTCCGCCCACGCCCCGCCTACGGCACGCCCCATATGAATATGCATGGATATGATGTAATTCCAAACCTAAAACTGTATAAAAGGCACGCTTTTGCTGTAAGACTTTGGAAAACTCCCTTTAGAGATTTCCCCAACGTGCACGTTGCTAATAAAATACCTCCTGTCTATCTGACTTAAACTGCGTCTCTTAGACAGTTATTTATCGCCTTTTGGGGCAAAATTCGGCATCAAGAGCAAACAGCAGCCTGGAGGGTGGGCAATGCTGCATCTGTGCCACTGCATGCTCATCCTTCACCGTAATGCAGAGCTGCCCCCAAAGCTGCCATGGATCACTTTTTAGATTTCTCCTGTTGGATATATTTTGGAGAAGTTGTTCTAGGTGGCTTTGGATGGTGATCCTGTAGGAAGCAGCCATTTGCCTTCTGTGATATCCTTACAACTAATATTAACTTCTCATTGCCTTTGGTTTTATTTGGGTTTTTTATTTGGAAGACAAAACTTCCATCTCCAAAAGCTTCCATGTCTCACTTCCTGATGCCATTTGCTACCCTTTAGCCTTCACCCCCACGCATTGGTAAGGAATTGAGGAGATTTAGGGGATTTTGTGGGATTTTTCTATGATTTTGTGGAAATGACTGGGGATTTTGTGGGATGTTTCTGGAATTCAGTTGGGTTTTGAGAAGATTTAGGGAATTTTGTGGCATATTCCTGGAATTCGGTATGGTTTTAAGGTGATTTAGGGAATTTTGAGGGATTTTCCTTGAATTTGATGGAAATGTGTGTAGATTTTGTGGGATGTTTCTGGAATTTGGTAGGGTTTTGGAATGATTTAGGAAATTTTGTGGGATATTTCTGGAATTTTGTGGGGCTATTCAAGAATTTTGTGGTATTTTGAAAAGATTGAGCGAATTTTGTGGTGTTCTTGAATTTTCTGGAAATTTGTGGAGATTTTATGGGGCGTTTCTGGAATTTGGTAGAGTTTTCAGAAGATTTAGGGAATTTTGAGGAATTTTTGTGGGATTTTTGTGGGAATCAATGGAGATTTTGTGGGACATTCCTGTGAATTGGTATGGTTTTGAAATGATTTAGGGAATTTTGTGGGACTTCTCTGGAATTTTGTGGGATTTTTCAAGAATTTTGTGGGATTCTGAGGAGACTTGAAGAATTTTGAGGGATTTTTCAAGGATTTTGTGGGAATTTGTGGAGATTTTGTGGGATGTTTCTGGAATTCAGTTGGGTTTAGAGGAAATTTAGAGAATTTTGTGGCATATTCCTGGAATTTGGTATGGTTTTACGGTGATTTAGAGAATTTTGTGTGATTTTCCTTGAATTTGATGGAAATTAGTGGGGATTTTGTGGGATGTTTCTGGAATTTGGTAGGGTTTTGTAAAAATTTTGTGAATTTTGTAGGATTTTTCAGGAATTTTGTGTATTTTTCCTGTGAATTGTGTGGGATTCTTAGGAGGCTTGAAGAATTTTGTGATATTTTTCTTAGATTTTGTGAACATTCGTGGAGATTTTGTGAGATTTTTCATAGATTTTGTGAGATTGTGAGGTGGCTTGAAGAATTTTGAGGGATTTTTCATGTATTTTGTGGGAATTTGTGGAGATTTTGTGGGATGTTTCTGAAATTCAGTTGGGTTTTGAGGAGATTTGGGGAATTTTGCGGGTCTTCCCTGGAATTTAGTGGGGTTTTTCAGGAATTTTGTGGGAATTTGTGGAGATTTTGCGGTATTTTTGTGGAATTTGGAAGAGTTTTCAGAAGATTTAGGGAAATTTGAGTGATTTTTTTGAAATTTTGTAAGGCTTTTCAAGGATTTTTAGGAATTAGAGGAGACTTGATGAATTTTGCGGGATTTTTCTTAGATTTTGTGGACATTTGTGGAGATTTTGTGGGATGTTTCTGGAATTTTGTGGGATTCTGCAGAGAACTGAAGAATTTTGAGGAATTTTTCTTAGACTTTGTGGACATTTCTGGAGATTTTTGTGAGATTTTTTCTGGAATTTTCTGAGATTCTGAGGCGGCTTGAAGAATTTTGTGGAATTTTTCTTGGATTTTGTGGAGAATTGTGGAGGTTTTGTGTGATTTTTGCGGGATTTTGTGGGATATTGAGGAGATTTAGGGATTTTGAGGGTTTTTTCATGTGTTTTGTTGGAATTTGTGGCGATTTTGTGGGATGTTTCTGGAATTCAGTTGGGATTTGAGAAGATTTAGGGAATTTTGTGGCATATTCCTGGAATTTGGTATGGTTTTTAGGTGATTTAGAGAATTTTGAGGGATTTTCCTTGAATTTGATGGAAATGTGTGTAGATTTTGTGGGATGTTTCAGGAATTTGGTAGTGTTTTGGAATGATTTAGGAAATTTTGTGGGATATTTCTGGAATTTTGTAGGATATTGAGGAGATTTTGGCATTTTGAGGGATTTTTCATGTATTTTGTGGGAATTTTTGGAGATTTTGCGAGATGATTCTGCAATTCAGTTGGGTTTTGAGAAGTTTTAGGGAATTTTGTGGGATTTTTCAGAAATTTTGTTGGATATTGAGGAGATTTTGTGGGATGTTTCTGGAATTTGGTAGGGTTTTGGAATGATTTAGGAAATTTTGTGGGATATTTCTGGAATTTTGTGGGTCTATTCAAGAATTTTGTGGTATTTTGAAAAGATTGAGCGAATTTTGTGTTGTTCTTCTTGAATTTTGTGGGAATTTGTGGAGATTTTATGGGACGTTTCTGGAATTTGGTAGAGTTTTCAGAAGATTTAGGGAATTTTGAGGGATTTTTGTGGGATTTTGTGGGAATGGGTGGAGATTTTGTGGGACATTCCTGTGAATTGGTATGGTTTTGAAATGATTTAGGGAATTTTGTGGGACTTCTCTGGAGTTTTGTGGGATTTTTCAAGGATTTTATGGGATTCTGAGGCGACTTGAAGAATTTTGAGGGATTTTTCAAGGATTTTGTGGGAATTTGTGGAGATTTTGTGGGATGTTTCTGGAATGTGGTAGGATTTTGAGAAGATTTAGTGAATTTTGGGGATTTTTCAGGAATTTTGTGTATTTTTCCTCTGAATTGTGTGGGATTCTGAGGAGGCTTGAAGAATTTTGTGGAATTTTTCTTAGATTTTGGGTACATTTGTGGAGATTTTGTGGGATTTTTGAGGAATTTTGTAGAGTTTTCAGAAGATTTAATGAATTTTAAGTGATTTTTTTGAAATTTTGTAAAGTCTGTTCAAGGATTTTGTGGGATTTCGAAGAGACGATCAATTTTGCTGGATTTTTCTTAGATTTTGTGGATATTTGTGGAGATTTTGTGGGATGTTTCTGGAATTTTGTGGGATTCTGCAGAGAATTGACGAATTTTGAGGTATTTTTCTTAGATTTTGTGAACTTTTCTGGAGATTTTTGTGAGATTTTTGTAGAATTTTGTGAGATTCTGAGGCGGCTTGAAGAATTTTGAGGGATTTTTCATGGATTTTGTGGGAATTTGTGGGGATTTTGTGGGATGTTTCTGCAATTTGGTAAGGGTTTGAGAAGATTTGGTGAATTTTGGGGATTTTTCAGGGATTTTGTGTATTTTTCCTGTGAATTGTGTGGGATTTTGAGGAGGCTTGAAGAATTTTTCTTGGATTATATGGAAACTTGTTAAGGTTTTGTGGGATTTTTGTGGAATTTTGTGGGATATTGAGGAGATTTTGGGATTTGGAGGTTTTTTTCATGTGTTTTGTGGGAATTTGTGGAGATTTTGTGGGATGTTTCTGGAATTCAGTTGGGTTTTGAGAAGATTTAGGGAATTTTGTGGCATATTCCTGGAATTTGGTATGGTTTTTAGGTGATTTAGAGAATTTTGAGGGATTTTCCTAGAATTTGATGGAAATTTGTGTAGATTTTGTGGGATGTTTCTGGAATTTTGTGGGGCTATTCCAGAATTTTGTGGTATTTTGAAAAGATTGAGCGAATTTTGTGGTGTTCTTGAATTTTGTGGGAATTTGTGCAGATTTTATGGGACGTTTCTGGAATTCGGTAGAGTTTTGAAAAGATTTAGGGAATTTGGAGGGATTTTTATGGGATTTTGTGGGAATGGGTGGAGATTTTGTGGGTCATTGCTGTGAATTGGTATGGTTTTGAAATGATTTAGGGAATTTTCTGGGACTTCTCTGGAATTTTGTGGGATGTTTCTGGAATTTGGTGGGGTTTTGAGAAGATTTAGGGAATTTTGTGTGGATTTTCCCAGAATTTTGTGTATTTTCCTGTGAATTGTGCGAAATTCTGAGGAGGCTTGAAGAATTTTGTGGAATTTTTCTTGGATTTTGTGGAAACTTGTGGAGGTTTTGTGTGAGTTTTGTGGAATTTTGTGGGATATTGAGGAGATTTAAGGATTTTGAGGTTTTTTTCATGTATTTTGTGGGAAGTTGTGGAGATTTTGTGGGATGTTTCTGGAATTCAGTTGGGTTTTGAGAAGACATAGGGAATTTTGTGGGATTTTTCAGGAATTTTGTTGGATATTGAGGAGATTTTGTGGGACGTTTCTGGAGTTTCAGTTGGGTTTTGAGAAGATTTTGTGAATTTTGTGGCATATTCCTGGAATTTGGTATGGTTTTTAGGTGATTTAGGGAATTTTGAGGGATTTTCCTTGAATTTGATGGAAATGTGTGTAGATTTGGTGGGATGTTTCTAGAATTTGGTAGGGTATTTGAATGATTTAGGAAATTTTGTGGGATATTTCTGGAATTTTGTGGGGCTATTCAAGAATTTGGTGGTATTTTGAAAAGATTGAGCGAATTTTGTGTTGTTCTTCTTGAATTTTGTGAGAATTTGTGGAGATTTTATGGGGCGTTTCTGGAATTTGGTAGAGTTTTCAGAAGATTTAGGGAATTTTGAGGGATTTTTGTGGGACTTTGTGGGAATTTGTGGAGATTTTGTAAGGTGTGGAATTCAGTTGGGTTTAGAGAAAATTTAGAGAATTTTGTGGCATATTCCTGGAATTTGGTATGGTTTTACGGTGATTTAGAGAATTTTGAGGGATTTTCCTTGAATTTGATGGAAATTAGTAGGGATTTTGTGGGATGTTTCTGGAATTTGGTAGGGTTATGTGAAGATTTTGTGAATTTTGTGGGATTTTCCAGGAATTTTGTGTATTTTTCCTGTGAATTGTGCGAGATTCTGAGGAGGCTTGAAGAATTTTGTGGAATTTTTCTTGGATTTTGTGGAAGCTTGTGGAGGTTTTGTGGGAGTTTTGTGGAATTTTGTGGGATATTGAGGAGACTTAAGGATTTTGAGTGATTTTTCATGTATTTTGTGGGAATTTATGGAGATTTTGTGGGATGTTTCTGGAATTCAGTTGGCTTTTGAGAAAATTTAGAGAATTTTGTGGCATATTCCTGGAATTTGGTATGATTTTAAGGTGATTTAGGGAATTGTGTGGTATTACTCTTAAATTTGATGGAAATTAGTGGGCATTTTGTGGGATGTTTCTGGAATTTGGTGGGGTTTTGAGAAGATTTTGAGAATTTTGTGTGGATTTTCCCAGAATTTTGTGTATTTTCCTGTGAATTGTGCGAAATTCTGAGGAGGCTTGAAGAATTTTGTGGAATTTTTCTTGGATTTTGTGGAAGCTTGTGGAGGTTTTGTGTGAGTTTTGTGGAATTTTGTGGGATATTGAGGAGATTTAAGGATTTTGAGGTTTTTTTCATGTATTTTGTGGGAAGTTGTGGAGATTTTGTGGGATGTTTCTGCAATTCAGTTGGGTTTTGAGAAGACTTAGGGAATTTTGTGGGATTTTTCAGGAATTTTGTTGGATATTGAGGAGATTTTGTGGGACGTTTCTGGAATTTGGTAGGGTTTTGGGAAGATTTTGTGAATTTTGTAGGATTTTCCCGGAATTTTGTGTATTTTTCCTGTGAATTGTGTGGGATTCTGAGGAGGCATGAAGAATTTTGTGGAATTTTTCTTGGATTTTGTGGCAACGTGTGGAGGTTTTGACTGATTTTTGTGGAATTTCGTGGGATATTGAGGAGATTTAAGGATTTTGAGGTTTTTTTCATGTATTTTGTGGGAAGTTGTGGAGATTTTGTGGGATGTTTCTGCAATTCAGTTGGGTTTTGAGAAGACTTAGGGAATTTTGTGGGATTTTTCAGGAATTTTGTTGGATATTGAGGAGATTTTGTGGGACGTTTCTGGAGTTTCAGTTGGGTTTTGAGAAGATTTTGTGAATTTTGTGGCATATTCCTGGAATTTGGTATGGTTTTTAGGTGATTTAGGGAATTTTGAGGGATTTTCCTTGAATTTGATGGAAATGTGTGTAGATTTGGTGGGATGTTTCTAGAATTTGGTAGGGTATTGGAATGATTTAGGAAATTTTGTGGGATATTTCTGGAATTTTGTGGGGCTATTCAAGAATTTGGTGGTATTTTGAAAAGATTGAGCGAATTTTGTGTTGTTCTTCTTGAATTTTGTGGGAATTTGTGAAGATTTTATGGGGCGTTTCTGGAATTTGGTAGAGTTTTCAGAAGATTTAGGGAATTTGGAGGGATTTTTTTGGGATTTTGTGGGAATTTGTGGAGATTTTGTAAGGTGTGGAATTCAGTTGGGTTTAGAGAAAATTTAGAGAATTTTGTGGCGTATTCCTGGAATTTGGTATGGTTTTACGGTGATTTAGAGAATTTTGAGGGATTTTCCTTGAATTTGATGGAAATTAGTGGGGATTTTGTGGGATGTTTCTGGAATTTGGTAGGGTTATGTGAAGATTTTGAGAATTTTGTGTGGATTTTCCAGGAATTTTGTGTATTTTCCTGTGAATTGTGCGAAATTCTGAGGAGGCTTGAAGAATTTTGTGGATTTTTTCTTGGATTTTGTGGAAACTTGTGGAGGTTTTGTGTGAGTTTTGTGGAATTTCGTGGGATATTGAGGAGATTTAAAAATTTTGAGGTTTTTTTCATGTATTTTGTGGGAAGTTGTGGAGATTTTGTGGGATGTTTCTGGAATTCAGTTGGGTTTTGAGAAGATTTAGGGAATTTTGTGGCATATTCCTGGAATTTGGTATGGTTTTTAGGTAATTTAGGGAATTTTGAGGGATTTTCCTTGAATTTGATGGAAATGTGTGTAGATTTGGTGGGATGTTTCTAGAATTTGGTAGGGTATTGAGAAGATTTTGTGAATTTTGTGGGATTTTCCAGGAATTTTGTGTATTTTTCCTGTGAATTGTGCGAGATTCTGAGGAGGCTTGAAGAATTTTGTGGAATTTTTCTTGGATTTTGTGGAAACTTGTGGAGGTTTTGTGTGATTTTTGTGGAATTTTGTGGGATATTGAGGAGATTTAAGGATTTTGAGGGATTTTTCATGTATTTTGTGGGAAGTTGTGGAGATTTTGTAAGGCGTGGAATTCAGTTGGGTTTAGAGAAAATTTAGAGAATTTTGTGGCATATTCCTGGAATTTGGTATGGTTTTAAGGTGATTTAGAGAATTTTGAGAGATTTTCCTTGAATTAGATGGAAATTAGTAGGGATTTTGTGGGATGTTTCTGGAATTTGGTAGGGTTATGTGAAGATTTTGTGAATTTTGTGGGATTTTCCAGGAATTTTGTGTATTTTTCCTGTGAATTGTGCGAGATTCTGAGGAGGCTTGAAGAATTTTGTGGAATTTTTCTTGGATTTTGTGGAAGCTTGTGGAGGTTTTGTGGGATTTTTGTGGAATTTTGTGGGATATCCTGGAGATTTAAGGATTTTGAGGTTTTTTTCATGTATTTTGTGGGAAGTTGTGGAGATTTTGTGGGATGTTTCTGGAATTCAGAGGGCTTTTGATGGAAATTTAGAGAATTTTGTGGCATATTCCTGGAATTTGGTATGGTTTTACGGTGATTTAGGGAATTTTGAGGCATTTTCCTTGTATTTGATGGAAATTAGTGGGGATTTTGTGGGATCTTTCTGGAATTTGGTGGGGTTTTAAGAAAGTTTTGAGAATTTTGTGTGGATTTTCCCAGAATTTTGTGTATTTTTCCTGTGAATTGTGCAAAATTCTGAGGAGGCTTGAAGAATTTTGTAGAATTTTTCTTGGATTTTGTGGAAACTTGTGGAGGTTTTGTGTGATTTTTGTGGAATTTTGTGGGATATTGAGGAGATTTAAGGATTTTGAGGTTTTTTTCATGTATTTTGTGGGAAGTTGTGGAGATTTTGTGGGATGTTTCTGGAATTCAGTTGGGTTTTGAGAAGATTTAGGGAATTTTGTGGGATTTTTCAGGAATTTTGTGGGAAGTTGTGGAGATCTTGAGGGATGTTTTTGGAATTTTTGGGTTTTGAGAAGATTTAGGGAATTTTGTGGCATATTCCTTGAATTTGGTATGGTTTTAAGGTGATTTAGGGAATTTTGAGGGATTTTCCTTGAATTTGATGGAAATTTGTGTAGATTTTGTGGGATGTTTCTGGAATTTGGTAGGGTTTTGGAATGATTTAGGAAATTTTGTGGGATATTTCTGGAATTTTGTGGGGCTATTCAAGAATTTTGTGGTATTTTGAAAAGATTGAGCGAATTTTGTGGTGTTCTTGAATTTTGTGGGAATTTGTGGAGATTTTATGGGGCGTTTCTGGAATTTGGTAGAGTTTTCAGAAGATTTAGGGAATTTGGAGGGATTTTTGTGGGATTTTGTGGGAATGGGTGGAGATTTTGTGGGACATTCCTGTGAATTGGTATGGTTTTGAAATGATTTAGGGAATTTTGTATGACTTGTCTGGAATTTTGAGGATTTATCTGCTATTATGTGGTATTTTGAGGGGACTTGAAGAATTTTGAAGGATTTTTCTTAGATTTTGAGATTTGTGGAGATTTTGTGGGATGTTTCTTAAATTTGATGGGGTTTTGAAAAAATTTAGGGAATTTTCTGGGAATTTCTCTGGAATTTTTGGGCATTTTTCAGGAATTCTAAGGGTTTCAACGGAGATTTGAAGAATTTTGAGGAATTTTTCTTAGATTTTATAAAAATTTGTGGGGATTTTGTATAATTTTGTGGAATTTTGTTGGATATTGAGGAGATTTAGGGATTTTGTTGGATTTTTTGTAATGTGATATTTTCTGGAATTTTGTGGGATTTTGAGGAGACTTCAAGAAATTTGAGGGATTTTTCTTGATTTTTGTGGAAATTTCTGGAGATTTTGAGCTTTTTTTATTTTTGTGTACATTTGTGGAGTTTTTGTGGGATGTTACTGCAATTTTTTGGGATATTGAGGAGATTTAGGGAATGTTGTGGGATTTTTCCTTAATTTGGTGGGATATAGGGGAGTTTTAGGGAATTTTGATGTATTTTTCTTGAGTTTTGTGGAAATTGGTGGAGATTTTGTGTGATGTTTCTGGAATTTGGTAGGGTTTTGAGCAAATTTAGAGAATTTTGTGAAATTTTACTGGAATTTCGTTGGATTTTTCTGGGATTTTGTGGAATTTTGAGGAGACTTGAAGAATTCTGAGGGATTTTTCTTGAATTTTTTGGAAATTTGTGGAGATTTTGAGGGATTTTTCTGCAATTTGGTAGGGTTTTGAGGAGACTTGAAGAATTTTGAGGAATTTTTCTTGAATTTTGTGGGATACTGGATAGATTTTGTGGGGTTTCTCTGGAATTTGGTGGGGCTTTTCAAGAATTTTGTGAGATTCTGAGGTAACTTGAAGAATTTTGAAGAATTTTTCTTAGATTTTGTGGAAACTTGTGGAGATTTTGTGGGATTTTTGTGGAATTTTGGGGGGTATTTAGGAGATTTTGTGGGATGTTTCTGGAATTTGTTGGGTTTTGGAATGGTTTAGGAAACTGTGGAATATTTCTGGAATTTTGTGGGACTTTTCATGAATTTGGTGGCATTTTGAAAAGATTTATGGAATTTTATGGTGTTTTTCTTGAATTTTGTGGACATTTGTGGAAAATTTTATGGGGCGTTTCTGGAATTTGGTAGAGTTTTCAGGAGATTCAGGGAATTTTGAGGGATTTTTGTCGGATTTGGTAGAGTTTTCTGTATATTTAAGGAATTTTGTGGGACTTCTTTGGAATTTTGTTGTATTTTTCTGGAATTTTCTGATATTTTGGGAAAATGTAAATCATTTTGAAGGATTTTTCTTGAGTTTTGTGGAAATTGGTGGAGATTTTGTGGGAACTTTGTGGGGCTTTTGAAGAATTTTGCTGGATTTTTCTGGATTTTTGTGGGATATTGAAGAGATTTTTTAAGATATTGAGGAGATTTTGTGGGATGTTTCTAGAATCTGGTAGGGTTTTGAGAAGATTTAGGGAATGCGGTGGGTATTTTCTGGAACGTTGTAGATTTTTCTGGATTCGTGTAGGATTCTGAGGAGGCTTGAAGAAATTTGAGGAATTTTCCTTAGATTTTGTGGAAATTCCTGGAGATTTTGTAAGATTTTTTTGGAAGTTTGTGGGGCTTTAATGCAATTTTGTGAAATGTTGAGAAAACTTCAATAATTTTCTGGGATATTTATGGAATTTTGTGGAATTTTTTTGGAGTGTTGTGGAATTTCTTAGATTTTGTATAATTTTGAGGAGATTTGAAGAATTGCGAGGGATTTTATTTGGATTTGGTAGAGATTTCATGGAATGTTCCTGGAATTTGGTAGGGTTTTGAGGAAATTTAGGGAAGTTTGAGGGATTTTTCTTGAATTTTGGGGAATTTTGTGGGGATTTTGTGGGATGCTTCTGGAATTTGGTGGAGCTTTTCAAGAATTTTGAGGGATTCTAAAGATAGTTGAAGAATTTTGAGGAATTTTTCACCTATTTTGTGGGAATTTGTGGAGATTTTGTGGGATGTTTCTGGAATTCAGTTGGGTTTTGAGAAGATTGAGGGAATTTAGAGGGATTTTTATTGAATTTTGGGGAAACTTGTGGGGATTTTGAGGGATTTTTCTGGAATTTGGTGGGATTTTTGTGGAATTTTGTAGGATATTGAAAAGATTTAAGGATTATGTGGGATTTTGCATGGATTTTGAGGACATTTGTGGAGATTTCGTGGGATGTTTGTGGAATTTTTAGAGTTTTCAGAAGATTTGGGGAATTTTGTGGGATTTTTATGGAATTTTGTAACTCTTTTCAAGGATTTTGTGGGGTTTTGAGAAGACTTGAAGAATTTCCAGGAATTTTTCTAAGATTCTGTGGAAATTTATGGAGATTTTGTGGGATTTTTGTGGAATTTGGTAGAGTTTTCAGAAGACTTGGGGAAATTTGTGGGATTTTTCTGACATTATGTGTGGCTTTTGAAAAATTTTGTGGGAGTTTTGAGGAATTTTGTGGAACTTTACTGCAATATCATGGGATCCTGAGAAAATTTCAAGAATTTTGTGGGGCTTTTATGGAATTTTGTGGAATTTGTGGAGATTTTGTGAGATATTTCTGAAATTTGGTAGGGTTTTGAAAAGATTTTTTGGGAATTTTGTGGGATGATTCTGGAACTTTGAGGGACTTTTCTGGAGTTTTGTGGGATTCTGCAGAGACTTGACGAATTAGCAGGAATTTTTTTTTGATTTTGTGGAAATTTGTGTAGATTTTGTGGAATGTTTCTGGAATTTGGATGGTTTTTGAGAATATTTGTGGAGATTTTGTGAAAGTTTTTTGGAATATTGTGGCATTTCTTAGATTTTGCATAATTTTGAAAAGAATTGAAGAATTGCGAGAAATTCTTCTTAAATTTTGTGGACATTTGTGGAGATTTTGTGGGATGTTCCTGGAATTTGGTAAGGTTTTGAGAAGATTTTAGGATTTTTGTGGGATTTTTCATGAATTTTGTAGATTTTTCTGGAATTCTGTGAAATTCTGAGGAGCTTGAAGAATTTTCAGGAATTTTTTTTAGATTTTGTGGAAATTTGTGGAGATTCTGTGGGATTTTTCTGGAATTTTGTGGGCCTTTTTAAGGACTTTGTGTGGTTTTGAGGAAACCTGAAGAATTTTGATGAATTTTTCTTAGATTTTGCGGTAACTTGAGGAGCTTTTGTGTGACTTTTGTAAAATTTTGTGGGATATTGAGGAGATTTACTGATTTTGAGGGATTTTTCATGGATTTTGTGGGAATTTGTGGAGATTGTGTGGGATGTTTCTGGAATTTGGTTGGGTTTTGAGAAGATTTAGGGAATTTTGAGGGATTTTTATGGAATTTTGTGGGAAATTGTGGAGATTTTATGGGGCGTTTCTGGACTTTGGAAGAGTTTTCAGAAATTTTAGGGAATTTTGTGGGAGTTTTGTGGGATTTTGTGGGAATCAGTGGGGATTTTGTGGGACATTCCTGTGAATTGGTATGGTTTTGAAATGATTTAGGGAATTTTGTGGGACTTCCCTGGAATTTTGTGAGGCTTTTCAAGGATTTTGTTATATTTTGAAGAGACTTGAAGGCCCGTCTCCCCTAGGAACACGCACGCACTGCCCGCCCGAGTGGATCGGCCTTCGCTGCTACCACGGCGATGGGGCGACCATCTGGTCCCTGGGCGTGCTGCTGTTTGAGATGGTGTGCGGGTACTTACCCTTGGAGAAGGAGCGAGACATCGTCTTGGGGCAGCTCTTCTTCCCGCAGGAGGCCTCTCCAGGTTGCTATGGGGCCTGAAGAAGGCAGGCTTTGGCAGGTGGCAGCGCGCAGCCCAGCCCGGCCCTCCCGCAGCTGCGCGGGACGTCCATGTGCCCTCAAGGGCCGGCTGCAGCAGGTGGCCCGTGGCAGGCTGGCTGTGGCACGCTTGGCTGAAGGAGGGGACGCTTGTCCTGCCGTGCCGCTCTCCCGCCAAGGGCAGCTCCCAGCACACGCAGCGTGGCCCGGCTTCTGCAGGCGCCGGCAGCAGCTGGGCAGGAGCCTTCTGCAAGTGAGCGCCGCTTTCTGCCTTCTCTCCCCAGAGTGCCAACATCTGATCCGCTGCTGTTTGTCCAAGCACCCCATGGATCGGCCAGTGCTGGAGCAGATCTTCTACCACCCTTGGGTGTTGGGCGGCCATTTCTGATGCCTTGCCGCAGCCTCTGCAGCACCCAGTTCCCGTGTCCCACGCAGGACTGAGGGCCCAGGAAATAAAAGAACCCGAAACCCGGTGCGGGCTGGCAAGTCTGGTCCTTGTTAGCAACTTCAGCTAAGGGAACCTCTTGGCAAAAGGGGTAATCAGAGCGTTCCCTTCAGCCTTTGTCAAGCTTTTGATGCCTTTCCTCCAGGTTGTCCCTCAAAATCAGATGGGGTTGGAGTCTGCACCAGTCCCCCCAAATCAGTGGGAGGCAGAGACTACTCCCAGGCACCACAAAATTGGAGGAGGATGGAGACGATCCCTGGGCCCACAACACTGAAGGGAGATAAATACCCAGCCCCCCCAAAAATAAGAGATGGATGGAGCCCACAGCAGCCCCCAAGTCAGAGGGGGAAGGGGAGACTGCCAGCCCCCCTAAAGATGAGGGGAATTTTGCCTGTGCCAGCCCCACAAATTGCAAGGGGACAGAGAACAGCCCTGGCCTGGCAAAGGGCAAAGAGCGGCCGGGGGCTGCCAGGATGGTGACAACACTGGCACCCCCCAAATCAGAGAGGGACAAAGAGCCTGCACAGGCTTCCCAGGAGAAGAAAGGGGGCAGCAAATATCCCCTGTCCCCCTAAGTTGGAGGGGCACAGACACAACGCCCACCCCCCTATAGTGGAGGGGGACAGACACAAAAGACCCCACGAAAAGAGCATGGAGAACCAAGAGCACTGCCGGCCCCACCAAAGGTAAGGAGGATGGAGAAACTCCCCATCTGTCTTTGTTTTGGAAGACAGGTGTCTGCTAGGGAGGGCAGGGGCCTCCTCTGGATTGAAAATGTAGACCCCCACCTTCTGAGTCATTATAATTTGTAACTCAAGGGGCTCTCAGACAGAGATCTGGGGATAGGAATAGCAGTTCTTTACTGTATACACACTTTAGCGTGTATAACGAGGCACACAAACAACAATAACTACAGCATTAACAACAAAACAGAACCAGGGACCCCGTGACAGCCTTCTCGGCCGGGACAGGAAAGGATGGAGGAGAGGCTTTGCTTCACAAACCCCCTCGGGTTGGCAGTCAGTGCCAGTGCTCCTGCAGGGCTCTGAGGAACACTCAGCTGGAACAGCAGGGATGAGCTGAGATCCTGGGCCGGTGGCTGAGGTACATCAGCAGCTCCATGGCGGTGCCGGGCACTGCCGCACGTCCCGGCAGGACAGAGGGTGTGAAGCCACCAAGGAAGAGGGAAGAAGGAGAAGGAGAAACAGCAGCTCCATCTGGGTGATGGCAAATTCCCTTCTCTCTGCAGCAACAGCTCCCAGCAAAGTGTCCTTCTCTGAAGCTGAAGAAGCCGCCAAACTGTGCCCACCTTCCCCTTTTCCTGCCCCCTTCAGCCCTGGGCCCAACCGAACTCATTGTGTTTCTCAAGTATCACATGCAGTCAGGTTTTTCCCACAACTAATGCGTAAAAATTCCACAGCTGAGCCAGAACAAAAAGAAGGAAACCTAACCCCCAACAGCTTCTCATCTCCATCTCTTTGCACTCCAAAAGCCAGGAGGGATTGATCTGTCACCTCGAAACAACTCAATCCCACTGAAAACAGCTCCATTTTACCCCAAAAGGGCTCAATCCCAACTCAAAAGGGCTTGTTCCGCCTCAGAAAATCTCAATCCCACACTAAAATTACTCAGTTCCACTGCTGCCAGGTGAGATGGAGTGGGAAGCTGTTCTGGTTTAGGGCAAATTTGGAAGAAAACCTCTGAATGGAGTCCCTCTAAAAAGGAAATTAAAGTTGTCCCTTGAATATGAAGAATATGAATAATATGAATAATATGAATAATATTAAAGAATAAATCCTCTGGCTGTTTGAAGAGATGGCAAAGCCAGAAAAGTCCTTTCCATGGGGTGTAGCTCAGCTCGCTCAGTCTCTTATCAGTTCCTCTGGCGCTGGAAAGGGCCCAGGCCCAGGCCCCCGTGGGCCACAGCCGTGAGCTCCCGGGGTTTGTCTGGGTTCTCAGTCCAGAGCAGCTTTGAACAGATCCAAGGAAAAAGGCAAAAAACACTCTGGGGAACTCCTGTGCCGCAGCTAGCTAAAAACCAACTAAACTAAACTAAAAACTAACTAAAAAGGAAACTGAACTGAAGTGCCTAGAAGCAAAGGAGAGCTCTGTCCCACTGTCTGTCCCTGCTGCAGACAGCAAAGGCCAGGGAAGCATGCGGGGCACTGAGTGCCATTTCTGCAAACAAACTGCAGCTTCTTCTTCCCCCCCTTGGCTCTCAGAGCCAGTCTTGAAGGTGCAGAACTTAATAGGCAGCAGAAACAGAACAGACGCCTGGGGATCCAAGGATCACAAAGTCACCCCAGGCCAGAAGGAGGTTGGGAGAAGTGGGATCCACATTTGGAGCGGTGGGATGGGGATTGTGTGGGGCTGGCTGGCTGGGCTGTATTTGATAGGAAATCAAACTTTCAGAGTTCCTGATTTCTGTCCCATTCATTTTCAGTCAGGTGCAGCTCTGTTTGCAGAGTGTCGCTGTGGTGCTTGAGACGGACACACGACGCAGCGAGGTTGGCACGGCAAGAGCAATCTTTATTGTTCAGAAGCTGCTTTTCCATGGTTGACTGCGGAGGCTGGGGAACTGCCTGATTCAGAGATCCTGGCCCTCCCTTGGAGGCAAGATACTTTTTTCTAAGAGAGGGTAAAGTATCACTCCCAGCAATCTTTGAGTTAGTTATGTTAAACTGTTACACTCCATTGCTGTTCTCCCCTGCCACCCCACCCCAATACCTGTATCCCAGTGTCATGGAGTTACTTTACCTTTAAGGAAAGTTGGAGTTGCTCGGGACTGCCTGGAGTCTTTTCTCCTGACCAATTATCGGTCATTGCTGAGAATTGACAGCAGTTTTAGCCATTGAAAAGGGGGATCAACTTGTGAACCCTACCTTAAAGTGTAAAACCAGAGCTTTTTTGTGCTCTTTGTTTCCTGGCTGTGAAAGGTAACTGAGCTGCGGCCTCTCGCTCTCTGCCTGGACATGCGGCCGGGCGGGGGCTGGGCTGGGCCTGCCGTATCTCCCGGCTGGGAGATGGGGCCTGCGGGGGCTTACCCCGGGCCAAGCCGGGCCAGGCCGGTTCCTGGCTCGGCTGCAGGTTTTGCCGTGATGGAATTTACCAGAAACTGCTGAGTGAAGAAGGAGAGGGGCTCTGGGCCTGCAGCAAGCAGAGACACCGACCACACTCTCTAGAGCAGCTATGAAGAACTTTCCATCGCAGACAGCTCCAGCTCCTGTTCAGCAGAGATCACCGAACCATCTACAAAAGCTTGGGCAGGATTTTAACTCTTTCTTACCCAGATGAGAAAGGTGGATTAATCTTTTTATCCAGAGAGAGATAAGGAGAGTGATCAACATGAAAAGAGACTTTATAAACTACCAGTGACAGGAAAGAAAAGAAGCTTCAAGAAAGGTAGAGAATTAAGAAGATGCTTTAATTAAGCTGAAATATCTTTCTGTTAAAACTATGGGGATGGACAATGAAGTCCTGAAAAGAACTCCTTTAATTCATGACAGAGTATGGGGAGGAATAGAGTGTTCTAAGTAAAATTTGAGTAAAAGGTAGAGTGATTGTGGTATAGTGAAGTGCTAGAAACAGTAAAGCAAAAATTTGAAGCCTTGGCAGGGCAATGAGAAAAACTGTATTCTGGTGAAGCTCACAGAAAACAGATGAAGAAAACTTTTGCTTTTGAATAACTTATCCTTAAAAATGCTATCCCCAAACTCATGACCCATAACACATTTCAGAGTGATGCGGAATGGGAGGGGTGAGCTCTGATAACAGCAGCTGTGGGCAGCTGATATCAGCTGATAAACAGAAAACTATAACAAAAATAGTTTTCTTGTGAGAAACTCCATAAATTAACAGAAAGAAACTTCTGTTTCTCTACAGAGACTGGTGAAAAGACTGTAGAAAGAATTGGGACTGTTTAAACCATCAAAGTTCTAAAGTTTTTGTCTCTGTTGTCATGTGAACAAAGGAATGGTGGGCAGTAAGAAATGAAAAGGTTTTTCTGGAAGTTTATTCTGGTGTTCGTATTCTTGTAGTTTGTCAATAAACTTTCTTTATTCCTTTTAAGTTTTATGCTTGTTTTGCTCTTGTTTTAATCCATATCTCACAGCAAGAAATAAGTAATTTTTTTTCCCCCTTTTGATAATTACTGGTTTAAAACCACGACACTCAGTTTCCCCCCAGCCCCTCTCCTCCCCTATAAATACCCCAGATTATCCCCTGTTCCAGAGAGCTGCTGTCACTGGCTCCCATGGCCGAGGGCCCGGCTGTAATAAAGGCCAGTTCTCTGCAGAACGCCACACAGCGCTCTGCTCTCTCCCTCCGTGTCGCCTGCACGCTGCCGCTGAGCTGAGCTGAGCTGAAATCACTCGCCGGGCAGAGGACGTGTCTGTGCCCCGGGCAGCCCAACCGCGGACCGCTTTTCCGGGAGTCGCGGCACCCCTGCCACCTCCACCGCCGCGGCAACCTATGAGAAAGCACAGCTGGGTTCTGCTCAGGCCATTTCAAACTACCTGGGGTATTTGGGACTTGCCCTTGCAAAGGCAGCATCTCAGGAAAAGTCCAAGTTTCTCTTCATGGACTCCCAGGATGTCTTGCCTTGGAAGGGACCTTAAAGCTCCTCTTGTTCCAACTCTCAGCACACTCAGGACACCTTCCCCTAGACCAGCTTGCTCCAAGCCCCATCCAACCTGACCTTGAACCCTTCCAAGGGTCAGACAATCACAGCTTCTCTGCAACCTGGTCTATTCCTCCCACATCGAAAATCATACCCAACTTAGCAGCCTCAGAGACAGATTTCTATTGAATATCTACATTTATCTAGGGAAGAAATATGGCAAAACTTGTTTGCGTCTGACTTCGCAAAATCAACACGAGCTCTTCAGAAAGGGATGCCGCCCACCCACTTTTCTTATTTTTCCCCATTTGGTGGAACATTGTCATTCTGTTGTTGTTTGGAGCAGTATTTTAATGCATCTGGCTGAGGCTGCTTTAAATAGTCCAGTGAGATACCAGGGGGTGAGGGGTGGAGAACTGAGCTCTTACACATCCAGTACTTCTCTTGTTGGAAGTCTTCAATCCCACCTCTCTGCTGGGATGAAATAGGTGCAACTCATCCAATTTCTAAAGTATCGTGCATCAAGCTGACACTATTTGAAGACTTCAAAATAAAAAAGCCAATTGAAACAAACCTCTGCTCCTTTCCATTTTCTCTGTTCCACAGTTTAGGACAGAAGACAGGAGAGAAAGATTGTTTTGGCAACAATGTTTTCAGGACTCTAAAAAGAATATCAAAACCTCTCTGCCACACTCTCAGCTCTTGCAGTGCCAAAAAGCACTGGCTCTCTTTGCTCACAGACCCACAATTGTGGTGGCATTTCTAGCACACCACAGGACAGCGATGTTTTTCCTTTTCTCCTGGAAATACCTACAGCACTTCTGGCTAGCAAGGCAAACATGAGCCTCTTTTAGTGGCCCTTGAAATTGGACATGTGAAATGAGCTACAAAAGCCAAAGGCCAGCTGAACCTGGGATCTCTGAATGGCTCTTCACATTCTTCCCAGGAAGATGAATGAGAATCACTATTTTGGCAGGGAAACTGCATCAGCTGGCAATTTGGTGTAGAAAATGTGCTTTCTGCTCCTCTCAGAGCCAAAACTCCTACCCATTTCTTGCAAGTCCTTCTTAGATAAGGACCATGTTCAACTGGGCAACAGTGAAGCCAAATGGCAATCCAGGAATCAATTGTCCTGTACACAATCTCCTCCATCCACGTGGAAGGTTACTCAGGGGCACACAGGAGTAAGGAGGAAACCCAAATGCATCATTGGACATAACCCAATTTCCTTTTTTATGAATGACTGGTGAAGTTGGAACAGCCAAACTCCAGAAAATGTAAACCAGGCTTGACTTTCCAGAAATGACTTTTGGCTGGCTTTAGCTGCATTCCCCAGCATCAGGATCACCAGGAGATATTTCCAGGTTTTGCTCTGCATCTTCAGCCTGCCCAGATGTTGTTCAGTGTTTCACCAATGGAGAAGACAATGGATATTTTGCCAAAGCTCCTTTTAAACAACAAAGCTTGGGGCAGCACGACAGAAAAGAAGAAAAGAAAATCTTTGCCAGTTAGAACAGAGCCAGAGTGCCACCATTTTCCCCTCCACTTTTATTGATTTTCTACATTTAGAGGCAAAGCTTCCATCTCCAAAAGCTTCCATCTCTCACTTCCTGATGCTCTTTGCTACCCTTTAGCCTTCACCCCCCACGCATCGGACTGCTGTCCATGTGGGGCTGGGGATGCTCAGCCTGGAAAGAGAAGGTGCTGGGGAGGCCTCCCTGCAGCTCTAGGAAAGATGGGCACAGAGAGGAGAAGCCTTTCAAGTGCAGGAGTGAGATTGAAGTTGCATCTAATGAAGCTGCTCTTTTCCACTCAGGCTGCTGGGGCACTGGCCCAGGCTGTGCACACAGGCTGGGGATGCTCCATCCTTGGCAACATCCAAGGCCAGCTGGGAGCAGGGCTCTGAGCAACATATTCTGGGGAAAGATTGCTCCGCTTGGAACAAGATGGTCTTTAGGGTCCCTTCCAAGCCCAGCCACCCAGGGATTCCATCATTCTATGGTCTCCGTTGTCCTCTTCAGCCTGGGCCTGGGCTCCTGGCAGTGATGTCACAGTGCATGCTCCAGCTAGAACTTCCAGCATCCAGCAACGGCCACAACACAACCTGTGATTGCCTCGTTGTGTCAGGACGCTCTTCACCCTGCTCCAAGCCAACCCCTGTCACCTTGTTTGTCACCAGCTACCCGATACCGTCCTCAGTCCTGAAAGCTCCCCATTCCTTGGATTTTGCTGCCCATCCCTGCAGGATGTCTGCATTTATTCCAAAGAAGGTATGGTACTATTCCATGGAGGTGGACACCCCGCAGCTGCCTGGGTGGGCTGGAGCTCTGTGGGAGAGTGCTGGAAAGGGACCCCACTCTGAGATTTTGCTACCTCTGCAGGCTGTCATGGACAGAGAGGAGGAGATGGAGGTGGATACACAGATGGATATAGAAGAGAAAATGGAAGTGGATGAAGAGGACACCAGAGAGGAAGAAATGGAGGTGGAAATTGGTGACTACGTTGAGTTGATGGATGTTGATACAAAAGACGAGGAGGAGGACATGGTCTTGGGATGAAGACCGATGCCAGCAGCAGAACAGGCAGGTGCTCCCCACGGGCAGAGCGGGTCCCCTGCTGCCAGGCTGGGGCTGGGCTGGGCACTCCCTGCTCAGGGACATGCTAGCCCATGCACTGGATTCTGGTGGCCTTCCCTGGCCTGGCCTGGCCTTGCTTTGGGCCACACAAGCCCTGTTCCAGTGCCTGGGCCACAGCCCCCAGCCCCAGCCAGGCTCACTTCTGGCAGCAGAGTCCCCCTGTGCCAGTGTCCCAGCCCGGGAGCACATGGAACACCCCTCCATGCCTGACTGCACTGACCGTGCTACTTGTTTTTCTTCCAGGACTGAGGCACATCCCAAACAGAGATGCCACCCTTCTGTACATACGTTTTGGAGTTGTTGTGTTCAGGATAGATGTTTTAGGGTTTGCTTAAGTTTTTTGTAAATACGTTTCATATAGTTTTGTTAGATAAGTTCTTAAGTTAATAGGTTCTATAGTTTGTTGTTGTTGTTGTTACAAATATTCTGACAATGTAAATATGTTGTGTAGTTCATTCTTGTTCCTTTTCTTCTACAAATAAACATTCTTTGTTTTTCACACCCCAGTTCTCTTTGCATTTTCTTCGGGCACATTTGCAAAGTTGTGCTTTCCACTCACTCCAGGTTCCCAGGGCTGGATGTCCCGGAGGGAGCTGGCACAGCCACCCCAGCAGTGGCTCCCTGTGCACAGGGGGTCCCACTGACAGAGCTCACCCTCTCCTTGCAGTTTCTCTGGACCCACTTGGGAGCTGGAGGGGCAAATCCCAGTGGGCCCTGTCCCATGGCATCCCACATGGGAGCAGGGCTCAGCCTCATGCATGGCTCTTCCCTGGCTAGCCCCAGGGCTAAGGAGGCTGCACTGGGCTGCGGGCAGCCTGCTTCCTGGGCACCCTGAGGGGCTGGAGCCAGCCTGGAGGGAGCCTCAGCACAGGGGCCTCTGGCCTACATGCACCAACATTTCCTTTGCAAACCCCCTCTGTCACCACACTCTGCTACAAGCACAACATCAATTGTTCCTCCTACTTCAAGGGGAGACCTTAATTGGCACAAATTTGTCCCTTGGACTTTCTAGCACAGCAAATGGCAGCGCTTGCAATCCCTCTTCTGCACTCCCTGCTCAGGCACCAAAACATTGGAACCTGCCAGAACATCTTGAATTAGCACCAACCTGCAGAGAGCTACAGGGGGAGAACCTACCCCCAACCACACAGGGACATTGATGGGCTGGGACAGAGCTGAAACTAAAGTATTTTAATGCCAAGAGACAGGATGTTTTATTGCTGAATTCATTCTCCCACAACAAGAATGAAAGCTTTCAGTCTCCTCACCTGCCACACATGTCTATTGCCAAGGTTTGATTCTGGGTTACCACTGATTTTTATTCATCTCTTCACAACTCTGAAGCTCTTCCTGCCTAAGGTGCAGAGATGATATTTCAGAGCCAGATGAACTCAGCACAGCTTGTGAAACATGCAGGATTTCCAGACCCAGAGATTCAGGCCATGCAAACTGATACTTTTTTGTCTCTGTGCAAATATCACTGGAAGGATGTCGGTGATGTACCACACACTTCTCAGAGCTGTCCCTTCTATACAGCTCTCCCCAGTCACTTCACACACTTCACTCCAAGCAGGTTCTGATCGAGTTCAGTAGCACATGGGATTTCATCCTGGCTTTTCTTCATTTTCTCCTGAGCTGTCTCCAGACACAGTGTGTGGGCACTGCAGCAGCATTAACGGGGCACCTCCCTGACACTGAGATTCATGTCACAACTTTTCATCAAAAGCAGCAAAGAAATGATTCCCACTGGGTCCCACACGGCTCCCTGGCAACTTTGTGCTGCTGCAGCTCCAGCATCAGCTCTGGTACACAGGAATTTCAGGTGGAGACACACCGAAGGAATCAGCCATTCCCAGAGAAGAAACATCTGTTTGAGTGGCCCAAATCCCCACAACACTGCAGACTCTGGTGACCCACACTCTGCATTTGCACTTCAGCCTCTGTGCCTCACTTTTCCTCTCACTAAAGTCCCCCCAGTTTCCCTCATGCTCAGATTCCCAAGAGAATTCAAAGCAGCATTAGGAGCAGGGAGAGATGATGGGAGCTGTCCCAAGGCTCGACCAAATTTCTCAGGCCTGACAATTCTAGCCAAGGACAGAGGAAAAAGCTGCATGAAAGAGGTGTGAAATGAAAGCAGGAATCAAATTTAGGTAGAATGAGAGAAGCTGAAGAGCTTTTCAATGTTTGCAACAAGATTAGAAGCTCCAGGCACAGGAGGGATGGGACATTTTCCCCACTCTAACAACTCTGTGATGCAAATTGATGCTCAAATCCTTCTCCCCAGCTCTGGGACTTGTTCAGCCCCCAACATGGTGCTTAATTTTTCAAGCAAAGTGGAAGCTGGTCAGAGAGGTGGCTTGCAAATCAAAATCACAGCGGACAGCTTGGAAGCACCAGCCAGAGCAAAGAGAGGCAGAGCCTGGCCCTGGGGTGCAGCACAGCCACACAACACATTTCTGAAACTCTAAGACATGAAGGAATTTGCCACAGGAGATAGAGAAGGTGTCGCTATCCCTCTCCTCGGTGGGACCCCTCTGTCCCACCCCCCGTGGTGCGAGCCAGCTCGTCTCTGGGGACAGGCGGAGGAGGGGGTCCTGGAGTGGAAACAACACGGACTCAAAGTATCTAGACACAGGAGGCTCAAACTTGCTGGAATAATCCCGGGTTTATTGTCTGTGTTCCATCCGGGGCAAGAGAGAGACCAAAATGCTCAGGGTCTTATCTCTTATACCAGGGGGCAGGGGTGATTAGGGGATGCAGGAAGGTCACAGCCAATGGGAAGGGGGAAGGGAAAGAAGGTTCTCAGGTAGGAACTAACATTACACAACCCAGAGGTGAGTTTTACCCTTGGGAGGTACCAAGATTTTTAGATGCACTACAACACCTCACCCTTTTCTGTTATATGAAAATGAAAAACATGGATTTGAGTAAGAGGTAGGTTATTTCTACAAAAAGAAAAAAAGAGGAACAGAAATTTTTTAAAACATAATCACAGCTAAAGTATGCAGGTCAGAGGCTAGAGAGGTTTCTTCTTGCTCTCTTCAGCGGCGTCTTCTCTTGGAAGCAACAGCCACTTGCTTCTCCTTTTTTCTTGCTGGTGCTGGATTCTTTGGAACAAAAGGTTTTACAAATTTCTGAGGAATCCATCGGGGGCCTGAAGGGGTGGAGACACACGCGTAACCACGCCCCCAGGTGACAAGTTCATAGGGACCCTTGGTCTGCCAAGTTTCAGAGTCTCTGATTAAAACCGGTGGATGTTGTGACAATTTAAACTGACCACCGATGTTAAAATGCCGGGTTACAGGAGGATTCATGTTTTCAAATGAGCAGTTTAGGAAGTTAATGGTGAACAGAGATTTACAGAGTTTCTGCTGCGGAGACATCCACACTGCTTCACTGCCTTGCCTGGCTAGAACTTGTTTGAGCGTCTGGTGGGTACGCTCAATCACAGCTTGACCTGTGGGGGAATGGGGGATGCCAGTTTTATGTTCCACTCCCCACTGCTGGACAAATTCCAGGAACTCCTTGGATTTATACGCTGGGCCATTATCTGTTTTAATTTCTTTAGGGATTCCCAATGCAGAAAAGGCCTGTACTAAATGTTGTTTAGCATGCACAGACTTTTCTCCTGCGTGAGCAGAGGCATACACCGCTCCTGAGTATGTATCAATACTCACATGTACATACTTAAGGCGGCCAAAACTGGGGATGTGAGTGATATCTGTTTGCCACACCTCACAGCTCTTAAGGCCTCGGGGATTAACCCCCAGGCCTAATGATGGCACTGCCTGGAGCTGACAATTAGGACAGGTAGCCACGATGGCTTTAGCCTGGTCCCGTGTCAGCTGGAACTGACGGATCAGTCCTGGCACATTTTGATGGTATTGCTGGTGACTTATTTTTGCCTGCTGAAACACATCAGGGAGACATTTTCCGCTGGGGCAGCAAGGGAATCAGCCCTCCGGTTTCCCTCAGCAATTTCACCTGGCAACGGTGTATGCGCCCTTATATGCATTACATAGAAAGGTTGTTCTCTATTTGAGACCAAGTAAATCAGTTTTGAAAGCAATCTAAAGAGATGTTCGTTCTCAATGTCTTTGAGAACTGCCTGTTCCGCTCTGGACACCACTCCTGCTACGTAGGCTGAGTCAGTAACTAAATTAATTGGTTCTGAAAATTTCTCAAAGGCTCTCACGACTGCAGCCAGTTCAGCTATCTGGGGTGACCCCTCTACAAACTCAACATCAGCTTCCCAAAGCTGAGTCTGTGGATTTCTCCAAGTCATCACCGACTTGTGGGACGTCCCAGATGCATCAGTGAACACTGTGAGCGCCTTGAGTGGCCTTCAGCTCCTTTTCTCACGAGGAATGAGATGGAATTCCTCATGAAACAATTTGTGTGATGGTGCATGAACTGAAATCTGCCCACTATAGCTGTCCAGAGCTAACTGGAGGTTAGCATTGCTCTGCAGCAGATGCTCAAACATCTCTTTGGTCAGTCTCTCAGGGGAGTGTTTGCCTTCTCCAGAGAGCCTGACTGGGAGGTGAATACACATAAAGTCACAACCTGCTAGTTCTCGCAGCCTTATCCTGGCCTTTTGAATCAGCTGAGCCATCAGCTCTTGTGGCTTGGTGATAGTTTTGGGCCTTTGATGAGAGAGGAAGACCCACTCTATGATTAAGAGTGCATCTCTCTGCCCCTCAGCCCATTGGAATATTAACCCATGTAGGTGTGGTAACTTCCCCAGGACAATAAATTTGAAAGGCAGCTCAGGTTTGAAGCGGTGTGCCTGTCTTTCTGTCAAGGCCTTTTGTGCCTTTTCAATTACAGTTTTTGCTTCTGGAGTCAGCTCCCTGGGAGACAGTAACTCTCTCTCCCCTTTCAATAAATTGAGTAGGGGACTCAGGTCCTCATTTGTGAGACCTAGCCATGGTCTGACCCAGTTTAGTGACCCACATAGAGAATGGAGATCTGCTAGAGTTTTAGGATTACCAATAATTTCCAATTTTTGTGGAACAACAGTCCGTGCAGTAATTTCCAGGCCCAGGTATTTCCAAGGTGGCATCCTTTGAACTTTGTCTTCCTGCAACTGAAATCCAGCAGAGGTTAAAACTTTAACCACTAGGTCAAGGGTATCTTTCAGTATGTTGTTATTGGGACATGAAATTAAAATATCATCCATGTAATGCAAAATGATAGCTTCTCTCTTTTCAGCACGCACTGAGGACAGCAATGACCCCACATACCACTGGCAGATGAAAGGGCTGGCTTTCATCCCCTGAGGTAATACTGTCCAGTGGTACCGTTTCATTGGAACTTCCCTGTTAATTGTAGGAATGGAAAAGGCAAACCTTGGTGCATCCTCTGGGTGCAGGGGAATTTGAAAAAAACCAATCTTTAATATCAAGTACCGCTAGTAGCCAATCCTGTGGTAGCATGGTGGGAGATGGCATTCCTGGTTGGAGAGATCCCATATCTTGTATTTTTTTGTTTATTTCTCTTAAATCTTGAAGGAGACGCCATTTATCTTTCCCTGGCTTTTTTATTACAAACACCGGGGAATTCCAAGGGCTGGTTGTTTCTACTATGTGTCCTTTAGCCAATTCTTCTTCCACTAATTTTTCTAGCGCCCCAAGTTTTTGTTTGCTGAGAGGCCACTGGTTCACCCAAATTGGATCATTATCTAGCCAAGATAACTTTTGGACCGGACGCTCTGCAGTGGCCTCTATCAAAAATCCTGAGGTGTCTCAGGAATTGTTAATTTGACCCCCCATTGCGACATGGTATCTCTCCCCCACAAGGGACACTTGTAGTCAATTACAAAAGGTCGGACACTAGCTATTCTACCGTCCGGACCTTCGATCTGGACGATATCTTTAGCAACTTTTGCCAGTTTCATTCCTCCAACACCCTGTATTTTCCCTGCCACCGGTTGTAATTCCCAATGTGAGGGCCACACCTTCTCCGGTATGATGGTTACATCTGCCCCAGTATCAATTAACCCTTCTACATGGAGATGTTCTGATTTATGTGTTAAATTACACCCCATAATGGGCTTATCTTCACCCACTACTTCTGCCCAGTAGACTCCCGGTGCTTTGTCATCTACTGGGACTTCTGTTGGAATAGGGATCACCTGGGCTATTACCTGCCCTTTGTCTATATAGAAAGGTGGTTGAGGGCACCTAGCTAAGAGAATGAGATGTGTTAGGTCTCCCATAATTGTCATGGAAGCCACCTCAATCTCTATTGGTGTGTGTGCTGTGTCTCCAATAACAAAATACCTACTATCCAGTCCAGCCAGGTCTTGTGAATTTTCCTGCAAATCTACTTCAACAACAGCCCAGCGGTCAGATCTGAAACAAAAAGCTTTAGAAGTTACAAGTCTGAATCGCTTTTGTGGTTGCCAGACCTTATTAGGCAAACATTCCTCACAATTATATTTCTGCAGTCTCCCACCCCGCTCCCTTTCCTCCCCTTTTCCCATTAAAACAGAGTCCTTTTTCTGCTGTTTCCCTTGTTGCTGAGTTTGAGGACAGTTCCTTGCAAAATGTCCTGGCCTCTTGCACTGGAAACAGATGATGTGCTGTAGCTGTCCTGGTGGCATCTGTGGCTTGTTCATTCCTGGTGTCACTGCTGCCACTGTCCCTGGGTTGCCCAGTTTCTTGTCGTGTACACTGTACAAGTCTGCTTTCTGGGCACACGCTTCAATCATATCTGCTATGGTGGGTGGAGGGTTAATAGGTAGACTCAGAATTACTTGACGACAAGCCTCGTTGGCATTTCTTTGGTCTATTTCTTTAAGCAGTTCTATCTGGGCCACTGGTTCTTTAACTTGTCTCTGTATCTGTAGTCTCAGACGATCTACAAACTGTAAGAAACTCTCACATGGAAACTGGTTAATATTAACATAATTGACTTGAATATCAGCTGTTGGTAATTGGTAAAAAATGTTTTCAGCTACATCACAAACTTTATCTGCAACAAACTTTGTTAATATTCTCACTTGATCGGCAGGGTTAATCCAATTTCTCTCCCCACATAAATGTTCTAAAGTGATTTCATTGTTCTCTGTATCATGTGCATTTTGATTACTTTGTTTGAGTTCAGCTAGGAGTTTTGTTAACGATCTTTTCCATAAACTTTCCCAAAGATCATATTCAGAGGGAGTTAGCAAACACCGAAATACATTTTTAATATCTGCAGGAATTAAATCCAGTGATTTCAATGTAGTTCTTATCATTCCCCTTAAGATTTCACTATCACGACCAAAATAATTTTTAATTTTACAAATATCTTTGATTACTTGGTAATTGAAAGGCTGATGTTGTAATCTCATTGCTCCTCTGTTGTGATTGTATACAACAGGGGCTGCTGTTACTATAACTTCATTTTCTCCAGGGCTGCCATTCCCTGGGCTTCTTTGCTCGCCCCCGCCAGGCTCCGGGGTGCCTGTTCCTTCCCCACACCTGTGGAGAGACACAGCTCCTCCCCCGCAGGAGCCGGGCAGGGGGCCGCCCCCCCGCACACCGGGCTCCGGGGGTCCAAATCCCCCCACGCCGGGCTCCGGGGCTCCCATTCCCTCATCGGGCTTGTGGAGGGACTCAGCCCCACCCCCGCTGGAGCCAGGAGGGGGTCCGTGCTCCCCCCCTTCAGGCCCGGCAGGCAGGCACCCCCCCATCGGCGGGCAGGGCCAGGACACCCCTCCCCCTGCCCCTCTGCAGGAGCAAGGGATGTAACTCCCTCTCTCCCCGCCCCTCCTCCCCACGGGACAGGGGCCGGAGGGATAGGGGATAGGGTTACAGCCTCGGGGGGCTGGGTCATAGGGTGGGGCCAAGCAGGGCTGGGAGGTGGAGCAGGGTGGAACATCAGAGGGAACAAAGGGCTTGAGATGAGGGGTATGGGTGGAAACCGGTGGGTGGGAGGGGTCATGGGTAGGAGAAAGGGGGTACAATGGAGGATTCACCATGTGGCCAGGTAACACGTGGCCACTGCCATTTTGGCTCTCTGCCATGTGGGGAGAGGAAGATCCATTTTCTGTAACACTGACAGGGTATAGGGAGGGAGCCTTGATGGCTTGTGAGGCAGGACTGGGTGACTGAGAGAGACACACCGGACTAGAACTTGTATTGTTTGTCTCGGGTATCTTTTCTATTGGGGGAATAGAGGTTTTGGGGGAAAAGTTAGGGAAGTTAGATGGATACTGTGGTGCTTGTTTGTCTTCCGTTTTTATTTCTCTGTTAACTAATTCTTTTCAAATTAAAAGAAAAACCGGGAGGAATTTCAGGGCCAATTTGTCTCCTCCTTCTATTTTTAAGGTTAATAAATTTCCAATTTTATCCCAGGCAGTTACTGAATCTAATTTCAACAATTCGATCTGTTCACTTTGCTGAGTCAAATATGATACAAACTGTTTTATCTTATGTTTTGAAATTTTTACATTTGTGGTTCTTAAAAATGTCTGTATTTTTTGTGTATGACTCCTTTCTTGTGTGCATAGCCGGGCTCCCATTTTGGAGGTCACAGCAGCTCTGCACACAATCTGTCTATTTTCCCTACCACAGAAAACAAAGTCGCACCAAAAGGATTACAATTGAACTCACACTATACAGGTAGCAGGGAGAATCCCTCTCCCCCCCCCCACCCCGTCTCTGCCCATGGCTGGGGGAGCCCCACACGCTCGGGGCTGCTGCCGCTGGGAAGGAGTTACACAGAACACAGACCCCCGGGGTCTGTTTCACTCTCCACCCCTCCCAGCCCGGTGTCAGAGTTCAATCTTACCTTTTTTCTGTCGTTTTCTGGCAGTGTGGAAGGATACTTGTTGCCCTGGAATCGGCCCTCTGGTGCTGGAGGATTTTTGACTCCTTTTCGGAAACATTTTTTGCTGTTTTAAACTGCATCTAAAGTCTCCAAAGAACGGCTCACCCTGGCTCCGATAAGCCTTTACGTGGGCCTGTGCAGCCCCTCGTTGGGCGCCATTCTGTCGCTATCCCTCTCCTCGGTGGGACCCCTCTGTCCCACCCCCCGTGGTGCGAGCCAGCTCGTCTCTGGGCACAGGCAGCGGAGGGGATCCTGGAGTGGATACAACACGGACTCAAAGTATCAAGACACAGGAGGCTCAAACTTGCTGGAATAATCCCGGGTTTATTGTCTGTGTTCCATCCGGTGCAAGAGAGAGACCAAAATGCTCAGGGTCTTATCACTTATACCAGGGGGCAGGGGTGATTAGGGGATGCAGGAAGGTCACAGCCAATGGGAAGGGGAAGGGAAAGAAGGTTCTCAGGTAGGAACTAACATTACACAACCCAGAGGTGAGTTTTACCCTTGGGAGGTACCAAGATTTTTAGATGCACTACAACAACGAGGCACACAAACAACAATAACTAAAGCGTTAACAACAAAATAGAACCAGGGACCCCGTGACAGCCTTCTCGGCCAACATGGGAAAGGATGGAGGAGAGGCTTTGCTTCACAAACCCCCTCGGGTTGGCAGTCAGTGCCAGTGCTCCTGCAGGGCTCTGAGGAACACTCAGCTGGAGCAGCAGGGATGAGCTGAGATCCCGGGCCGGTGGCTGAGGTAGATCAGCAGCTCCGTGGCGGTGCCTGGCACTGCCACACGTCCCGACAGGACAGGGGGTGTGAGGCCACCAACGAAGAAAGAAGAAGGAGAAGGAGAAGCAGCAGCTCCGTCTGGGTGATGGTGAATTTCCTTCTCTCCGCAGCAACAGCTCCCAGCTAAGTGTCCTTCTCTGAAGCTGAAGAAGCTGCCAAACTGTGCCCATCCTCCCCTTTTCCTGCCCCCTTCAGCCCTGGGCCCAACCGAACTCTTTGTGTTTCTCAAGTACCACCCGCAGTCAGGTTTTCCCCCAATTAATGGGTAAAAATTCAACAAGTGAGCCAGAACTAAAAGAAGGACACCTAACCCCCAACAGCTTCTCATCTCCATCTCTTTGCACTCCAAAAGCCAGGAGGGATCGATCTGTCACCTCAAAACCACTCAATCCCACTGAAAACAGCTCCATTTTACCCCAAAAGGGCTCAATCCCAACTCAAAAGGGCTTGTTCCACCTCAGAAAATCTCAATCCCACACCAAAATTACTCAGTTCCACTGCTGCCAGGTGAGATGGAGTTGGAAGATGTTCTGGTTTAGGGCAAATTTGGAAGAAAACCTCTGAATGGGGTCCCTGTAAAAAACAAATTAAAGTTGTCCCTCCCCTGACTGTTTCAGTAAAAATATTTTCTTGGAGAAAAGTGGAAAAACGCAGTTTACTTAACAATCCAAGTATCTACAAGCATGAGCAAGATGAATAATATTAAAGAATAAATCCTCTGGCTGCTTGAAGAGATGGCAAAGCCAGAAAAGTCCTTTCCATGGGGTGTAGCTCAGCTCGCTCAGTCTCTTATCAGTTCCTCCGGCGCTGGAAAGGGCCCAGGCCCAGGCCCCCGTGGGCCACAGCCGTGAGCTCCCGGGGTTTGTCTGGGTTCTCAGTCCAGAGCAGCTTTGAACAGATCCAAGGAAAAAGGCAAAAAACACTCTGGGGAACTTCTGTGCCTCAGCTAGCTAAAAACCAACTAAACTAAACTAAAAACTAACTAAAAAGGAAACTGAACTGAAGTGCCTAGAAGCAAAGGAGAGCTCTGTCCCACTGTTTGTCCCTGCTGCAGACAACACAGGCCGGGGAAGTGTGCCAGGCACTGAGTGCCATTTCTGCAAACAAACTGCAGCTTCTTCTTCCCCCCCTTGGCTCTCAGAGCCAGTCTTGAAGGTGCAGAACTTAATAGGCAGCAGAAACAGAACAGACACCTGGGGATCCAAGGATCACAAAGTCACCCCAGGCCAGAAGGAGGCTGGGAGAAGTGGGATCCACATTTGGAGCGGTGGGATGGGGATTGTGTGGGGCTGGCTGGCTGGGCTGTATTGGATAGGAAATCAAACTTTCAGAGTTCCTGATTTGTGTCCCATTCATTTTCAGTCAGGTGCAGCTCTGTTTGCAGAGTGTCGCTGTGGCACTCGAGACGGACACACGACGCAGCGAGGTTGGCACGGCAAGAGCAATCTTTATTGTTCAGAAGCTGCTTTTCAATTATTCACAGTGGGGGCTGGGTAACCTGGTGATTCAGAGATCCTGGCCATCCTTTGGAAGCAAGATACTTTTTTCTAAGAGAGAGAAAAGTACCACTCTCAGAAATCTTTGAGTAAGTTATGTTAAACTGTTACACTCCATTGCTGTTCTCCTCTGCCATCCCACCCCAATACCTGTATCCCAGTTTTCCCCCAGCCCCTCTCCTCCCCTATAAATACCCCAATTTATCCCCTGTTCCACAGAGCTGCTGTCACTGGCTCCCTTGGCCGAGGGCCCGGCTGTAATAAAGGCCAGTTCTCTGCGGAACGCCACACAGCGCTCTGCTCTCTCCCTCCGTGTCGCCTGCACGCTGCCGCTGAGCTGAGCTGAGCTGAAATCACTCGCCGGGCAGAGGACGTGTCTGTGCCCCGGGCAGCCCAACCGCGGACCGCTTTTCCGGGAGTCGCGGCACCCCTGCCAGCTCCACCGCCTCGGCAACCTATGAGAAAGCACAGCTGGGTTCTGCTCAGGCCATTTCAAACTACCTGGGGTGTTTGGGACTTGCCCTTGCAAAGGCAGCATCTCAGGAAAAGTCCAAGTTTCTCTTCATGGACTCCCAGGATGTGTTGCCTTGGAAGGGACCTTAAAGCTCCTCTTGTTCCAACTCTCAGCACACTCAGGACACCTTCCCCTAGACCAGCTTGCTCCAAGCCCATCCAACCTGGCCTTCAACTCTTCCAAGGGTCAGACAATCAGAGCTTCTCTGCAACCTGGTCTATTCCTCCCACATCTAAAATCAGACCAAACTTAGCTGCCTCAGAGATAGATTTCTATTCAATAGCTCCATTTATCTAGGAAAGAAATATGGCAAAACTTGTTTGCACCTAATTTTGCAAAATCAACACGAGCTCTTCAGAAAGGGCTGCCGCCCACCCACTTTGCTTATTTTTCCCTATTTGGTGGAACATTTGCATTCTGTTGTTGTTTGGAGCAGTATTTTAATGTATCTGGCTGAGGCTGCTTAAAATAGTCCAGCGAGATACCAGGGTGTGAGGGGTGGAAAACTGAGCTCTTACACATCCAGTACTTCTCTTGTTGGAAGTCTTCAATCCCACCTCTCTGCTGGGATGAAATAGGTGCTACTCATCCAATTTCTAAAGTATCGTGCATCAAGCTGACATTATTTGAAGACTTCAAAATAAAAAAGGCAATTGAAACGAACCTCTGCTCCTTTCCATTTTCTCTGTTCCACAGTTTATGACAGAAGACAGGAGAGAAAGATTGTTTTGGGAACAATGTTTTCAAGACTCTAAAAAGAGTATCAAAACCTCTCTGCCACACTCTCAGCTCTTGCAGTGCCAAAAAGCACTGGCTGGCTTTGCTCACAGAGTCACAATTGTGGTGGCATTTCTACCATGCCACAGGACAGCGATTTTTTTCTTTTTCTCCTGGAAATACCTACAGCACTTCTGGCTAGCAAGGCAAACATGAGCCTCTTTTAGTGGCCCTTGAAACTGGACATGTGAAATGATGTACACAAAGCCAAAGGCCAGCTGAACCTGGGATCTCTGAATGGGTCTTCACATTCTTTCCGGGAAGATGAATGAGAATCACTATTTTGGCAGGGAAACTGCATCAGCTGGCAATTTGGAGTAGAAAATGTGCTTTCTGCTCCTCTCAGAGCCAAAACTCCTACCCATTTCTTGCAAGTCCTTCTTAGATAAGGACCACGTTCAACTGAGTGACAGTGAAGCCAAATGGCAATCCAGGAATCAATTGTCCTGTACACAATCTCCTCCATCCACGTGCAAGGTTACTCAGGGGCACACACGACGAAGGAAGAAACCCAAATTCATCATTGGACATAAAGTCAGACGTGTTGAGGGATGAAGAAATCTTGCAGAGCTATGGAAACCTGCCCTGAAAAGCCAGTTCAGGGAGAGCCTGAGCTGTTTTGTGCTTCTAGGCCTGAAGATGCTCAGGATCTTTCCCAGATGCTCAGCAGGCAGTAGGATTGTGCCTGAATCTGGCTCTGGAAATGCCAGTGCCTCAACTGAGAGCTGTGGCAATGATTTCCATTGCATGGAGAGGGGCCACAGTCCTGCAAGAGTCTTTCAGCAGAGCAAACAGCAGCCTGGAGGGTGGGCAATGCTGCATCTGTACCACTGCATGCTCATCCTTCACCGTACTGCAGAGCTGCCCCCAAAGCTGCCATGGATCACTTTTTAGATTTCTCCTGTTGGATATATTTTGGAGAAGTTGTTCTAGGTGGCATTTGATGGAGATCCTGTAAGAAGCAGCCATTCGCCTGCTGTGATATCCTTACAACTAATCCTAACTTCTCACTGCCTTTGGTTTTATTTGGGTTTTTTTATCCATTTGTTTGATTGGTTCGTTTGGGTTTGTTTGTTTGTGTTTTTGTCTCTTTTGGTTTGAGATTTTTTCCTTTTTTATAAAGGACTGGTGAAGTTGGCACAGCCCAACTCCAGAAGATGTAAACCAGGCTTGACTTTCCAGAAATGACTTTTGGCTGGCTTTAGCTGCATTCCCCAGGATCAGGATCACCAGGAGATATTGGCAGGTTTTGCTCTGCATCTTCAGCTTGCCCTGACTTTGCTCAGTGTTTCACCAATGGAGAAGACAATGGATATTTTGCCAAACCTCCTTTCAAACAACCAAACTTGTGGCAGCACGACAGAAAAGAAGAAAATATTTCCCAGTTAGAACAGAGCCAGAGTCCCACCATTTTCCCCTCCACTTTTATTGATTTTCTACATTTAGAGGCAAAGCTTTGTTACCACTGAAGATGAATAGATCACACGGACACAGGTCGAGGTGTGGTGAAAAGAAGAGCCGAGTTTATTTTCCCTCCCAGGATTTATAGGCTTCTGACCACGGCCAGGGATTGGATGGTCAGGATAACACTTTCTCACTGCACTGGCCATGAGAGATGCCCATCACAACACGTGTAACAGAAAGAATGTACACATATCTATGTTTACAGTTACTGTCCTGGGAAAGTCTTCAGAAAACCATGTTAGCAAGCTCAGAAGCTGAGTTTTCAGGGCGACAAAGCTTCCATCTCTCACTTCCTGATGCTCTTTGCTACCCTTTAGCCTTCACCCCCACGGATCTGACTGCTGTCCATGTGGGGCTGGGGATGCTCAGCCTGGAAAGAGAAGGTGCTGGGGAGGCCTCCCTGCAGCTCTAGGAAAGATGGGCACCGAGAGGAGAAGCCTTTCAACTGCAGGAGTGAGATTGAAGTTGCATCTAATGAAGCTGCTCTTTTACACTCAGGCTGCTGGGGCACTGGCCCAGGCTGTGCACACAGTCTGGGGATGCTCCATCCTTGGCAACATCCAAGGCCAGCTGGGAGCAGGGCTCTGAGCAATATTCTGGGGGAAGATTGCTCAGCTTGGAACAAGATGGTCTTTAGGGTCCCTTCCAAGCCCAGCCACCCAGGGATTCCATCATTCTATGGTCTCCGTTGTCCACTTCAGTCTGGGCCTGGGCTCCTGGCAGTGATGTCACAGTGCACGCTCCAGCTAGAACTTCCAGCATCCAGCAACGGCCACAACACAACCCTTGGCTCCTTGTGTCAGCACGCTCTTCAGAGTGCTCCAAGGCCACCCCTGTCACCTTGTTGCCACCGGCTCCCTGATTCCCCCAGCAGTCTCTAAAGCTCGCCGTTGTGTGCATTTTGTTCTCCATCTCTGCACGATGTCTGCATTTATTCCAAAGAAGGTATGGTACTATTCCATGGAGGTGGACACCCCGCAGCTGCCTGGGTGGGCTGGAGCTGTGTGGGACAGTGTGGGAAAGGGACCCCACTCTGAGATTTTGCTACCTCTGCAGGCTGTCATGGACAGAGAGGAGGAGATGGAGGTGGATACACCAATTAATTGTGAAGAGAGAATGGAAGTGGATGGAGAGAACACTGGGGATGAAGAGATGGACATAGATGTGGATCAGACGGAAGAAGAAATGGAAGTGGAAATGCAAGATGATATTGAGGACATGGAAATCGATCTAGAAGACGAGGAGGAGGACATGGTGTTGGGATGAAGACCGATGCCAGCAGTAGAACAGGCAGGTGCTCCCCACGGGCAGAGTGGGTCCCCTGCTGCCAGGCTGGGGCTGGGCTGGGCACTCCCTGCTCAGGGACACACTAGCCCATGCACTGGATTCTGGTGGCCATACCTGGCCTGGCCTGGCCTTGCTTTGGGCCACACAAGCCCTGTTCCAGTGCCTGGGCCACAGCCCCCAGCCCCAGCCAGGCTCACTTCTGGCAGCAGAGTCCCCCTGTGCCAGTTTCCCAGCCCGGGAGCACACGGAACACCCCTCCATGCCTGACTGCACTGACTGTGCCACTTGTTTTTCTTCCAGGACTGAGGCACATCCCAGACACAGATGGCACACTTCTGTATATATGTTATAGAGTTGTTGTGTTCAGGATAGATGTTTTAGGGTTTGTTTAAGTGTTCTGTAAATACGTTTCATATAGTTTTGTTAGATAAGTTCTTAGGTAAATAGGTTCTACAGTTTGTTGTTGTTGTTGTTGTTACAAATATTCTTACCATGTAAATAAGTTGTGTAGTTCATTCTTGTTCCTTTTCTTCTACAAATAAACATTCTTTGTTTTTCACACCCCAGTTCTCTTTGCATTTTCTTCGGGCACATTGGCAAAGTTGTGCTTTCCACTCGCTCCAGGTTCCCAGGGCTGGATGTCCCGGAGGGAGCTGGCACAGCCACCCCAGCAGTGGCTCCCTGTGCACAGGGGGTCCCACTGACAGAGCTCACCCTCTCCTTGCAGTTTCTCTGGACACACTTGGGAGCTGGAGGGGCAAATCCCAGTGGGCCCTGTCCCATGGCATCCCACATGGGAGCAGGGCTCAGCCTCATCCATGGCTCTTCCCTGGCTAGCCCCAGGGCTAAGGAGGCTGCACTGGGCTGCGGGCAGCCTGCTTCCTGGGCACCCTGAGGGGCTGGAGCCAGCCTGGAGGGAGCCTCAGCACAGGGGCCTCTGGCCTACATGCACCAACATTTCCTTTGGAAACCCCCTCTGTCACCACACTCTGCTACAAGCACAACATCAATTGTTCCTCCTACTTCAAGGGGAGACCTTAATTGGCACAAATTTATCCCTTAGACTTTCTAACACAGCAAATGTCAGCGCTTGCAATCCCTCTTCTGCACTCCCTGCTCGGGCACCAAAACACTGGAACCTGCCAGAACATCTTGAATTAGCACCAGCCTGCAGAGAGCTACAGGGGGAGAACCCAACCCCAACCACACAGGGACATTGATGGGCTGGGGCAGAGATGAAACTAAAGTATTTTAATGCCAAGAGACAGGATTTTTTATTGCTGAATTCATTCTCCCACAACAAGAATGAAAGCTTTCAGTCTCCTCACCTGCCACACATGTCTATTGCCAAGGTTTGCTTCTGGGTTACCACTGATTTTTATTCATCTCTACAGAAATTAGCTTTTCCTGCCTAACATGCACAGATAACATTTCAGAGCCAGATGAGCACAGCTTGTGCAACATGCAGGATTTCCACACCAAGAGATTCAGACCATGCAAACTGATACTTTTTCGTCTGTGTGCTAAGATCACTGGAAGGATGTCAGTGATGTACCACACACTTCTCAGAGCTGTCCCTTCTATCCAGCTCTCCCCAGTCACTTCACACACTTCACTCCAAGCAGGTTCTGATAGAGTTCAGTAGCACATGGGATTTCATCCTGGCTTTTCTTCATTTTCTCCTGAGCTGTCTCCAGACACAGTGTGTGGGCACTGCAGCAGCATTAACGGGGCACCTCCCTGACACTGAGATTCATGTCACAACTTTTCATCAAAAGCAGCAAAGAAATGATTCCCACTGGGTCCCACACGGCTCCCTGGCAACTTTGTGCTGCTGCAGCTCCAGCACCAGGCCTGGTGCACAGGAATTTCAGGAGGAGACACACCGAAGGAATCAACCATTCTCAGAGAAGAAACATCTGTTTGCATGGCCCAAATCCCCACAACACTGCAGACTCTGGCGACCCACACTCTGCATTTGCACTTCAGCCTCTGTGCCTCACTTTTCCTCTCACTAAAGTCCCCCCAGTTTCCCTCATGCTCAGATTCCCAAGAGAATTCAAAGCAGCATTAGGAGCAGGGAGAGATGATGGGAACTGTCCCAAGGCTCAACCAAATTTCTCAGGCCTGGCAAATCTAGCCAAGGACAGAGGAAAAAGCTGCATGAAGGAGGTGTGAAATCAAAGCAGGAATCAAATTTAGGTAGAATGAGAGAAGCTGAAGAGCTTTTCAGTGTTTGCAACAAGATTAGAAGCTCCAGGTCCAGGAGGGATGCAACATTTCCCCACTCTAACAACTCTGTGATGCAAATTGATGCTCAAATCCTTCTCCCCAGCTCTGGGACTTGTTCAGCCACCAACATGGTGCTGAATTTTTCAAGCAAAGTGGAAGCTGGTCAGAGAGGTGGCTTGCAAATCAAAATCACAGTGGACAGCTTGGAAGCAGCAGCCAGAGCAAAGAGAGGCAGAGCCCGTCCCTGGGGTGCAGCACAGCCACACAACACATGCCTGAAACTCTAAGACATGAAAGAATTTGCCACGGGAGACACAGAAGGTACTTGATGGAATCCTGCCTCCTTCACGATGCATCAGCACGCAGGAGAGCACTAGGATGAAGATGACAGCACCTTCTGCTGCTGCTTCCATCTCCTGTGTCAAATCTCCCCAAAATCTCTCACTATTGGCCATTCCCAAAGCCTCAGATTCCCTCAGTCCTTGCAGGATTTCAGTGCTGAGGAGCATGGAGGGAGATAAAGGCACTTGCAGAGACCAGAGATGCATTTTCTGCCTGAGGTGCATTCCAATGCCCAGCTTAGTTCCTCTAAAACCATTCCAATCAGCCCCTTGGACAGCACCAAGCCAGCAGCAGAACATCAGTGCCTGAAAATGCTTGGAAATGCCATTCTTTGAGATTTCTCTCCAGCTCTCCCATTTCATGGTGCCATTGCAGGGCTTTATCCCATCACTCAGCACTTGCAGCAAGTCTTGGCAACCAGCTTCAAACGGATTTGTAATGCTGAGCAAATACGAGGCAATTTGACTTTGTCTCCAGTGAATGAAATTTCACCTCAATCAGACGAACTCTGTGTTCTGTCATTGGCCAGGCACTAACTACTGCCAGCTCCCCCCAAGCCTGGATGTCAAACTGCCTTCATATTGGAAAGTTAAATTTAGTTGGTTTTATGTACAAGATTATTCTGTCTCCAAATCATTTGGAGCCATAGAATTGCATTTCCAAGGACTAAACTCAGAGCAGCCACAAAGAGCACAAGAGGCAGGAAAAGAAAGAAAAATAGAGATTTCTAAGGAGATGGACATTGAATGCTGAGTTTTTTCCCATTCCAGGAAGTTCCATCAATTATCACCTGCCACCTCCTTGCCTTCACTTGTGTGGCCACCACTGAATACACTCCCAGAGAAGAAAATGTTGGTCCTACTGAAAACTGGGGCTAGAAGTAGAAAAAGGCTCAGAGATCTGACTTCAAAGACAACATCATGAAAAGAGCTGCCTTATAATAGCAAGATATGATGGGCAGCAGGAATGGCTGAAGCCAGCAGAGAGAAGTCCATGAACTATTGGTGCTACAAAGATTTCTGACAAAACCCCCAAGAAGCCAAAACCAGCGTTTGGTCTGGCCCAGCTGCTAGGAGCCCTGTGCATTTAATTCAGTCATTGGCAGCACATGGAGATTGGCTTGAAGCTCCTTTGCTCCACTACTACTTTATTTTATTTTATTTTATTTTATTTTATTTTATTTTATTTTATTTTATTTTATTTTATTTTATTTTATTTTATTTTATTTTATTTTATTTTATTTTATTTTATTTTATTTTATTTTATTTATTTTATTTTATTTCATTTCATTTCATTTCATTTCATTTCATTTCATTTCATTTCATTTTTTCCACCCAGAAAATGTAATTGCTTCTCCTCTTTGGGAAGAAATTACTGCTTTGAATGTTTCAAGGCAAAGAGTTTCTTCCTACACCCACTTGTATTCAGTCAGCAAGAGAAAAATTTTCTCAAAAGATCTCTTAAAAATTTTGGAGTTACTTTCAACATAAACAACTTGGTGATTTTGCTCCAGATGAGAAGGGAATTGAATTTGACCCCCTCAGCTTAAAAAGAAGTCTTTCTTCCCAGCTCTTCACCAAGAGGAACAAAACACTTGGTTGCAGCAAAATGAAGGGAGGAAGAAGTTTCTTTCCCCCTGAGCTGCACAACAGGAGACAATCTTGTTGCCAAGAGGTGACAAAACCCAGCCAATTTCCAGTTCTTTCAGTTGAAGGGAAAAGCTCCAAGGATCATAGCTGGGGCAGACACAGAGTGGGAGGAGCAGGGGATCTGCTGGGGGGTTTTGGCCTGGGGCATAGATTAAAGAAATCTTCAAGTGAAACCCATCAGAGCTCAAGACTTCATCCCACAGAGAAGAAATTGGATTTGACCCAAATGCCATTCAAATCCAAAAAACATTGAGGCATTTCCCCAAGCTCTGCTGAGCCATCAGATACAACCCAAAGCATCCTGTGGGACCAGAGCAGCAGCTCCCTGGCATGGGGACAGGGATGCTCCCTTGGCAAGCCGCCTGCATCACCCATGGGATTTGCAAGATCTGTTTCTAAAGACCCCAACATCCAAAAAACTCCACATTCAAAGCCTTTCCTTTGGGGTTTCACTTCTCCATCTGTCTCTTGTCACGAGACAGCTGCTTCACTTCAACACCCTTCTGGATGGGGCCAAATTTTCTCCGAATTTCCAGCCAAAACAGGAATTTACTTCCATTCATTCTTCTGCAAGTACTGGCAGCTTGTAGCTGCTCTGCTCTTCCTCTCCTGCTGTGCATTTGTGCACATCAAGTGCCAAGAGCATTTCCTTGTATCAATGCCGCAGCGACGGAAAGCCCGGAGCACGGCGACTTCTCTAGATATTCAGCCCTGATAAGGGCTGGGCCGAGGTGCGTGAGCAGCTTCGAGCAGGCGAGTGATTCAGCTCAGGCTCAGCGGTAGTTGAGTGATTTCAGCTCAGCTTAGCTCGGCTCGGCAGCAGCGGCAGGCAGGCAACACAGGAAGCAGGGACGGGAATGCTGGTCCAGCGTTCCACCAAGGCAAAATCTTTTATTCAGGCAGAGCTTCGGCGAAGGGTGCCGGCCACAGCGAATCCATCGAACAGGGGAAAAGCTGGGATATTTATGGGGAAAGAGAAGGGCGGGGGGAAGCCCGAGATACCTGTATCGGGATGGGACAGCAGGTGGAAACACCAATGGGACACAACAGTTTAACATATCTAACTCAAAGACCCCTGAGAGTGACACATTTTCTCTCTCTTACAAAGAAGTATCTTGTCTCCAGGGTAGAGCCAGAATCTCAGGCCCAGCGGGCTCCTCCTTACCCACATTTCAATGATGTCATTTTGCCTTATTATTTCCTTCCCATAGAGTTGCACAGATTTGGTGCTGGCTCAACACTCAGAACATTGACAGCACAAAGTCGAGTTTTTGCACCAACTTCTCCAACCTTGGCACCTGTTGCAGTCCGCAACCTCAGGATCTCGGCCAGGGAAACCACAGGGTTCTGGGGACCAGCATGGAACACCAGCGAGACGGGCCTTTGTTCATGAAACCATTTCTTCAGCATGGGAACAAACTCAGATCCAGAACAGAGAGCCCCAAACAGAGGCACGGCAGGGGTTTTTGAGGGACATAACTCTTGAGGGTCTCCACCCTTGAGGCTGGAGTTCAGGGTCAGGGACCACTAGAAACACAGCAAGGGAGAAGGCCCCCAGGGACTCAAACCCAATCTGAACCCCTGGGCCGTCCTTCACAAGGGGTTTGGGGTGGGACAATAGAATTCGTTGCCTCCCCCGAGGCACATCACAACATCTGCTCCTTTTTTTTTTTTCCCCCTTCAAAGTTTAATTTGGAGCTTAAAAATGTTTCCAAAACTTACAGCATAAAATCTTACCTCCTCCACAGAGCACTCACTTTGCTCTGTGGGACACTAAAAACTCAATAACAAAACACGTTAAGCAAACAAACAAACAGAAAAAAACAAAATTAAAAACAAGCACTTAAATTAAACAGTGATGGTACTTAATACAAACGTAACAGTTTTTTAGTTCAGTCTCTTCCAGTTCTGGAGTTTCTTTCAGGAAGGGCGCAGCTCTTAGATCTCCTCTCACGAGGGGCAGAGTTCTTAGATCTCCAGCTTCGGCTCTGGTCTCGTAGGTGTGGGCGTTGCCACTTGAGATGTTCTTGGTGAAACGCTGGCTTTCAGAGCTCGGTTCCAGTTTTGATTTCCCCAGAGGGGGTGTTGCCCACCATGGAAAAGGCACAGCCCCCAGGGGTGGAGCAGCCAAAGAAAGGGCTGGGAGCGAAGCAGGAGTTACTGGGGGAAGGGAAGGTTGGGGGCCAGAAAAGAAGGAGCAAGGCGGGAAAAAAGGAATCCCCAGACCGCGTGGGCAGTGCCATCTTGGGAAGAGGGCAGGGTCCGGGATGGACTTTCCCGGCCAGGGAACGGGAATATGGAAAGACAGGGGTTGAAGGAGGACACGGAACGGCGGGCAGACGGCAGCAGACCCGCAGCACTCTGGATGTTCCCCGTCCCTTGCCTGCCTTCAGGAAAACAGGGGATGGGATGGCAGAAAGACACCGGGGTGACGGGGAGTCGGCAGCAACCCCGAGCCATCTTGGCATTTTTCACCCTTTGTCCGGCCCTTAGGAACAGAGGAGAGGGGAAGATACAGGGAGGTATACACCAAAAAAAAATGAGGGACTTCACAGAAGCCAAAAAACAGTCCACAGGAAGGGCCATACCGTCCATAATCGTCCATAATCGTCCATAATCGTCCATAATGTTAATCTTGTCCATAAAGGTCCTTCCCATCTATATAAAAAAAACCAAAACCCTCCATAATACGTCTCGTTGGGTGATGTTAGATGTTTGTCCCAGTGTCTGGTCTCTCGGCTCCACCACCTCCATAAGCCCTTTTCCCCCATGGCCCTGAGGCACTCCCAACTTGGCCCTCCTGCCAGGTATTCTCGACTCCTCCTTTCTAAGGCGGGAGTCTCCCCGGCTCTCGAGCCATCAGCCGGGGATTTACGGAGTGTCCATGGAGCCGCTCCTGCTGTTCTCCTGGTGCCTCGCTGGATGCCATGCATTCTCCACCATTTGTTGCAGTCTGCAACTGCAGGATCAGGTCCAGGGATGATATTTTCTGGAAACCAGCATGTACTACAACGAGAAGCGCCTCTGTTCATGAAACCATTTCTTCAGCACGGGAACAACTCAGATCCAGAACAGAGAGCCCCCAACAAAGGCAGGGCAGGGGTTTCTGAGGGACAGAACTCTTGAGGGTCTCCACCCTTGAGGGTGGAGTTCAGGGTCAGGGACCACTAGAAACACAACAAGGGAGAAACCCCCCAGGGACTCAAACCCAATCAGAACCCCTGGGCCACCCTTCACAAGAGGTTTGGGGTGGGACAACTTCATCCAGGGCTCCCACGCCCATCTCCCAAAGCAGGAGGTCAAAATTCACTAGCTTGGCTTACAGCCATGCCTCTCCTGTAACAATGCTTATCTGAAACTAACTCTTTGCCTCCCTGAAGCACCTCCCAACAGTTTATGCTGTCTCTTTCCATGCTGATCACTCTCTCTCTCTCTTCCCCTATCTCTGGAAAAAAGGATGAATTTGCAAGACTCACCTGAGTAGTGAGCAGGTTCAAGTCTTGCCCAGGCCTTGTGGATGGTCCCGGGATCTCTGCCGGAGCAGCGGCTGGAGCTGTCTGCACTAGAAGATTTTTTCCCATGGCTGCTGTGGGGAGTGTGGCCATTATCTGAGCACGCTGCAAGCTCCTATCTTTCCCTGCATATCTTTAGTGGGCAGTGTGTGGTGAAACTGAGCAGCGGCAGCAAGTGCAGGCCAGGCAGGGAGCGGCCTGGCCCGGCAGCCCCGCTGTGCAAGGCCCAGCCAAGGCTCTGAGAAGGGGCTCCTGTCACTTGCCAGTCTCCATCCTCCCCGGGAAGCGCAGAGCTGCGGCCAGCCCCGCTCCCCTCCCGTGGCCTTGGCTGGCCTGGGGGGAAGGAGGCTGAAGGGGAGCCCTGGTACCTCTTGAGAAGGCGGAAAGCAAAGAGAGCAAGGAATTGCCGGCCTTAGGTCTTCAAGTGGTGTTCCCAGGTTGATGTCACTTTTCAATGGTCCCAACTGCTGTCAGTTCTCAGCATCGGCCATTTGTTGGCCAGGAGAAAAACTTTGTGGCATTTTTAGGAGATTTAGGGAATTTTGAGGGATTTTTGTAGAAGTTTATAGGATCTTGAGCAGATTGAAATAATTTTGTGGGATTTTTGGGAGATTTTTGTGGGATTTTTGTGGAATCTGTAAAATATTTCTGGAATTTTGTGTGATATTGAGAAGATTTAAATAATTTTCTGTGATTTTTGTGGAATTAGTGGGATTTGTCTGGAATTTTGAGGGATTTTTCTTTAATTTTTAGAAATTAGTGGAGATTTTGTGGGATGTTTCTGGAATTTGGTAAGGTTTTGAGATTATTTAAAGAAATTTGTGGTATTTTTCTGGAATTTTGAGTATTTTTCTGGTATTCTGTGGTATTTTGAGGAGATGGAAGAATTTTGAAGGATTTTTCTTAGATTTTGAGATTTGTGGAGATTTTGTGGGCTGTTTCTTGAATTTGGTGGGGTTTTGTAAAAATTTAGGGAATTCTATGGGATTTCTCTGGAATTTGTGGGCGTTTTTCAAGAATCCTAAGGGTTTCAGAGGAAACTAGAAGAATTTTGAGGAATTTTTCTTAGATTTTGTGGAAATTTGTGGAGATTTTCTGGGATTTTTGTGGAATTTTGGGGGATATTGAGGAGATGTAGGGATTTTGAGGGATTTTTCATGTATTCTGTGGTTATTTGTGGAGATTTTGTGGGATGTTTCTGGAATTCAGTTGGGTTTTGAGAAGATTTAGTGAATTTATAGGGATTTTAAATTAATTTTGTGGATTTTTCTGGGATTCTATGGGATTGTTGTGAAATTTGGTAGAGTTTTCAGAAGTCTTAGGGAATTTTGCAACTCTTTTCAAGGATTTTGTGGGATTTTGAGAAAACTTGAAGCATTTTCATGAGTTTCTCTTAGATTTTGTGGAAATTTCTGGAGAATTTCTGGGGTGTTTCTGGAATTTGGTAGAGTTTTCTGAAGATTTGGGGAAATTTGTGGGATTTTTCTGATATTATGTGTGTCATTTGAAAAATTTTGTGAGAGTTTTGAGGAATTTTGTGGGGCTTTACTGCAATTTCGTGGCATCCTGAGAAATTTTCAAGAATTTTGTTGGATTTTTCAGGAATTTTGTGTGTTTTTCCTGTGAATTGTGTGGGATTCTGAGGAGACTTGAAGAATTTTGAGGAATTTTTCTCAGACTGTGTGATTATTTGTGGAGATTTTGTGTTATTTCTGTAGAATTTTATGGGATATTAAAGAGATGTATGGATTTTGAGGGATTTTTTCATGTATTTTGTGGAATTTTGTGGGCCTTTTCAAGGACTTTGTGTGGTTTTGAAAAGCCTTGAAGAATTTTGAGGAATTTTTCTTAGATTTTGTGGAAACTTGTGGAGGTTTTGTGGGATTTTTGTGGAATTTTGTGGGATATTGAGGAGATTGAAGGGTTTTGAGGGATTTTTCATGTATTTTGTGGATATTTGTGGAGATTTTGTGGGATTTTTTTTGGAAATTTGTGGGGCTTTACTGCAATTTTTTGGGATGTTGTGAAAATGTCAAGAATTTATTGGGTTTTTTATGGAATTTTGTGGAATTTTTTTTGGAATGTTGTGGAATATCTTTTATTCTGTATAATTTTGAGGAGAACTGAAGAATTCCGAGGGATTTTTCTTAGATTTTGTGGAGATTTCTTCGGGTGTTCCTGGAATTTAGTAGGGTTTGGAGGAGATTTAGGGATTTTTGAGGGATTTCTCTTGAATTTTGTGGTAATTTGTGGGGATTTTGTGGGATGTTTCTGGAACTTTGAGGGACTTTTCTGGGATTTTGTGGGATTCTGCAGAGAACTGACAAATTATCAGGAATTTTTCTTGGATTTTGTGGAAATTTGTGGAGATTTTGTGGGATGTTTCTGGAATTCAGTTGGGTTTTGAGAAGATTTGGGGAATTTTGTGGGATTTCTCAGGAATTTTGTGAATTTTTCTGGGATTCTGTGGGATTCTGAGGAAACCTGATGAATTTTGAGGAATTTTTCTTAGATTTTGTGGAAACTTGTGGAGGTTTTGTGGGATTTTTGTGGAATTTTGTGGGATATTGAGGAGATTTAGGGATTTTGAGGGATGCTTCTTGAATTTTGTGGGAATTTGTGGATATTTTGTGGGATGTTTCTGGAATTCAGTTGGGTTTTGAGAAGATTTAGGGAATTTTGTGGGATGTTTCTGGAATTTTGCTGGATATTGAGGAGATTTTGTGGGATATTCCTGGACTTTTGTGGGGCTTTTCAAGAATTTTGTGGTATTTGGAAAAGATTTAGCGAATTTGGTGGTGTTTTTCTTGAATTTTGTGGGAATTTGTGGAGATTTGATGGGGCGTTTCTGCAATTTGGTAGAGTTTTCAGGAGATTCAGGGAATGTTGAGGGATTTTTCTGGAATTTTGGAAGGCTTTTCAAGGATTTTGTGGGATTTAGAGGAGACTTGATGAATTTTGTAGGATTTTTCTTAGATTTTGTGGACATTTGTGGAGATTTTGTGGGATGTTTCTGGAACTTGGTAGGGTTTTGTGAAGATTTAGGGAATTTTGAGGGATTTTTCAGGAATTCTGTGGGCCTTTTCAAAGACTTTGTGTGGTTTTGAGGAGACTGGAAGAATTTTGAGGAATTTTTCTTAGATTTTGTGGACATTTGTGGAGGTTTTGTGTGATTTTTGTGGAATTTTGTGGGATATTGAGGAGATTGAAGGGTTTTGAGGGATTTTTCATGTATTTTGTGGATATTTGTGGAGATTTTGTGGGATTTTTTTGGAAATTTGTGAGGCTTTACTGCAATTTTTTGGGCTGTTGTGAAAATGTCAAGAATTTACCGGGATTTTTATGGAATTTTGTGGAATTTTTTTTGGAATGTTGTGGAATATCTTTTATTCTGTATAATTTTGAGGAGAACTGAAGAATTCCGAGGGATTTTTCTTAGATTTTGTGGGGATTTCTTCGGGTGTTCCTGGAATTTAGTAGGGTTTGGAGGAGATTTAGGGATTTTTGAGGGATTTCTCTTGAATTTTGTGGTAATTTGTGGGGATTTTGTGGGATGTTTCTGGAACTTTGAGGGACTTTTCTGGGATTTTGTGGGATTCTGCAGAGAACTGACAAATTATCAGGAATTTTTCTTGGATTTTGTGGAAATTTGTGGAGATTTTGTGGGATGTTTCTGGAATTCAGTTGGGTTTTGAGAAGATTTGGGGAATTTTGTGGGATTTCTCAGGAATTTTGTGAATTTTTCTGGGATTCTGTGGGATTCTGAGGAAACCTGATGAATTTTGAGGAATTTTTCTTAGATTTTGTGGAAACTTGTGGAGGTTTTGTGGGATTTTTGTGGAATTTTGTGGGATATTGAGGAGATTTAGGGATTTTGAGGGATGCTTCTTGAATTTTGTGGGAATTTGTGGATATTTTGTGGGATGTTTCTGGAATTCAGTTGGGTTTTGAGAAGATTTAGGGAATTTTGTGGGATGTTTCTGGAATTTTGCTGGATATTGAGGAGATTTTGTGGGATATTCCTGGACTTTTGTGGGGCTTTTCAAGAATTTTGTGGTATTTGGAAAAGATTTAGCGAATTTGGTGGTGTTTTTCTTGAATTTTGTGGGAATTTGTGGAGATTTGATGGGGCGTTTCTGCAATTTGGTAGAGTTTTCAGGAGATTCAGGGAATGTTGAGGGATTTTTCTGGAATTTTGGAAGGCTTTTCCAGGATTTTGTGGGATTTAGAGGAGACTTGATGAATTTTGTAGGATTTTTCTTGGATTTTGTGGACATTTGTGGAGATTTTGTGGGATGTTTCTGGAACTTGGTAGGGTTTTGTGAAGATTTAGGGAATTTTGAGGGATTTTTCAGGAATTCTGTGGGCCTTTTCAAAGACTTTGTGTGGTTTTGAGGAGACTGGAAGAATTTTGAGGATTTTTTCTTAGATTTTGTGGACATTTGTGGAGGTTTTGTGGGATTTTTGTGGAATTTTGTGGGATATTGAGGAGATTGAAGGGTTTTGAGGGATTTTTCATGTATTTTGTGGATATTTGTGGAGATTTTGTGGGATTTTTTTGGAAATTTGTGAGGCTTTACTGCAATTTTTGGGGCTGTTGTGAAAATGTCAAGAATTTACCGGGATTTTTATGGAATTTTGTGGAATTTTTTTTGGAATGTTGTGGAATATCTTTTATTCTGTATAATTTTGAGGAGAACTGAAGAATTCCGAGGGATTTTTCTTAGATTTTGTGGGGATTTCTTCGGGTGTTCCTGGAATTTAGTAGGGTTTGGAGGAGATTTAGGGATTTTTGAGGGATTTCTCTTGAATTTTGTGGTAATTTGTGGGGATTTTGTGGGATGTTTCTGGAACTTTGAGGGACTTTTCTGGGATTTTGTGGGATTCTGCAGAGAACTGACAAATTATCAGGAATTTTTCTTGGATTTTGTGGAAATTTGTGGAGATTTTGTGGGATGTTTCTGGAATTCAGTTGGGTTTTGAGAAGATTTGGGGAATTTTGTGGGATTTCTCAGGAATTTTGTGAATTTTTCTGGGATTCTGTGGGATTCTGAGGAAACCTGATGAATTTTGAGGAATTTTTCTTAGATTTTGTGGAAACTTGTGGAGGTTTTGTGGGATTTTTGTGGAATTTTGTGGGATATTGAGGAGATTTAGGGATTTTGAGGGATGCTTCTTGAATTTTGTGGGAATTTGTGGATATTTTGTGGGATGTTTCTGGAATTCAGTTGGGTTTTGAGAAGATTTAGGGAATTTTGTGGGATGTTTCTGGAATTTTGCTGGATATTGAGGAGATTTTGTGGGATATTCCTGGACTTTTGTGGGGCTTTTCAAGAATTTTGTGGTATTTGGAAAAGATTTAGCGAATTTGGTGGTGTTTTTCTTGAATTTTGTGGGAATTTGTGGAGATTTGATGGGGCGTTTCTGCAATTTGGTAGAGTTTTCAGGAGATTCAGGGAATGTTGAGGGATTTTTCTGGAATTTTGGAAGGCTTTTCCAGGATTTTGTGGGATTTAGAGGAGACTTGATGAATTTTGTAGGATTTTTCTTAGATTTTGTGGACATTTGTGGAGATTTTGTGGGATGTTTCTGGAACTTGGTAGGGTTTTGTGAAGATTTAGGGAATTTTGAGGGATTTTTCAGGAATTCTGTGGGCCTTTTCAAAGACTTTGTGTGGTTTTGAGGAGACTGGAAGAATTTTGAGGAATTTTTCTTAGATTTTGTGGACATTTGTGGAGGTTTTGTGTGATTTTTGTGGAATTTTGTGGGATATTGAGGAGATTGAAGGGTTTTGAGGGATTTTTCATGTATTTTGTGGATATTTGTGGAGATTTTGTGGGATTTTTTTGGAAATTTGTGAGGCTTTACTGCAATTTTTTGGGCTGTTGTGAAAATGTCAAGAATTTACCGGGATTTTTATGGAATTTTGTGGAATTTTTTTTGGAATGTTGTGGAATATCTTTTATTCTGTATAATTTTGAGGAGAACTGAAGAATTCCGAGGGATTTTTCTTAGATTTTGTGGGGATTTCTTCGGGTGTTCCTGGAATTTAGTAGGGTTTGGAGGAGATTTAGGGATTTTTGAGGGATTTCTCTTGAATTTTGTGGTAATTTGTGGGGATTTTGTGGGATGTTTCTGGAACTTTGAGGGACTTTTCTGGGATTTTGTGGGATTCTGCAGAGAACTGACAAATTATCAGGAATTTTTCTTGGATTTTGTGGAAATTTGTGGAGATTTTGTGGGATGTTTCTGGAATTCAGTTGGGTTTTGAGAAGATTTGGGGAATTTTGTGGGATTTCTCAGGAATTTTGTGAATTTTTCTGGGATTCTGTGGGATTCTGAGGAAACCTGATGAATTTTGAGGAATTTTTCTTAGATTTTGTGGAAACTTGTGGAGGTTTTGTGGGATTTTTGTGGAATTTTGTGGGATATTGAGGAGATTTAGGGATTTTGAGGGATGCTTCTTGAATTTTGTGGGAATTTGTGGATATTTTGTGGGATGTTTCTGGAATTCAGTTGGGTTTTGAGAAGATTTAGGGAATTCTGTGTGATGTTTCTTGAATTTTGCTGGATATTGAGGAGATTTTGTGGGATATTTCTGGACTTTTGTGGGGCTTTTCAAGAATTTTGTGGTATTTGGAAAAGATTTAGCGAATTTGGTGGTGTTTTTCTTGAATTTTGTGGGAATTTGTGGAGATTTGATGGGGCGTTTCTGCAATTTGGTAGAGTTTTCAGGAGATTCAGGGAATGTTGAGGGATTTTTCTGGAATTTTGGAAGGCTTTTCCAGGATTTTGTGGGATTTAGAGGAGACTTGATGAATTTTGTAGGATTTTTCTTGGATTTTGTGGACATTTGTGGAGATTTTGTGGGATGTTTCTGGAACTTGGTAGGGTTTTGTGAAGATTTAGGGAATTTTGAGGGATTTTTCAGGAATTCTGTGGGCCTTTTCAAAGACTTTGTGTGGTTTTGAGGAGACTGGAAGAATTTTGAGGATTTTTTCTTAGATTTTGTGGACATTTGTGGAGGTTTTGTGGGATTTTTGTGGAATTTTGTGGGATATTGAGGAGATTGAAGGGTTTTGAGGGATTTTTCATGTATTTTGTGGATATTTGTGGAGATTTTGTGGGATTTTTTTGGAAATTTGTGAGGCTTTACTGCAATTTTTGGGGCTGTTGTGAAAATGTCAAGAATTTACCGGGATTTTTATGGAATTTTGTGGAATTTTTTTTGGAATGTTGTGGAATATCTTTTATTCTGTATAATTTTGAGGAGAACTGAAGAATTCCGAGGGATTTTTCTTAGATTTTGTGGGGATTTCTTCGGGTGTTCCTGGAATTTAGTAGGGTTTGGAGGAGATTTAGGGATTTTTGAGGGATTTCTCTTGAATTTTGTGGTAATTTGTGGGGATTTTGTGGGATGTTTCTGGAACTTTGAGGGACTTTTCTGGGATTTTGTGGGATTCTGCAGAGAACTGACAAATTATCAGGAATTTTTCTTGGATTTTGTGGAAATTTGTGGAGATTTTGTGGGATGTTTCTGGAATTCAGTTGGGTTTTGAGAAGATTTGGGGAATTTTGTGGGATTTCTCAGGAATTTTGTGAATTTTTCTGGGATTCTGTGGGATTCTGAGGAAACCTGATGAATTTTGAGGAATTTTTCTTAGATTTTGTGGAAACTTGTGGAGGTTTTGTGGGATTTTTGTGGAATTTTGTGGGATATTGAGGAGATTTAGGGATTTTGAGGGATGCTTCTTGAATTTTGTGGGAATTTGTGGATATTTTGTGGGATGTTTCTGGAATTCAGTTGGGTTTTGAGAAGATTTAGGGAATTTTGTGGGATGTTTCTGGAATTTTGCTGGATATTGAGGAGATTTTGTGGGATATTCCTGGACTTTTGTGGGGCTTTTCAAGAATTTTGTGGTATTTGGAAAAGATTTAGCGAATTTGGTGGTGTTTTTCTTGAATTTTGTGGGAATTTGTGGAGATTTGATGGGGCGTTTCTGCAATTTGGTAGAGTTTTCAGGAGATTCAGGGAATGTTGAGGGATTTTTCTGGAATTTTGGAAGGCTTTTCCAGGATTTTGTGGGATTTAGAGGAGACTTGATGAATTTTGTAGGATTTTTCTTAGATTTTGTGGACATTTGTGGAGATTTTGTGGGATGTTTCTGGAACTTGGTAGGGTTTTGTGAAGATTTAGGGAATTTTGAGGGATTTTTCAGGAATTCTGTGGGCCTTTTCAAAGACTTTGTGTGGTTTTGAGGAGACTGGAAGAATTTTGAGGAATTTTTCTTAGATTTTGTGGACATTTGTGGAGGTTTTGTGTGATTTTTGTGGAATTTTGTGGGATATTGAGGAGATTGAAGGGTTTTGAGGGATTTTTCATGTATTTTGTGGATATTTGTGGAGATTTTGTGGGATTTTTTTGGAAATTTGTGAGGCTTTACTGCAATTTTTTGGGCTGTTGTGAAAATGTCAAGAATTTACCGGGATTTTTATGGAATTTTGTGGAATTTTTTTTGGAATGTTGTGGAATATCTTTTATTCTGTATAATTTTGAGGAGAACTGAAGAATTCCGAGGGATTTTTCTTAGATTTTGTGGGGATTTCTTCGGGTGTTCCTGGAATTTAGTAGGGTTTGGAGGAGATTTAGGGATTTTTGAGGGATTTCTCTTGAATTTTGTGGTAATTTGTGGGGATTTTGTGGGATGTTTCTGGAACTTTGAGGGACTTTTCTGGGATTTTGTGGGATTCTGCAGAGAACTGACAAATTATCAGGAATTTTTCTTGGATTTTGTGGAAATTTGTGGAGATTTTGTGGGATGTTTCTGGAATTCAGTTGGGTTTTGAGAAGATTTAGGGAATTTTGTGGGATGTTTCTGGAATTTTGCTGGATGTTGAGGAGTTTTTGTGGGATGTTTCTGGAATTTTGTGGGGCTTTTCAAGAATTTTGTGGGATTCTGAGGAGGCTTGAAGAATTTTGTGGAATTTTTCATAGATTTTGTGGAAACTTGTGGAGGTTTTCTATGATTTTTGTGGAATTTTGTGGGATATTGAGGAGATTTTTGCATTTTGAGGGATTTTTCTTGAATTTTGTGTTTATTTGTGGAGATTTTGTAAGATGTTTCTGGAATTCAGTTGGGTTTTGAGAAGATTTAGGGAATTTTGTGGCATGTTCCTGGAATTTGGTATGGTTTTAAGGTGATTTAGGGAATTCTGTGGAATTACTCTTAAATTTTATGGAAATCAGTGGGGATTTTGTGGGATATTCCTCGAATTTGTTGGGTATTGAGGAGATTTAGGGAATATTGTGGGATTTTTCTTGGATTTTGTGGAAATTAGTGTAGATTTTGTGAGATGTTTCTGGAATTTGGTAAGGTTTTGAGAATACTTTGACAATTTTGGGGGTTTTTCACGAATTTTGTGTATTTTTCCTGTGAATTTGTGTGGGATTCTGAGGAGGCTTGAAGAATTTTGTGGGACTTCTCTGGAATTTTGGGGGATTTTTCTGGAATTTTGGAAGGCTTTTCAAGGATTTTGTCGGATTTAGAGGAGTCTTGATGAATTTTGCGGTATTTTTCTTAGATTTTGTGGACATTTGTGGAGATTTTGTGGGATATTTCTGGAATTCAGTTGGGTTTTGAGAAGATTTAGGAATTTTTTGGGGATTTTTCTTGGATTTTGTGGAATTTTGTGTAGATTTTTTGGGATGTTTCTGTAATTTGTTAGGTTTTTGAGAAGATTTTGTGAATTTTGTGGGATTTTTCACGAATTTTGTGTATTTTTCCTGTGAATTGTGTGGGATTCTGAGAAGGCTTGAAGAATTTTGAGGAATTTTTCTTAGATTTTGTGGAAATTTGTGGAGGTTTCGTGGGATTTTTGTGGAATTTTGTGGGATATTGAGGAGATTTAGGGATTTTGAGGGATTTTTCATGAATTTTGTGGGAATTTGTGAAGAATTTGTGGGATGTTTCTGGAATTCAGTTGGCTTTTGAGGAGATTTAGGGAAGTTTATGGGATTTACCTTGAATTTTATGGAAATTAGTGTGGAGTTTGTGGGATATTCCTGGAATTTGGTAGGGTATTGAGGTGATTTAGGGAATTTTGTGGGATTTTTCTTGGATTTTGTGGAAATTTGTGTAGGATTTGTGTGATTTTTGTGGAATTTTTTGGGATGTTGAGGAGATTTTGGCATTTTGAGGGATTTTTAATGTATTTTGTGGTTATTTGTGGAGATTTTGTGGGATGTTTCTGGAATTCAGTTGGGTTTTAAGAAGATTTAGAGAATTTTCTGGAACTTCTCTGGAATTTTGTGGGCTTTTTCAAGAATTTTGTGGGATTCTGAGGAGATTTGAAGAATTTGAAGGAATTTCTCTTAGATTTTGTGGAAATTCGTGTATGTTTTGTGGTATGTTTCAGGAATTTGGATGTTTTTGAGAATATTTAGGGAATTTTGCGGGATTTTTCTTAGAGTTTGTAAAAATTTGTGAGGATATTGCGGGTTGTTTCTGTAATTTGTTAGGATTTTGAGAAGATTTAGGGAATTTTGTGGGATTTTTCAGAAATTTTGTGGATTTTTCTGGAATTCTGTGAAATTCTGAGGAGCTTGAAAAATTTTCAGGAATTTTTTTTAGATTTTGGGAAATTTGTGGAGATTCTCTGGGTTTTTTCTGGAATTTTGTGGGCCTTTTTAAGGACTTTGTGTGGTTTTGAGGAGACTTGAAGAATTTTGAGGAATTTTTCTTAGATTTAGCGGAAACTTGTGGAGCTTTTGTGAGATTTTCCTGGAATTTTGTGGGATATTGAGGACATTTAGGGATTTTGAGGGATTTTTCATGGATTTTGTGGGAATTTGTGGAGATTTTATGGGGCGTTTCTGGACTTAGGTAGGGTTTTCAGAAGATTTAGGGAATTTTGAAGGATTTTTGTGGGATTTTTGTGGGATTTTGTGGGAATTGGTGGAGATTTTGTGGGTCATTGCTGCGAATTGGTATGGTTTTGAAATGACTTAGGGAATTTTGTGGGACTTCCCTGGAATTTTGTGGGGCTTTTCAAGGATTTTGTTGGATTCTGAGGGGACTTGAAGGCCCGTCTCCCCTAGGAACACGCACGTGCTGCCCGCCCGAGTGGATCGGCCTTCGCTGCTACCACGGCGATGGGGCGACCATCTGGTCCCTGGGCGTGCTGCTGTTTGAGATGGTGTGCGGGTACTTACCCTTGGAGAAGGAGCGAGACATGGTCTTGGGGCAGCTCTTCTTCCCGCAGGAGGCCTCTCCAGGTTGCTATGGGGCCTGAAGAAGGCAGGCTTTGGCAGGTGGCAGCGCGCAGCCCAGCCCGGCCCTCCCGCAGCTGCGCGGGACGTCCATGTGCCCTCAAGGGCCGGCTGCAGCAGGTGGCCCGTGGCAGGCTGGCTGTGGCACGCTTGGCTGAAGGAGGGGACGCTTGTCCTGCCGTGCCGCTCTCCCGCCAAGGGCAGCTCCCAGCACACGCAGCGTGGCCCGGCTTCTGCAGGCGCCGGGAGCAGCTGGGCAGGAGCCTTCTGCAAGTGAGCGCCGCTTTCTGCCTTCTCTCCCCAGAGTGCCAACATCTGATCCGCTGCTGTTTGTCCAAGCACCCCATGGATCGGCCAGTGCTGGAGCAGATCTTCTACCACCCTTGGGTGTTGGGCGGCCATTTCTGATGCCTTGCCGCAGCCTCTGCAGCACCCAGTTCCCGTGTCCCACGCAGGACTGAGGGCCCAGGAAATAAAAGAACCCGAAACCCGGTGCAGGCCGGCAAGTCTGGTCCTTGTTAGCAACTTCAGCTAAGGGAACCTCTCGGCAAAAGGGGTAATCAGAGCATTCCCTTCAGCCTTTGTCAAGCTTTTCATGCCTTTCCTCCAGGTTGTCCCTCAAAATCAGAGAGGGGTTGGAACCTGCACCAGTCCCCCCAAATCGGTGGGAGGCAGAGGCTACTCCCAGGCCCCACAAAATTGGAGGAGGATGGAGACGATCCCTGGGCCCACAACACTGAAGAGAGATAAATACCCAGACCCCCAAAAATAAGAGATGGATGGAGCCCACAGCGGCCCTCAAGTCAGAGGGGAAGGGGAGACTGCCAGCCCCCCTAAAGAGGAAGGGAATTGTGCCTGTGCCAACCCCACAAATTGCAAGGGGACAGAGAACAGCCCTGGCCTGTCAAAGGGCAAAGAGCGGCCGGGGGCTGCCAGGATGGTGACAACACTGGCACCCCCCAAATCAGAGAGGGACAAAGAGCCCGCACAGGCTTCTCAGGAGAAGAAAGGGGGCAGCAAATATCCCCTGTCCCCCTAAGTTGGAGGGGCACAGACACAACGCCCACACCCCCTATAGTGGAGGGGGACAGACACAAAAGACCCCACAAAATGAGCATGGGGAACCAAGAGCACTGCCGGCCCCACAAAGGTAAGGAGGGTGGAGAAACTCCCCATCTGTCTTTGTTTTGGAAGACAGGTTTCTGTTAGGGAGGGCAGGGGCCTCCTCTGGAATGAAAATGTAGACCCCCTCCTTCTGAATCATTATAATTTTGAACTCAAGGGGCTCTCAGACAGAGATCTGGGGATAGGAATAGCAGTTCTTTACTGTATACACACTTCAGTGTGTATAACGAGGCACACAAGCAACAATAACTACGGCATTAACAACAAAACAGAACCAGGGACCCTGTGACAGCCTTCTCGGCCGGGACGGGAAAGGATGGAGGAGAGGCTTTGCTTCACAAACCCCCTCGGGTTGGCAGTCAGTGCCAGTGCTCCTGCAGGGCTCTGAGGAACACTCAGCTGGAACAGCAGGGATGAGCTGAGATCCTGGGCCGGTGGCTGAGGTAGATCAGTAGCTCCGTGGTGGTGCCTGGCACTGCCACATGTCCCGGCAGGACAGGGGGTGTGAGGCCACCAACGAAGAGGGAAGAAGGAGAAGGAGAAACAGCAGCTCTGTCTGGGTGATGGCAAATTCCCTTCTCTCTGCAGCAACAGCTCCCAGCAAAGTGTCCTTCTCTGAAGCTGAAGAAGCTGCCAAACTGTGCCCACCGTCCCCTTTTCCTGCCCCCTTTCCCCTTGGGCCCAGCCAAACTCTTTGTGTTTCTCAAGTATCACCCGCAGTCAGGTTTTCCCCCATCTAATGGGTAAAAATTCAACAGTTGAGCCAGAACTAAAAGAAGGAAACCTAACCCCCAACAGCTTCTCATCTCCATCTCTTTGCACTCCAAAAGCCAGGAGGGATCGATCTGTCACCTCATAACAACTGAATCTCACTGAAAACAGCTCCATTTTACCCCAAAAGGGCTCAATCCCAACTCAAAAGGGCTTGTTCCTCCTCAGAAAATCTCAATCCCACACTAAAATTACTCAGTTCCACCGCCGCCAGGTGAGATGGAGTTGGAAGATGTTCTGGTTTAGGGCAAATTTGGAAGAAACCCTCTGAATGGGGTCACTCTAAAAAGCAAATTAAAGTTGCCCCTCATCCGAATATTTCAGGAAAATTATTTTCTTGGAGAAAAGTGGAAAAACATAGTTTACTTAACAATCCAAGTATCTACAAGCATGAGCAAGATGAATAATATTAAAGAATAAATCCTCTGGTTGTTTGAAGAGATGGCAAAGCCAGAAAAGTCCTTTCCATGGGGTGTAGCTCAGCTCGCTCAGTCTCTTATCAGTTCCTCTGGCGCTGGAAAGGGCCCAGGCCCAGGCCCCCGTGGGCCACAGCCGTGAGCTCCCGGGGTTTGTCTGGGTTCTCAGTCCAGAGCAGCTTTGAACAGATCCAAGGAAAAAGGCAAAAAACACTCTGGGGAACTTCTGTGCCTCAGCTAGCTAAAAACCAACTAAACTAAACTAAAAACTAACTAAAAAGGAAACTGAACTGAAGTGCCTAGAAGCAAAGGAGAGCTCTGTCCCACTGTCTGTCCCTGCAGCAGACAACATAGGCCAGGGAAGCGTGCGGGGCAGTGAGTGCCATTTCTGCAAACAAACTGCAGCTTCTTCTTCCCCCCCTTGGCTCTCAGAGCCAGTCTTGAAGGTGCAGAACTTAATAGGCAGCAGAAACAGAACAGACACCTGGGGATCCAAGGATCACAAAGTCACCCCAGGCCAGAAGGAGGTTGGGAGAAGTGGGATCCACATTTGGAGCGGTGGGATGGGGATTGTGTGGGGCTGGCTGGCTGGGCTGTATTGGATAGGAAATCAAACTTTCAGAGTTCCTGATTTCTGTCCCATTCATTTTCAGTCAGGTGCAGCTCTGTTTGCAGAGTGTCGCTGTGGCGCTCGAGACGCACACAAGACGCAGCGAGGTTGGCACGGCAAGAGCGATCTTTATTGTTCAGAAGCTGCTTTTCCATGGTTGACTGCGGAGGCTGGGGAACTGCCTGATTCAGAGATCCTGGCCCTCCCTTGGAGGTAAGATACATTTTTCTGAGAGAGAAAAGTATCAGTCCCAGCAATCTTTGAGTTAGTTATGTTAAACTGTTACAGTCCATTGCTGTTCTCCCCTGCCACCCCACCCCAATACCTGTATCCCAGTTTCCCCCAGCCCCTCTCCTCCCCAATAAATACCCCAGTTTATCCCCTGTTCCACAGAGCTGCTGTCACTGGCTCCCTTGGCCGAGGGCCCGGCTGTAATAAAGGCCAGTTCTCTGCGGAACGCCACACAGCGCTCTGCTCTCTCCCTCCGTGTCGCCTGCACGCTGCCGCTGAGCTGAGCTGAGCTGAAATCACTCGCCGGGCAGAGGACGTGTCTGTGCCCCGGGCAGCCCAACCGCGGACCGCTTTTCCGGGAGTCGCGGCACCCCTGCCACCTCCACCGCCGCGGCAACCTATGAGAAAGCACAGCTGGGTTCTGCTCAGGCCATTTCAAACTACCTGGGCTATTTGGGACTTGCCCTTGCAAAGGCAGCATCTCAGGAAAAGTCCAAGTTTCTCTTCATGGACTCCCAGGATGTCTTGCCTTGGAAGGGACCTTAAAGCTCCTCTTGTTCCAACTCTCAGCACACTCACGACACCTTCCCCTAGACCAGCTTGCTCCAAGCCCCATCCAACCTGGCCTTCAACCCTTCCAAGGGTCAGACAATCACAGCTTCTCTGCAACCTGGTCTATTCCTCTCACATCTAAAATCAGACCAAACTTAGCAGCCTCAGAGATCGATTTCTATTGTATATCTCCATTTATCTAGGAAAGAAATATGGCAAAACTTGTTTGCATCTGACTTTGCAAAATCAACACGAGCTCTTCAGAAAGGGCTGCCATCCACCCACTTTTCTTATTTTTCCCCATTTGGTGGAACATTTGCATTCTGTTGTTTTTTGGAGCAGTATTTTAATGTATCTGGCTGAGGCTGCTTCAAATAGTCCAGCGAGATACAAGGGGGTGAGGGGTGGAAAACTGAGCTCTTACACATCCAGTACTTCTGTTGTTGGAAGTCTTCAATCCCACCTCTCTGCTGGGATGAAATAGGTGCAACTCATCCAATTTCTAAAGTATCGTGCATGAAGCTGACATTATTTGAAGACTTCAAAATAAAAAAGCCAATTTAAACAAACCTCTGCTCCTTTCCATTTTCTCTCTTCCACAGTTTAGGACAGAAGACTGAAGAGAAAGATTGTTTTGGGAACAATGCTTTCAGGACTCTAAAAAGAATATCAAAACCGCTCTGCCGCAATCTCAACTCCTGCAGTGCCAAAAAGCACTGGCTGGCTTTGCTCACAGAGTCACAATTGTGGTGGCATTTCTACCATGCCACAGGACAGCGATGTTTTTCCTTTTCTCCTGGAAATACCTGCAGCACTTCTGGCTAGCAAGGCAAACATGAGCCTATTTTAGTGGCCCTTGAAATTGTACATGTGAAATGAGGTACACAAAGCCACAGGCCAGCTGAACCTGGGATCTCTGAATGGGTCTTCACATTCTTCCCAGGAAGAGGAATGGCAATCACTATTTTGGCAGGGAAACTGCATCAGCTGGCAATTTGGTGTAGGAAATGTGCTTTCTGCTCCTCTCAGAGCCAAAACTCCTACCCATTTTTTGAAAGTCCTTCTTAGATAAGGACCATGTTCAACTGAGTGACAGTGAAGCCAAATGGCAATCCAGGAATCAATTGTCCTGTACACAATCTCCTCCATCCACGTGGAAGGTTACTCAGGGGCACACAGGAGGAAGGAAGAAACCCAAATGCATCATTGGACATAAAGTCAGACGTGTTGAGGGATGAAGAAATCTTGCAGAGCTATGGAAAGCTCCCCTGAACACCCAGTTCAGGAAGAGCCTGAGCTGTTTTGTGCTTCTAGGCCTGAAGATGTTCAGGATCTTTCCCAGATGCTCAGAAGGCAGCAGGATTGTACCTGAATCTGCCTCTGGAAATTCCAGTGCCTCAACCGAGAGCTGTGGCAATGATTTCCATTGCATGGAGAGGGGCAACAGTCCTGCAAGAGTCTTTCAGCAGAGCAAACAGCAGCCTGGAGGGTGGGCAATGCTGCATCTGTACCACTGTGTCATGAGGTTAGTTTACCTTTAAGGAAGTTAAAGTTGCTGGGGGCTCTTGGGAGTCTTTTCTCTTGACCAATTATCGGTCATTGCTGAGAATTGACAGCAGTTTTAACTATTGAAAAGTAGAATCAACTTGTGAACCCCACCTTAAAGTGTACACCCAGAAGTCTGTGGTGCCTCTTTGTTTCCTAGCTGTGAAGGGTGGCGGAGCTCCAAGCCTCATTCCCTGCCCAGGCCATGCGGCCTGGGTGGGGGGCCGAGCTGGGCCTGCCGTTCTCCCGGCCGGGAGATGGGGGCCGGCGGGGCCTTGCCCCGGGCTAAGCCGGGCCAGGCCGGTTCCTGGCTTAGCTGCAGGTTTTGCTGTGGTAGAATTTATCAGAAAACTGCCGAGTAAAGAAGAAGAAAAGTTTTAAGCCTGCTGCAAGCAGAAACAGTAACTATGCTTTCCAGAGCAACTATGAGGAACTTTTCATCGCAGACAGCTCCAGCTCCTGTTCAGCAGAGATCACCGAACCATCTACAAAAGCTTGGGCAAGATTTTAACTCTTTCTTATCCAGATGAGACTTGCGGATTAATCTTTTCGTCCAGAAAGAGAAAAGGAGAGTGATCCACATGAAAAGAGACTTTATAAACTACTAGGGGCAAGAAAGAAAAGAAAACTTTAAAAAAGGTAGAGAATTAAGAAGATGCTTTAATTAAGCTGAAATATCTTTCTGTTAAAACTATGGAGATAGACAATGAAGTCCTGAAAAGAACTCCTTTAATTCATAATAGAGTATGGGGAGGAATAAGGTGTTCAAAGTGTAAATTTGAGTAAAAAGTGGAGTAATTGTGGTATAGTGAAGTGCTGGGAGATTTGAAGCCTTGAGAGGCAATGAGAAAACTGTTTTCTAGTGAAGCTCACAGGAGCAGATGAAGAATACTTTTTTGCCTTTGACTAACTTATCCTTAAAAATACTATCCCCAAACTAATGACCTATAACATTTCAGAGTGATGTGGAATAGGAGGGGTGGGCTCTGATAATAACAGCTCTGAGCAGCTGATATCAGAAGAACGAGAAACTATAACAAAATAGTTTTCTTGTGAAAAACTCCATAAATTAACAGAAAGGAACTTCTGTTTCTCTACAGAAACTGAGGAAAAGACTATAAAAGAATTAGAACTGTTTAAACCGTCAAAATTATAAAGTTTTTGTCTCTGTTGTCATGTGAACAAAAAAATAGTGAGCAGTAAGAAATGAAAAGGTTTTTCTAAAAGTTTATTCTGGTGTTCGTATTCTTGTAGTTTGTCAATAAACTTCTCTTTATTCCTTTTAAGTTTTATGCCTGGTTTGCTCTTATTTTAATCCATATCTCACAGCAAAAAAATAATAATTCTTTTTTCCCCCTTGTTTGTTAATTACTGGTTCAAAACCACGACATTTCTTGGTGGAGAATGCGGGCAATCAAAATTAGCAAATCTAGACCACTACATTAATAGTGTTACTGTGAGATAAAAGGTTAATTAAGAGCAAAACATGATTTTCTTAAGTTTATATATAGCAGTGATAATGAAAGTCTAGGGGTGGAAAATAGTGAATGTTCTGTTTCTTCTTTTCTGTCAATTTATTGTGTTAAGTTGTATATTGAATATAATTGATAATTTTTTAGGTAAGGGTTCACAAGTTGAAGGGGTGGAATGTCATGAGGTTAGTTTACCTTTAAGGAAGTTAAAGTTGCTGGGGGCTCTTGGGAGTCTTTTCTCCTGACCAATTATCGGTCATTGCTGAGAACTGACAGCAGTTTTAGCCATTGAAAAGGGAGATCAACTTGTGAACCCCACCTTAAAGTGTACAACCAGAACTCTGTGGTTCTCTTTGTTTTCTGACTGTGAAGAGTGGCGGAGCTCCAGGCCTCCGGTTCCCTGCCCAGGCCATGCGGCCGCGGGTGGCGGGGGGCCGGGCGGGGCCTGCCGTTCTCCCGGGCCGGGAGATGGGGCCTGCGGGGGCTTGGCCCAGCCCAATCTCTGGCTCGGCTTCAGGTTTTGCTGTAACTAAATTCACTAAAACCTGCGGAGTGAAGAAGGAGAGAGGCTCTGGACCTGCAGCAGGCTGGGGCGGTGACTACACTCTCCAGAGCAGCCATGAGGAACTTTCCATCGCAGACAGCTCCAGCTCCTGTTCAGCAGAGATCACCGAACCATCTACAAAAGCTTGGGCAGGATTTTAACTCTTTCTTACCCAGATGAGACTTGCGGATTAATCTTTTTATCCAGAGAGAGAAAAGGAGAGTGATCAACATGAAAAGAGACTTTATAAACTACCAGTGACAAGAAAGAAAGAAAAGCTTCAAGAAAGGTAGAGAATTAAGAAGATGCTTTAATTAAGCTGAAATATCTTTCTGTTAAAACTATGGGGATGGACAATGAAGTCCTGAAAAGAACTCCTTTAATTCATGACAGAGTACAGGGAGGAATATAGTGTTCTAAGTAAAATCTGAGTAAAAAGTAGAGTAATTGTGGTATAGTGAAGTGCTGGGAGATTTGAAGCCTTGAGAGGCAATGAGAAACTTGTTTTCTAGTAAAGCTCACAGAAACAGATGAAGAATACTTTTTACCTTTGAATAACTTGTCCTTAAAAATGCTATCCCTAAACTAATGACCCATAACACATTTCAGAGTGATGTGGAATGGGAGGGGTGGGCTTTGATAACAGCAGCTCTAGGCAGCTAATATCAGAGAAACGGAAAACTATAACAAAAATAGTTTTCTTGTGAGAAACTCCATAAATTAACAGAAAGGAACTTCTGTTTCTCTACAGAAACTGAGGAAAGGACTATAGAAGGAATTAGGATTATTTAAACCATCAAAATTGTAAAGTTTTTGTCTCTGTTGTCATGTGAACAAAAGAATGATGGGCAGTGAGAAATGAAAAGGTTTTTTCTAAAAGTTTATTCTGGTGTTCTTATTCTTGTAGTTTGTCAATAAACTTTCTTTATTCCTTTTAAGTTTTATGCCTGGTTCGCTCTTGTTTTAATCCATATCTCACAGCAAGAAATAAGTAACTCTTTTTTCCCCTTTTTTTGTTAATTACTGGTTCAAAACCACGACACCTGAAAACCCAGTTCAGGAAGAGTCTGAGCTGTTTTGTGCTTCTAGGCCTGAAGATGCTCAGGATCTTTCCCAGATGCTCAGCAGGCAGTAGGATTGTGCCTGAATCTGGCTCTGGAAATGCCAGTGCCTCAACTGAGAGCTGTGGCAATGATTTCCATTGCATGGAGAGGGGCCACAGTCCTGCAAGAGTCTTTCAGCAGAGCAAACAGCAGCCTGGAGGGTGGGCAATGCTGCATCTGTACCACTGCATGCTCATCCTTCACCGTAATGTAGAGCTGCCCCCAAAGCTGCCATGGATCACTTTTTAGATTTCTCCCGTTGGATATATTTTGGAGAAGTTGTTCTAGGTGGCTTTGGATGGTGATCCTGTAGGAAGCAGCCATTTGCCTGCTGTGATATCCTTACAACTAATCCTAACTTCTCATTGCCTTTGGTTTTATTTGGGGTTTTTATCTATTTGTTTGATTGGTTTGGGTTTGTTTCTTTCTGTTTTTGTCTCTTTTGGTTTGAGTTGTTTTGCATTTTTATAAATGACTGGTGAAGTTTGCACAGCCAAACTCCAGAAAACGTAAACCAGGTTTGACTTTCCAGAAATTGCTTTGGGCTGGCTTTAACTGCATTCCCCAGGATCAGGATCCCCAGTAGATATTTCCAGGTTTTGCTCTGCATCATCAGCTTACCCAGACTTTGCTCAGTGTTTCACCAATGGAGAAGACAATGGATATTTTGCCAAACCTCCGTTCAAGCAACAAGACTTGGGGCAGCACGACAGAAAAGAAGATAATAAAATATTCCAAAGTTAGAACAGAGCCAGAGTCCCACCATTTTTCCCTCCACTTTTATTGATTTTCTACATTTAGAGGCAAAGCTTCCATCTCTAAAAGCTTCCATCTCTCACTTCCTGATGCTCTTTGCTACCCTTTAGCCTTGACCCCCCACGAATCGGACTGCTGTCCATGTGGGGCTGGGGATGCTCAGCCTGGAAAGAGAAGGTGCTGGGGAGGCCTCCCTGCAGCTCTAGGAAAGATGGGCACCGAGAGGAGAAGCCTTTCAACTACAGGAGTGAGATTGAAGTTGCATCTAATGAAGCTGCTCTTTTCCACTCAGGCTGCTGGGGCACTGGCCCAGGCTGTGCACACAGCCTGGGGATGCTCCATCCTTGGCAACATCCAAGGCCAGCTGGGAGCAGGGCTCTGAGCAACATATTCTGGGGGAAGATTGCTCCGCTTGGAACAAGATGGTCTTTAGGGTCCCTTCCAAGCCCAGCCACCCAGGGATTCCATCATTCTATGGTCTCCGTTGTCCTCTTCAGCCTGGGCCTGGGCTCCTGGCAGTGATGTCACAGTGCACGCTCCAGCTAGAACTTCCAGCATCCAGCAACGGCCACAACACAACCCTTGGCTCGTTGTGTCAGCACGCTCTTCAGAGTGCTCCACAGCTACCCCTGCCACTTTGATTGTCACCTGCTCCCTGATACCCCCCTCAGTCCTGAAAGCTGCCCATTGCCTGGATTTCATTATCCATCCCTGCAGGATGTCTGCATTTGCTCCAAAGAAGGTATGGTACTATTCCATGGAGGTGGACACCCCGCAGCTGCCTGGGTGGGCTGGAGCTCTGTTCAATACCGTGGGAACGGGACCCAACTCTGAGATTTTGCTACCTCTGCAGGCTGTCCCAGACCAAGAGGAGGAGATGGAGGTTGATACAAAGATTGATAGAGAAGAGAAAATGGAAGCGGACGGAGAGGATACTGGGGAGGAAGAGATGGACGTGGATGTTGTTGAGACAGAAGAAGAGATGGAGGTGGAGGTGGAAGATGATATTGAGGACATGGAAATCGATCTAGAAGACGAGGAGGAGGACATGGTGTTGGGATGAAGACCAATGCCAGCAGCAGAACAGGCAGGTGCTCCCCACGGGCAGAGCGGGTCCCCTGCTGCCAGGCTGGGGCTGGGCTGGGCACTCCCTGCTCAGGGACACACATGCCCATGCACTGGATTCTGGTGGCCATCCCTGGCCTGGCCTGGCCTTGCTTTGGGCCACACAAGCCCTGTTCCAGTGACTGGGCCACAGCCCCCAGCCCCAGCCAGGCTCACTTCTGGCAGCAGAGTCCCCCTGTGCCAGTGTCCCAGCCCGGGAGCACATGGAACACCCCTCCATGCCTGACTGCACTGACCGTGCCACTTGTTTTTCTTCCAGGAATGAGGCACATCCCGGGCAGAGATGGCACACTTCTGTATATACGTTTTGGAGTTGTTTTGTTCAGATAGACATTTTAGAGTTTGTTTTAGTGTTCTGTAAATATGTTCCATGTAGTTTAGTTAGATATGTTCTTAGGTAAATAGGTTCTATAGTTTGTTGTTGTTGTTCTTGTTACAAATATTCTTACCATGTAAATATGTTGTGTAGTTCATTCTTGTTCATTTTCTTCTACAAATAAACATTCTTTGTTTTTCACACCCCAGTTCTCTTTGCATTTGCTTCGGACACATTTGCAAAGTTGTGGTTTCCACTCACTCCAGGTTCCCAGGGCTGGATGTCCCGGAGGGAGCTGGCACAGCCACCCCAGCAGTGGCTCCCTGTGCACAGGGGGTCCCACTGACAGAGCTCACCCTCTCCTTGCAGTTTCTCTGGACACACTTGGGAGCTGGAGGGGCAAATCCCGGTGGGCCCTGTCCCATGGCATCCCACATGGGAGCAGGGCTCAGCCTCATCCATGGCTCTTCCCTGGCTAGCCCCAGGGCTAAGGAGGCTGCACTGGGCTGCGGGCAGCCTGCTTCCTGGGCACCCTGAGGGGCTGGAGCCAGCCTGGAGGGAGCCTCAGCACAGGGGCCTCTGGCCTACATGCACCAACATTTCCTTTGCAAACCCCCTCTGTCACCACACTCTGCTACAAGCACAACATCAATTGTTCCTCCTACTTCAAGGGGAGACCTTAATTGGCACAAATTTGTCCCTTGGACTTTCTAGCACAGCAAATGTCAGCGCTTGCAATCCCTCTTCTGCTCTCCCTGCTCGCGCACCAAAACATTGGAACCTGCCAGAACATCTTGAATTAGCACCAACCTGCAGAGAGCTACAGGGGGAGAACCTGCCCCCAGCCACACAGGGACATTGATGGGCTGGGACAGAGCTGAAACTAAAGTATTTTAATGCCAAGAGACAGGATTTTTTATTGCTGAATTCATTCTCCCACAAGAAGAATGAAAGCTTTCAGTCTACTCACCTGCCACACATGTCTATTGCCAAAGTTTGCTTCTGGGTTACCACTGATTTTTATTCATCTCTTCACAACTCTGATGCTCTTCCTGCCTAAGGTGCAGAGATGATATTTCAGAGCCAGATGAGCTCAGCACAGCTTGTGCAACACGCAGGATTTCCAGACCCAGAGATTCAGGCCATGCAAACTGATACTTTTTCGTCTGTGTGCAAAGATCTCTGGAAGGATGTCAGTGATGTACCACACACTTCTCAGAGCTGTCCCTTCTATCCAGCTCTCCCCAGTCACTTCACACACTTCACTCCAAGCAGGTTCTGATCGAGTTCAGTAGCACATGGGATTTCATCCTGGCTTTTCTTCATTTTCTCCTGAGCTGTCTCCAGACACAGTGTGCGGGCACTGCAGCAGCATTAACGGGGCACCTCCCTGACACTGAGATTCATGTCACAACTTTTCATCAAAAGCAGCAAAGAAATGATTCCCACTGGGTCCCACACGGCTCCCTGGCAACTTTGTGCTGCTGCAGCTCCAGCACCAGCCCTGGTGCACAGGAATTTCAGGAGGAGACACACCGAAGGAATCAACCATTCTCAGAGAAGAAACATCTGTTTGCATGGCCCAAATCCCCACAACACTGCAGACTCTGGTGACCCACCCTCTGCATTTGCACTTCAGCCTCTGTGCCTCACTTTTCCTCTCACTAAAGTCCCCCCAGTTTCCCTCATGCTCAGATTCCCAAGAGAATTCAAAGCAGCATCAGGAGCAGAGAGAGATGATGGGAACTGTCCCAAGGCTCAACCAAACTTCTCAGGCCTGACAATTCTTGCCAAGGACAGAAGAAAAAGCTGCATGAAAGAGGTGTGAAATCAAAGCAGGAATCAAATTTAGGTAGAATGAGAGAAGCTGAAGAGGTTTTCAATGTTTGCAACAAGATTAAAAGCTCCAGGTCCAGGAGGGATGCAACATTTCCCCCACTCTAACAACTCTGTGATGCAAATTGCAGCTCAAATCCTTCTCCCCAGCTCTGGGACTTGTTCAGCCCCCAACATGGTGCTGAATTTTTCAAGCAAAGTGGAAGCTGGTCAGAGAGGTGGCTTGCAAATCAAAATCACAGCGGACAGCTTGGAAGCAGCAGCCAGAGCAAAGAGAGGCAGAGGCTGGTCCTGGGGTGCAGCACAGCCACACAACACATGCCTGAAACTCTAAGAAATGAAAGAATTTGCCACGGGAGACACAGAAGGTACTTGATGGAATCCTGCCTCCTTCACGATGCATCAGCATGCAGGAGAGCACTAGGATGAAGATGACAGCACCTTCTGCTGCTGCTTCCATCTCCTGAGTCAAATCTCCCCAATATCTCTCACTATTGGACATTCCCAAAGCCTCAGATTCCCTCAGTCCTTGCAGGATTTCAGTGCTGAGGAGCATGAAGGGAGATAAAGGCACTTGCAGAGACCAGAGATGCATTTTCTGCCTGAGGTGCATTCCACTGCCCAGCTTAGTTCCTCTAAAACCATTCCAATCAGCCCCTTGGACAGCACCAAGCCAGCAGCAGAACATCAGTGCCTGAAAATGCTTGGAAATGCCATTCTTTGAGATTTCTCTCCAGCTCTCCCATTTCATGGTGCCATTGCAGGGCTTTATCCCATCACTCAGCACTTGCAGCAAGTCTTGGCAACCAGCTTCAAACGGATTTGTAGTGCTGAGCAAATAAGAGGCAATGTGACTTTGTCTCCAGTGAATGAAATTTCACCTCAATCAGATGAACTCTGTGTTCTGTCATTGGCCAGGCACTAACTACTGCCAGCTCCCCCCAAGCCTGGATGTCAAACTGTTTTCATATTGGAAAGTTAAATTGATTTGGTTTTATGTACAAGATTATTCTGTCTCCAAATAATTTGGAGCCATAGAATTGCAATTCCAAGGACTAAATTCACAAAGAGCACAAGAGGCAGGAAAAGAAAGAAAAATAGAGATTTCTAAGGAGTTGGACATTGAATGCTGAGTTTTTTCCCATTCCAGGAAGTTCCATCAATTATCACCTGCCACCTCCTTGCCTTCACTTGTGTGGCCACCACTGAATACACTCCCAGACAAGAAAATGTTGGTCCTACTGAAAACTGGGGCTAGAAGTAGAAAAAGGCTCAGAGATCTGACTTCAAAGACAACATCATGAAAAGAGCTGCCTTATAATAGCAAGATATGATGGGCAGCAGGAATGGCTGAAGCCAGCAGAGAGAAGTCCATGAACTATTGGTGCTACAAAGATTTCTGACAAAACCCCCAAGAAACCAAAAACAGCGTTTGGTGTGGCCCAGCTGCTAGGAGCCCTGTGCATTTAATTCAGTCATTGGCAGCACATGGAGATTGGCTTTAAGCTCCTTTGGTCCACTACTACTTTACTTTACTTTACTTTACTTTACTTTACTTTACTTTACTTTACTTTACTTTATTTTACTTTATTTTATTTTATTTTATTTTATTTTATTTTATTTTATTTTATTTTATTTTATTTTATTTTATTTTATTTTATTTTATTTTATTTTATTTTATTTTATTTTATTTTATTTTATTTTATTTTATTTTATTTTATTTTTTCCACACAGAAAATGTAATTTCTTCTCTTCTTTGGGAAGAAATTACTGCTTTGAATTGTTCAAGGCAAAGAGTTTCTTCCCATACCCACTTGCAATCAGTCACCAAGAGAAAAATTTTCTCAAAAGATCTCTTAAAAATTTTTAAGTTACTTTCAACATAAATAACTGGGTGATTTTGCTCCAAATGAGAAGGGTATTGAATTTGGCTCCCTCAGCTTAAAAAGAAGTCTTTCTTCCCAGCTCTTCACCAAGAGGAACAAAACACTTGGTTGCAGCAAAATGAAGGGAGGAAGAAGTTTCTTTCCCCCTGAGCTGCACAACAGGAGACAATCTTGTTGCCAAGAGGTGACAAAACCCAGCCAATTTCCAGTTCTTTCAGTTGAAGGGGAAAGCTCCAAGGATCATAGCTGGGGCAGACACAGAGTGGGAGGAGCAGGGGATCTGCTGGGGGGTTTTGGCCTGGGGCATAGATTAAAGAAATCTTCAAGTGAAACCCGTCAGAGCTCAAGACTTCATCCCGCAGAGGAGAAATTGGATTTGACCCAAATGCCATTCAAATCCAAAAAACATTGAGACATTTCCCCAAGCTCTGCTGAGCCATCAGGTACAACCCAAAGCACCCTGTGCGACCAGAGCAGCAGCTCCCTGGCATGGGGACAGGGATGCTCCCTTGGCAAGCCGCCTGCATCACCCATGGGATTTGCAAGATCTGTTTCTAAAGACCCCAACATCCAAAAGACTCCACATTCAAAGCCTTTCCTTTGGGGTTTCACTTCTCCATCTGTCTCTTGTCACTAGACAGCTGCTTCACTTCAACACCCTTCTGGATGGGGTCAAATTTTCTCCGAATTCCCAGCCTAAACAGGAAGTTACTTCCATTCATTCTTCTGCAAGTACTGGCAGCTTGTAGCTGCTCTGCTCTTCCTCTCCTGCTGTGCATTTGTGCACATCAAGTGCCAAGAGCATTTCCTTGTTTCGATGCCGCAGCGACGGAAAGCCCGGAGCACCGCGACCTCTCTAGATATTCAGCCCTGATAAGGGCTGGGCCAAGGCGCGTGAGCAGCTTCGAGCAAGCGAGTGATTCAGCTCAGACTCAGTGGTAGTTGAGTGATTTCAGCTCAGCTTAGCTCGGCTCAGCAGCAGCGGCAGGCAGGCAACACAGGAAGCAGGGACAGGAATGCTGGTCCGGCGTTCCACCAAGGCAAAACCTTTTATTCAGGCAGAGCTTCGGCGAAGGGTGCCGGCAACAGCGAATCCGTCGAACAGGGGAAAAGCCAAGATATTTATGGGGAAGGAGAGGGGTGGGGGGAAGCCCAAGATACCTGTATCGGGATGGGACAGCAGGTGGGAACACCAATGGGTCACAACAGTTTAACGTATCTAACTCAAAGACCCCTGGGAGCGACACATTGTCTCTCTCTTACAGAGAAGTATCTTGTCTCCAGGGTAGAGCCAGAATCTCAGGCCCAGCCGGCTCCTCCGTACCCACATTTCAATGATGTCATTTTGCCTTATTATTTCCTTCCCATAGAGTTGCACAGATTTGGTGCTGGCTCAACACTCAGAACATTGACAGCACAAAGTCGAGTTTTCACACCAACTTCTCCAACCTTGGCACCTGTTGCAGTCCGCAACCTCAGGATCTCGGCCAGGGAAACCACAGGGTTCTGGGGACCAGCATGGAACACCAGCGAGACGGGCCTTTGTTCATGAAACCATTTATTCAGCATGGGAAGAAACTCAGATCCAGAACAGAGAGCCCCAAACAGAGGCACGGCAGGGGTTTTTGAGGGACATAACTCTTGAGGGTCTCCACCCTTGAAAGTGGAGTTCAGGGTCAGGGACCATTAGAAACACAACAAGGGAGAAACCCCCCAGGGACTCAAACCCAATCAGAACCCCTGGGCCATCCTTCACAAGGGGTTTGGGGTGGGACAACTTCATCCAGGGCTCCCACGCCCATCTCCCAAAGCAGGAGGTCAAAATTCACTAGCTTGGCTTACAGCCATGCCTCTCCTGTAACAATGCTTATCTGAAACTAACTCTTTGCCTCCCTGAAGCACCTCCCAACAGTTTATGCTGTCTCTTTCCATGTTGATCACTCTCTCTCTCTTCCCCTATCTCTGGAAAAAAGGATGAATTTGCAAGACTCACCTGAGTAGGGAGCAGGTTCAACTCTTGCCCAGGCCTTGTGGATGGTCCCGGGATCTCTGCCGGAGCAGCGGCTGGAGCTGTCTGCGCTAGAAGATTTTTTCCCATGGCTGCTGTGGGGAGTGTGGCCATTATCTGAGCACGCTGCAAGCTCCTATCTTTCCCTGCATATCTTTAGTGGGCAGTGTGTGGTGAAACTGAGCAGCGGCAGCAAGTGCAGGCCAGGCAGGGAGCGGCCTGGCCCGGCAGCCCCGCTGTGCAAGGCCCAGCCAAGCCTCTGAGAAGGGGCTCCTGTCACTTGCCAGTCTCCATCCTCCCCGGGAAGCGCAGAGCTGTGGCCAGCCCCGCTCCCCTCCCATGGCCTTGGCTGGCATTTTTAGGAGATTTGGGGAATCTTGAGGGATTTTTGTAGAAGTTTCTAGGATCTTGAGCAGATTGAAATAATTTTGTAGGATTTTTGTGGATTTTTGTGGGATTTTTGTGGAATCTGTAAAATATTTCTGGAATTTTGTGTGATATTGAGAAGATTTAAATAATTTTCTGTGATTTTTGTGGAATTTGTGAGATTTGTCTGGAATTTTGAGGGATTTTTCTGTAATTTTTAGAAATTAGTGGAGATTTTGTGGGATGTATCTGGAATTTGGTAAGGTTTTGAGATTATTTAAAGAAATTTGTGGTATTTTTCTGGAATTTTGAGTATTTTTCTGGTATTCTGTGGTATTTTGAGGAGATGGAAGAATTTTGAAGGATTTTTCTTAGATTTTGAGATAGTAGAGATTTTGTGGGCTGTTTCTTGAATTTGGTGGGGTTTTGTAAAAATTTAGAGAATTCTATGGGATTTCTCTGGAATTTGTGAGCGTTTTTCAGGAATCCTAAGGGTTTCAGAGGAAACTAGAAGAATTTTGAGGAATTTTTCTTAGATTTTGTGAACATTTGTGGAGATTTTCTGGGATTTTTGTGGAATTTTGGGGGATATTGAGGAGATGTAGGGATTTTGAGGGATTTTTCATGTATTCTGTAGTTATTTGTGGAGATTTTGTGGGATGTTTCTGGAATTCAGTTGGGTTTTGAGAAGATTTAATGAATTTATAAGGATTTTAAATGAATTTTGTGGATTTTTCTGGAATGCTATGGGATTGTTGTGAAATTTGGTAGAGTTTTCAGAAGTCTTAGGGAATTTTGCAACTCTTTTCAAGGATTTTGTGGGATTTTGAGAAAACTTGAAGAATTTTCATGAGTTTCTCTTAGATTTTGTGGAAATTTCTGGAGAATTTCTGGGGTGTTTCTGGAATTTGGTAGAGTTTTCTGAAGATTTGGGGAAATTTGTGGGATTTTTCTGATATTATGTGTGTAATTTGAAGAATTTTGTGAGAGTTTTGAGGAATTTTGTGGGGCTTTACTGCAATTTCGTGGCATCCTGAGAAATTTTCAAGAATTTTGTTGGATTTTTCAGGAATTTTGTGTGTTTTTCCTGTGAATTGTGTGGGATTCTGAGGAGACTTGAAGAATTTTGAGGAATTTTTCTCAGACTGTGTGATTATTTGTGGAGATTTTGTGTTATTTCTGTAGAATTTTATGGGATATTAAAGAGATGTATGGATTTTGAGGGATTTTTTCATGTATTTTGTGGAATTTTGTGGGCCTTTTCAAGGACTTTGTGTGGTTTTGAAAAGCCTTGAAGAATTTTGAGGAATTTTTCTTAGATTTTGTGGAAACTTGTGGAGATTTTGTGGGATTTTTTTTGGAAATTTGTGGGGCTTTACTGCAATTTTTTGGGATGTTGTGAAAATGTCAAGAATTTACCGGGATTTTTATGGAATTTTGTGGAATTTTTTTTGGAATGTTGTGGAATATCTTTAATTCTGTATAATTTTGAGGAGAACTGAAGAATTCCGAGGGATTTTTCTTAGATTTTGTGGGGATTTCTTAGGGTGTTCCTGGAATTTACTAGGGTTTGGAGGAGATTTAGGGATTTTTGAGGGATTTCTCTTGAATTTTGTGGTAATTTGTGGGGATTTTGTGGGATGTTTCTGGAATTTTGAGGGACTTTTCTGGGATTTTGTGGGATTCTGCAGAGAACTGACAAATTTTCAGGAATTTGTCTTAGATTTTGTGGAAATTTGTGGAGATTTTGTGGGATGTTTCTGGAATTCAGTTGGGTTTTGAGAAGATTTGGGGAATTTTGTGGGATTTTTCAGGAATTTTGTGAATTTTTCTGGGATTCTGTGGGATTTTGAGAAAACCTGATGAATTTTGAGGAATTTTTCTTAGATTTTGTGGAAACTTGTGGAGGTTTTGTGGGATTTTTGTGGAATTTTGTGGGATATTGAGGAGATTTAGGGATTTTGAGGGATGTTTCTTGAATTTTGTAAGAATTTGTGGATATTTTGTGGGATGTTTCTGGAATTCAGTTGGGTTTTGAGAAGATTTAGGGAATTTTGTGGGATGTTTCTGGAATTTTGCTGGATATTGAGGAGATTTTGTGGGATATTTCTGGACTTTTGTGGGGCTTTTCAAGAATTTTGTGGTATTTGGAAAAGATTTAGTGAATTTGGTGGTGTTTTTCTTTAATTTTGTGGTTATTTGTGGAGATTTGATGGGGCGTTTCTGCAATTTGGTAGAGTTTTCAGGAGATTCAGGGAATGTTGAGGGATTTTTCTGGAGTTTTGGAAGGCTTTTCAAGGATTTTGTGGGATTTAGAGGAGAGTAGATGAATTTTGTAGGATTTTTCTTAGATTTTGTGGTTATTTGTGGAGATTTTTTTGGGATGTTTCTGGAATTCAGTTGGGTTTTGAGAAGATTTAGGGAATTTTGAGGGATTTTTCAGGAATTCTGTGGGCCTTTTCAAAGACTTTGTGTGGTTTTGAGGAGACGAAGAATTTTGAGGAATTTTTCTTAGATTTTGTGGAAACTTGTGGAGATTTTGTGGGATTTTTTTTGGAAATTTGTGGGGCTTTACTGCAATTTTTTGGGCTGTTGTGAAAATGTCAAGAATTTACTGGGATTTTTATGGAATTTGGAGGAATTTTTTTGAATGTTGTGGAATATCTTCTATTTTGTATAATTTTGAGGAGAACTGAAGAATTCCGAGGGATTTTTCTTATATTTTGTGGAGATTTCTTCGGGTGTTCCTGGAATTTAGTAGGGTTTGGAGGAGATTTAGGGATTTTGAGGGATGTTTCTTGAATTTTGTGGTAATTTGTGGATATTTTGTGCGATGTTTCTGGAATTCAGTTGGGTTTTCAGAAGATTTAGGGATTTTTTTGTGATGTTTCTGGAATTTTGCTGTATATTGAGGAGATTTTTTGGGATATTTCTGGACTTTTGTGGGGCTTTTCAAGAATTTTGTGGTATTTGGAAAAGATTGAGCGAATTTTGTGGTGTTTTTTTTGAATTTTGTGGGAATTTGTGGAGATTTGATGGGGCGTTTCTGCAATTTGGTAGAGTTTTCAGGAGATTCAGGGAATGTTGAGGGATTTTTCTGGAATTTTGGAAGACTTTTCAAGGATTTTGTGGGATTTAGAGGAGAGTCAATGAATTTTGTAGGATTTTTCATGTATTTTGTGGTTATTTGTGGAGATTTTTTTGGGATGTTTCTGGAATTCAGTTGGGTTTTGAGAAGATTTAGGGAATTTTGCGGCATGTTCCTGGAATTTGGTAGGGTTTTAAGGTGATTTCAGGAATTTTGAGGGATTTTCCTTGAATTTCATGGAAATTAGTGGGGACTTTGTGGGATATTCCTGGAATTTGGTGGGATATTGAGGAGATTTTGGCATTTTGAGGAATTTTTCTTAGATTTTGTGGATATTTGTGGAGATTTTGTGGGATTTTTTTGGAAATTTGTGAGGCTTTACTGCAATTTTTTGGGATGTTGTGAAAATGTCAAGAATTTACTAAGATTTTTATGGAATTTTGTAGAATTTTTTTGAATGTTGTGGAATATCTTCTATTCTGTATAATTTTGAGGAGAACTAAAGAATTCCGAGGGATTTTTCTTAGATTTTGTGGAGATTTCTTCGGGTGTTCCTGGAATTTAGTTTTCAGAAGATTTAGGGAATTTTGCGGCATGTTCCTGGAATTTGGTAGGGTTTTAAGGTGATTTCAGGAATTTTGAGGGATTTTCCTTGAATTTAATGGAAATTAGTGGGGACTTTGTGGGATATTCCTGGAATTTTGTGGGATTTTGAGGAGATTTTGGCATTTTGAGGGATTTTTCATGTATTTTGTGGTAATTGGTGGAGATTTTGTGGGATGTTTCTGTAATTCAGTTGGGTTTTGAGAAAATTTGGGGAATTTTGTGGGACTTCTCTGGAATTTTGTGGGGTTTTTCAGGAATTTTGTGTGATTTTGAGGAGACTTGAAGAATTTTGAGGAATTTTTCTTAGATTTGTGGAAATGTGTGGAGATTCTGTAGGATATTTCTGGAATTTTGTGGACATTTGTGGAGATTTTGCGGGATGTTTGTGGAATTTGGTAGAGTTTTCAGAAGATTTAGGGAATTTTGAGGGAATTTTGAGGGATTTTCCTTGAATTATAAGAAAAATTTGTGGAGATTTTGTGGGATGCTTCTGGAATTTGGTGGGGTTTTGAAAAAATTTAGGGAATTTTGTGGGATGTCTCTGGAATTTTCGGATGTTTTTCAAGAATTCTGAGGGTTTCAGAGGAGACTGGAAGAATTTTGAGGAATTTTTCTTAGATTTTGTGGAAACTTGCAGAGGTTTTGTGTGATTTTTGTGGAATTTGGTGGGATATTGAGGAGATTGAAGGGTTTTGAGGGATTTTTCATGTATTTTGTGGGAATTTGTGGAGATTTTGTGGGATTTTTTTTTTTGAAATTTGTGGGGCTTTACTGCAATTTTTTGGGATGTTGTGAAAATGTCAAGAATTTACTGGGATTTTTATGGAATTTTGTGGAATTTTTTTGGAATGTTGTGGAATATCTTCTATTTTGTATATTTTTGAGGAGAACTGAAGAATTCCGAGGGATTTTTCTTAGATTTTGTGGAGATTTCTTAGGGTGTTCCTGGAATTTAGTAGAGTTTTGAGGAGATTTAGGGATTTTTGAGGGATTTCTCTTGAATTTTGTGGTAATTTGTGGGGATTTTGTGGGATGTTTCTGGAACTTTGAGGGACTTTTCTGGGATTTTGTGGGATTCTGCAGAGAATTGGCAAATTATCAGGAATTTGTCTTAGATTTTGTGGAAATTTGTGGAGATTTTGTGGGATGTTTCTGGAATTCAGTTGGGTTTTGAGAAGATTTGGGGAATTTTGAGGGATTTTTCAGGAATTTTGGAGAAATTGGTGGGGATTTTGTGGGATTTTTCTGGAATTTGGTGGGATTTTTGTGGTATTTTGTGGGATATTGAAAAGATTCAGAGATTTTTGTGGGATTTTTCTTGAATTTTGTGGACATTTGTGGAGATTTTGCGGGATGCTTGTGGAATTTGGTAGGGTTTTGAGAAGATTTGGGGAATTTTGTGGGATTTTCCTTGAATTTTGTGAATTTTTCTGGGATTCTGTGGGATTCTGAGGAAACCTGAAGAATTTTGAGGAATAGTTCTTAGATTTTGTGGAAATTTGTGGAGGTTTTGTGTGATTTTTGTGGAATTTTGAGAGATATTGAGGAGATTTAGGGATTTTTAGGGATGTTTCTTGAATTTTGTAAGAATTTGTGGATATTTTGTGGGATGTTTCTGGAATTCAGTTGGGTTTTGAGAAGATTTAGGGAATTTTGTGGGATGTTTCTGGAATTTTGCTGGATATTGAGGAGATTTTGTGGGATATTTCTGGACTTTTGTGGGGCTTTTCAAGAATTTTGTGGTATTTGGAAAAGATTTAGCGAATTTGGTGGTGTTTTTCTTGAATTTTGTGGGAATTTGTGGAGGTTTGATGGGGCATTTCTGCAATTTGGTAGAGTTTTCAGGAGATTCAGGGAATGTTGAGGGATTTTTCTGGAATTTTGGAAGACTTTTCAAGGATTTTGTGGGATTTAGAGGAGAGTAGATGAATTTTGTAGGATTTTTCATGTATTTTGTGGTTATTTGTGGAGATTTTTTTGGGATGTTTCTGGAATTCAGTTGGGTTTTGAGAAGATTTAGGGAATTTTGCGGCATGTTCCTGGAATTTGGTAGGGTTTTAAGGTGATTTCAGGAATTTTGAGGGATTTTCCTTGAATTTCATGGAAATTAGTGGGGACTTTGTGGGATATTCCTGGAATTTTGTGGGATTTTGAGGAGATTTTGGCATTTTGAGGGATTTTTCATGTATTTTGTGGTAATTGGTGGAGATTTTGTGGGATGTTTCTGAAATTCAGTTGGGTTTTGAGAAAATTTGGGGAATTTTGTGGGACTTCTCTGGAATTTTGTGGGGTTTTTCAGGAATTTTGTGTGATTTTGAGGAGACTTGAAGAATTTTGAGGAATTTTTCTTAGATTTGTGGAAATGTGTGGAGATTCTGTAGGATATTTCTGGAATTTTGTGGACATTTGTGGAGATTTTGTGGGATGTTTGTGGAATTTGGTAGAGTTTTCAGAAGATTTAGGGAATTTTGAGGGAATTTTGAGGGATTTTCCTTGAATTATAAGAAAAATTTGTGGAGATTTTGTGGGATGCTTCTGGAATTTGGTGGGGTTTTGAAAAAATTTAGGGAATTTTGTGGGATGTCTCTGGAATTTTCGGATGTTTTTCAAGAATTCTGAGGGTTTCAGAGGAGACTGGAAGAATTTTGAGGAATTTTTCTTAGATTTTGTGGAAACTTGCAGAGGTTTTGTGTGATTTTTGTGGAATTTGGTGGGATATTGAGGAGATTGAAGGGTTTTGAGGGATTTTTCATGTATTTTGTGGTAATTTGTGGAGATTTTGTGGGATGTTTCTGGAATTCAGTTGGGTTTTGAGAAGATTTAGGGAATTTTGCGGCATGTTCCTGGAATTTGGTAGGGTTTTAAGGTGATTTCAGGAATTTTGAGGGATTTTCCTTGAATTTAATGGAAATTAGTGGGGACTTTGTGGGATATTCCTGGAATTTGGTGGGATATTGAGGAGATTTTGGCATTTTGAGGGATTTTTCATGTATTTTGTGGTAATTGGTGGAGATTTTGTGGGATGTTTCTGTAATTCAGTTGGGTTTTGAGAAGATTTGGGGAATTTTGTGGGACTTCTCTGGAATTTTGTGGGGTTTTTCAGGAATTTTGTGTGATTTTGAGGAGACTTGAAGAATTTTGTGGAATTTTTCTTAGATTTGTGGAAATGTGCGGAGATTCTGTAGGATATTTCTGGAATTTTGTGGACATTTGTGGAGATTTTGTGGGATGTTTGTGGAATTTGGTAGAGTTTTCAGAAGATTTAGGGAATTTTGAGGGAATTTTGAGGGATTTTCCTTGAATTATAAGAAAAATTTGTGGGGATTTTGTGGGATGCTTCTGGAATTTGGTGGGGTTTTGAAAAAATTTAGGGAATTTTGTGGGATGTCTCTGGAATTTTTGGACGTTTTTCAAGAATTCTGAGGGTTTCAGAGGAGACTGGAAGAATTTTGAGGATTTTTTCTTAGATTTTGTGGACATTTGTGGAGGTTTTGTGTGATTTTTGTGGAATTTTGTGGGATATTGAGGAGATTGAAGGGTTTTGAGGGATTTTTCATGTATTTTGTGGGAATTTGTGGAGATTTTGTGGGATTTTTTTTTTGGAAATTTGTGAGGCTTTACTGCAATTTTTTGGGATGTTGTGAAAATGTCAAGAATTTACTGGGATTTTTATGGAATTTTGTGGAATTTTTTTTGAATGTTGTGGAATATCTTCTATTCTGTATAATTTTGAGGAGAACTGAAGAATTCCGAGGGATTTTTCTTAGATTTTGTGGAGATTTCTTCAGGTGTTCCTGGAATTTAGTAGGGTTTGGAGGAGATTTAGGGATTTTTGAGGGATTTCTCTTGAATTTTGTGGTAATTTGTGTGGATTTTGTGGGATGTTTCTGGAACCTTGAGGGACTTTTCTAGGATTTTGTGGGATTCTGCAGAGAATTGACAAATTATCAGGAATTTGTCTTAGATTTTGTGGAAATTGGTGGATATTTTGCGGGATGTTTCTGGAATTCAGTTGTGTTTTCAGAAGATTGAGGGAATTTAGAGGGATTTTTCTTGAATTTTGGAGAAATTGGTGGGGATTTTGTGGGATTTTTCTGGAATTTGGTGGGATTTTTGTGGTATTTTGTGGGATATTGAGGAGATTCAGAGATTTTTGTGGGATTTTTCTTGAATTTTGTGGACATTTGTGGAGATTTTGCGGGATGTTTGTGGAATTTCATCGGGTTTTGAGAGGATTTAGGGAATTTTGAGGGAATGTTGAGGGATTTTCCTTAAACTTTATGGAAATTTGTGGGGATTTTGTGGGATGTTTCTGCAATTTGGTAGGGTTTTGAGAAGATTTGGGGAATTCAGTTGGGATTTTTGTGGAATTTTGTGAATTTTTCTGGGATTCTGTGGGATTCTGAGGAAATCTAAAGAATTTGGAGGAATTTTTCTTAGATTTTGTGGAAACTTGTGGAAGTTTTGTGGGATTTTTGTGGAATTTGGTGGGATATTGAGGAGATTTTGGCATTTTGAGGTATTTTTCATGTATTTTGTGGGAATTGGTGGGGATTTTGTGGGATGTTTCTGGAATTCAGCTGGGTTTTGAGAAGATTTTGTGAATTTTTTTGGATTTCTCAGGAATTTTGCGTATTTTTCCTGTGAATTGTGCGGGATTCTGAGGAGGCTTTAAGAATTTTGTGATATTTTTCTTAAATTTTGTGGGAACATTTGTGGGGATTTTGTGGGATTTTCCTGGAATTTTGTGGGATATTGAGGAGATTGAAGGGTTTTGAGGGATTTTTCATGTATTTTGTGGTAATTTGTGGAGATTTTGTGCGATGTTTCTGGAATTCACTTGGGTTTTCAGAAGATTTAGGGATTTTTTTGTGATGTTTCTGGAATTTTGCTGTATATTGAGGAGATTTTGTGGGATATTTCTGGACTTTTGTGGGGCTTTTCAAGAATTTTGTGGTATTTGGAAAAGATTTAGCGAATTTGGTGGTGTTTTTCTTGAATTTTGTGGGAATTTGTGGAGGTTTTATGGGGCGTTTCTGCAATTTGGTAGAGTTTTCAGGAGATTCAGGGAATGTTGAGGGATTTTTCTGGAATTTTGGAAGGCTTTTCAAGGATTTTGTGGGATTTAGAGGAGAGTAGATGAATTTTGTAGGATTTTTCATGTATTTTGTGGGAATTTGTGGAGATTTCTTTGGGATGTTTCTGGAATTCAGTTGGGTTTTGAGAAGATTTAGGGAATTTTGTGGCATGTTCCTGGAATTTGGTAGGGTTTTAAGGTGATTTCAGGAATTTTGAGGGATTTTCCTTGAATTTCATGGAAATTAGTGGGGACTTTGTGGGATATTCCTGGAATTTTGTGGGATTTTGAGGAGACTTGAAGAATTTTGAGGAATTTTTCTTAGATTTTATGGAAACTTGTGGAGATTCTGTAGGATATTTCTGGAATTTTGTGGACATTTGTGGAGATTTTGTAGGATGTTTGTGGACTTTGGTAGAGTTTTCAGAAGATTTAGGGAATTTTGAGGGAATTTTGTGGGATTTTCCTTGAATTATAAGAAAAATTTGTGGGGATTTTGTGGGATGCTTCTGGAATTTGGTGGGGTTTTGAAAAAATTTAGGGAGTTTTGTGGGATGTCTCTGGAATTTTTGGACGTTTTTCAAGTATTCTGAGGGTTTCAGAAGACACTGGAAGAATTTTGAAGAATTTTTCTTAGATTTTGTGGAAACTTGTGGAATTTTTGTGGGATTTTTGTTGAATTTGGTGGGATATTGAGGAGATTGAAGGGTTTTGAGGGATTTTTCATGTATTTTGTGGGAATTTGTGGAGATTTTGTGGGATGTTTCTGGAATTCAGCTGGGTTTTGAGAAGATTTAGGGAATTTTGTGGCATGTTCCTGGAATTTGGAAAGGTTATAAGGTGATTTAGGGAATTTTGAGGGATTTTCCTTGAATTTCATGGAAATTAGTGGGGACTTTGTGGGATATTCCTGGAATTTTGTGGGATATTGAGGAGATTTTGGCATTTTGAGGGATTTGTCATGTATTTTGTGGATATTTGTGGAGATTTTGTGGGATTTTTTTGGAAATTTGTGAGGCTTTGCTGCAATTTTTTGGGATGTTGTGAAAATGTCAAGAATTTACTGGGATTTTTCTGGAATTTTGGAAGGCTTTTCAAGGATTTTGTGGGATTTAGAGGAGAGTAGATGAATTTTGTAGGATTTTTCTTAGATTTTGTGGACATTTGTGGAGATTTTGTGGGATGTTTTTGGAACTTGGTAGGGTTTTGTGAAAGTTTAGGGAATTTTGAGGGATTTTTCAGGAATTCTGTGGGCCTTTTCAAAGACTTTGTGTGGTTTTGAGGAGACTGGAAGAATTTTGAGGAATTTTTCTTAGATTTTGTGGACATTTGTGGAGGTTTTGTGGGATTTTTGTGGAATTTTGTGGGATATTGAGGAGATTTTGGAATTTTGACGGATTTTTCATGTATTTTGTGGGAATTTGTGGAGATTATGTGGGATTTTTTATTTGGAAATTTGTGGGGCTTTACTGCAATTTTTTGGGCTGTTGTGAAAATGTCAAGAATTTACTGGGATTTTTATGGAATTTTGTGGAATTTTTTTGGAATGTTGTGGAATATCTTCTATTCTGTATAATTTTGAGGAGAACTGAAGAATTCCGAGGGATTTTTCTTAGATTTTGTGGGGATTTCTTCGCGTGTTCCTGGAATTTAGTAGGGTTTGGAGGAGATTTAGGGATTTTTGAGGGATTTCTCTTGAATTTTGTTGTAATTTGTGGGGCATTTGTGGGATGTTTCTGGAACTTTGAGGGACTTTTCTGGGATTTTGTGGGATTCTGCAGAGAATTGACGAATTTTGAGGAATTTTTCTTGGATTTTGTGGAAATTTGTGGAGATTTTGTGGGATGTTTCTGGAATTCAGTTGGGTTTTGAGAAGATTTGGGGAATTTAGAGGGATTTTTCTTGAATTTTGGAGAAATTTATGGGGATTTTGTGGGATTTTTCTGGAATTTGGTGGGATTTTTGTGGTATTTTGTGGGATATTGAAAAGATTCAGAGATTTTTGTGGGATTTTTCTTGAATTTTGTGGACATTTGTGGAGATTTTGCGGGATGCTTGTGGAATTTGGTAGGGTTTTGAGAAGATTTGGGGAATTTTGTGGGATTTTTCAGGAATTTTGTGAATTTTTCTGGGATTCTGTGGGATTCTGAAGAAACCTGAAGAATTTTGAGGAATTTTTCTTAGATTTTGTGGAAATTTGTGGAGGTTTTGTGGGATTTTTGTGGAATTTTGTGGGATATTGAGGAGATTTAGGGATTTTGAGGGATGTTTCTGGAATTTTGTGGATATTTGTGGAGATTTTGTGGGATTTTTTTGGAAATTTGTGAGGCTTTACTGCAATTTTTTGGGCTATTGTGAAAATGTCAAGAATTTACTGGGATTTTTATGGAATTTTGTGGAATTTTTTTTGGAATGTTGTGGAATATCTTCTATTCTGTATAATTTTGAGGAGAACTGAAGAATTCCGAGGGATTTTTCTTAGATTTTGTGGGGATTTCTTCGCGTGTTCCTGGAATTTAGTAGGGTTTGGAGGAGATTTAGGGATTTTTGAGGGATTTCTCTTGAATTTTGTGGTAATTTGTGGGGATTTTGTGGGATGTTTCTGGATCTTTGAGGGACATTTCTGGGATTTTGTGGGATTCTGCAGAGAACTGACAAATTATCAGGAATTTGTCTTAGATTTTGTGGAAATTTGTGGAGATTTTGTGGGATGTTTCTGGAATTCAGTTGGGTTTTGAGAAGATTTGGGGAATTTTGTGGGATTTTTCAGGAATTTTGTGGATTTTTCCGGGATTCTGTGGGATTCTGAGGAAACATGTAGAATTTTGAAGAATTTTTCTTAGATTTTGTGGAAACTTGTTGAGGTTTTGTGGGATTTTTGTGGAATTTTGTGGGATATTGAGGAGATTTAGGGATTTTGAGGGATGTTTCTTGAATTTTGTGGGAATTTGTGGAGATTTTGTGCGATGTTTCTGGAATTCACTTGGGTTTTCAGAAGATTTAGGGATTTTTTTGTGATGTTTCTGGAATTTTGCTGTATATTGAGGAGATTTTGTGGGATATTTCTGGACTTTTGTGGGGCTTTTCAAGAATTTTGTGGTATTTGGAAAAGATTGAGCGAATTTTGTGGTGTTTTTTTTGAATTTTGTGGGAATTTGTGGAGGTTTTATGGGGCGTTTCTGCAATTTGGTAGAGTTTTCAGGAGATTCAGGGAATGTTGAGGGATTTTTCTGGAATTTTGGAAGGCTTTTCAAGGATTTTGTGGGATTTAGAGGAGAGTCAATGAATTTTGTAGGATTTTTCATGTATTTTGTGGTTATTTGTGGAGATTTCTTTGGGATGTTTCTGGAATTCAGTTGGGTTTTGAGAAGATTTAGGGAATTTTGTGGCATGTTCCTGGAATTTGGTAGGGTTTTAAGGTGATTTCAGGAATTTTGAGGGATTTTCCTTGAATTTCATGGAAATTAGTGGGGACTTTGTGGGATATTCCTGGAATTTTGTGGGATTTTGAGGAGACTTGAAGAATTTTGAGGAATTTTTCTTAGATTTTGTGGAAACTTGTGGAGATTCTGTAGGATATTTCTGGAATTTTGTGGACATTTGTGGAGATTTTGTAGGATGTTTGTGGACTTTGGTAGAGTTTTCAGAAGATTTAGGGAATTTTGAGGGAATTTTGAGGGATTTTCCTTGAATTATAAGAAAAATTTGTGGGGATTTTGTGGGATGCTTCTGGAATTTGGTGGGGTTTTGAAAAAATTTAGGGAGTTTTGTGGGATGTCTCTGGAATTTTTGGACGTTTTTCAAGAATTCTGAGGGTTTCAGAAGACACTGGAAGAATTTTGAAGAATTTTTCTTAGATTTTGTGGAAACTTGTGGAATTTTTGTGGGATTTTTGTTGAATTTGGTGGGATATTGAGGAGATTGAAGGGTTTTGAGGGATTTTTCATGTATTTTGTGGGAATTTGTGGAGATTTTGTGGGATGTTTCTGGAATTCAGCTGGGTTTTGAGAAGATTTAGGGAATTTTGTGGCATGTTCCTGGAATTTGGAAAGGTTATAAGGTGATTTAGGGAATTTTGAGGGATTTTCCTTGAATTTCATGAAAATTAGTGGGGACTTTGTGGGATATTCCTGGAATTTTGTGGGATATTGAGGAGATTTTGGCATTTTGAGGGATTTGTCATGTATTTTGTGGATATTTGTGGAGATTTTGTGGGATTTTTTTGGAAATTTGTGAGGCTTTGCTGCAATTTTTTGGGATGTTGTGAAAATGTCAAGAATTTACTGGGATTTTTCTGGAATTTTGGAAGGCTTTTCAAGGATTTTGTGGGATTTAGAGGAGAGTAGATGAATTTTGTAGGATTTTTCTTAGATTTTGTGGACATTTGTGGAGATTTTGTGGGATGTTTTTGGAACTTGGTAGGGTTTTGTGAAAGTTTAGGGAATTTTGAGGGATTTTTCAGGAATTCTGTGGGCCTTTTCAAAGACTTTGTGTGGTTTTGAGGAGACTGGAAGAATTTTGAGGAATTTTTCTTAGATTTTGTGGACATTTGTGGAGGTTTTGTGGGATTTTTGTGGAATTTTGTGGGATATTGAGGAGATTTTGGAATTTTGACGGATTTTTCATGTATTTTGTGGGAATTTGTGGAGATTATGTGGGATTTTTTATTTGGAAATTTGTGAGGCTTTACTGCAATTTTTTGGGCTGTTGTGAAAATGTCAAGAATTTACTGGGATTTTTATGGAATTTTGTGGAATTTTTTTGGAATGTTGTGGAATATCTTCTATTCTGTATAATTTTGAGGAGAACTGAAGAATTCCGAGGGATTTTTCTTAGATTTTGTGGGGATTTCTTCGCGTGTTCCTGGAATTTAGTAGGGTTTGGAGGAGATTTAGGGATTTTTGAGGGATTTCTCTTGAATTTTGTTGTAATTTGTGGGGCATTTGTGGGATGTTTCTGGAACTTTGAGGGACTTTTCTGGGATTTTGTGGGATTCTGCAGAGAATTGACGAATTTTGAGGAATTTTTCTTGGATTTTGTGGAAATTTGTGGAGATTTTGTGGGATGTTTCTGGAATTCAGTTGGGTTTTGAGAAGATTTGGGGAATTTAGAGGGATTTTTCTTGAATTTTGGAGAAATTTATGGGGATTTTGTGGGATTTTTCTGGAATTTGGTGGGATTTTTGTGGTATTTTGTGGGATATTGAAAAGATTCAGAGATTTTTGTGGGATTTTTCTTGAATTTTGTGGACATTTGTGGAGATTTTGCGGGATGCTTGTGGAATTTGGTAGGGTTTTGAGAAGATTTGGGGAATTTTGTGGGATTTTTCAGGAATTTTGTGAATTTTTCTGGGATTCTGTGGGATTCTGAAGAAACCTGAAGAATTTTGAGGAATTTTTCTTAGATTTTGTGGAAATTTGTGGAGGTTTTGTGTGATTTTTGTGGCATTTTGAGAGATATTGAGGAGATTTAGGGATTTTGAGGGATGTTTCTGGAATTTTGTGGATATTTGTGGAGATTTTGTGGGATTTTTTTGGAAATTTGTGAGGCTTTACTGCAATTTTTTGGGATGTTGTGAAAATGTCAAGAATTTACTGGGATTTTTATGGAATTTTGTGGAATTTTTTTTGGAATGTTGTGGAATATCTTCTATTCTGTATAATTTTGAGGAGAACTGAAGAATTCCGAGGGATTTTTCTTAGATTTTGTGGGGATTTCTTCGCGTGTTCCTGGAATTTAGTAGGGTTTGGAGGAGATTTAGGGATTTTTGAGGGATTTCTCTTGAATTTTGTGGTAATTTGTGGGGATTTTGTGGGATGTTTCTGGATCTTTGAGGGACATTTCTGGGATTTTGTGGGATTCTGCAGAGAACTGACAAATTATCAGGAATTTGTCTTAGATTTTGTGGAAATTTGTGGAGATTTTGTGGGATGTTTCTGGAATTCAGTTGGGTTTTGAGAAGATTTGGGGAATTTTGTGGGATTTTTCAGGAATTTTGTGGATTTTTCCGGGATTCTGTGGGATTCTGAGGAAACATGTAGAATTTTGAAGAATTTTTCTTAGATTTTGTGGAAACTTGTTGAGGTTTTGTGGGATTTTTGTGGAATTTTGTGGGATATTGAGGAGATTTAGGGATTTTGAGGGATGTTTCTTGAATTTTGTGGGAATTTGTGGAGATTTTGTGCGATGTTTCTGGAATTCACTTGGGTTTTCAGAAGATTTAGGGATTTTTTTGTGATGTTTCTGGAATTTTGCTGTATATTGAGGAGATTTTGTGGGATATTTCTGGACTTTTGTGGGGCTTTTCAAGAATTTTGTGGTATTTGGAAAAGATTTAGCGAATTTGGTGGTGTTTTTCTTGAATTTTGTGGGAATTTGTGGAGGTTTTATGGGGCGTTTCTGCAATTTGGTAGAGTTTTCAGGAGATTCAGGGAATGTTGAGGGATTTTTCTGGAATTTTGGAAGGCTTTTCAAGGATTTTGTGGGATTTAGAGGAGAGTAGATGAATTTTGTAGGATTTTTCATGTATTTTGTGGTTATTTGTGGAGATTTCTTTGGGATGTTTCTGGAATTCAGTTGGGTTTTGAGAAGATTTAGGGAATTTTGTGGCATGTTCCTGGAATTTGGTAGGGTTTTAAGGTGATTTCAGGAATTTTGAGGGATTTTCCTTGAATTTCATGGAAATTAGTGGGGACTTTGTGGGATATTCCTGGAATTTTGTGGGATTTTGAGGAGATTTTGGCATTTTGAGGGATTTTTCATGTATTTTGTGGTAATTGGTGGAGATTTTGTGGGATGTTTCTGAAATTCAGTTGGGTTTTGAGAAGATTTGGAGAATTTTGTGGGACTTCTCTGGAATTTTGTGGGGTTTTTCAGGAATTTTGTGTGATTTTGAGGAGACTTGAAGAATTTTGAGGAATTTTTCTTGAATTTTGTGGAAACTTGTGGAGATTCTGTAGGATATTTCTGGAATTTTGTGGACATTTGTGGAGATTTTGTGGGATGTTTGTGGACTTTGGTAGAGTTTTCAGAAGATTTAGGGAATTTTGAGGGAATTTTGTGGGATTTTCCTTGAATTATAAGAAAAATTTGTGGGGATTTTGTGGGATGCTTCTGGAATTTGGTGGGGTTTTGAAAAAATTTAGGGAGTTTTGTGGGATGTCTCTGGAATTTTTGGACGTTTTTCAAGAATTCTGAGGGTTTCAGAAGACACTGGAAGAATTTTGAAGAATTTTTCTTAGATTTTGTGGAAACTTGTGGAATTTTTGTGGGATTTTTGTTGAATTTGGTGGGATATTGAGGAGATTGAAGGGTTTTGAGGGATTTTTCATGTATTTTGTGGGAATTTGTGGAGATTTTGTGGGATGTTTCTGGAATTCAGCTGGGTTTTGAGAAGATTTAGGGAATTTTGTGGCATGTTCCTGGAATTTGGAAAGGTTTTAAGGTGATTTAGGGAATTTTGAGGGATTTTCCTTGAATTTCATGGAAATTAGTGGGGACTTTGTGGGATATTCCTGGAATTTTGTGGGATATTGAGGAGATTTTGGCATTTTGAGGGATTTGTCATGTATTTTGTGGATATTTGTGGAGATTTTGTGGGATTTTTTTGGAAATTTGTGAGGCTTTGCTGCAATTTTTTGGGATGTTGTGAAAATGTCAAGAATTTACTGGGATTTTTCTGGAATTTTGGAAGGCTTTTCAAGGATTTTGTGGGATTTAGAGGAGAGTAGATGAATTTTGTAGGATTTTTCTTAGATTTTGTGGACATTTGTGGAGATTTTGTGGGATGTTTTTGGAACTTGGTAGGGTTTTGTGAAAGTTTAGGGAATTTTGAGGGATTTTTCAGGAATTCTGTGGGCCTTTTCAAAGACTTTGTGTGGTTTTGAGGAGACTGGAAGAATTTTGAGGAATTTTTCTTAGATTTTGTGGACATTTGTGGAGGTTTTGTGGGATTTTTGTGGAATTTTGTGGGATATTGAGGAGATTTTGGAATTTTGACGGATTTTTCATGTATTTTGTGGGAATTTGTGGAGATTATGTGGGATTTTTTATTTGGAAATTTGTGAGGCTTTACTGCAATTTTTTGGGCTGTTGTGAAAATGTCAAGAATTTACTGGGATTTTTATGGAATTTTGTGGAATTTTTTTGGAATGTTGTGGAATATCTTTTATTCTGTATAATTTTGAGGAGAACTGAAGAATTCCGAGGGATTTTTCTTAGATTTTGTGGGGATTTCTTCGCGTGTTCCTGGAATTTAGTAGGGTTTGGAGGAGATTTAGGGATTTTTGAGGGATTTCTCTTGAATTTTGTTGTAATTTGTGGGGCATTTGTGGGATGTTTCTGGAACTTTGAGGGACTTTTCTGGGATTTTGTGGGATTCTGCAGAGAATTGACGAATTTTGAGGAATTTTTCTTGGATTTTGTGGAAATTTGTGGAGATTTTGTGGGATGTTTCTGGAAATCAGTTGGGTTTTGAGAAGATTTGGGGAATTTAGAGGGATTTTTCTTGAATTTTGGAGAAATTTATGGGGATTTTGTGGGATTTTTCTGGAATTTGGTGGGATTTTTGTGGTATTTTGTGGGATATTGAAAAGATTCAGAGATTTTTGTGGGATTTTTCTTGAATTTTGTGGACATTTGTGGAGATTTTGCGGGATGCTTGTGGAATTTGGTAGGGTTTTGAGAAGATTTGGGGAATTTTGTGGGATTTTTCAGGAATTTTGTGGATTTTTCTGGGATTCTGTGGGATTCTGAAGAAACCTGAAGAATTTTGAGGAATTTTTCTTAGATTTTGTGGAAATTTGTGGAGGTTTTGTGTGATTTTTGTGGAATTTTGTGGGATATTGAGGAGATTTAGGGATTTTGAGGGATGTTTCTGGAATTTTGTGGATATTTGTGGAGATTTTGTGGGATTTTTTTGGAAATTTGTGAGGCTTTACTGCAATTTTTTGGGATGTTGTGAAAATGTCAAGAATTTACTGGGATTTTTATGGAATTTTGTGGAATTTTTTTTGGAATGTTGTGGAATATCTTCTATTCTGTATAATTTTGAGGAGAACTGAAGAATTCCGAGGGATTTTTCTTAGATTTTGTGGGGATTTCTTCGCGTGTTCCTGGAATTTAGTAGGGTTTGGAGGAGATTTAGGGATTTTTGAGGGATTTCTCTTGAATTTTGTGGTAATTTGTGGGGATTTTGTGGGATGTTTCTGGATCTTTGAGGGACATTTCTGGGATTTTGTGGGATTCTGCAGAGAACTGACAAATTATCAGGAATTTGTCTTAGATTTTGTGGAAATTTGTGGAGATTTTGTGGGATGTTTCTGGAATTCAGTTGGGTTTTGAGAAGATTTGGGGAATTTTGTGGGATTTTTCAGGAATTTTGTGGATTTTTCCGGGATTCTGTGGGATTCTGAGGAAACATGTAGAATTTTGAAGAATTTTTCTTAGATTTTGTGGAAACTTGTTGAGGTTTTGTGGGATTTTTGTGGAATTTTGTGGGATATTGAGGAGATTTAGGGATTTTGAGGGATGTTTCTTGAATTTTGTGGGAATTTGTGGAGATTTTGTGCGATGTTTCTGGAATTCACTTGGGTTTTCAGAAGATTTAGGGATTTTTTTGTGATGTTTCTGGAATTTTGCTGTATATTGAGGAGATTTTGTGGGATATTTCTGGACTTTTGTGGGGCTTTTCAAGAATTTTGTGGTATTTGGAAAAGATTTAGCGAATTTGGTGGTGTTTTTCTTGAATTTTGTGGGAATTTGTGGAGGTTTTATGGGGCGTTTCTGCAATTTGGTAGAGTTTTCAGGAGATTCAGGGAATGTTGAGGGATTTTTCTGGAATTTTGGAAGGCTTTTCAAGGATTTTGTGGGATTTAGAGGAGAGTAGATGAATTTTGTAGGATTTTTCATGTATTTTGTGGTTATTTGTGGAGATTTCTTTGGGATGTTTCTGGAATTCAGTTGGGTTTTGAGAAGATTTAGGGAATTTTGTGGCATGTTCCTGGAATTTGGTAGGGTTTTAAGGTGATTTCAGGAATTTTGAGGGATTTTCCTTGAATTTCATGGAAATTAGTGGGGACTTTGTGGGATATTCCTGGAATTTTGTGGGATTTTGAGGAGATTTTGGCATTTTGAGGGATTTTTCATGTATTTTGTGGTAATTGGTGGAGATTTTGTGGGATGTTTCTGAAATTCAGTTGGGTTTTGAGAAGATTTGGAGAATTTTGTGGGACTTCTCTGGAATTTTGTGGGGTTTTTCAGGAATTTTGTGTGATTTTGAGGAGACTTGAAGAATTTTGAGGAATTTTTCTTAGATTTTGTGGAAACTTGTGGAGATTCTGTAGGATATTTCTGGAATTTTGTGGACATTTGTGGAGATTTTGTGGGATGTTTGTGGACTTTGGTAGAGTTTTCAGAAGATTTAGGGAATTTTGAGGGAATTTTGTGGGATTTTCCTTGAATTATAAGAAAAATTTGTGGGGATTTTGTGGGATGCTTCTGGAATTTGGTGGGGTTTTGAAAAAATTTAGGGAGTTTTGTGGGATGTCTCTGGAATTTTTGGACGTTTTTCAAGAATTCTGAGGGTTTCAGAAGACACTGGAAGAATTTTGAAGAATTTTTCTTAGATTTTGTGGAAACTTGTGGAATTTTTGTGGGATTTTTGTTGAATTTGGTGGGATATTGAGGAGATTGAAGGGTTTTGAGGGATTTTTCATGTATTTTGTGGGAATTTGTGGAGATTTTGTGGGATGTTTCTGGAATTCAGCTGGGTTTTGAGAAGATTTAGGGAATTTTGTGGCATGTTCCTGGAATTTGGAAAGGTTTTAAGGTGATTTAGGGAATTTTGAGGGATTTTCCTTGAATTTCATGGAAATTAGTGGGGACTTTGTGGGATATTCCTGGAATTTGGTGGGATATTGAGGAGATTTTGGCATTTTGAGGGATTTGTCATGTATTTTGTGGATATTTGTGGAGATTTTGTGGGATTTTTTTGGAAATTTGTGAGGCTTTGCTGCAATTTTTTGGGATGTTGTGAAAATGTCAAGAATTTACTGGGATTTTTATGGAATTTTGTGGAATTTTTTTTGGAATGTTGTGGAATATCTTCTATTCTGTATAATTTTGAGGAGAACTGAAGAATTCCGAGGGATTTTTCTTAGATTTTGTGGGGATTTCTTCGCGTGTTCCTGGAATTTAGTAGGGTTTGGAGGAGATTTAGGGATTTTTGAGGGATTTCTCTTGAATTTTGTTGTAATTTGTGGGGCATTTGTGGGATGTTTCTGGAACTTTGAGGGACTTTTCTGGGATTTTGTGGGATTCTGCAGAGAATTGACGAATTTTGAGGAATTTTTCTTGGATTTTGTGGAAATTTGTGGAGATTTTGTGGGATGTTTCTGGAATTCAGTTGGGTTTTGAGAAGATTTGGGGAATTTAGAGGGATTTTTCTTGAATTTTGGAGAAATTTATGGGGATTTTGTGGGATTTTTCTGGAATTTGGTGGGATTTTTGTGGTATTTTGTGGGATATTGAAAAGATTCAGAGATTTTTGTGGGATTTTTCTTGAATTTTGTGGACATTTGTGGAGATTTTGCGGGATGCTTGTGGAATTTGGAAGGGTTTTGAGAAGATTTGGGGAATTTTGTGGGATTTTTCAGGAATTTTGTGGATTTTTCTGGGATTCTGTGGGATTCTGAAGAAACCTGAAGAATTTTGAGGAATTTTTCTTAGATTTTGTGGAAATTTGTGGAGGTTTTGTGTGATTTTTGTGGAATTTTGTGGGATATTGAGGAGATTTAGGGATTTTGAGGGATGTTTCTGGAATTTTGTGGATATTTGTGGAGATTTTGTGGGATTTTTTTGGAAATTTGTGAGGCTTTACTGCAATTTTTTGGGCTATTGTGAAAATGTCAAGAATTTACTGGGATTTTTATGGAATTTTGTGGAATTTTTTTTGGAATGTTGTGGAATATCTTCTATTCTGTATAATTTTGAGGAGAACTGAAGAATTCCGAGGGATTTTTCTTAGATTTTGTGGGGATTTCTTCGCGTGTTCCTGGAATTTAGTAGGGTTTGGAGGAGATTTAGGGATTTTTGAGGGATTTCTCTTGAATTTTGTGGTAATTTGTGGGGATTTTGTGGGATGTTTCTGGATCTTTGAGGGACATTTCTGGGATTTTGTGGGATTCTGCAGAGAACTGACAAATTATCAGGAATTTGTCTTAGATTTTGTGGAAATTTGTGGAGATTTTGTGGGATGTTTCTGGAATTCAGTTGGGTTTTGAGAAGATTTGGGGAATTTTGTGGGATTTTTCAGGAATTTTGTGGATTTTTCCGGGATTCTGTGGGATTCTGAGGAAACATGTAGAATTTTGAAGAATTTTTCTTAGATTTTGTGGAAACTTGTTGAGGTTTTGTGGGATTTTTGTGGAATTTTGTGGGATATTGAGGAGATTTAGGGATTTTGAGGGATGTTTCTTGAATTTTGTGGGAATTTGTGGAGATTTTGTGCGATGTTTCTGGAATTCACTTGGGTTTTCAGAAGATTTAGGGATTTTTTTGTGATGTTTCTGGAATTTTGCTGTATATTGAGGAGATTTTGTGGGATATTTCTGGACTTTTGTGGGGCTTTTCAAGAATTTTGTGGTATTTGGAAAAGATTTAGCGAATTTGGTGGTGTTTTTCTTGAATTTTGTGGGAATTTGTGGAGGTTTTATGGGGCGTTTCTGCAATTTGGTAGAGTTTTCAGGAGATTCAGGGAATGTTGAGGGATTTTTCTGGAATTTTGGAAGGCTTTTCAAGGATTTTGTGGGATTTAGAGGAGAGTAGATGAATTTTGTAGGATTTTTCATGTATTTTGTGGTTATTTGTGGAGATTTCTTTGGGATGTTTCTGGAATTCAGTTGGGTTTTGAGAAGATTTAGGGAATTTTGTGGCATGTTCCTGGAATTTGGTAGGGTTTTAAGGTGATTTCAGGAATTTTGAGGGATTTTCCTTGAATTTCATGGAAATTAGTGGGGACTTTGTGGGATATTCCTGGAATTTTGTGGGATTTTGAGGAGATTTTGGCATTTTGAGGGATTTTTCATGTATTTTGTGGTAATTGGTGGAGATTTTGTGGGATGTTTCTGAAATTCAGTTGGGTTTTGAGAAGATTTGGAGAATTTTGTGGGACTTCTCTGGAATTTTGTGGGGTTTTTCAGGAATTTTGTGTGATTTTGAGGAGACTTGAAGAATTTTGAGGAATTTTTCTTAGATTTTGTGGAAACTTGTGGAGATTCTGTAGGATATTTCTGGAATTTTGTGGACATTTGTGGAGATTTTGTGGGATGTTTGTGGACTTTGGTAGAGTCTTCAGAAGATTTAGGGAATTTTGAGGGAATTTTGTGGGATTTTCCTTGAATTATAAGAAAAATTTGTGGGGATTTTGTGGGATGCTTCTGGAATTTGGTGGGGTTTTGAAAAAATTTAGGGAGTTTTGTGGGATGTCTCTGGAATTTTTGGACGTTTTTCAAGAATTCTGAGGGTTTCAGAAGACACTGGAAGAATTTTGAAGAATTTTTCTTAGATTTTGTGGAAACTTGTGGAATTTTTGTGGGATTTTTGTTGAATTTGGTGGGATATTGAGGAGATTGAAGGGTTTTGAGGGATTTTTCATGTATTTTGTGGGAATTTGTGGAGATTTTGTGGGATGTTTCTGGAATTCAGCTGGGTTTTGAGAAGATTTAGGGAATTTTGTGGCATGTTCCTGGAATTTGGAAAGGTTTTAAGGTGATTTAGGGAATTTTGAGGGATTTTCCTTGAATTTCATGGAAATTAGTGGGGACTTTGTGGGATATTCCTGGAATTTGGTGGGATATTGAGGAGATTTTGGCATTTTGAGGGATTTGTCATGTATTTTGTGGATATTTGTGGAGATTTTGTGGGATTTTTTTGGAAATTTGTGAGGCTTTGCTGCAATTTTTTGGGATGTTGTGAAAATGTCAAGAATTTACTGGGATTTTTATGGAATTTTGTGGAATTTTTTTTGGAATGTTGTGGAATATCTTCTATTCTGTATAATTTTGAGGAGAACTGAAGAATTCCGAGGGATTTTTCTTAGATTTTGTGGGGATTTCTTCGCGTGTTCCTGGAATTTAGTAGGGTTTGGAGGAGATTTAGGGATTTTTGAGGGATTTCTCTTGAATTTTGTTGTAATTTGTGGGGCATTTGTGGGATGTTTCTGGAACTTTGAGGGACTTTTCTGGGATTTTGTGGGATTCTGCAGAGAATTGACGAATTTTGAGGAATTTTTCTTGGATTTTGTGGAAATTTGTGGAGATTTTGTGGGATGTTTCTGGAATTCAGTTGGGTTTTGAGAAGATTTGGGGAATTTAGAGGGATTTTTCTTGAATTTTGGAGAAATTTATGGGGATTTTGTGGGATTTTTCTGGAATTTGGTGGGATTTTTGTGGTATTTTGTGGGATATTGAAAAGATTCAGAGATTTTTGTGGGATTTTTCTTGAATTTTGTGGACATTTGTGGAGATTTTGCGGGATGCTTGTGGAATTTGGAAGGGTTTTGAGAAGATTTGGGGAATTTTGTGGGATTTTTCAGGAATTTTGTGGATTTTTCTGGGATTCTGTGGGATTCTGAAGAAACCTGAAGAATTTTGAGGAATTTTTCTTAGATTTTGTGGAAATTTGTGGAGGTTTTGTGTGATTTTTGTGGAATTTTGTGGGATATTGAGGAGATTTAGGGATTTTGAGGGATGTTTCTGGAATTTTGTGGATATTTGTGGAGATTTTGTGGGATTTTTTTGGAAATTTGTGAGGCTTTACTGCAATTTTTTGGGCTATTGTGAAAATGTCAAGAATTTACTGGGATTTTTATGGAATTTTGTGGAATTTTTTTTGGAATGTTGTGGAATATCTTCTATTCTGTATAATTTTGAGGAGAACTGAAGAATTCCGAGGGATTTTTCTTAGATTTTGTGGGGATTTCTTCGCGTGTTCCTGGAATTTAGTAGGGTTTGGAGGAGATTTAGGGATTTTTGAGGGATTTCTCTTGAATTTTGTGGTAATTTGTGGGGATTTTGTGGGATGTTTCTGGATCTTTGAGGGACATTTCTGGGATTTTGTGGGATTCTGCAGAGAACTGACAAATTATCAGGAATTTGTCTTAGATTTTGTGGAAATTTGTGGAGATTTTGTGGGATGTTTCTGGAATTCAGTTGGGTTTTGAGAAGATTTGGGGAATTTTGTGGGATTTTTCAGGAATTTTGTGGATTTTTCCGGGATTCTGTGGGATTCTGAGGAAACATGTAGAATTTTGAAGAATTTTTCTTAGATTTTGTGGAAACTTGTTGAGGTTTTGTGGGATTTTTGTGGAATTTTGTGGGATATTGAGGAGATTTAGGGATTTTGAGGGATGTTTCTTGAATTTTGTGGGAATTTGTGGAGATTTTGTGCGATGTTTCTGGAATTCACTTGGGTTTTCAGAAGATTTAGGGATTTTTTTGTGATGTTTCTGGAATTTTGCTGTATATTGAGGAGATTTTGTGGGATATTTCTGGACTTTTGTGGGGCTTTTCAAGAATTTTGTGGTATTTGGAAAAGATTTAGCGAATTTGGTGGTGTTTTTCTTGAATTTTGTGGGAATTTGTGGAGGTTTTATGGGGCGTTTCTGCAATTTGGTAGAGTTTTCAGGAGATTCAGGGAATGTTGAGGGATTTTTCTGGAATTTTGGAAGGCTTTTCAAGGATTTTGTGGGATTTAGAGGAGAGTAGATGAATTTTGTAGGATTTTTCATGTATTTTGTGGTTATTTGTGGAGATTTCTTTGGGATGTTTCTGGAATTCAGTTGGGTTTTGAGAAGATTTAGGGAATTTTGTGGCATGTTCCTGGAATTTGGTAGGGTTTTAAGGTGATTTCAGGAATTTTGAGGGATTTTCCTTGAATTTCATGGAAATTAGTGGGGACTTTGTGGGATATTCCTGGAATTTTGTGGGATTTTGAGGAGATTTTGGCATTTTGAGGGATTTTTCATGTATTTTGTGGTAATTGGTGGAGATTTTGTGGGATGTTTCTGAAATTCAGTTGGGTTTTGAGAAGATTTGGAGAATTTTGTGGGACTTCTCTGGAATTTTGTGGGGTTTTTCAGGAATTTTGTGTGATTTTGAGGAGACTTGAAGAATTTTGAGGAATTTTTCTTAGATTTTGTGGAAACTTGTGGAGATTCTGTAGGATATTTCTGGAATTTTGTGGACATTTGTGGAGATTTTGTGGGATGTTTGTGGACTTTGGTAGAGTCTTCAGAAGATTTAGGGAATTTTGAGGGAATTTTGTGGGATTTTCCTTGAATTATAAGAAAAATTTGTGGGGATTTTGTGGGATGCTTCTGGAATTTGGTGGGGTTTTGAAAAAATTTAGGGAGTTTTGTGGGATGTCTCTGGAATTTTTGGACGTTTTTCAAGAATTCTGAGGGTTTCAGAAGACACTGGAAGAATTTTGAAGAATTTTTCTTAGATTTTGTGGAAACTTGTGGAATTTTTGTGGGATTTTTGTTGAATTTGGTGGGATATTGAGGAGATTGAAGGGTTTTGAGGGATTTTTCATGTATTTTGTGGGAATTTGTGGAGATTTTGTGGGATGTTTCTGGAATTCAGCTGGGTTTTGAGAAGATTTAGGGAATTTTGTGGCATGTTCCTGGAATTTGGAAAGGTTTTAAGGTGATTTAGGGAATTTTGAGGGATTTTCCTTGAATTTCATGGAAATTAGTGGGGACTTTGTGGGATATTCCTGGAATTTGGTGGGATATTGAGGAGATTTTGGCATTTTGAGGGATTTGTCATGTATTTTGTGGATATTTGTGGAGATTTTGTGGGATTTTTTTGGAAATTTGTGAGGCTTTGCTGCAATTTTTTGGGATGTTGTGAAAATGTCAAGAATTTACTGGGATTTTTATGGAATTTTGTGGAATTTTTTTTGGAATGTTGTGGAATATCTTCTATTCTGTATAATTTTGAGGAGAACTGAAGAATTCCGAGGGATTTTTCTTAGATTTTGTGGGGATTTCTTCGCGTGTTCCTGGAATTTAGTAGGGTTTGGAGGAGATTTAGGGATTTTTGAGGGATTTCTCTTGAATTTTGTTGTAATTTGTGGGGCATTTGTGGGATGTTTCTGGAACTTTGAGGGACTTTTCTGGGATTTTGTGGGATTCTGCAGAGAATTGACGAATTTTGAGGAATTTTTCTTGGATTTTGTGGAAATTTGTGGAGATTTTGTGGGATGTTTCTGGAATTCAGTTGGGTTTTGAGAAGATTTGGGGAATTTAGAGGGATTTTTCTTGAATTTTGGAGAAATTTATGGGGATTTTGTGGGATTTTTCTGGAATTTGGTGGGATTTTTGTGGTATTTTGTGGGATATTGAAAAGATTCAGAGATTTTTGTGGGATTTTTCTTGAATTTTGTGGACATTTGTGGAGATTTTGCGGGATGCTTGTGGAATTTGGAAGGGTTTTGAGAAGATTTGGGGAATTTTGTGGGATTTTTCAGGAATTTTGTGGATTTTTCTGGGATTCTGTGGGATTCTGAAGAAACCTGAAGAATTTTGAGGAATTTTTCTTAGATTTTGTGGAAATTTGTGGAGGTTTTGTGTGATTTTTGTGGAATTTTGTGGGATATTGAGGAGATTTAGGGATTTTGAGGGATGTTTCTGGAATTTTGTGGATATTTGTGGAGATTTTGTGGGATTTTTTTGGAAATTTGTGAGGCTTTACTGCAATTTTTTGGGCTATTGTGAAAATGTCAAGAATTTACTGGGATTTTTATGGAATTTTGTGGAATTTTTTTTGGAATGTTGTGGAATATCTTCTATTCTGTATAATTTTGAGGAGAACTGAAGAATTCCGAGGGATTTTTCTTAGATTTTGTGGGGATTTCTTCGCGTGTTCCTGGAATTTAGTAGGGTTTGGAGGAGATTTAGGGATTTTTGAGGGATTTCTCTTGAATTTTGTGGTAATTTGTGGGGATTTTGTGGGATGTTTCTGGATCTTTGAGGGACATTTCTGGGATTTTGTGGGATTCTGCAGAGAACTGACAAATTATCAGGAATTTGTCTTAGATTTTGTGGAAATTTGTGGAGATTTTGTGGGATGTTTCTGGAATTCAGTTGGGTTTTGAGAAGATTTGGGGAATTTTGTGGGATTTTTCAGGAATTTTGTGGATTTTTCCGGGATTCTGTGGGATTCTGAGGAAACATGTAGAATTTTGAAGAATTTTTCTTAGATTTTGTGGAAACTTGTTGAGGTTTTGTGGGATTTTTGTGGAATTTTGTGGGATATTGAGGAGATTTAGGGATTTTGAGGGATGTTTCTTGAATTTTGTGGGAATTTGTGGAGATTTTGTGCGATGTTTCTGGAATTCACTTGGGTTTTCAGAAGATTTAGGGATTTTTTTGTGATGTTTCTGGAATTTTGCTGTATATTGAGGAGATTTTGTGGGATATTTCTGGACTTTTGTGGGGCTTTTCAAGAATTTTGTGGTATTTGGAAAAGATTTAGCGAATTTGGTGGTGTTTTTCTTGAATTTTGTGGGAATTTGTGGAGGTTTTATGGGGCGTTTCTGCAATTTGGTAGAGTTTTCAGGAGATTCAGGGAATGTTGAGGGATTTTTCTGGAATTTTGGAAGGCTTTTCAAGGATTTTGTGGGATTTAGAGGAGAGTAGATGAATTTTGTAGGATTTTTCATGTATTTTGTGGTTATTTGTGGAGATTTCTTTGGGATGTTTCTGGAATTCAGTTGGGTTTTGAGAAGATTTAGGGAATTTTGTGGCATGTTCCTGGAATTTGGTAGGGTTTTAAGGTGATTTCAGGAATTTTGAGGGATTTTCCTTGAATTTCATGGAAATTAGTGGGGACTTTGTGGGATATTCCTGGAATTTTGTGGGATTTTGAGGAGACTTGAAGAATTTTGAGGAATTTTTCTTAGATTTTGTGGAAACTTGTGGAGATTCTGTAGGATATTTCTGGAATTTTGTGGACATTTGTGGAGATTTTGTAGGATGTTTGTGGACTTTGGTAGAGTTTTCAGAAGATTTAGGGAATTTTGAGGGAATTTTGAGGGATTTTCCTTGAATTATAAGAAAAATTTGTGGGGATTTTGTGGGATGCTTCTGGAATTTGGTGGGGTTTTGAAAAAATTTAGGGAGTTTTGTGGGATGTCTCTGGAATTTTTGGACGTTTTTCAAGAATTCTGAGGGTTTCAGAAGACACTGGAAGAATTTTGAAGAATTTTTCTTAGATTTTGTGGAAACTTGTGGAATTTTTGTGGGATTTTTGTTGAATTTGGTGGGATATTGAGGAGATTGAAGGGTTTTGAGGGATTTTTCATGTATTTTGTGGGAATTTGTGGAGATTTTGTGGGATGTTTCTGGAATTCAGCTGGGTTTTGAGAAGATTTAGGGAATTTTGTGGCATGTTCCTGGAATTTGGAAAGGTTTTAAGGTGATTTAGGGAATTTTGAGGGATTTTCCTTGAATTTCATGGAAATTAGTGGGGACTTTGTGGGATATTCCTGGAATTTTGTGGGATATTGAGGAGATTTTGGCATTTTGAGGGATTTGTCATGTATTTTGTGGATATTTGTGGAGATTTTGTGGGATTTTTTTGGAAATTTGTGAGGCTTTGCTGCAATTTTTTGGGATGTTGTGAAAATGTCAAGAATTTACTGGGATTTTTATGGAATTTTGTGGAATTTTTTTTGGAATGTTGTGGAATATCTTCTATTCTGTATAATTTTGAGGAGAACTGAAGAATTCCGAGGGATTTTTCTTAGATTTTGTGGGGATTTCTTCGCGTGTTCCTGGAATTTAGTAGGGTTTGGAGGAGATTTAGGGATTTTTGAGGGATTTCTCTTGAATTTTGTTGTAATTTGTGGGGCATTTGTGGGATGTTTCTGGAACTTTGAGGGACTTTTCTGGGATTTTGTGGGATTCTGCAGAGAATTGACGAATTTTGAGGAATTTTTCTTGGATTTTGTGGAAATTTGTGGAGATTTTGTGGGATGTTTCTGGAATTCAGTTGGGTTTTGAGAAGATTTGGGGAATTTAGAGGGATTTTTCTTGAATTTTGGAGAAATTTATGGGGATTTTGTGGGATTTTTCTGGAATTTGGTGGGATTTTTGTGGTATTTTGTGGGATATTGAAAAGATTCAGAGATTTTTGTGGGATTTTTCTTGAATTTTGTGGACATTTGTGGAGATTTTGCGGGATGCTTGTGGAATTTGGAAGGGTTTTGAGAAGATTTGGGGAATTTTGTGGGATTTTTCAGGAATTTTGTGGATTTTTCCGGGATTCTGTGGGATTCTGAGGAAACATGTAGAATTTTGAAGAATTTTTCTTTGATTTTGTGGAAATTTGTGGAGGTTTTGTGTGATTTTTGTGGAATTTTGTGGGATATTGAGGAGATTTTGGAATTTTCAGGGATTTTTCAAGGATTTTGTGGGAATTTGTTGAGATTTTGTGCGATGTTTGTGGAATTCAGTTGGGTTTTGAGAAGATTTTGTGAATTTTGTGGGATTTTTCAGGAATTTTGTGTATTTTTCCTGTGAATTGTGTGGGATTCTGAGGAGGCTTTAAGAATTTTGTGATATTTTTCTTAAATTTTGTAGGGAACACTTGTGGGGACTTTGTGGGATTTTCCGGGAATTTTGTGGGATATTGAGGAGATGTTGGCATTTTGATGGACTTTTCATGTATTTTGTGGATATTTGTGGAGATTTTGTGGGAAGTTTCTGGATCTTTGAGGGACTTTTCCGGGATTTTGTGGAATTCTACAGAGAATTGACGAATTATCAGGAATTTTTCATGTATTTTGTGGGAATTTGTGGAGATTTTGTGGGATATTTCTGGAATTCAGTTGGGTTTTGAGAAGACTGAGGGAATTTAGAGGGATTTTTCTTGAATTTTGGAGAAATTGGTGGGGATTTTGTGGGATTTTTCTGGAATTTGGTGGGATTTTTGTGGTATTTTGTGGGATATTGAGGAGATTCAGAGATTTTTGTGGGATATTTCTTGAATTTTGTGGACATTTGAGGAGATTTAGGAGGATGCTTGTGGAATTTCGTAGGATTTTGAGACGATTTAGGGAATTTTGAGGGAATTTTGAGGGATTTTCCTTGAATTTTATGGAAATTTTTTTAGGTTTTGTGGCATGTTCCTGGAATTTTGTAGGGTTTTGAGAAGATTTGGGGAATTTTGTGGGATTTTTCAGGTATTTTGTGAATTTTTCTTGGATTCTGTGGGATTCTGAAGAAACCTGAAGAATTTTGAGGAATTTTTCTTAGATTTTGTGGAAATTTGTTGAGGTTTTGTGGGATTTTTGTGGAATTTGGTGGGATATTGAGGAGATTTTGGAATTTTGAGGTATTTTTCATGTATTTTGTGCTTATTTGTGGAGATTTTGTGGGATTTTTGACGAGATTTTGTTGGATATTGAGGAGATTTAGGGATTTGGAGGGATTTTTCTTGAATTTTGTGTGAATTCGTGGAGATTTTGTGGGATGTTTCTGGAATATGGTAGAAATGTCTGAATATTTAGGGAATTTTGAGGGATTTTTCTAGAACTTAGTGTATTTTTCTGGAATTTTGTGATATTTTGGGAAAATTTAAATAATTTTGATGGATTTTTCTTGAGTTTTGTGGAAATTGTTGGAGATTTTGTGGGATTTTTCTGGAATTTTGTGTGTCTTTTCAAGGATTTTGTTGTATTCTGAGGGGACTTGAAGGCCCGTCTCCCCTAGGAACACGCACGTGCTGCCCGCCCGAGTGGATCGGCCTTCGCTGCTACCGCGGCGATGGGGCGACCATCTGGTCCCTGGGCGTGCTGCTGTTTGAGATGGTGTGCGGGTACTTACCCTTGGAGAAGGAGCGAGACATCGTCTTGGGGCAGCTCTTCTTCCCGCAGGAGGCCTCTCCAGGTTGCTATGGGGCCTGAAGAAGGCAGGCTTTGGCAGGTGGCAGCGCGCAGCCCAGCCCGGCCCTCCCGCAGCTGCGCGGGACGTCCATGTGCCCTCAAGGGCCGGCTGCAGCAGGTGGCCCGTGGCAGGCTGGCTGTGGCACGCTTGGCTGAAGGAGGGGACGCTTGTCCTGCCGTGCCGCTCTCCCGCCAAGGCCAGCTCCCAGCACACGCAGCGTGGCCCGGCTTCTGCAGGCGCCGGGAGCAGCTGGGCAGGAGCCTTCTGCAAGTGAGCGCCGCTTTCTGCCTTCTCTCCCCAGAGTGCCAACATCTGATCCGCTGCTGTTTGTCCAAGCACCCCATGGATCGGCCACTGCTGGAGCAGATCTTCTACCACCCTTGGGTGTTGGGTGGCCATTTCTGATGCCTTGCCGCAGCCTCTGCAGCACCCAGTTCCCGTGTCCCACGCAGGACTGAGGGCCCAGGAAATAAAAGAACCCGAAACCCGGTGTAGGCCGGCAAGTCTGGTCCTTGTTAGCAACTTCAGCTAAGGGAACCTCTTGGCAAAAGGGGTAATCAGAGCGTTCCCTTCAGCCTTTGTCAAGCTTTTGATGCCTTTCCTCCAGGTTGTCCCTCAAAATCAGAGAGGGGTAGAGCCTGCACCAGTCCCCCCAAATCGGTGGGAGGCAGAGACTACTCCCAGGCCCCACAAAAGTGGAGGAGGATGGAGACGATCCCTGGGCCCACAACACTGAAGGGAGATAAATACCCGGCCCCCCCAAAATAAGAGATGGATGGAGCCCACAGCGGCCCCCAAGTCAGAGGGGGAAGGGGAGACTGCCAGCCCCCCTAAAGAGGATGGGAATTGTGCCTGTGCCAGCCCCACAAATTGCAAGGGGACAGAGAACAGCCCTGGCCTGGCAAAGGGCAAAGAGCGGCCGGGGGCTGCCAGGATGGTGACAACACTGGCACCCCCCAAATCAGAGAGGGCAAAGAGCCCGCACAGGCTTCTCAGGAGGAGAAAGGGGGCAGCAAATATCCTCTGTCCCTTAAAGTCAGAGGGGCAGAGACACAACGCCCACTTTGTCCCTTAAAGTCAGAGGGGAAAAACACAAAAGGTCCCACAGAAACAGCATGAGGAACCAAGAGCACTGCCGGCCCCACAAAGGTAAGGAGGATGGAGAAACTCCCCATCTGTCTTTGTTTTGGAAGACAGGTGTCTGATAGGGAGGGCAGGGAACTCCTCTGGAATGAAAATGTAGACCCCCTCCCTTGGAATCATTTTAATTTTGAACTCAAGGGACTCTCAGACAGAGATCTGGGGATAGGAATAACAGTTCTTTACTAGTGTGTATAACGAGGCACATAAACAACAATAACTACAGCGTTAACAAGAAAACAGAACCAGGGACCCCGTGACAGCCTTCTCGGCCAACATGGGAAAGGATGGAGGAGAGGCTTTGCTTCACATACCCCCTCGGGTTGGCAGTCAGTGCCAGTGCTCCTGCAGGGCTCTGAGGAACACTCAGCTGGAACAGCAGGGATGAGCTGAGATCCCGGGCCGGTGGCTGAGGTGGATCAGTAGCTCAGTGGTGGTGCCTGGCACTGCCACACGTCCCGGCAGGACAGGGGGTGTGAGGCCACCAACGAAGAAAGAAGAAGGAGAAGAAGAAGCAGCAGCTCCGTCTGGGTGATGGCAAATTCCCTTTTCTCCTCAGCAACAGCTCCCAGCAAAGTGTACTTCTCTGAAGCTGAAGAAGCTGCCAAACTCTGCCCACCATCCCCTTTTCCTGCCCCCTTCCCCTTGGGCCCAGCCGAAATCTTTGTGTTTCTCAAGTATCACCCACAGTCAGGTTTTCCCCGCAACTAATGGGTAAAAATTCCACAGTTGAGCCAGAACAAAAAGAAGGACACCTAACCCCCAACAGCTTCTCATCTCCATCTCTTTGCACTCCAAAAGCCAGGAGGGATCGATCTGTCACCTCAAAACAACTCAATCCCACTGAAAACAGCTCCATTTTACCCCAAAAGGGCTCAATCCCAACTCAAAAGGGCTTGTTCCTCCTCAGAAAATCTCAATCCCACACTAAAATTACTCAGTTCCACTGCCGCCAGGTGAGATGGAGTTAGAAGATGTTCTGGTTTAGGGCAAATTTGGAAGAAACCCTCTGAATGGAGTCCCTGTAAAAAGCAAATTAAAGTTGCCCCTCATCCGAATATTTCAGGAAAATTATTTTCTTGGAGAAAAGTGGGAAAATGCAGTTTACTTAACAATCAAAGTATCTACAAGCATGAGCAAGATGAATAATATTAAAGAATAAATCCTCTGGCTGTTTGAAGAGATGGCAAAGCCAGAAAAGTCCTTTCCATGGGGTGTAGCTCAGCTCGCTCAGTCTCTTATCAGTTCCTCCGGCGCTGGAAAGGGCCCAGGGCCCCGTGGGCCAGAGCCATGAGCTCCCGGGGTTTGTCTGGGTTCTCAGTCCAGAGCAGCTTTGAACAGATCCAAGGAAAAAGGCAAAAAACACTCCAGGGAACTCCTGTGCCTCAGCTAGCTAAAAACCAACTAAACTAAACTAAAAACTAACTAAAAAGGAAACTGAACTGAAGTGCCTAGAAGCAAAGGAGAGCTCTGTCCCACTGTCTGTCCCTGCTGCAGACAGCAAAGGCCAGGGAAGCATGCGGGGCACTGAGTGCCATTTCTGCAAACAAACTGCAGCTTCTTCTTCCCCCCCTTGGCTCTCAGAGCCAGTCTTGAAGGTGCAGAACTTAATAGGCAGCAGAAACAGAACAGACACCTGGGGATCCAAGGATCACAAAGTCACCCCAGGCCAGAAGGAGGTTGGGAGAAGTGGGATCCACATTTGGAGCGGTGGGATGGGGATTGTGTGGGGCTGGCTGGCTGGGCTGTATTGGATAGGAAATCAAACTTTCAGAGTTCCTGATTTCTGTCCCATTCATTTTCAGTCAGGTGCAGCTCTGTTTGCAGAGGGTCGCTGCGGCGCTCGAGACGGACACACGACGCAGCGAGGTTGGCACGGCAAGAGCAATCTTTATTGTTCAGAAGCTGCTTTTCCATGGTTGACTGCAGAGGCTGGGGAACTGCCTGACTCAGAGATCCTGGTCCATCCGTGGAATCAAGATACATTTTTCTAAGAGTGAGTAAAGTATCACTCCCAGAAATCTTTGAGTTAGTTACGTTAAACTGTTACACTCCATTGCTGTTCTCCCCTGCCATCCCACCCCAATACCTGTATCCCAGTTTCCCCCAGCCCCTCTCCTCCCCTATAAATACCCCAGTTTATCCCCTGTTCCACAGAGCTGCTGTCACTGGCTCCCTTGGCCCAGGGCCCGGCTGTAATAAAGGCCAGTTCTCTGCGGAACGCCACACAGCGCTCTGCTCTCTCCCTCCGTGTCGCCTGCACGCTGCCGCTGAGCTGAGCTGAGCTGAAATCACTCGCCGGGCAGAGGACGTGTCTGTGCCCCGGGCAGCGCAACTGCGGACCGCTTTTCCGGGAGTCGCGGCACCCCTGCCACCTCCACCGCCGCGGCAACCTATGAGAAAGCACAGCTGGGTTCTGCTCAGGCCATTTCAAACTACCTGGGCTATTTGGGACTTGCCCTTGCAAAGGCAGCATCTCAGGAAAAGTCCAAGTTTCTCTTCATGGACTCCCAGGATGTCTTGCCTTGGAAGGGACCTTAAAGCTCCTCTTGTTCCAACTCTCAGCACACTCACGACACCTTCCCCTAGACCAGCTTGCTCCAAGCCCCATCCAACCTGGCCTTGAACCCATCCAAGGGTCAGACAATCACAGCTTCTCTGCAACCTGGTCTATTCCTCCCACATCGAAAATCATACCAAACTTAGCAGCCTCAGAGATCGATTTCTATTCAATATCTCCATTTTAATAGGGAAGAAATATGGCAAAACTTGTTTGCATCTGACATTGCAAAATCAACACGAGCTCTTCAGAAAGAGCTGCTGTCCGCCCACTTTTCTTATTTTTCCCCATTTGGTGGAACATTGTCATTCTGTTGTTGTTCGGAGCAGTATTTTAATGTATCTGGCTGAGGCTGCTTAAAATAGTCCAGCGAGATACCAGGGGGTGAGGGGTGGAAAACTGAGCTCTTACACATCCAGTACTTCTCTTGTTGGAAGTCTTCAATCCCACCTCTCTGCTGGGATGAAATAGGTGCTACTCATTCAATTTCTAAAGTATCATGCATCAAGCTGACACTATTTGAAGACTTCAAAATAGAAAAGCCAATTGAAACAAACCTCTCCTCCTTCCCATTTTCTCAGTTCCACAGTTTAGGAGAGAAGACAGGAGAGAAAGATTGTTTTGGCAACAATGTTTTCAGGACTCTAAAAAGAATATCAAAACCACTCTGCCGCACTCTCAGCTCTTGCAGTGCCAAAAAGCACTGGCTGTCTTTGCTCACAGACTCACAATTGTGGTGGCATTTCTAGCACACCACAGGACAGCGATGTTTTTCTTTTTCTCCTGGAAATACCTACAGCACTTCTGCGTAGCAAGGCAAACATGAGCCTCTTTTAGTGGCCCTTGAAATTGGACATGTGAAATGAGCTACACAAAGCCACAGGCCAGCTGAACCTGGGATCTCTGAATGGCTCTTCACATTCTTCCCAGGAAGATGAATGGCAGTCACTATTTTGGCAGGGAAACTGCATCAGCTGGAAATTTGGAGTAGAAAATGTGCTTTCTGCTCCTCTCAGAGCCAAAACTCCTACCCATTTCTTGCAAGTCCTTCTTAGATAAGGACCATGTTCAACTGAGTGACAGTGAAGCCAAATGGCAATCCAGGAATCAATTGTCCTGTACACAATCTCCTCCATCCACGTGGAAGGTTACTCAGGGGCACACAGGAGGAAGGAAGGAAGCCAAATGCATCATTGGACACAAAGTCAGAGGTCTTGAGGGATGAAGAAATCTTGCAGAGCTATGGAAACCTGCCCTGAAAAGCCAGTTCAGGGAGAGCCTGAGCTGTTTTGTGCTTCTAGGCCTGAAGATGCTCAGGATCTTTCCCAGATGCTCAGCAGGCAGCAGGATTGTGCCTGAATCTGGCTCTGGAAATGCCAGTGCCTCAACTGAGAGCTGTGGCAATGATTTCCATTGCATGGAGAGGGGCCACAGTCCTGCAAGAGTCTTTCAGCAGAGCAAACAGCAGCCTGGAGGGTGGGCAATGCTGCATCTGTACCACTGCATGCTCATCCTTCACCGTAATGCACAGCTGCCCCCAAAGCTGCCATGGATCACGTTTTAGATTTCTCCCGTTGGATATATTTTGGAGAAGTTGCTCTAGGTGGCTTTGGATGGTGATCCTGTAGGAAGCAGCCATTCGCCTGCTGTGATATCCTTACAACTAATCCTAACTTCTCATTCCCTTTGGTTTTATTTGGGGTTCCTTATCAATTTGTTTGATTGGTTTCTTTGGGTTTGTTTCTTTCTGTGTTTGTCTCTTTTGGTTTGAGGTGTTTTCCTTTTTTATAAATGACTTGTGAAGTTGGCACAGCCAAACTCCAGAAAACGTAAACCAGGCTTGACTTTCCAGAAATGACTTTTGGCTGGCCTTAGCTGCATTCCCCAGGATCAGGATCCCCAGTAGATATTTCCAGGTTTTGCTCTGCATCATCAGCTTGCCCTGACTTTGCTCAGTGTTTCACCAATGGAGAAGACAATGGATATTTTGCCAAACCTCCTTTCAAACAACCAAACTTGTGGCAGCACGACAGAAAAGAAGAAAATATTCCCCAGTTAGAACAGAGCCAGAGTGCCACCATTTTCCCCTCCACTTTTATTGATTTTCTACATTTAGAGGCAAAGCTTCCATCTCCAGAAGCTTCCATCTCTCATTTCCTGATGCTCTTTGCTACCCTTTAGCCTTCACCCCCCACGCATCGGACTGCTGTCCATGTGGGGCTGGGGATGCTCAGCCTGGAAAGAGAAGGTGCTGGGGAGGCCTCCCTGCAGCTCTAGGAAAGATGGGCACCGAGAGGAGAAGCCTTTCAACTGCAGGAGTGAGATTGAAGTTGCATCTAATGAAGCTGCTCTTTTCCACTCAGGCTGCTGGGGCACTGGCCCAGGCTGTGCACACAGCCTGGGGATGCTCCATCCTTGGCAACATCCAAGGCCAGCTGGGAGCAGGGCTCTGAGCAACATATTCTGGGGGAAGATTGCTCCGCTTGGAACAAGATGGTCTTTAGGGTCCCTTCCAAGCCCAGCCACCCAGGGATTCCATCATTCTATGGTCTCCGTTGTCCTCTTCAGTCTGGGCCTGGGCTCCTGGCAGTGATGTCACAGTGCACGCTCCAGCTAGAACTTCCAGCATCCAGCAACGGCCACAACACAACCCTTGGCTCCTTGTGTCAGCACGCTCTTCTCAGTGCTCCAAGGCTACCCCTGTCACGTTTCTGCCACCGGCTCCCTGATTCCCCCAGCAGTCCTGAAAGCTCCCCATTTCTTGGATTTTGCTGCACATCCCTGCAGGATGTCTGCATTTGTTCCAAAGAAGGTATAGTACTATTCCATGGAGGTGGACACCCCGCAGCTGCCTGGGTGGGCTGGAGCTGTGTGGGACAGTGTGGGAAAGGGACCCCACTCTGAGATTTTGCTACCTCTGCAGGCTGTCCCAGAGAGAGAGGAGGAGATGGAGGTGGATACACCAATTAATTGTGAAGAGAGAATGGAAGTGGATGGAGAGAACACTGGGGATGAAGAGATGGACATAGATGTAGATCAGACGGAAGAAGAAATGGAAGTGGAAATGCAAGATGATATTGAGGAGATGGAAATTGAGCTAGAAGACGAGGAGGAGGACATGGTGTTGGGATGAAGACCGATGCCAGCAGCAGAACAGACAGGTGCTCCCCACGGGCAGAGTGGGTCCCCTGCTGCCAGGCTGGGGCTGGGCTGGGCACTCCCTGCTCAGGGGCACGCTAGCCCATGCACTGGATTCTGGTGGCCTTCCCTGGCCTGTCCTCTGCTTGCTTTGGGCCACACAAGCCCTGTTCCAGTGCCTGGGCCACAGCCCCCAGCCCCAGCCAGGCTCACTTCTGGCAGCAGAGTCCCCCTGTGCCAGTGTCCCAGCCCGGGAGCACATGGAACACCCCTCCATGCCTGACTGCACTGACCGTGCTACTTGTTTTTCTTCCAGGACTGCGGGACATCCCAGACAGAGATGCCACCCATCTGTATATACGTTTTGGAGTTGTTTTGTTCTCGATAGATGTTTTAGGGATTGTTAAAATTTTCTGTAAATATGTTTCATATAGTTTTCTTAGCTAAGTTCTTAGGTAAATAGGTTCTATACTTTGTTGTTGTTGTTGTTACAAATATTCTTACCATGTAAATATGTTGTGTAGTTCATTCTTGTTCCTTTTCTTCTACAAATAAACATTCTTTGTTTTTCACACCCCACTTCTCTTTGCATTTTCTTCGGGCACATTTGCAAAGTTGTGCTTTCCACTCACTCCAGGTTCCCAGGGCTGGATGTCCCGGAGGGACCTGGCACAGCCACCCCAGCAGTGGCTCCCTGTGCACAGGGGGTCCCACTGACAGAGCTCACCCTCTCCTTGCAGTTTCTCTGGACACACTTGGCAGCTGGAGGGGCAAATCCCAGTGGGCCCTGTCCCATGGCATCCCACATGGGAGCAGGGCTCAGCCTCATCCATGGCTCTTCCCTGGCTAGCCCCAGGACTAAGGAGGCTGCACTGGGCTGCGGGCAGCCTGCTTCCTGGGCACCCTGAGGGGCTGGAGCCAGCCTGGAGGGAGCCTCAGCACAGGGGCCTCTGGCCTACATGCACCAACATTTCCTTTGGAAACCCCCTCTGTCACCACACTCTGCTACAAGCACAACATCAATTGTTCCTCCTACTTCAAGGGGAGACCTTAATTGGCACAAATTTGTCCCTTGGACTTTCTAGCACAGCAAATGGCAGCGCTTGTAATCCCTGTTCTGCACTCCCAAAGCTGGTCACACTTCAGGCCCTTTGTACACCCATTTCCTGATGTGCATCTCACAGTGAGGTGAGATGTGAGCTCTCAGCACACTCAGGACACCTTCCCCTAGACCAGCTTGCTCCAAGCCCCATCCAACCTGGCCTTGAACCCTTCCAAGGGTGAGACAATCACAGACCTGTACTATTCCTCCCAGATCTAAAATCATACCAAACTTAGCAGCCTCAGAGATAGATTTCTATTAAATATCTACATTTTTCTAGGAAAGAAATATGGCAAAATTTGTTTGCATCTGACTTCGCAAAATCAACACGAGCTCTTCAGAAAGGGCTGACGCCCACTTTTCTTATTTTTCCCCATTTGGTGGAACATTGTCATTCTGTTGTTGTTTGGAGCAGTATTTTAATGTATCTGGCTGAGGCTGCTTCAAATAGTCCAGCGAGATACCAGGGTGTGAGGGGTGGAGAACTGAGCTTTTACACATCCAGTACTTCTCTTGTTGGAAGTCTTCAATCCCACCTCTCAGCTGGGATGAAATAGGTGCTACTAATCCAACTTCTAAAGTATCATGCATCAAGCTGACACTATTTCAAGACTAAAAAATAAAAAAGCCAATTTAAACAAACCTCTGCTCCTTTCCATGTTCTCTGTTCCACAGTTTATGACAGAAGACAGGAGAGAAAGATTGTTCAGGGAACAATGTTTTCGGGACTCTAAAAAGAACTGAAAATCCGCTCTGCCACACTCTCAGCTGCTGCAGCCCCAAAAAGCACTGGCTCTCTTTGCTCACAGACTCACAATTGTGGTGGCATTTCTACCATGCCACAGGACAGCGATGTTTTTCCTTTTCTCCTGGAAATACCTACAGCACTTCTGCGTAGCCAGGCAAACATGAGCCTCTTTTAGTGGCCCTTGAAACTGGACATGTGAAATGAGGTACACAAAGCCAAAGGCCAGCTGAACCTGGGATCTCTGAATGGGTCTTCACATTCTTCCCAGGAAGATGAATGGCAATCACTATTTTGGCAGGGAAACTGCATCAGCTGGAAATTTGGAGTAGAAAATGTGCTTTCTGCTCCTCTCAGAGCCAAAACTCCTACCCATTTCTTGCAAGTCCTTCTTAGATAAGGACCATGTTCAACTGAGTGACAGTGAAGCCAAATGGCAATCCAGGAATCAATTGTCCTGTACACAATCTCCTCCATCCACGTGGAAGGTTACTCACGGGCACACAGGAGGAAGGAAGGAAGCCAAATGCATCATTGGACACAAAGTCAGAGGTCTTGAGGGATGAAGAAATCTTGCAGAGCTATGGAAACCTGCCCTGAAAAGCCAGTTCAGGGAGAGCCTGAGCTGTTTTGTGCTTCTAGGCCTGAAGATGCTCAGGATCTTTCCCAGATGCTCAGCAGGCAGCAGGATTGTGCCTGAATCTGGCTCTGGAAATGCCAGTGCCTCAACTGAGAGCTGTGGCAATGATTTCCATTGCATGGAGAGGGGCCACAGTCCTGCAAGAGTCTTTCAGCAGAGCAAACAGCAGCCTGGAGGGTGGGCAATGCTGCATCTGTACCACTGCATGCTCATCCTTCACCGTAATGCACAGCTGCCCCCAAAGCTGCCATGGATCACGTTTTAGATTTCTCCCGTTGGATATATTTTGGAGAAGTTGCTCTAGGTGGCTTTGGATGGTGATCCTGTAGGAAGCAGCCATTCGCCTGCTGTGATATCCTTACAACTAATCCTAACTTCTCATTCCCTTTGGTTTTATTTGGGGTTCCTTATCAATTTGTTTGATTGGTTTCTTTGGGTTTGTTTCTTTCTGTGTTTGTCTCTTTTGGTTTGAGGTGTTTTCCTTTTTTATAAATGACTTGTGAAGTTGGCACAGCCAAACTCCAGAAAACGTAAACCAGGCTTGACTTTCCAGAAATGACTTTTGGCTGGCCTTAGCTGCATTCCCCAGGATCAGGATCCCCAGTAGATATTTCCAGGTTTTGCTCTGCATCATCAGCTTGCCCTGACTTTGCTCAGTGTTTCACCAATGGAGAAGACAATGGATATTTTGCCAAACCTCCTTTCAAACAACCAAACTTGTGGCAGCACGACAGAAAAGAAGAAAATATTCCCCAGTTAGAACAGAGCCAGAGTGCCACCATTTTCCCCTCCACTTTTATTGATTTTCTACATTTAGAGGCAAAGCTTCCATCTCCAGAAGCTTCCATCTCTCATTTCCTGATGCTCTTTGCTACCCTTTAGCCTTCACCCCCCACGCATCGGACTGCTGTCCATGTGGGGCTGGGGATGCTCAGCCTGGAAAGAGAAGGTGCTGGGGAGGCCTCCCTGCAGCTCTAGGAAAGATGGGCACCGAGAGGAGAAGCCTTTCAACTGCAGGAGTGAGATTGAAGTTGCATCTAATGAAGCTGCTCTTTTACACTCAGGCTGCTGGGGCACTGGCCCAGGCTGTGCGCACAGCCTGGGGATGCTCCATCCTTGGCAACATCCAAGGCCAGCTGGGAACAGGGCTCTGAGCAACATATTCTGGGGGAAGATTGCTCCGCTTGGAACAAGATGGTCTTTAGGGTCCCTTCCAAGCCCAGCCACCCAGGGATTCCATCATTCTATGGTCTCCGTTGTCCACTTCAGTCTGGGCCTGGGCTCCTGGCACTGATGTCACAGTGCACGCTCCAGCTAGAACTTCCAGCATCCAGCAACGGCCACAACACAACCCTTGGCTCCTTGTGTCAGCACGCTCTTCTCAGTGCTCCAAGGCTACCCCTGTCACGTTTCTGCCACCGGCTCCCTGATTCCCCCAGCAGTCCCCAAAGCTCCCCATTTCTTGGATTTTGCTGCACATCCCTGCAGGATGTCTGCATTTGTTCCAAAGAAGGTATGGTACTATTCCATGGAGGTGGACACCCCGCAGCTGCCTGGGTGGGCTGGAGCTGTGTGGGACAGTGTGGGAAAGGGACCCCACTCTGAGATTTTGCTACCTCTGCAGGCTGTCCCAGAGAGAGAGGAGGAGATGGAGGTGGATACACCAATTAATTGTGAAGAGAGAATGGAAGTGGATGGAGAGAACACTGGGGATGAAGAGATGGACATAGATGTAGATCAGACGGAAGAAGAAATGGAAGTGGAAATGCAAGATGATATTGAGGAGATGGAAATTGAGCTAGAAGACGAGGAGGAGGACATGGTGTTGGGATGAAGACCGATGCCAGCAGCAGAGCAGGCAGGTGCTCCCCACGGGCAGAGCGGGTCCCCTGCTGCCAGGCTGGGGCTGGGCTGGGCACTCCCTGCTCAGGGACACGCTACCCCATGCACTGGATTCTGGTGGCCTTCCCTGGCCTGTCCTCTGCTTGCTTTGGGCCACACAAGCCCTGTTCCAGTGCCTGGGCCACAGCCCCCAGCCCCAGCCAGGCTCACTTCTGGCAGCAGAGTCCCCCTGTGCCAGTGTCCCAGCCCGGGAGCACATGGAACACCCCTCCATGCCTGACTGCACTGACCGTGCTACTTGTTTTTCTTCCAGGACTGCGGGACATCCCAGACAGAGATGCCACCCATCTGTATATACGTTTTGGAGTTGTTTTGTTCTCGATAGATGTTTTAGGGATTGTTAAAATTTTCTGTAAATATGTTTCATATAGTTTTCTTAGCTAAGTTCTTAGGTAAATAGGTTCTATACTTTGTTGTTGTTGTTGTTACAAATATTCTTACCATGTAAATATGTTGTGTAGTTCATTCTTGTTCCTTTTCTTCTACAAATAAACATTCTTTGTTTTTCACACCCCACTTCTCTTTGCATTTTCTTCGGGCACATTTGCAAAGTTGTGCTTTCCACTCACTCCAGGTTCCCAGGGCTGGATGTCCCGGAGGGACCTGGCACAGCCACCCCAGCAGTGGCTCCCTGTGCACAGGGGGTCCCACTGACAGAGCTCACCCTCTCCTTGCAGTTTCTCTGGACACACTTGGCAGCTGGAGGGGCAAATCCCAGTGGGCCCTGTCCCATGGCATCCCACATGGGAGCAGGGCTCAGCCTCATCCATGGCTCTTCCCTGGCTAGCCCCAGGACTAAGGAGGCTGCACTGGGCTGCGGGCAGCCTGCTTCCTGGGCACCCTGAGGGGCTGGAGCCAGCCTGGAGGGAGCCTCAGCACAGGGGCCTCTGGCCTACATGCACCAACATTTCCTTTGGAAACCCCCTCTGTCACCACACTCTGCTACAAGCACAACATCAATTGTTCCTCCTACTTCAAGGGGAGACCTTAATTGGCACAAATTTGTCCCTTGGACTTTCTAGCACAGCAAATGGCAGCGCTTGTAATCCCTGTTCTGCACTCCCAAAGCTGGTCACACTTCAGGCCCTTTGTACACCCATTTCCTGATGTGCATCTCACAGTGAGGTGAGATGTGAGCTCTCAGCACACTCAGGACACCTTCCCCTAGACCAGCTTGCTCCAAGCCCCATCCAACCTGGCCTTGAACCCTTCCAAGGGTGAGACAATCACAGACCTGTACTATTCCTCCCAGATCTAAAATCATACCAAACTTAGCAGCCTCAGAGATAGATTTCTATTAAATATCTACATTTTTCTAGGAAAGAAATATGGCAAAATTTGTTTGCATCTGACTTCGCAAAATCAACACGAGCTCTTCAGAAAGGGCTGACGCCCACTTTTCTTATTTTTCCCCATTTGGTGGAACATTTGCATTCTGTTGTTGTTTGGAGCAGTATTTTAATGTATCTGGCTGAGGCTGCTTCAAATAGTCCAGCGAGATACCAGGGTGTGAGGGGTGGAGAGCTGAGCTTTTACACATCCAGTACTTCTCTTGTTGGAAGTCTTCAATCCCACCTCTCAGCTGGGATGAAATAGGTGCTACTAATCCAACTTCTAAAGTATCATGCATCAAGCTGACACTATTTCAAGACTAAAAAATAAAAAAGCCAATTTAAACAAACCTCTGCTCCTTTCCATGTTCTCTGTTCCACAGTTTATGACAGAAGACAGGAGAGAAAGATTGTTCAGGGAACAATGTTTTCGGGACTCTAAAAAGAACTGAAAATCCGCTCTGCCACACTCTCAGCTGCTGCAGCCCCAAAAAGCACTGGCTCTCTTTGCTCACAGACTCACAATTGTGGTGGCATTTCTACCATGCCACAGGACAGCGATGTTTTTCCTTTTCTCCTGGAAATACCTACAGCACTTCTGCGTAGCCAGGCAAACATGAGCCTCTTTTAGTGGCCCTTGAAACTGGACATGTGAAATGAGGTACACAAAGCCAAAGGCCAGCTGAACCTGGGATCTCTGAATGGGTCTTCACATTCTTCCCAGGAAGATGAATGGCAATCACTATTTTGGCAGGGAAACTGCATCAGCTGGAAATTTGGAGTAGAAAATGTGCTTTCTGCTCCTCTCAGAGCCAAAACTCCTACCCATTTCTTGCAAGTCCTTCTTAGATAAGGACCATGTTCAACTGAGTGACAGTGAAGCCAAATGGCAATCCAGGAATCAATTGTCCTGTACACAATCTCCTCCATCCACGTGGAAGGTTACTCACGGGCACACAGGAGGAAGGAAGGAAGCCAAATGCATCATTGGACACAAAGTCAGAGGTCTTGAGGGATGAAGAAATCTTGCAGAGCTATGGAAACCTGCCCTGAAAAGCCAGTTCAGGGAGAGCCTGAGCTGTTTTGTGCTTCTAGGCCTGAAGATGCTCAGGATCTTTCCCAGATGCTCAGCAGGCAGCAGGATTGTGCCTGAATCTGGCTCTGGAAATGCCAGTGCCTCAACTGAGAGCTGTGGCAATGATTTCCATTGCATGGAGAGGGGCCACAGTCCTGCAAGAGTCTTTCAGCAGAGCAAACAGCAGCCTGGAGGGTGGGCAATGCTGCATCTGTACCACTGCATGCTCATCCTTCACCGTAATGCACAGCTGCCCCCAAAGCTGCCATGGATCACGTTTTAGATTTCTCCCGTTGGATATATTTTGGAGAAGTTGCTCTAGGTGGCTTTGGATGGTGATCCTGTAGGAAGCAGCCATTCGCCTGCTGTGATATCCTTACAACTAATCCTAACTTCTCATTCCCTTTGGTTTTATTTGGGGTTCCTTATCAATTTGTTTGATTGGTTTCTTTGGGTTTGTTTCTTTCTGTGTTTGTCTCTTTTGGTTTGAGGTGTTTTCCTTTTTTATAAATGACTTGTGAAGTTGGCACAGCCAAACTCCAGAAAACGTAAACCAGGCTTGACTTTCCAGAAATGACTTTTGGCTGGCCTTAGCTGCATTCCCCAGGATCAGGATCCCCAGTAGATATTTCCAGGTTTTGCTCTGCATCATCAGCTTGCCCTGACTTTGCTCAGTGTTTCACCAATGGAGAAGACAATGGATATTTTGCCAAACCTCCTTTCAAACAACCAAACTTGTGGCAGCACGACAGAAAAGAAGAAAATATTCCCCAGTTAGAACAGAGCCAGAGTGCCACCATTTTCCCCTCCACTTTTATTGATTTTCTACATTTAGAGGCAAAGCTTCCATCTCCAGAAGCTTCCATCTCTCATTTCCTGATGCTCTTTGCTACCCTTTAGCCTTCACCCCCCACGCATCGGACTGCTGTCCATGTGGGGCTGGGGATGCTCAGCCTGGAAAGAGAAGGTGCTGGGGAGGCCTCCCTGCAGCTCTAGGAAAGATGGGCACCGAGAGGAGAAGCCTTTCAACTGCAGGAGTGAGATTGAAGTTGCATCTAATGAAGCTGCTCTTTTACACTCAGGCTGCTGGGGCACTGGCCCAGGCTGTGCGCACAGCCTGGGGATGCTCCATCCTTGGCAACATCCAAGGCCAGCTGGGAACAGGGCTCTGAGCAACATATTCTGGGGGAAGATTGCTCCGCTTGGAACAAGATGGTCTTTAGGGTCCCTTCCAAGCCCAGCCACCCAGGGATTCCATCATTCTATGGTCTCCGTTGTCCACTTCAGTCTGGGCCTGGGCTCCTGGCAGTGATGTCACAGTGCACGCTCCAGCTAGAACTTCCAGCATCCAGCAACGGCCACAACACAACCCTTGGCTCCTTGTGTCAGCACGCTCTTCTCAGTGCTCCAAGGCTACCCCTGTCACGTTTCTGCCACCGGCTCCCTGATTCCCCCAGCAGTCCCCAAAGCTCCCCATTTCTTGGATTTTGCTGCACATCCCTGCAGGATGTCTGCATTTGTTCCAAAGAAGGTATGGTACTATTCCATGGAGGTGGACACCCCGCAGCTGCCTGGGTGGGCTGGAGCTGTGTGGGACAGTGTGGGAAAGGGACCCCACTCTGAGATTTTGCTACCTCTGCAGGCTGTCCCAGAGAGAGAGGAGGAGATGGAGGTGGATACACCAATTAATTGTGAAGAGAGAATGGAAGTGGATGGAGAGAACACTGGGGATGAAGAGATGGACATAGATGTAGATCAGACGGAAGAAGAAATGGAAGTGGAAATGCAAGATGATATTGAGGAGATGGAAATTGAGCTAGAAGACGAGGAGGAGGACATGGTGTTGGGATGAAGACCGATGCCAGCAGCAGAGCAGGCAGGTGCTCCCCACGGGCAGAGCGGGTCCCCTGCTGCCAGGCTGGGGCTGGGCTGGGCACTCCCTGCTCAGGGACACGCTAGCCCATGCACTGGATTCTGGTGGCCTTCCCTGGCCTGGCCTGGCCTTGCTTTGGGCCACACAAGCCCTGTTCCAGTGCCTGGGCCACAGCCCCCAGCCCCAGCCAGGCTCACTTCTGGCAGCAGAGTCCCCCTGTGCCAGTGTCCCAGCCCGGGAGCACATGGAACACCCCTCCATGCCTGACTGCACTGACCGTGCCACTTATTTTTCTTCCAGGACTGAGGGACATCCCAGACATGACACCCTTCTGTACATACAAGAGCTGCCACCCTTCTGTATATATGTTTTAGAGTTGTTGTGTTCACGATAGGTGTTTTAGGGTTTGATTAAGATTTCTGTAAATACGTTTCATATAGTTTTGTTAGATATGTTCTTAGGTAAATAGGTTCTATAATTTGTTGTTGTTGTTGTTACAAATATTCTTACAATGTAAATATGTTGTGTAGTTCATTCTTGTTCCTTTTCTTCTACAAATAAACATTCTTTGTTTTTCACACCCCACTTCTCTTTGCATTTTCTTCGGGCACATTTGCAAAGTTGTGCTCTCCACTCACTCCAGGTTCCCAGGGCTGGATGTCCCAGAGGGAGCTGGCACAGCCACCCCAGCAGTGGCTCCCTGTGCACAGGGGGTCCCACTGACAGAGCTCACCCTCTCCTTGCAGTTTCTCTGGACACACTTGGCAGCTGGAGGGGCAAATCCCAGTGGGCCCTGTCCCATGGCATCCCACATGGGAGCAGGGCTCAGCCTCATCCATGGCTCTTCCCTGGCTAGCCCCAGGGCTAAGGAGGCTGCACTGGGCTGCGGGCAGCCTGCTTCCTGGGCACCCTGAGGGGCTGGAGCCAGCCTGGAGGGAGCCTCAGCACAGGGGCCTCTGGCCTACATGCACCAACATTTCCTTTGCAAACCCCCTCTGTCACCACACTCTGCTACAAGCACAACATCAATTGTTCCTCCTACTTCAAGGGGAGACCTTAATTGGCACAAATTTGTCCCTTGGACTTTCTAGCACAGCAAATGTCAGCGCTTGCAATCCCTCTTCTGCACTCCCTGCTCGGGCGCCAAAACATTGGAACCTGCCAGAACATCTTGAATTAGCACCAACCTGCAGAGAGCTACAGGGGGAGAACCTACCCCCAACCACACAGGGACATTGATGGGCTGGGGCAGAGCTGAAACTAAAGTATTTTAATGCCAAGAGACAGGATGTTTTATTGCTGAATTCATTCTCCCACAACAAGAATGAAAGCTTTCAGTCTCCTCACCTGCCACACATGTCTATTGCCAAGGTTTGCTTCTGGGTTACCACTGATTTTTATTCATCTCTACAGAACTTAGCTTTTCCTGGCTAACATGCAGAGATGATATTTCAGAGCCAGATGAGCTCAGCACAGCTTGTGCAACACGCAGGATTTCCAGACCCAGAGATTCAGGCCATGCAAACTGATACTTTTTCGTCTGTGTGCTAAGATCACTGGAAGGATGTCAGTGATGTACCACACACTTCTCAGAGCTGTCCCTTCTATCCAGCTCTCCCCAGTCACTTCACACACTTCACTCCAAGCAGGTTCTGATAGAGTTCAGGAGCACATGGGATTTCATCCTGGCTTTTCTTCATTTTCTCCTGAGCTGTCTCCAGACACAGTGTGTGGGCACGGCAGCAGCATTAACGGGGCACCTCCCTGACACTGAGATTCATGTCACAACTTTTCATCAAAAGCAGCAAAGAAATGATTCCCACTGGGTCCCACACGGCTCCCTGGCAACTTTGTGCTGCTGCAGCTCCAGCACCAGCCCTGGTGCACAGAAATTTCAGGAGGAGACACACCGAAGGAATCAGCCATTCCCAGAGAAGAAACATCTGTTTGCATGGCCCAAATCCCCACAACACTGCAGACTCTGGTGACCCACACTCTGCATTTGCACTTCAGCCTCTGTGCCTCACTTTGCCTCTCACTAAAGTACCCCCAGTTTCCCTCATGCTCAGATTCCCAAGAGAATTCAAAGCAGCATTAGGAGCAGGGAGAGATGATGGGAACTGTCCCAAGGCTCAACCAAATTTCTCAGGCCTGACAAATCTAGCCAAGGACAGAGGAAAAAGCTGCATGAAAGAGGTGTGACATAAAAGCAGGAATCAAATTTAGGTAGAATGAGAGAAGCTGAAGAGCTTTTCAGTGTTTGCAACAAGATTAGAACCTCCAGGTCCAGGAGGGATGCAACATTTTCCCCACTCTAACAACTCTGTGATGCAAATTGCAGCTCAAATCCTTCTTCCCAGCTCTGGGACTTGTTCAGCCACCAACATGGTGCAGAATTTTTCAAGCAAAGTGGAAGCTGGTCAGAGAGGTGGCTTGCAAATCAAAATCAGAGCGGACAGCTTGGAAGCAGCAGCCAGAGCAAAGAGAGGCAGAGCCTGGCCCTGGGGTGCAGCACAGCCACACAACACATGCCTGAAACTCTAAGACATGAAAGAATTTGCCACGGGAGACACAGAAGGTACTTGATGGAACCCTGCCTCCTTCACGATGCATCAGCAACGCAGGAGAGCACTAGGATGAAGATGACAGCACCTTCTGCTGCTGCTTCCATCTCCTGAGTCAAATCTCACCAAAATCTCTCACTATTGGCCATTCCCAAAGCCTCAGATTCCCTCAGTCCTTGCAGGATTTCAGTGCTGAGGAGCATGGAGGGAGATAAAGGCACTTGCAGAGACCAGAGATGCATTTTCTGCCTGAGGTGCATTCCACTGCCCAGCTTAGTTCCTCTAAAACCATTCCAATCAGCCCCTTGGACAGCACCAAGCCAGCAGCAGAACATCAGCGCCTGAAAATGCTTGGAAATGCCATTCTTTGAGATTTCTCTCCAGCTCTCCCATTTCATGGTGCCATTTCAGGGCTTTATCCCATCACTCAGCACTTGCAGCAAGTCTTGGCAACCAGCTTCAAACGGATTTGTAGTGCTGAGCAAATACGAGGCAATTTGACTTTGTCTCCAGTGAATGAAATTTCACCTCAATCAGACGAACTCTGTGTTCTGTCATTGGGCAGGCACTAACTACTGCCTGCACCCCCCAAGCCTGGATGTCAAACTGCCTTCGTATTGGAAAGTTCAATTTAGTTGGTTTTATGTACAAGATTATTCTGTCTCCAAATCATTTGGAGCCATAGAATTGCATTTCCAAGGACTAAACTCAGAGCAGCCACAAAGAGCACAAGAGGCAGGAAAAGAAAGAAAAATAGAGATTTCTAAGGAGATGGAAATTGAATGCTGAGTTTTTCCCATTACAGGCAGTTTCATCAATTATCACCTGCCACCTCCTTGCCTTCACTTGTGTGGCCACCACTGAATACACTTCCAGAGAAGAAAATGTTGGTCCTACTGAAAACTGGGGCTAGAAGTAGAAAAAGGCTCAGAGATCTGACTTCAAAGACAACATCATGAAAAGAGCTGCCTTATAATAGCAAGATATGATGGGCAGCAGGAATGGCTGAAGCCAGCAGAGAGAAGTCCATGAACTATTGGTGCTACAAAGATTTCTGACAAAACCCCCAAGAAGCCAAAAACAGCGTTTGGTCTGGCCCAGCTGATAGGAGCCCTGTGCATTTAATTCAGTCATTGGCAGCACATGGAGATTGGCTTTAAGCTCCTTTGGTCCACTACTACTTTACTTTACTTTACTTTACTTTACTTTACTTTACTTTACTTTACTTTATTTTATTTTATTTTATTTTATTTTATTTTATTTTATTTTATTTTATTTTATTTTATTTTATTTTATTTTATTTTATTTTATTTTATTTTATTTTATTTTATTTTATTTTATTTTATTTCATTTCATTTCATTTCATTTTATTTTATTTTATTTTTTATTTCATTTCATTTCATTTCATTTCATTTCATTTCATTTCATTTCATTTCATTTCATTTCATTTTTTCCACCCAGAAAATGTAATTGCTTCTCCTCTTCAGGAAGAAATTACTGCTTTGAATGGTTCAAGGCAGAGTTCCTACACCCACTTGTAATCAGTCACCAAGAGAAAAATTTTCTCAAAAGTTCTCTTAACAATTTTGGAGTTACTTTCAACATAAATAACTGGGTGATTTTGCTCCAAATGAGAAGGGAATTGAATTTGGCTCCCTCACCTTAAAAAGAAGTCTTTCTTCCCAGTTCTTCACCAAGAGGAACAAAACACTTGGTTGCAGCAAACTGAAGGGAGGAAGAAGTTTCCTTCCCCCTGAGCTGCACAACAGGAGACAATTTTGTTGCCAAGAGGTGACAAAACCCAGCCAATTTCCAGTTCTTTCAGTTGAAGGGAAAAGCTCCAAGGATCATAGCTGGGGCAGACACAGAGTGGGAGGAGCAGGGGATCTGCTGGGGGGTTTTGGCCTGGGGCATAGATTAAAGAAATCTTCAAGTGAAACCCGTCAGAGCTCAAGACTTCATCCCGCAGAGGAGAAATTGGATTTGACCCAAATGCCATTCAAATCCAAAAAACATTGAGACATTTCCCCAAGCTCTGCTCTGCCATCAGGTACAACCCAAAGCACCCTGTGCGACAGAGCAGCATCTCCCTGGCATGGGGACAGGGATGCTCCCTTGGCAAGCCGCCTGCATCACCCATGGGATTCGGAAGATCTGTTTCTAAAGACCCCAACATCCAAAAGACTCCACATTCAAAGCCTTTCCTTTGGGGTTTCACTTCTCCATCTGTCTCTTGTAACTAGACAGCTGCTTCACTTCAGCACCCTTCTGGATGGGGTCAAATTTTCTCCGAATTTCCAGCCTAAACAGGAAGTTACTTCCATTCATTCTTCTGCGAGTACTGGCAGCTTGTAGCTGCTCTGCTCTTCCTCTCCTGCTGTGCATTTGTGCACATCAAGTGCCAAGAGCATTTCCTTGTTTCAATGCCGCAGCGACGGAAAGCCCGGAGCACCGCGACTTCTCTAGATATTCAGCCCTGATAAGGGCTGGGCCGAGGTGCGTGAGCAGCTTCGAGCAGGCGAGTGATTCAGCTCAGGCTCAGCGGTAGTTGAGTGATTTCAGCTCAGCTTAGCTCGGCTCGGCAGCAGCGGCAGGCAGGCAACACAGGAAGCAGGGACGGGAATGCTGGTCCAGCGTTCCACCAAGGCAAAACCTTTTATTCAGGCAGAGCTTCGGCGAAGGGTGCCGGCAACAGCGAATCCGTCGAACGGGGGAAAAGCTGGGATATTTATGGGGAAGGAGAGGGGCGGGGGGAAGCCCGAGATACCTGTATCGGGATGGGACAGCAGGTGGGAACACCAATGGGACACAACAGTTTAACATATCTAACTCAAAGACCCCTGGGAGCGACACATTGTCTCTCTCTTACAGAGAAGTATCTTGTCTCCAGGGTAGAGCCAGAATCTCAGGCCCAGCTGGCTCCTCCTTAGCCACAACTCCCCCTTCTTTACTTATTAAAAAGGCATCTCCTAGAGAGTTAGCTAATAGATTCTTAAAACATGAAAACATACTTGGGAAGATAATAACAATTAGGAAAACCCAGAAAACTTTTTTCAGGAGGGAGGCAACCCATCCTTTGAGCCCTTAGCTCCCAAAATGGTCCTCAAGCCACTGGGGCTCCTTTTCAGTCTGGAGTTCCTGGACCGGACCGCGTGTTGGGGTCTCTGGATGAGGGTGTGGATGCCTTCACTGGGGCTGGGGAGGTCAAAGCAGCACAGTCCGTTAAATTCTTCGCAGCCGTGTCCATGGGCCAGGAGCAAAAAGTCTAGAGGCTTGGTGGTACTGCCCGTGGACAAGCACATGTGGTCTTGTTTGAGCATCTTTGCCAGGGTGATCCACATGTTCTCTTGGGGCTGTGCTACTAGCCAGGCATCCACAGCTGATGTTTTCAGGAGCATCCAGATAATCAGGAACATCCGGAACTCAAGGATGGTTTTGCTCTCCATTTTCTACAACAGGACATAAAAGATTAGCTCTGATTTTTGGAGGGGGGGGAGCTATTTTCTTTTTACCTTTCCTCTCCCATCTCCCCCCTCTTTTAAAAAAAACAAACAAAAAACCAAACAATTATAAGCAAGGTTATTCTGTGTATTGGGGACACATGAGCTGACACCAGCAGAAGCACAGAGGTGCATTTTGGTGTAAACTGGCAATTTGGGCAGGGCAACGAGGGCAAGAAGGGGAAGGGGGAGGGAGTTAAGAAGACTTGCGTACTGTCACGGTGTCAGGCGTGACGTTGGCAGTCGTCTCGTTGCAGCTCTGGTAGCAGGACGGTTTGGCCTCTGTCTGGTTGTTGGTCTGGTGGCAGGTCGGTTCTGTGGACTCCGATGACGTCTCCGTTTCCAGGCTGCAGTGGGCTGCTGTTTTTCTGGACCTGTGTGGGTCTCAGGAGACTTTGAAAGTTCTGAATTTGGTGCAGGGTTTGTAGGGCCTAAATAAGGTTTTACATTTTTCCCTGGGAGCCACTTAGGTCCTGATGGCGTGGACACACACGCATACCCTCTCCCCCAGGTAATCAACGGGAAAGGTCCTGATACCAGTTGTGATTCAGGATCCTTGATCAGCACTGGTGGCTTCTCTGTGAGTTTGGCATGAGTTGAGTTAGAGAAGTGCCGAATTACAGGGGGGTCAGGCTCTGTAGCTGAGCAATTTAGAAAGTTCATGACATATAGAGCCTTACAGAGCCTCTCAATGGGAGGAATGATCTCTGTTCCTCCCCGCTGGTGATCAAGGACTCTTTTCAGGTTTTGGTGGGTCCTTTCTACTATTGATTGCCCTGTAGGGGAATGAGGAATGCCCGTGGTGTGTTTCACCCCCACTCATTGAAAAAGTCTCTTAGTTTCTGAGAGGTGTAAGCAGGTCTGTTGTCTGTTTTAATTTGTTCTGGGACTCCCAGGGTAGCAAAAGCAAGGAGAAAATGTCAGATGGTGTGCTTGGCATTTTCTCCTGCATGGGCTGAGGCAAACACTGTGCCAGAGAAGGTGTCTACGGAGACATGTACATATTTGACTCTCCCGAGGGACGGGACGTGAGTGACATCGGTTTGCCATATCTGGCAGCTGTTAAGTCCTCGGGGGTAAACCCCGGAGTTAACGACTGGTATTTGGAACGATTGGCAATTAGGACAGGTGGCAACTATCGCACTAGCCTGGTCTCTGGGTAGTCTGAACATTCTCATCAGTGCAGGCACGTTTTGGTGGAAGAACTGGTGGGACAATTTCGCTTGTGCAAAAATGTCAGGGACATTGGCTGCCCCAGCAGGCATGGCTAAGGCGTCTGCCCTCCTGTTTCCTTCGGCAATGGCACCTGGGAAGTTGGTGTGTGCCCTCACATGCATGACATAGTAAGGTTGCTTTCTGTGGGAGATAAGATACACTAATTCAGAAAGCAATTGGTATCAATTTGGGTTAGAGACCTCTTTCAGAAATGCATGTTCTGCTCTCATAGCTATTCCAGCCACATAAGCCGAATCAGTCACCAGATTGAAAGGTTCTTGGAATTTTTCAAAAGCTCTGACAACGGCTGCTAATTCAGCAATTTGTGGTGATCCCTCGACCACTTGGACATCAGACTCCCATTTCTGTGTCCTGGGGTCCTTCCAAGTCATGACTGACTTGTGGGATTTCCCTGAGCCATCTGTGAAAACCGTCAGGGCCTGGAGTGGTGTTTTGCTCTGTAATGATTTGGGGACCAAATTAAATGTGGTTTTGAAAAGTTTGTGGCCAGGTGGGTGTATAGAAATTTGGCCTGAATAGCTATTGAGAGCGAACTGAAGGCTCTCATTGGTTTGGAGCAAAGGCTCCAAACTTCCAGTTGCCAATGGGAGGAAAATGCATGTGAACTCACAGGCTGCAAGAGTACGGAGACAGACTCTAGCTCTTTTAATGAGTTCCACCATGATTTCCTGTGGAGTGGTGATAGTCTTAGTGGGCTGGTTATGTGTGAAAATCCACTCGATGATAAGGAGTGGATCCTTCAATGCCATGTCCCATTGAAAAATGAGCGCGTGTAAGTGCAGGGCCTTACCCAGGATAACCAGCTGGAAGGGCAGGCTGGGTTCATAACGGTGGGCTTGCCGTGAAGACAGGGCCTCCTGGACCTTGGTGATGGATTCCCGGGCCTCCGGCGTGAGGGAGTGTGGTGAATCGAGGGCTTCGCTGCCACGGAGCAGGTTGAATAGGGGCGCAAGGACTTCTGTTGTTACCCCAAGCAGAGGGCGTATCCAGTTGATGGACCCGCAGAGCTGATGTAGGTCCCGCAGGGTCTTGGGGTCATCTTTGATGGTCAGCTGCTGGGGCACGATGGTCCGTTCACGGATCCGGAGTCCCAGGTAGGTCCAAGGGCAGGTGTGCTGGATCTTGTCCTCACGGATCTCAGATCCAGTGTCCTTGATTGTCTGGATGGTTTTTTGTAAAGTCTGGTGCAGATAGTCATCGTCAGCAGCACTAACCAGGATGTCATCCATGTAGTGGAGGATGATGGCATCCAGGAACAGGGTCCTCACAGGTGACAGGATGCGGGCCACGTACCATTGGCAGATGGTAGGAGAATTTTTCATCCCCTGAGGAAGGACTAGCCAATGGTATCTCTTTAAAGGTGCTTGTCTGTTTGGAGAGGGAACCGAGAATGCAAATCTGGGGGCGTCCCGGGGATGGAGGGCTATGTTGAAAAAACAGTCCTTGATGTCAATGACAGCCAGTTTCCAATCCCGGGGAGCATTGAAGGGGAAGGCATGCCAGGCTGGAGGGGTCCCATGTCTTCAATGACATCATTGATTTTCCTGAGGTCATGAAGGAGTCTCTACCTGTCCTTGCCTGGTTTGCATAGGACAAAGACAGGGGAGTTCCAAGGGCTATTGGTCTCTGTAATGTGGCCCTTGGCAAGCTGCTCTTCTATGAGGGCTTCCAGTGCAAGCAGTTTGGTCTCAGATAGGGGCCACTGATCAACCCACACTGGATGGTGCTGTTTCCAGGTGAGTTGGGGGATGGTAGGCGTGGCACGCTTCTCAGTGACCCCCACTAAAAATCCCTGCTGGGAATCCGCAGAGAAGCTCCCTATTGGGACAGGAGATCCCGTCCCCGGAAGGTGATTGGTGCTCTCACCACAAATGGCCTGATGGTTGCCATTTGACCCTCAGGTCCTTCGATGACAAATATTCCATTTGCTCCTCATGGAAGCTGTCATCCCTCCAATTCCTGAAATCATGCCTGCTACAGGTTGTAATTCCCAATTGTCTGGCCACTCGGAGCGGGCGATGATGGTAACATCTGCTCCAGTGTCTAGCATTCCTGGATGCTGAATCCTTTCCCCATAACAAAACAGGCTGCAGTCCACAATGGGTTTGCAGAAGCCCACAACCTGAGTCCACATAGTGCTGGGGTTGAGGGGAACCTGTTCCGGGCAGTCACTGGGAAGTAAAAAGGCCTGTGCCACAGGAGTCTGTTCCTTTAAATAATAAGGAGGGTCTATGCAGGTCAGGAAGATGGAAATTTCATCTCCAGGGTATATGGTCTGAACCTCAGGAACAGTATGCATTTATTCTGGACAGTTGGTAGGGTCCCCAAGTATTAAGATGTTGGAGGGACCACCTGGTGGTCCACGTTTCCCTGTGGGGATTTTGTAAACACAGTCATCCTTCATCTGTAAAGAGAGTCTAGTTACCAGTTGACGCCGGGTTCCCATCTGGAGCGCTCCACCTGCTGGGTTTGATATCGGGGTCCCCGTGGAGGCAGGATGGTGGGTTTGGCAGGAGGGGTGGAACGGTGCGGCATTTGATTTGATGTCGAAGCGCGGAGCCGTTCCGCGCTCTGCCTGAAGTTTCCCGAACGCCAGTTCTGTCTGGGGAACTGTTGGTGGGCAGGTGGTTGTATGGAATGTCTCTCTGGACAGTCTTTGAAATAAGGTCCAGGCTTGCCGCAGTTAAAACAGCGATTTGTGTTGGGGTCTGCAGCATAAGCTCCAGATATCCCCTCTGCCACTCCCTTAGCCACTGCAAGTGCCACTGTATTCTCACTTGAGGCAGAGGAGTGTTTGGTGCAGGCTTCAAACATCTGATCTATGGTTGGTTCGGGGTCCAGAGGGAGGGCTTGCAAAACTGCTTTGCACTCCTGATTAGCATTGGCCATTGCTATTTTTACTATTAATTCTTTTTGCGCTTGAGGGCTTTCTATCTGCTTTTCAATGGCTACTTTTAGCTTATCAATATACTTAATAAAAGACTCAGTTGCCCCTTGCTGAATATTGGTGAAGCACTGTGTTGGCACTTTATCATCAGGGTTGGTAAAAAGAGATATCTTAGCAGCATTAGCTATATCCTGTAAGGCTGCTTCAGGCAGATCCCAGGCCTGATCTCGGGGCTTTTGGAAATCTCCTCCTCCTGCTAATTGCTCCAAAGTAAAATTGGGTCTGTTAGCATCTTTTGCATAAACGTCTGCTAACTGCTTTAAATGTTTCTTCCACTGCCTCTCCCACAGCATGTATTCTGCTGGAGAGAGCAGGCAGTTTATAATATTCTTGATGTCATGTGGAACCATGACGTGGGCAGAGAAGGAAGCTTCTAGTAAGTGTTTAAAAAAATGTGAACCCCTGCCGTGTTCCTCGGCAGCTTTGCAAAGTTCCTGCAGTTCCCTATAATGAAGGGACTCCCATGCAGCAACCTGTGCCCCTGTCCTGTCTCTCTTCATTATTACCAGAAAGGCAAGTATTTTCTGGGACAGAGCAGAGTTCCCTGCCCGTGTGGCTTCCCTCTGCACCTCAGCCCAGTGATCTCCATATTCAGAATCTGAAGAAGAAGATTCACTGCTCTCATCTCCTAGTGGAGATGGGGGGCGCTTGCTGGCAGCGCGGGGCCGGCTCGGGTGTCTAGAGCTGGCCCTTTTGTGGCCGGGTGGGGAAGCCGAGATGGCCCCGCTCTGGCTGGAGCCGTCCCGGCCTCCGGGACACAGGGACCCTGGAGCGGGAGCGCCGCTGGGGACGGGGCCCCGGCACAAAGGGACAGGACCGGGGTCCGCGATGGGGAGGGGTTTCCCCATGGATGGGGGAGGGCCCGACGCGGTTACACCCAACGACGCAGTGGGGGGGGAGGAGCCGCAGGACGCGGCAGGAAGAGAAGGGGTGAAGGCGGGAAAGTGGCCATTTTGGGCATCGAGGGCGGGAAAACCGGGGTGGGAGTGGGACAAAATGGCGGGGCTGGCCACGCTGCCGGCGCCATCTGTGCTAACGCTAGGAACTGGGAGGGACACAACCGGGTGTGAGGGCATAGGAGAGAGGGTAGAGGAAAGACCCAGAGCGGCACGGCCATTGCCACCCTGGTACGGGTAGAGAGACAGTGGGAAGGTGTCAGGGAGTCGGCAGCAGCTCTGTGCCTGGGGGCAACGTCCACCCGCCGACCGGCTCTCAGACAGGGAAAGGTGTTCGGGGGCACTTGGAGAGGTGGACGGGGTTGGGGGGTTTAACTGGGGACCCAAAACTCCCTCTTCTTTTTTTCCCTCTTTTTCCAATGAGAAAATAATATTTTGAAACACAGGAAAAAACTTTGCAACAGAAAAATCCCCTTTAGCTTGAACTGTATATAACTTTCTTCCCACATTATCCCAAAAAATTCCCGATTTAGCAGAGTCCGAATTCATCTTAAAATGTTTAAAAACCCAATGAATAAATCTTTTTAAATCCCCTTTAGGAAACTTAAAAGTTCCCGATTTTAGGGTATTTGCAACTTGGATATAAAAGTCCCTCTCAGGCGGGGTCAGTCTCTGTACAGAGGACTGGTTTCCCATCCTTTTTCACTCCCCACCCAGCAGTAAAACAGGAAAGAAAAAGAATAAAAAGCCCAAGGAAAAAAAAACCTTCGACTTACAATTTCTCTTCAGCAGATGCCGGCGGGTGAAAAAAAAGCTGCTGGGTAGGTGGTCACCTGGCGGCCGGTCCTCAGGGGCTCTTCCTTGCCCCAGATGGTCAGACGAGGGTCCCAGTCGCAGCCTCTGGGATCACCTCTTGCTAGAACGCAAGAAAGGCTTCCTCGAGGGGCGGCGGCTCAAACAGCGGCTCGTCTCGCAGGTAAACTGCGGGCAGACGCTTCTTCAGGGCTCCTTCGAAGGCCCTGCGTTTGGGACACCAGTTGCTGCCGCGACGGAAAGCCCGGAGCACCGCGACTTCTCTAGATATTCAGCCCTGATAAGGGCTGGGCCGAGGCGCGTGAGCAGCTTCGAGCAGGCGAGTGATTCAGCTCAGGCTCAGCGGTAGTTGAGTGATTTCAGCTCAGCTTAGCTCGGCTCAGCAGCAGCGGCAGGCAGGCAACACAGGAAGCAGGGACGGGAATGCTGGTCCAGCGTTCCACCAAGGCAAAACCTTTTATTCAGGCAGAGCTTCGGCGAAGGGTGCAGGCAACGGCGAATCTGTCGAACAGGGGAAAAGCCGGGATATTTATGGGGAAGGAGAGGGGCGGGGGGAAGCCCGAGATACCTGTATCGGGATGGGACAGCAGGCAGGAACACCAATGGGACACAACAGTTTAACATATCTAACTCAAAGACCCCTGGGAGCGACACATTGTCTCTCTCTTACAGAGAAGTATCTTGTCTCCAGGGTAGAGCCAGAATCTCAGGCCCAGCGGGCTCCTCCGTACCCACATTTCAATGATGTCATTTTGCCTTATTATTTCCTTCCCACAGAGTTGCACAGATTTGGTGCTGGCTCAGCACTCAGAACATTGACAGCACAAAGTCAAGTTTTCACACCAACTTCTCCAACCTTGGCACCTGTTGCAGTCCGCAACCTCAGGATCTCGGCCAGGGAAACCACAGGGTTCTGGGGACCAGCATGGAACACCAGCGAGACGGGCCTTTGTTCATGAAACCATTTCTTCAACATGGGAACAAACTCAGATCCAGAAGAGAGAGCCCCAAACAGAGGCACGGCAGGGGTTTTTGAGGGACAGAACTCTTGAGGGTCTCCACCCTTGAAAGTGGAGTTCAGGGTCAGGGACCATTAGAAACACAGCAAGGGAGAAGCCCCCTAGGGATTCAAAGCCAATCTGAACCCCTGGGCCGTCCTTCACAAGGGGTTTGGAGTGGGACAATGGAATTCGTTGCCTCCCCCGAGGCACATCACAACATCTGCTCCTTTTTTTTTTTCCCCTTCAAATTTTAATTTGGAGCTTAAAAATGTTTCCAAAACTTACAGCATAAAATCTTACCTCCTCCACAGAGCACCCGCTTTGCTCTGTAGGATACTAAAAACTCAATAACAAAACACGTTAAGCAAACAAACAAAGAGAAAAAAACAAAATTAAAAACAAACACTTAAATTAAACAGTGATGGTACTTAATACAAACAAAACGGTTTTTTAGTTCAGTCTCTTCCAGTTCTGGAGTTTCTTTCAGGAAGGGCGCAGCTCTTAGATCTCCTCTCACGAGGGGCAGAGTTCTTAGATCTCCAGCTTCGGCTCTGGTCTCGTAGGTGTGGGCGTTGCCACTTGAGATGTTCTTGGTGAAACGCTGGCTTTCAGAGCTCGGTTCCAGTTTTGATTTCCCCAGAGGGGGTGTTGCCCACCATGGAAAAGGCACAGCCCCCAGGGGTGGAGCAGCCAAAGAAAGGGCTGGGAGCGAAGCAGGAGTTAGTGGGAGAAGGGAAGGTTGGGGGCCAGAAAAGAAGGAGCAAGGTGGGAAAAAAGGAATCCCAGACCGCGTGGGCAGTGCCATCTTGGGAAGAGGGCAGGGTCCGGGATGGACTTTCCCGGCCAGGGAACGGGAATATGGAAAGACAGGGGGTGAAGGAGGACACGGAACGGCGGGCAGACGGCAGCAGACCCGCAGCACTCTGGATGTTCCCCGTCCCTTGCCTGCCTTCAGGAAAACAGGGGATGGGATGGCAGAAAGACACCGGGGTGACGGGGAGTTGGCAGCAACCCCGAGCCATCTTGGCATTTTTCACCCTTTGTCCTGCCCTTAGGAACAGAGGAGAGGGGAAGATACAGGGAGGTATACACCAAAAAAAAATGAGGAACTTCACAGAAGCCAAAAAACAGTCCACAGGAAGGGCCATACCATCCATAATCGTCCATAATCGTCCGTAATGTAAATATCGGCCATAAAGATCCTTCCCATCTATATAAAAAAAACCCAAAACCCTCCATAATACATCTCGTTGGGTGATGTTAGATGTTTGTCCCAGTGTCTGGTCTCTCGGCTCCACCACCTCCATAAGCCCTTTTCCCCCATGGCCCTGAGGCACTCCCAACTTGGCCCTCCTGCCAGGTATTCTCGACTCCTCCTTTCTAAGGCGGGAGTCTCGCCGGCTCTCGAGCCATCAGCCAGGGATTTACGGAGTGTCCATGGAGCCGCTCCTGCTGCTCTCCTGGTGCCTCGCTGGATGCCGTGCATTCTCCACCATTTGTTGCAGTCCGCAACTGCAGGATCAGGTCCAGGGATGATATTTTCTGGAAACCGGCATGTACTACAACGAGAAGTGCCTCTGTTCATGAAACCATTTCTTCAGCATGGGAACAACTCAGATCCAGAACAGAGAGCCCCCAACAAAGGCAGGGCAGGGTTTTTGAGGGACAGAACTCTCGAGGGTCTCCACCCTTGAAAGTGGAGTTCAGGGTCAGGGACCACTACAAACACAACAAGGGAGAAACCCCCCAGGGACTGAAACCCAATCAGAACCCCTGGGCCACCCTTCACAAGGGGTTTGGAGTGGGACAACTTCATCCAGGGCTCCCACGCCCATCCCCCAAAGCAGGAGGTCAAAATTCACTAGCTTGGCTTACAGCCATGCCTCTCCTGTAACAATGCTTATCTGAAACTAACTCTTTGCCTCCCTGAAGCACCTCCCAACAGTTTATGCTGTCTCTTTCCATGTTGATCACTCTCTCTCTCTTCCCCTATCTCTGGAAAAAAGGATGAATTTGCAAGACTCACCTGAGTAGTGAGCAGGTTCAACTCTTGGCCAGGCCTTGTGGATGGTCCCGGGATCTCTGCCGGAGCAGCGTCTGGAGCTGTCTGCGCTAGAAGATTTTTTCCATGGCTGCTGTGGGGAGTGTGGCCATTATCTGAGCACGCTGCAAGCTCCTATCTTTCCCTGCATATCTTTAGTGGGCAGTGTGTGGTGAAACTGAGCAGCGGCAGCAAGTGCAGGCCAGGCAGGGAGCGGCCTGGCCCGGCAGCCCCGCTGTGCAAGGCCCAGCCAAGCCTCTGAGAAGGGGCTCCTGTCACTTGCCAGTCTCCATCCTCCCCGGGAAGCGCAGAGCTGCGGCCAGCCCCGCTCCCCTCCCGTGGCCTTGGCTGGCCTGGGGGGAAGGAGGCTGAAGGGGAGCCCTGGTACCTCTTGAAAAGGCGGAAAGCAAAGAGAGCAAGGAATTGCCGGCCTTAGGTCTTCAAGTGGTGTTCCCAGGTTGATGTCACTTTTCAATGGTCCCAACTGCTGTCAGTTCTCAGCAATGGCCATTTGTTGGCCAGGAGAAAAACTCTGTGGCATTTTGAAGAGATTTGGGGAATCTTGAGGGATTTTTGTAGAAGTTTCTAGGACCTTGAGCAGATTGAAATAATTTTGTGGGATTTTTGTGGATTTTTGTGGGATATTTGTGGAATCTGTAAAATATTTCTGGAATTTTGTGTGATATTGAGAAAATTTAATTAATTTTCTGTGATTTTTGTAGAATTTGTGAGATTTGTCTGGAATTTTGAGGGATTTTTCTGTAATTTATGGAAATTTGTGGGGATTTTGTGGGACGTTTCTGGAATTTGGTAAGGTTTTGAGATTATTTAAAGAATTTTGTGGTATTTATCCTGGAATTTTGTGAATTTTTCTGTTATTCTGTGGTATTTTGAGGAGACTTGAAGAATTTTGAAGCATTTTTTTTAGGTTTTGAGATTTGTGGAGATTTTGTGAGATGTATCTTAAATTTGATCGGGTTTTGAAAAAATTTAGGGAATTTTGTGGGATTACTCTTAAATTTGATGGAAATTAGTGGGGATTTTTTGGGATGTTTCTGGAATTTGGTGGGGTTTTGAAAAGATTTTGTGAATTTTGTGGGATTTTCCCAGAATTTTGTGTATTTTTCCTGTGAATTGTGTGGGATTTTGAGGAGGCGTGAAGAATTTTGTGGAATTTTTCTTGGATTTTGTGGAAACTTGTGGAGGTTTTGTGGGATTTTTGTGGAATTTTGTGGGATATTGAGGAGACTTAAGGCTTTTGAGGTTTTTTTCATGTATTTTGTGGGAATTTGTGGAGATTTTGTGGGATGTTTCTGGAATTCAGTTGGGTTTTGAGAAAACTTAGGGAATTTTGTAGGATGTTTCTGGAATTTTGTTGGCTATTGAGGAAATTTTGTGGGATGTTTCTGGAGTTTGTTGGGATTTGGGAAGATTTAGGGAATTTTGTGGCATATTCCTGGAATTTGGTATGGTTTTAAGGTGATTTAGGGAATTTTGAGGGATTTTCCTTGAATTTGATGGAAATTTGTGTCGATTTTGTGGGATGTTTCTGCAATTTGGTAGGGTTTTGGAATGATTTAGGAAATTTTGTGGGATATTTCTGGAGTTTTGTGGGATATTGAGGAGATTTGGCATTTTGAGGGATTTTTCATGTATTTTGTGGGAATTTCTGGAGATTTTGCGACATGATTCTGGAATTCAGTTGGGGTTTGAGAAGTTTTAGGGAGTTTTGTGGGATTTTTCAGGAATTTTGTTGGCTATTGAGGAGATTTTGTGGGATGTTTCTGGAATTTGGTAGGGTTTTGGAATGATTTAGGAAATTTTGTGGGATATTTCTGGAATTTTGTGGGGCTATTCAGGAATTGTGTGGTATTTTGAAAAGATTGAGCGAATTTTGTGGTGTCCTTTTTGAATTTTGTGGGAATTTGTGGGGATTTTGCAAGATGATTCTGGAATTCAGTTGGGTTTTGAGAAGTTTTAGGCTATTTTGTGGGATTTTTCAGGAATTTTGTTGGCTATTGAGGAGATTTTGTGGGATGTTTCTGGAATTTGGTAGGGTTTTGGAATGATTTAGGAAATTTTGTGGGATATTTCTGGAATTTTGTGGGGCTATTCAAGAATTGTGTGGTATTTTGAAAAGATTGAGCGAATTTTGTGGTGTCCTTCTTGAATTTTGTGGGAATTTGTGGGGATTTTATGGGATGTTTCTGGAATTTGGTAGAGTTTTCAGAAGATTTAGGGAATTTGGAGGGATTTTTGTGGGATTTTGTGGGAATGGGTGGAGATTTTGTGGGACATTGCTGTGAATTGGTATGGTTTTGAAATGATTTAAGGAATTTTGTGGGACTTCTCTGGAATTTTGTGGGATTTTTCAAGAATTTTGTGGGATTCTGAAGAGACTTGAAGAATTTTGAGGGATTTTTCATGTATTTTGTGGGAATTTGTGGAGATTTTGTGGGATGTTTCTGGAATTCAGTTGGGTTTTGAGAAAATTTAGGGAATTTTGTGGAAGTTTTCTTGAATTTTGTGGATTTTTCTTGAATTTTGTGGGATTTTCAGGAGACTTGAAGAATTTTGAAATTTTTTTCTTGAATTTTGTGGCAATTTGTGTGTGCTGTTTCTTGAATATGGTGGGGTTATGAGGTTTAGGGAATTCTGTAAATATCTCTGGAAATTTGTGGGGTTTTTCAAGAATTTTGAGGCATTCTGAGGAGAGTTTTAAAAATTTTCCAAAATTTTTCTCAGATTTTATGGGATTTTTGTGGAATTTTGTTGGTTATTTATGAGATTTAGGGATTTTGAGGGATTTTTATGGAATTTTGTGGGAAGTTGTGGAGATTTTGTGGGATGTTTCTGGAATTTGGAATAATTTTCTGAATATTTAGGGAATTTTGTTGGATTTCTCCTGAATTTTATAATATTTTGGGAAAATTTAAATAATTTTAAGGGATTTTTCATGAGTTTTGTGGAAATTGTTGGAGATTATGTTGGATTTTTCTGGAATTTTGTGAGGCTTTTCAAGTATTTTGTTATATTTTGAAGGGACTTGAAGGCCCGTCTCCCCTAGGAACACGCACGTACTGCCCGCCCGAGTGGATCGGCCTTCGCTGCTACCACGGCAATGGGGCGACCATCTGGTCCCTGGGCGTGCTGCTGTTTGAGATGGTGTGCGGGTACTTACCCTTGGAGAAGGAGCCAGACATCGTCTTGGGGCAGCTCTTCTTCCCGCAGGAGGCCTCTCCAGGTTGCTATGGGGCCTGAAGAAGGCAGGCTTTGGCAGGTGGCAGCGCGCAGCCCAGCCCGGCCCTCCCGCAGCTGCGCGGGACGTCCATGTGCCCTCAAGGGCCGGCTGCAGCAGGTGGCCCGTGGCAGGCTGGCTGTGGCACGCTTGGCTGAAGGAGGGGACGCTTGTCCTGCCGTGCCGCTCTCCCGCCAAGGGCAGCTCCCAGCACACGCAGCGTGGCCCGGCTTCTGCAGGCGCCGGGAGCAGCTGGGCAGGAGCCTTCTGCAAGTGAGCGCCGCTTTCTGCCTTCTCTCCCCAGAGTGCCAACATCTGATCCGCTGCTGTTTGTCCAAGCACCCCATGGATCGGCCAGTGCTGGAGCAGATCTTCTACCACCCTTGGGTGTTGGGCGGCCATTTCTGATGCCTTGCCGCAGCCTCTGCAGCACCCAGTTCCCGTGTCCCACGCAGGACTGAGGGCCCAGGAAATAAAAGAACCCGAAACCCGGTGCGGGCTGGCAAGTCTGGTCCTTGTTAGCAACTTCAGCTAAGGGAACCTCTTGGCAAAAGGGGTAATCAGAGCGTTCCCTTCAGCCTTTGTCAAGCTTTTGATGCCTTTCCTCCAGGTTGTCCCTCAAAATCAGAGAGGGGTTGGAGCCTGCACCAGTCCCCCCAAATCGGTGGGCAGAAGAGACTACTCCCAGGCCCCTCAAAACTGGAGGAGGATGGAGATAATCCCTGGGCCTCCAACACTGAAGGGAGATAAATACCCAGTCCCACAAAAATAAGAGTTGGATGCAGCCCACAGCAGCCCCCAAGTCGGAGGGGGAAGGGGAGACTGCCAGCCCCCCTAAAGAGGAGGGGAATTGTGCCTGTGCCAGCCCCACAAATTGCAAGGGGACAGAGAACACCCCTGGCCTGGCAAAGGGCAAAGAGCGGCCGGGGACTGCCAGGATGGTGACAACACTGGCACCCCCCAAATCAGAGAGGGACAAAGAGCCCGCACAGGCTTCCCAGGAGAAGAAAGGGGGCAGCAAATATCCCCTGTCCCCCTAAGTTGGAGGGGCACAGACACAACGCCCACCCCCCCTATAGTGGAGGGGGACAGACACAAAAGACCCCACAAAAAGAGCATGGGGAACCAAGAGCACTGCTGGCACCACAAAGGTAAGGAGGATGGAGAAACTCCCCATCTGTTCTTGTTTTGGAAGACAGGTTTCTGCTAGGGAGGGCAGCGCCCTTCTCTGGAATGAAAATGTAGACCCCCTCCCTTGGAATCATTATAATTTTGAACTCAAGGGGCTCTCAGAAAGAGATCTGTGGATAGGAATAGCAGTTCTTTACTAGTGTGTATAACGAGGCACACAAACAACAATAACTACAGCGTTAACAAGAAAACAGAACCAGAGACCCTGTGACAGCCTTCTCGGCCAAGACGGGAAAGGATGGAGGAGAGGCTTTGCTTCACAAACCCCCTCGGGTTGGCAGTCAGTGCCAGTGCTCCTGCAGGGCTCTGAGGAACACTCAGCTGGAACAGCAGGGATGAGCTGAGATCCCGGGCCGGTGGCTGAGGTAGATCAGCATCTCCACGGCGGTGCCTGGCACTGCCACATGTCCCGGCAGGACAGGGGTGTGAGGCCACCAGCGAAGAGGGAAGAAGGAGAAGAAGAAGCAGCAGCTCTGTCTGGGTTATGGCAAATTCCCTTCTCTCAGCAGCAACAGCTCCCAGCAAAGTGTCCTTCTCTGAAGCTGAAGAAGCTGCCAAACTCTGCCCACCATCCCCTTTTCCTGCCCCCTTTCCCCTTAGGCCCAGCCAAACTCTTTGTGTTTCTCAAGTACCACCCACAGTCAGGTTTTCCCCCATCTAATGGGTAAAAATTCAACAGTTGAGCCAGAACTAAAAGAAGGAAACCTAACCCCCAACAGTTTCTCATCTCCATCTCTTTGCACTCCAAAAGCCAGGAGGGATCGATCTGTCACCTCATAATAACTGAATCTCACTGAAAACAGCTCCATTTTACCCCAAAAGGGCTCAATCCCAACTCAAAAGGGCTTGTTCCTCCTCAGAAAATCTCAATCCCACACCAAAATTACTCAGTTCCACCGCTGCCAGGTGAGATGGAGTTGGAAGATGTTCTGGTTTAGGGCAAATTTGGAAGAAACCCTCTGAATGGGGTCACTCTAAAAAGCAAATTAAAGTTGCCCCTCATCCGAATATTTCAGGAAAATTATTTTCTTGGAGAAAAGTGGAAAAACACAGTTTACTTAACAATCCAAGTATCTACAAGCATGAGCAAGATGAATAATATAAAAGAATAAATCCTCTGGCTGTTTGAAGAGATGGCAAAGCCAGAAAAGTCCTTTCCATGGGGTGGAGCTCAGCTCACTCAGTCTCTTATCAGTTCCTCCGGCGCTGGAAAGGGCCCAGGCCCAGGCCCCCGTGGGCCACAGCCGTGAGCTCCCGGGGTTTGTCTGGGTTCTCAGTCCAGAGCAGCTTTGAACAGATCCAAGGAAAAAGGCAAAAAACACTCTGGGGAACTTCTGTGCCTCAGCTAGCTAAAAACCAACTAAACTAAACTAAAAACTAACTAAAAAGGAAACTGAACTGAAGTGCCTAGAAGCAAAGGAGAGCTCTGTCCCACTGTTTGTCCCTGCTGCAGACAACACAGGCCGGGGAAGTGTGCCAGGCACTGAGTGCCATTTCTGCAAACAAACTGCAGCTTCTTCTTCCCCCCCTTGGCTCTCAGAGCCAGTCTTGAAGGTGCAGAACTTAATAGGCAGCAGAAACAGAACAGACGCCTGGGGATCCAAGGATCACAAAGTCACCCCAGGCCAGAAGGAGGTTGGGAGAAGTGGGATCCACATTTGGAGCGGTGGGATGGGGATTGTGTGGGGCTGGCTGGGCTGTATTGGATAGGAAATCAAACTTTCAGAGCTCCTGATTTCTGTCCCATTCATTTTCAGTCAGGTGCAGCTCTGTTTGCAGAGGGTTGCTGTGGCGCTCGAGACGGACACACGACGCAGCGAGGTTGGCACGGCAAGAGCAATCTTTATTGTTCAGAAGCTGCTTTTCCATGGTTGACTGCGGAGGCTGGGGAACTGCCTGATTCAGAGATCCTGGCCCTCCCTTGGAGTCAAGATACATTTTTCTGAGAGAGAAAAGTATCAGTCCCAGCAACCTTTGAGTTAGTTATGTTAAACTGTTACACTCCATTGCTGTTCTCCCCTGCCATCCCACCCCAATACCTGTATCCCAGTTTCCCCCCAGCCCCTCTCCTCCCCTATAAATACCCCAGTTTATCCCCTGTTCCACAGAGCTGCTGTCACTGGCTCCCTTGGCCGAGGGCCCGGCTGTAATAAAGGCCAGTTCTCTGCGGAACGCCACACAGCGCTCTGCTCTCTCCCTCCGTGTCGCCTGCACGCTGCCGCTGAGCTGAGCTGAGCTGAAATCACTCGCCGGGCAGAGGACGTGTCTGTGCCCCGGGCAGCCCAACTGCGGACCGCTTTTCCGGGAGTCGCGGCACCCCTGCCACCTCCACCGCCGCGGCAACCTATGAGAAAGCACAGCTGGGTTCTGCTCAGGCCATTTCAAACTACCTGGGCTATTTGGGACTTGCCCTTGCAAAGGCAGCATCTCAGGAAAAGTCCAAGTTTCTCTTCATGGACTCCCAGGATGTCTTGCCTTGGAAGGGACCTTAAAGCTCCTCTTGTTCCAACTCTCAGCACACTCACGACACCTTCCCCTAGACCAGCTTGCTCCAAGCCCCATCCAACCTGGCCTTGAACCCTTCCAAGGGTCAGACAATCACAGCTTCTCTGCAACCTGGTCTATTCCTCCCACATCGAAAATCATACCAAACTTAGCAGCCTCAGAGATCGATTTCTATTCAATAGCTCCATTTATCTAGGAAAGAAATATGGCAAAACTTGTTTGCATCTGACTTTGCAAAATCAACACGAGCTCTTCAGAAAGGGCTGCCATCCACCCACTTTGCTTATTTTTGCCCATTTGGTGGAACATTTGCATTCTGTTGTTGTTTGGAGCAGTATTTTAATGTATCTGGCTGAGGCTGCTTCAAATAGTCCAGCGAGATACCAGGGGGTGAGGGGTGGAAAACTGAGCTCTTACACATCCAGTACTTCTGTTGTTGGAAGTCTTCAATCCCACCTCTCTGCTGGGATGAAATAGGTGCAACTCATCCAATTTCTAAAGTATCATGCATCAAGCTGACACTATTTCAAGACTAAAAATAAAAAAGCCAATTGAAACAAACCTCTGCTCCTTTCCATTTTCTCTGTTCCACAGTTTAGGACAGAAGACAGAAGAGAAAGATTGTTTTGGCAACAATGTTTTCAGGAGTCTAAAAAGAATATCAAAACTGCACTGCCACACTCTCAGCTCTTGCAGTGCCAAAAAGCACTGGCTGGCTTTGCTCACAGACTCACAATTGTGGTGGCATTTCTAGCACACCACAGGACAGCGATGTTTTTCCTTTTCTCCTGGAAATACCTACAGCACTTCTGGCTAGCAAGGCAAACATGAGCCTCTTTTAGTGGCCCTTGAAATTGGACATGTGAAATGAGCTACACAAAGCCACAGGCCAGCTGAACCTGGGATCTCTGAATGGCTCTTCACATTCTTCCCAGGAAGATGAATGGCAATCACTATTTTGGCAGGGAAACTGTATCAGCTGGCAATTTGGTGTAGGAAATGTGCTTTCTGCTCCTCTCAGAGCCAAAACTCCTACCCATTTCTTGCAAGTCCTTCTTAGATAAGGACCATGTTCAACTGAGTGACAGTGAAGCCAAATGGCAATCCAGGAATCAATTGTCCTGTACACAATCTCCTCCATCCACGTGGAAGGTTACTCAGGGGCACACAGGAGGAAGGAAGAAACCCAAATGCATCATTGGACATAAAGTCAGACGTGTTGAGGGATGAAGAAATCTTGCAGAGCTATGGAAAGCTCCCCTGAAAAGCCAGTTCAGGAAGAGCCTGAGCTGTTTTGTGCTTCTAGGCCTGAAGATGTTCAGGATCTTTCCCAGATGCTCAGCAGGCAGCAGGATTGTACCTGAATCTGGCTCTGGAAATGCCAGTGCCTCAACCGAGAGCTGTGGCAATGATTTCCATTGCATGGAGAGGGGCCACAGTCCTGCAAGAGTCTTTCAGCAGAGCAAACAGCAGCCTGGAGGGTGGGCAATGCTGCATCTGTACCACTGCATGCTCATCCTTCACCGTAATGCACAGCTGCCCCCAAAGCTGCCATGGATCACTTTTTAGATTTCTCCTGTGGGATATATTTTGGAGAAGTTGTTCTAGGTGGCTTTGGATGGTGATCCTGTAGGAAGCAGCCATTCGCCTGCTGTGATATCCTTAAAACTAATCCTAACTTCTCACTGCCTTTGGTTTTATTTTGGTTTTTTTATCCATTTGTTTGATTGGTTCATTTGGGTTTGTTTGTTTGTGTTTTTGTCTCTTTTGGTTTGAGATTTTTTCCTTTTTTATAAAGGACTGGTGAAGTTGGCACAGCCCAACTCCAGAAAACGTAAACCAGGCTTGACTTTCCAGAAATGACTTTTGGCTGGCTTTAGCTGCATTCCCCAGGATCAGGATCACCAGTAGATATTTGCAGGTTTTGCTCTGCATCTTCAGCTTGCCCTGACTTTGCTCAGTGTTTCACCAATGGAGAAGACAATGGATATTTTGCCAAACCTCCTTTCAAACAACCAAACTTCTGGCAGCACGACACAAAAGAAGAAAATATTCCCCAGTTAGAACAGAGCCAGAGTGCCACCATTTTCCCCTCCACTTTTATTTATTTTCTACATTTAGAGGCAAACCTTCCATCTCCAAAAGCTTCCATCTCTCACTTCCTGATGCTCTTTGCTACCCTTTAGCCTTCACCCCCCACGCATCGGACTGCTGTCCATGTGGGGCTGGGGATGCTCAGCCTGGAAAGAGAAGGTGCTGGCGAGGCCTCCCTGCAGCTCTAGGAAAGATGGGCACCGAGAGGAGAAGCCTTTCAAGTGCAGGAGTGAGATTGAAGTTGCATCTAATGAAGCTGCTCTTTTCCACTCAGGCTGCTGGGGCACTGGCCCAGGCTGTGCACACAGGCTGGGGATGCTCCATCCTTGGCAACATCCAAGGCCAGCTGGGAACAGGGCTCTGAGCAACATATTCTGGGGGAAGATTGCTCAGCTTGGAACAAGATGGTCTTTAGGGTCCCTTCCAAGCCCAGCCACCCAGGGATTCCATCATTCTATGGTCTCCGTTGTCCTCTTCAGTCTGGGCCTGGGCTCCTGGCAGTGATGTCACAGTGCACGCTCCAGCTAGAACTTCCAGCATCCAGCAACGGCCACAACACAACCCTTGGCTTGTTGTGTCAGCACGCTCTTCTCAGTGCTCCAAGGCCACCCCTGTCACCTTGCTTGTTACCTGCTGCCTGATACCCCCCTCAGTCCTGAAAGCTCCCCATTGCTTAGATTTCGATATCCATCCCTGCAGGATGTCTGCATTTGCTCCAAAGAAGGTATGGTACTATACCACGGAGGTGGACACCCCGCAGCTGCCTGGGTGGGCTGGAGCTGTGTGGGACAGTGTGGGAAAGGGACCCCACTCTGAGATTTTTCTACCTCTGCAGGCTGTCATGGACAGAGAGGAGGAGATGGAGGTGGATACACTGATTGATTCTGAAGAAGACATGGAAGTGGATGGAGAGGAGATTGAAGAGGAAGAGATGGAGGTGGAAACGGAAGACTGTATTGAAGAGATGGATATCGATGTAAAAGACGAGGAGGAGGACATGGTGTTGGGATGAAGACCAATGCCAGCAGTAGAACAGGCAGGTGCTCCCCACGGGCAGAGCGGGTCCTCTGCTGCCAGGCTGGGGCTGGGCTGGGCGCTCCATGCTCAGGGACACGCTAGCCCATGCACTGGATTCTGGTGGCCTTCCCTGGCCTGTCCTCTGCTTGCTTTGGGCCACACAAGCCCTGTTCCAGTGCCTGGGCCACAGCCCCCAGCCCCAGCCAGGCTCACTTCTGGCAGCAGAGTCCCCCTGTGCCAGTGTCCCAGCCCGGGAGCACATGGAACACCCCTCCATGCCTGACTGCACTGACCGTGCTACTTGTTTTTCTTCCAGGACTGCGGGACATCCCAGACAGAGATGCCACCCTTCTGTATATACGTTTTGGAGTTGTTTTGTTCTCGATAGATGTTTTAGGGATTGTTAAAATTTTCTGTAAATATGTTTCATATCGTTTTCTTAGCTAAGTTCTTAGGTAAATAGGTTCTATACTTTGTTGTTGTTGTTGTTACAAATATTCTGACATTGTAAATATGTTGTGTAGTTCATTCTTGTTCATTTTCTTCTACAAATAAACATTCTTTGTTTTTCACACCCCACTTCTCTTTGCATTTTCTTCGGGCACATTTGCAAAGTTGTGGTTTCCACTCACTCCAGGTTCCCAGGGCTGGATGTCCCGGAGGGAGCTGGCACAGCCACCCCAGCAGTGGGCTCCCTGTGCACAGGGGGTCCCACTGACAGAGCTCACCCTCTCCTTGCAGTTTCTCTGGACACACTTGGCAGCTGGAGGGGCAAATCCCAGTGGGCCCTGTCCCATGGCATCCCACATGGGAGCAGGGCTCAGCCTCATCCATGGCTCTTCCCTGGCTAGCCCCAGGGCTAAGGAGGCTGCACTGGGCTGCGGGCAGCCTGCTTCCTGGGCACCCTGAGGGGCTGGAGCCAGCCTGGAGGGAGCCTCAGCACAGGGGCCTCTGGCCTACATGCACCAACATTTCCTTTGCAAACCCCCTCTGTCACCACACTCTGCTACAAGCACAACATCAATTGTTCCTCCTAGTTCAAGGGGAGACCTTAATTGGCACAAATTTGTCCCTTGGACTTTCTAGCACAGCAAATCTCAGTGCTTGCAATCCCTCTTCTGCACTCCCTGCTCAGGCACCAAAACACTGGAACCTGCCAGAACATCTTGAATTAGCACCAACCTGCAGAGAGCTACAGGGGGACAACCTACCCCCAACCACACAGGGACATTGATGGGCTGGGGCAGAGCTGAAACTAAAGTATTTTAATGCCAAGAGACAGGAGTTTTTATTGCTGAATTCATTCTCCCACAACAAGAATGAAAGCTTTCAGTCTCCTCACCTGCCACACATGTCTATTGCCAAGGTTTGCTTCTGGGTTACCACTGATTTTTATTCATCTCTTCACAACTCTGATGCTCTTCCTGCCTAAGGTGCAGAGATGATATTTCAGAGCCAGATGAGCTCAGCACAGCTTGTGCAACACGCAGGATTTCCACACCCAGAGATTCAGGCCATGCAAACTGATACTTTTTTGTTTCTGTGTAAAGATCACTATAAGGATGTCAGTGATGTACCACACACTTCTCAGAGCTGTCTCTTCTATCCAGCTCTCCCCAGTCACTTCACACACTTCACTCCAAGCAGGTTCTGATCGAGTTCAGTAGCACATGGGATTTCATCCTGGCTTTTCTTCATTTTCTCCTGAGCTGTCTCCAGACACAGTGTGAGGGCACTGCAGCAGCATTAACGGGGCACCTCCCTGACACTGAGATTCATGTCACAACTTTTCATCAAAAGCAGCAAAGAAATGATTCCCACTGGGTCCCACACGGCTCCCTGGCAACTTTGTGCTGCTGCAGCTCCAGCACCAGCCCTGGTGCACAGGAATTTCAGGAGGAGACACACCGAAGGAATCAACCATTCCCAGAGAAGAAACATCTGTTTGCATGGCCCAAATCCCCACACCACTGCAGACTCTGGTGACCCACACTCTGCATTTGCACTTCAGCCTCTGTGCCTCACTTTTCCTCTCACTAAAGTCCCCCCAGTTTCCCTCATGCTCAGATTCCCAAGAGAATTCAAAGCAGCATTAGGAGCAGGGAGAGATGATGGGAGCTGTCCCAAGGCTCGACCAAATTTCTCAGGCCTGACAATTCTAGCCAAGGACAGAGGAAAAAGCTGCATGAAAGAGGTGTGAAATGAAAGCAGGAATCAAATTTAGGTAGAATGAGAGAAGCTGAAGAGGTTTTCAATGTTTACCACAAGATTAGCAGCTGCAGGCACAGGAGCGATGCGACATTTTCCCCACTCTAACAACTCTGTGATGAAAATTGCAGCTCAAATCCTTCTCCCCAGCTCTGGGACTTGTTCAGACCCAACATGGTGCTGAATTTTTCAAGCAAAGTGGAAGCTGGTCAGAGAGGTGGCTTGCAAATCAAAATCACAGCGGACAGCTTGGAAGCAGCAGCCAGAGCAAAGAGAGGCAGAGCCTGGCCCTGGGGTGCAGCACAGCCACACAACACATACCTGAAACTCTAAGACATGAAAGAATTTGCCACAGGAGACACAGAAGGTACTTGATGGAACCCTGCCTCCTTCACGATGCATCAGCAACGCAGGAGAGCACTAGGATGAAGATGACAGCACCTTCTGCTGCTGCTTCCATCTCCTGTGTCAAATCTCCCCAAAATCTCTCACTATTGGCCATTCCCAAAGCCTCAGATTCCCTCAGTCCTTGCAGGATTTCAGTGCTGAGGAGCATGGAGGGAGATAAAGGCACTTGCAGAGACCAGAGATGCATTTTCTGCCTGAGGTGCATTCCACTGCCCAGCTTAGTTCCTCTAAAACCATTCCAATCAGCCCCTTGGACAGCACCAAGCCAGCAGCACAACATCAGTGCCTGAAAATGCTTGGAAATGCCATTCTTTGAGATTTCTCTCCAGCTCTCCCATTTCATGGTGCCATTGCAGGGCTTTATCCCATCACTCAGCACTTGCAGCAAGTCTTGGCAACCAGCTTCAAACGGATTTGTAGTGCTGAGCAAATACGAGGCAATTTGACTTTGTCTCCAGTGAATGAAATTTCACCTCAATCAGACGAACTCTGTGTTCTGTCATTGGCCAGGCACTAACTACTGCCAGCTCCCCCCAAGCCTGGATGTCAAACTGCCTTCATGTTGGAAACTTAAATTGATTTGGTTTTATGTACAAGATTATTCTGTCTCCAAATCATTTGGAGCCATAGAATTGCATTTCCAAGGACTAAACTCAGAGCAGCCACAAAGAGCACAAGAGGCAGGAAAAGAATGAAAAATAGAGATTTCTAAGGAGATGGAAATTGAATGCGGAGTTTTTCTCATTACAGGAAGTTTCATCAATTATCACCTGCCACCTCCTTGCCTTCACTTGTGTGGCCACCACTGAATACACTTCCAGAGAAGAAAATGTTGGTCCTACTGAAAACTGGGGCTAGAAGTAGAAAAAGGCTCAGAGATCTGACTTCAAAGACAACATCATGAAAAGAGCTGCCTTATAATAGCAAGATATGATGGGCAGCAGGAATGGCTGAAGCCAGCAGAGAGAAGTCCATGAACTATTGGTGCTACAAAGATTTCTGACAAAACCCCCAAGAAGCCAAAAACAGCGTTTGGTCTGGCCCAGCTGATAGGAGCCCTGTGCATTTAATTCAGTCATTGGCAGCACATGGAGATTGGCTTTAAGCTCCTTTGGTCCACTACTACTATATTTTATTTTATTTTATTTTATTTTATTTTATTTTATTTTATTTTATTTTATTTTATTTTATTTTATTTTATTTTATTTTATTTTATTTTATTTTATTTTATTTTATTTTATTTTATTTTATTTTATTTATTTTATATTTTATTTTATTTTATTTTATTTTATTTTATTTTTATTTTATTTTAATTTTTCCACCCAGAAAATGTAATTGCTTCTACTCTTTGGGATGAAATTACTGCTTTGAATGGTTCAAGGCAAAGAGTTTCTTCTCATACCCACTTGCAATCAGTCACCAAGAGAAAAATTTCTCAAAAGGTCTCTTAAAAATTTTGGAGTTACTTTCAACATAAATAACTGGGAGATTTTGCTCCAAATGAGAAAGGAATTGAATTTGGCTCCCTCAGCTTAAAAAGAAGTCTTTCTTCCCAGTTCTTCACCAAGAGGAACAAAACACTTGGTTGCAGCAAACTGAAGGGAGGAAGAAGTTTCTTTCCCCCTGAGCTGCACAACAGGAGACAATTTTGTTGCCAAGGGGTGACAAAACCCAGCCAATTTCCAGTTCTTTCAGTTGAAGGGAAAAGCTCCAAGGATCATAGCTGGGGCAGACACAGAGTGGGAGGAGCAGGGGATCTGCTGGGGGGTTTTGACCTGGGGCATAGATTAAAGAAATCTTCAAGTGAAACCCGTCAGAGCTCAAGACTTCATCCCGCAGAGAAGAAACTGGATTTGATCCAAATGCCATTTAAATCCAAAAAACATTGAGGCATTTCCCCAAGCTCTGCTGAGCCATCAGATACAACCCAAAGCACCCTGTGGGACCAGAGCAGCAGCTCCCTGGCATGGGGACAGGGATGCTCCCTTGGCAAGCCGCCTGCATCACCCATGGGATTTGCAAGATCTGTTTCTAAAGACCCCAACATCCAAAAAACTCCACATTCAAAGCCTTTCCTTTGGGGTTTCACTTCTCCATCTGTCTCTTGTCACTAGACAGCTGCTTCACTTCAACACCCTTCTGGATGGGGACAAATTTTCTCCGAATTTCCAGTTTAAACAGGAAGTTACTTCCATTCATTCTTCTGCAAGTACTGGCAGCTTGCAGCTGCTCTGCTCTTCCTCTCCTGCTGTGCATTTGTGCACATCAAGTGCCAAGAGCATTTCCTTGTATCAATGATGTCATTTTGCCTTATTATTTCCTTCCCATAGAGTTGCACAGATTTGGTGCTGGCTCAACACTCAGAACATTGACAGCACAAAGTGGAGTTTTCGCACCAACTTCTCCAACCTTGGCACCTGTTGCAATCCGCAACCTCAGGATCTCGGCCAGGGAAGCCACAGGGTTCTGGGGACCAGTATGGAACACCAGCGAGACGGGCCTTTGTTCATGAAACCATTTCTTCAGCATGGGAACAAACTCAGATCCAGAACAGAGAGCCCCAAAGAGAGGCACGGCAGGGGTTTTTGAGGGACAGAACTCTTGAGGGTCTCCACCCTTGAGGCTGGAGTTCAGGGTCAGGGACCACTAGAAACACAGCAAGGAAGAAGCCCCCCAGGGATTCAAACCCAATCTGAACCCCTGGGCCGTCCTTCACAAGGGGTTGGGAGTGGGACAATAGAATTCGTTGCCTCCCCCGAGGTACCTCACAACATCTGCTCCTTTTTTTTTTTGCCCCTTCAAAGTATAATTTGGAGCTTAAAAATGTTTCCAAAACTTACAGCATAAAATCTTACCTCCTCCACAGAGCACCCGCTTTGCTCTGTGGGACACTAAAAACTCAATAACAAAACACGTTAAGCAAAAAAACAAACAGAAAGAAACAAAATTAAAAACAAACACTTAAATTAAACAGTGATGGTACTTAATACAAACGTAACGGTTTTTTAGTTCAGTCTCTTCCAGTTCTGGAGTTTCTTTCAGGGAGGACGCAGCTCTTAGATCTCCTCTCACGAGGGGCAGAGTTCTTAGATCTCCAGCTTCGGCTCTGGTCTCGTAGGTGTGGGCGTTGCCACTTGAGATGTTCTTGGTGAAACGCTGGCTTTCAGAGCTCGGTTCCAGTTTTGATTTCCCCAGAGGGGGTGTTGCCCACCATGGAAAAGGCACAGCCCCCAGGGGTGGAGCAGCCGAAGAAAGGGCTGGGAGCGAAGCAGGAGTTACTGGGGGAAGGGAAGGTTGGGGGCCAGAAAAGAAGGAGCAAGGCGGGAAAAAAGGAATCCCAGACCGCGTGGGCAGTGCCATCTTGGGAAGAGGGCAGGGTCCGGGATGGACTTTCCCAGCCAGGGAACGGGAATATGGAAAGACAGGGAGTGAAGGAGGACACGGAACAGCGGGCAGACGGCAGCAGACCCGCAGCACTCTGGATGTTCCCCGTCCCTTGCCTGCCTTCAGGAAAACAGGGGATGGGATGGCAGAAAGACACCGGGGTGACGGGGAGTCGGCAGCAACCCCGAGCCATCTTGGCATTTTTCACCCTTTGTCCTGCCCTTAGGAACAGAGGAGAGGGGAAGATACAGGGAGGTATACACCAAAAAAAATGAGGGACTTCACAGAAGCCAAAAAACAGTCCACAGGAAGGGCCATAGCGTCCATAATCGTCCATAATGTTAATATCGTCCATAAAGGTCCTTCCCATCTATATAAAAAAAAACCAAAACCCTCCATAATACGTCTCGTTGGGTGATGTTAGATGTTTGTCCCAGTGTCTGGTCTCTCGGCTCCCCCACCTCCATAAGCCCTTTTCCCCCATGGCCCTGAGGCACTCCCAACTTGGCCCTCCTGCCAGGTATTCTTGACTCCTCCTTTCTAAGGCGGGAGTCTCTCCGGCTCTCGAGCCATCAGCCGGGGATTTACGGAGTGTCCATGGAGCCGCTCCTGCTGTTCTCCTGGTGCCTCGCTGGATGCCGTGCATTCTCCACCATTTGTTGTAGTCCGCAACTGCAGGATCAGGTCCAGGGATGATATTTTCTGGAAACCGGCATGTACTACAACGAGAAGCGCCTCTGTTCATGAAACCATTTCTTCAACACGGGAACAACTCAGATCCAGAACAGAGAGCCCCCAACAAAGGCAGGGCAGGGTTTTTGAGGGACAGAACTCTTGAGGGTCTCCACCCTTGAAAGTGGAGTTCAGGGTCAGGGACCATTAGAAACACAACAAGGGAGAAACCCCCCAGGGACTCAAAGCCAATCAGAACCCCTGGGCCACCCTTCACAAGGGCTTTGGGGTGGGACAACTTCATCCAGGGCTCCCACGCCCATCTCCCAAAGCAGGAGGTCAAAATTCACTAGCTTGGCTTACAGCCATGCCTCTCCTGTAACAATGCTTATCTGAAACTAACTCTTTGCCTCCCTGAAGCACCTCCCAACAGTTTATGCTGTCTCTTTCCATGTTGATCACTCTCTCTCTCTTCCCCTATCTCTGGAAAAAAGGATGAATTTGCAAGACTCACCTGAGTAGGGAGCAGGTTCAAGTCTTGCCCAGGCCTTGTGGATGGTCCCGGGATCTCTGCCGGAGCAGCGGCTGGAGCTGTCTGCGCTAGAAGATTTTTTCCCATGGCTGCTGTGGGGAGTGTGGCCATTATCTGAGCACGCTGCAAGCTCCTATCTTTCCCTGCATATCTTTAGTGGGCAGTGTGTGGTGAAACTGAGCAGCGGCAGCAAGTGCAGGCCAGGCAGGGAGCGGCCTGGCCCGGCAGCCCCGCTGTGCAAGGCCCAGCCAAGCCTCTGAGAAGGGGCTCCTGTCACTTGCCAGTCTCCATCCTCCCCGGGAAGCGCAGAGCTGCGGCCAGCCCCGCTCCCCTCCCGTGGCCTTGGCTGGCCTGGGGGGAAGGAGGCTGAAGGGGAGCCCTGGTACCTCTTGAAAAGGCGGAAAGCAAAGAGAGCAAGGAATTGCCGGCCTTAGGTCTTCAAGTGCTGTTCCCAGGTTGATGTCACTTTTCAATGGTCCCAACTGCTGTCAGTTCTCAGCAATGGCCATTTGTTGGCCAGGAGAAAAACTCTGTGGCATTTTGAAGAGATTTGGGGAATCTTGAGGGATTTTTGTAGAAGTTTCTAGGACCTTGAGCAGATTGAAATAATTTTGTGGGATTTTTGTGGATTTTTGTGGGATATTTGTGCAATCTGTAAAATATTTCTGGAATTTTGTGAGATATTGAGAAGATTTAAATAATTTTCTGTGATTTTTGTAGAATTTGTGGGATTTGTCTGCAATTTTGAGGGATTTTTCTGTAAATTTTGGAAAAGAGTGGAGATTTTGTGGGATGTTTCTGGAATTTGGTAGGGTTTTGGAATGATTTAGGAAATTTTGTGGGATATTTCTGGAGTTTTGTGGGGCTATTCAAGAATTTTGTGGTATTTTGAAAAGATTGAGCGAATTTTGTGGTGTTTTTCTTGAATTTTGTGGGAATTTGTGGAGATTTTATGGGGTGTTTCTTGAATTTGGTAGAGTTTTCCGAAGATTTAGGGAATTTGGAGGGATTTTTGTGGGATTTTGTGGGAATGGGTGGAGATTTTGTGGGACATTCCTGTGAATTGGTATGGTTTTGAAATGATTTAGGGAATTTTGTGGGACTTCTCTGGAATTTTGTGGGATTTTTCAAGAATTTTGTGGGATTCTGAGGCGACTTGAAGAATTTTGAGGGATTTTTCAAGCATTTGTGGGAATTTGTGGAGATTTTGTGGGATGTTTCTGCAATTTGTTAAGGGTTTGAAAAGATTTAGTGAATTTTGTGGGATTTTTCAGGGATTTTGTGTATTTTTCCTGTGAATTGTGTGGGATTCTGAGGAGGCTTGAAGAATTTTGTGGAATTTTTCTTGGATTTTGTGGAAACTTGTGGAGGTTTTGTGGGATTTTTGTGGAATTTTGTGGGATATTGCGGAGACTGAAGGATTTTGAGGTTTTTTTTCAAGGATTTTGTGGGAATTTGTGGAGATTTTGTGGGATGTTTCTGGAATTTGGTAGGATTTTGTGAAGATTTTTTGAATTTTGTGGGATTTTTCAGGAATTTTGTGTATTTTTCCTGTGATTTGTGTGGGATTCTGAGGAGGCTTGAAGAATTTTGTGGAATTTTTCTTAGATTTTGGGTACATTTGTGGAGTTATTTTGGGATTTTTCTTAGATTTTGTGAGATTGTGAGGTGGCTTGAAGAATTTTGAGGGATTTTTCATGTATTTTGTGGGAATTTGTGGAGATTTTGAGGGATGTTTCTGAAATTCAGTTGGGTTTTGAGAAGATTTGGGGAATTTTGTGGGTCTTCTCTGGAATTTTGGGGGGGTTTTCAGGAATTTTGTGGGAATTTGTGGAGATTTTGTGGGATTTTTGTGGAATTTGGTAGAGTTTTCAGAAGATTTAGGGAATTTTGAGTGATTTTTTTGAAATTTTGTAAGGCTTTTCAAGGATTTTGTGGGATTTAGAGGAGGCTTGAAAAATTTTGCTGGATTTTTCTTAGATTTTGTGGAGATTTGTGGAGATTTTGTGGGATGTTTCTGGAATTTTGTGGGATTCTGCAGAGAATTGACGAATTTTGAGGAATTTTTCTTAGATTTTTGTGAACATTTCTGGAGATTTTTGTGAGATTTTTGTGGAATTTTGTGAGATTCTGAGGCGGCTTGAAGAATTTTGAGGTATTTTTCATGGATTTTGTGGGAATTTGTGGAGATTTTGTGGGATGTTTCTGGAATTTGGTGAGGGTTTGAGAAGATTTGGTGAATTTTGGAGATTTTTCAGGGATTTTGTGTATTTTTCCTGTGAATTGTGTGGAATTTTGAGGAGGCTTGAAGAATTTTGTGGAATTTTTCTTGGATTTTGTGGAAACTTGTGGAGGTTTTGTGGGATTTTTGTGGAATTTTGTGGGATATTGTGGAGATTGAAGGATTTTGAGGTTTTTTTTCAAGGATTTTGTGGGAATTTGTGGAGATTTTGTAAGATGTTTCTGGAATTCAGTTGGGTTTTGAGAAAACTTAGGGAATTTTGTGGCATATTCCTGGAATTTGGTATTGTTGTAAGGTGATTTAGGGAATTTTGTGGGATTACTCTTAAATTTGATGGAAATTAGTGGGGATTTTGTGGGATGTTTTTGGAATTTGGTGGGGTTTTGAGAAGATTTTGTGAATTTTGTGGGATTTTCCCAGAATTTTGTGTATTTTTCCTGTGAATTGTGTGGGATTCTGAGGAGGCGTGAAGAATTTTGTGGAATTTTTCTTGGATTTTGTGGAAACTTGTGGAGGTTTTGTGGGATTTTTGTGGAATTTTGTGGGATATTGAGGAGATTGAAGGATTTTGAGGTTTTTTTCATGTATTTTGTGGGAATTTGTGGAGATTTTGTGGGATGTTTCTGGAATTCAGTTGGGTTTTGAGAAAACTTAGGGAATTTTGTAGGATTTTTCAGGAATTTTGTTGGCTATTGAGGAGATTTTGTGGGATGTTTCTGGAGTTTGTTGGGATTTGAGAAGATTTAGGGAATTTTGTGGCATATTCCTGGAATTTGGTATGGTTTTAAAGTGATTTAGGGAATTTTGAGGGATTTTCCTTGAATTTGATGGAAATTTGTGTAGATTTTGTGGGATGTTTCTAGAATTTGGTAGGGTTTTGGAATGATTTAGGAAATTTTGTGGGATATTTCTGGAATTTTGTGGGATATTGAGGAGATTTTGGCATTTTGAGGGATTTTTCATGTATTTTGTGGGAATTTTTGGAGATTTTGCGAGATGATTCTGGAATTCAGTTAGATTTTGAGAAGTTTTAGGGAATTTTGTGGGATTTTTCAGGAATTTTGTTGGCTATTGAGGAGATTTTGTGGGATGTTTCTGGAATTTGGTAGGGTTTTGGAATGATTTAGGAAATTTTGTGGGATATTCCTGGAATTTTTTGGGATATTGAGGAGATTTTGGCATTTTGAGGGATTTTTCATGTATTTTGTGGGAATTTTTGGAGATTTTGCGAGATGATTCTGGAATTCAGTTGGGTTTTGAGAAGTTTTAGGCAATTTTGTGGGATTTTTCAGGAATTTTGTTGGCTATTGAGGAGATTTTGTGGAATGTTTCTGGAATTTGGTAGGGTTTTGGAATGATTTAGGAAATTTTGTGGGATATTTCTGGAATTTTGTGTGGCTATTCAAGAATTGTGTGATATTTTGAAAAGATTGAGTGAATTTTGTGGTGTTCTTCTTGATTTTTGTGGGAATTTGTGGAGATTTTATGGGGCGTTTCTGGAATTTGGTAGAGTTTTCAGAAGATTTAGGGAATTTGGAGGGATTTTTGTGGGATTTTGTGGGAATGGGTGGAGATTTTGTGGGACATTGCTGTGAATTGGTATGGTTTTGAAATGATTTAGGGAATTTTGTGGGACTTCTCTGGAATTTTGTGGGATTTTTCAAGAATTTTGTGGGATTCTGAGGCGACTTGAAGAATTTTGAGGGATTTTTCAAGCATTTGTGGGAATTTGTGGAGATTTTGTGGGATGTTTCTGCAATTTGGTAAGGGTTTGAAAAGATTTAGTGAATTTTGGGGATTTTTCAGGGATTTTGTGTATTTTTCCTGTGATTTGTGTGGGATTCTGAGGAGGCGTGAAGAATTTTGTGGAATTTTTCTTAGATTTTGGGTACATTTGTGGAGATTTTGTGGGATTTTTCTTAGATTTTGTGAGATTGTGAGGTGGCTTGAAGAATTTTGAGGGATTTTTCATGTATTTTGTGGGAATTTGTGGAGATTTTGTGGGATGTTTCTGAAATTCAGTTGGGTTTTGATAAGATTTGGGGAATTTTGTGGGTCTTCTCTGGAATTTTGTGGGGGTTTTCAGGAATTTTGTGGGAATTTGTGGCAATTTTGTGGGATTTTTGTGGAATTTGGTAGAGTTTTCAGAAGATTTAGGGAATTTTGAGTGATTTTTTTGAAATTTTGTAAGGCTTTTCAAGGATTTTGTGGGATTTAGAAGAGGCTTGAAAAATTTTGCTGGATTTTTCTTAGATTTTGTGGAGATTTGTGGAGATTTTGTGGGATGTTTCTGGAATTTTGTGGGATTCTGCAGAGAATTGACGAATTTTGAGGAATTTTTCTTAGATTTTGTGAACATTTCTGGAGATTTTTGTGAGATTTTTGTGGAATTTTGTGAGATTGTGAGGCGACTTGAAGAATTTTGAGGGATTTTTCATGGATTTTGTGGGAATTTGTGGTGATTTTGTGGGCTGTTTCTGGAATTCAGTTGGGTTTTGAGAAGATTTAGGTAATTTTGTGGCTTATTCGTGGAATTTGGTATTGTTTTAAGGTGATTTAGGGAATTTTGTGGGATTACTCTTAAATTTGATGGAAATTAGTGGGGATTTTGTGGGATGTTTCTGGAATTTGGTGGGGTTTTGAGAAGATTTTGTGAATTTTGTGGGATTTTCCCGGAATTTTGTGTATTTTTCCTGTGAATTGTGTGGGATTTTGAGGAGGCGTGAAGAATTTTGTGGAATTTTTCTTGGATTTTGTGAAAAGTTGTGGAGGTTTTGTGTGATTTTTGTGGAATTTTGTGGGATATTGAGGAGATTGAAGGATTTTGAGGTTTTTTTCATGTATTTTGTGGGAATTTGTGGAGATTTTGTGGGATGTTTCTGGAATTCAGTTGGGTTTTGAGAAAACTTAGGGAATTTTGTAGGATTTTTCAGGAATTTTGTTGGCTATTGAGGAGATTTTGTGGGACGTTTCTGGAGTTTGTTGGGTTTTGAGAAGATTTAGGGAATTTTGTGGCATATTCCTGGAATTTGGTATGGTTTTAAGGTGATTTAGGGAATTTTGAGGGATTTTCCTTGAATTTGATGGAAATTTTGTAGATTTGGTGGGATGTTTCTGGAATTTGGAAGGGTTTTGGAATGATTTAGGAAATTTTGTGGGATATTTCTGGAATTTTGAGGGATATTGAGGAGATTTTGGCATTTTGAGGGATTTTTCATGTATTTTGTGGGAATTTTTGGAGATTTTGCGAGATGATTCTGGAATTCAGTTGGGTTTTGAGAAGTTTTAGGGAATTTTGTGGGATTTTTCAGGAATTTTGTTGGCTATTGAGGAGATTTTGTGGGATGTTTCTGGAATTTGGTAGGGTTTTGGAATGATTTAGGAAATTTTGTGGGATATTCCTGGAATTTTTTGGGATATTGAGGAGATTTTGGCATTTTGAGGGATTTTTCATGTATTTTGTGGGAATTTTTGGAGATTTTGCGAGATGATTCTGGAATTCAGTTGGGTTTTGAGAAGTTTTAGGCAATTTTGTGGGATTTTTCAGGAATTTTGTTGGCTATTGAGGAGATTTTGTGGAATGTTTCTGGAATTTGGTAGGGTTTTGGAATGATTTAGGAAATTTTGTGGGATATTTCTGGAATTTTGTGTGGCTATTCAAGAATTGTGTGATATTTTGAAAAGATTGAGTGAATTTTGTGGTGTTCTTCTTGATTTTTGTGGGAATTTGTGGAGATTTTATGGGGCGTTTCTGGAATTTGGTAGAGTTTTCAGAAGATTTAGGGAATTTGGAGGGATTTTTGTGGGATTTTGTGGGAATGGGTGGAGATTTTGTGGGACATTGCTGTGAATTGGTATGGTTTTGAAATGATTTAGGGAATTTTGTGGGACTTCTCTGGAATTTTGTGGGATTTTTCAAGAATTTTGTGGGATTCTGAGGCGACTTGAAGAATTTTGAGGGATTTTTCAAGCATTTGTGGGAATTTGTGGAGATTTTGTGGGATGTTTCTGCAATTTGGTAAGGGTTTGAAAAGATTTAGTGAATTTTGGGGATTTTTCAGGGATTTTGTGTATTTTTCCTGTGATTTGTGTGGGATTCTGAGGAGGCGTGAAGAATTTTGTGGAATTTTTCTTAGATTTTGGGTACATTTGTGGAGATTTTGTGGGATTTTTCTTAGATTTTGTGAGATTGTGAGGTGGCTTGAAGAATTTTGAGGGATTTTTCATGTATTTTGTGGGAATTTGTGGAGATTTTGTGGGATGTTTCTGAAATTCAGTTGGGTTTTGATAAGATTTGGGGAATTTTGTGGGTCTTCTCTGGAATTTTGTGGGGGTTTTCAGGAATTTTGTGGGAATTTGTGGCAATTTTGTGGGATTTTTGTGGAATTTGGTAGAGTTTTCAGAAGATTTAGGGAATTTTGAGTGATTTTTTTGAAATTTTGTAAGGCTTTTCAAGGATTTTGTGGGATTTAGAAGAGGCTTGAAAAATTTTGCTGGATTTTTCTTAGATTTTGTGGAGATTTGTGGAGATTTTGTGGGATGTTTCTGGAATTTTGTGGGATTCTGCAGAGAATTGACGAATTTTGAGGAATTTTTCTTAGATTTTGTGAACATTTCTGGAGATTTTTGTGAGATTTTTGTGGAATTTTGTGAGATTGTGAGGCGACTTGAAGAATTTTGAGGGATTTTTCATGGATTTTGTGGGAATTTGTGGTGATTTTGTGGGCTGTTTCTGGAATTCAGTTGGGTTTTGAGAAGATTTAGGTAATTTTGTGGCTTATTCGTGGAATTTGGTATTGTTTTAAGGTGATTTAGGGAATTTTGTGGGATTACTCTTAAATTTGATGGAAATTAGTGGGGATTTTGTGGGATGTTTCTGGAATTTGGTGGGGTTTTGAGAAGATTTTGTGAATTTTGTGGGATTTTCCCGGAATTTTGTGTATTTTTCCTGTGAATTGTGTGGGATTTTGAGGAGGCGTGAAGAATTTTGTGGAATTTTTCTTGGATTTTGTGAAAAGTTGTGGAGGTTTTGTGTGATTTTTGTGGAATTTTGTGGGATATTGAGGAGATTGAAGGATTTTGAGGTTTTTTTCATGTATTTTGTGGGAATTTGTGGAGATTTTGTGGGATGTTTCTGGAATTCAGTTGGGTTTTGAGAAAACTTAGGGAATTTTGTAGGATTTTTCAGGAATTTTGTTGGCTATTGAGGAGATTTTGTGGGACGTTTCTGGAGTTTGTTGGGTTTTGAGAAGATTTAGGGAATTTTGTGGCATATTCCTGGAATTTGGTATGGTTTTAAGGTGATTTAGGGAATTTTGAGGGATTTTCCTTGAATTTGATGGAAATTTTGTAGATTTGGTGGGATGTTTCTGGAATTTGGAAGGGTTTTGGAATGATTTAGGAAATTTTGTGGGATATTTCTGGAATTTTGAGGGATATTGAGGAGATTTTGGCATTTTGAGGGATTTTTCATGTATTTTGTGGGAATTTTTGGAGATTTTGCGAGATGATTCTGGAATTCAGTTGGGTTTTGAGAAGTTTTAGGGAATTTTGTGGGATTTTTCAGGAATTTTGTTGGATATTGAGGAGATTTTGTGGGATGTTTCTGGAATTTGGTAGGGTTTTGGAATGATTTAGGAAATTTTGTGGGATATTTCTGGAATTTTGTGGGGCTATTCAAGAATTGTGTGATATTTTGAAAAGATTGAGCGAATTTTGTGGTGTTCTTCTTGATTTTTGTGGGAATTTGTGGAGATTTTATGGGGTGTTTCTGGAATTTGGTAGAGTTTTCAGAAGATTTAGGGAATTTGAAGGGATTTTTGCGGGATTTTGTGGGAATGGGTGGAGATTTTGTGGGACATTCCTGTGAATTGGTATGGTTTTGAAATGATTTAGGGAATTTTGTGGGACTTCTCTGGAATTTTGTGGGATTTTTCAAGAATTTTGTGGGATTCTGAGGCGACTTGAAGAATTTTGAGGGATTTTTCAAGCATTTGTGGGAATTTGTGGAGATTTTGTGGGATGTTTCTGCAATTTGGTAAGGGTTTGAAAAGATTTAGTGAATTTTGGAGATTTTTCAGGGATTTTGTGTATTTTTCCTGTGAATTGTGTGGGATTCTGAGGAGGCTTGAAGAATTTTGTGTAATTTTTCTTGGATTTTGTGGAAACTTGTGGAGGTTTTGTGGGATTTTTGTGGAATTTTGTGGGATATTGAGGAGATTTAGGGATTTTGAGGTTTTTTTCATGTGTTTTGTGGGAATTTTTGGAGATTTTGAGGGATGTGTCTGGAATTCAGTTGGGTTTTGAGAAGATTTAGGGAATTTTGTGGCATATTCCTGTGATTTGGTATTGTTTTAAGGTGATTTAGGGAATTTTGTGGGATTACTCTTAAATTTGATGGAAATTAGTGGGGATTTTGTGGGATGTTTCTGGAATTTGGTGGGGTTTTGAGAAGATTTTGTGAATTTTGTGGGATTTTCCCGGAATTTTGTGTATTTTTCCTGTGAATTGTGTGGGATTTTGAGGAGGCGTGAAGAATTTTGTGGAATTTTTCTTGGATTTTGTGGAAACTTGTGGAGGTTTTGTGTGATTTTTGTGGAATTTTGTGGGATATTGAGGAGATTTAAGGAATTTGAGGGTTTTTTTCAAGGATTTTGTGGGAATTTGTGGAGATTTTGTGGGATGTTTCTGGAATTCAGTTGGGTTTTGAGAAAACTTAGGGAATTTTGTAGGATTTTTCAGGAATTTTGTTGGCTATTGAGGAGATTTTGTGGGACGTTTCTGGAGTTTGTTGGGATTTGAGAAGATTTAGGGAATTTTGTGGCATATTCCTGGAATTTGGTATGGTTTTAAGGTGATTTAGGGAATTTTGAGGGATTTTCCTTGAATTTGATGGAAATTTGTGTAGACTTTGTGGGATGTTTCTGGAATTCAGTTGGGTTTTAGAAGATTGATGAATTTAGAGGGATTTTTATTGAATTTTGGAGAAACTTGTGGGGATTTTGAGGGATTTTTCTGGAATTTGGTGGGATTTTTGTGGAATTTTGTAGGATATTAAAAAGATTTAAGGATTATGTGGGATTTTGCATGGATTTTGACGACATTTGTGGAGATTTCGTGGGATGTTTCTGGAATTTTGTAGAGTTTTCAGAAGATTTGGGGAATTTTGTGGGATTTTTATGGAATTTTGTAACTCTTTTCAAGGATTTTGTGGGGTTTTGAGAAGACTTGAAGAATTTCCAGGAATTTTTCTAAGATTCTGTGGAAATTTATGGAGATTTTGTGGGATTTTTGTGGAATTTGGTAGAGTTTTCAGAAGACTTGGGGAAATTTGTGGGATTTTTCTGACATTATGTGTGGCTTTTGAAAAATTTTGTGGGAGTTTTGAGGAATTTTGTGGAACTTTACTGCAATATCATGGGATCCTGAGAAAATGTCAAGAATTTTGTGGGACTTTTATGGAATTTTGTGGAATTTGTGGAGATTTTGTGAGATATTTCTGAAATTTGGTAGGGTTTTGAAAAGATTTTTTGGGAATTTTGTGGGATGATTCTGGAACTTTGAGGGACTTTTCTGGAGTTTTGTGGGATTCTGCAGAGACTTGACGAATTATCAGGAATTTTTTTTGGATTTTGTGGAAATTTGTGTAGATTTTTTGGAATGTTTCTGGAATTTGGATGTTTTTTGAGAATATTTGTGGAGATTTTGTGAAAGTTTTTTGGAATGTTGTGCCATTTCTTAGATTTTGTATAATTTTGAGAAGAATTTAAGAATTGCGAGAAATTTTTCTTAAATTTTGTGGAGATTTGTGGAGATTTTGTGGGATGTTCCTGGAATTTAGTAGAGTTTTCAGGATATTTAGGGAATTTCGAGGGATTTGTCTTGAATTTTGGGGAAATTTGTGGAGATTTTGTGGGATGTTCCTGGAATTTGGTAAGGTTTTGAGAAGATTTTAGGATTTTTGTGGGATTTTTCATGAATTTTGTAGATTTTTCTGGAATTCTGTGGAATTCTTAGGAGACTTGAAGAAATTTGACAATTTTTTTTAGATTTTGTGGAAATGTGTGGAGATTCTGTGGGATTTTTCTGGAATTTTGTGGGCCTTTTCAAGACTTTGTGTGATTTTGAGAAGACTTGAAGAATTTTGAGGAATTTTTCTTAGATGTAGTGGAAACTTGTGGAGGTTTTGTGTGATTTTTGTGGAATTTTGTGGGATATTGAGGATATTTAGGGATTTTGAGGGATTTTTTTTTAGATTTTGTGGGTATTTGTGGAGATTTTGTGGGATGTTTCTGGGATTTGGTAGAGTTTTCTGAATATTTAGGGAATTTTGTGTAATTTTTCTGGAATTCAGTAGGGTTTTGAGAAGATTTAGGGAATTTTGTGGGATGTTCCTGGAATTCAGTAGGCTTTTGAAGAGATTTAGGGAATTTAGAGGGATTTTTTCTTAGATTTTGGAGAAATTTGTTGGTGATTTTGTGGGATTTTTGTGGAATTTGGTGGGATATTGAGGAGATTTAGGGATTTTGTGGGATTTTTCTTGAATTTTGTGGGATTTTTCTGGATTTCTGTGGGATTTTGAGGAGACTTGAAGATATTTGAGAGCTTTCCCTTGAATCTTGTGGAAACTTGAGGAGGTTTTGTGTGGTTTTTGTGGTGTATTGTATCATTTTAAGGATATTTATTGGATTTTGTGGGATTTTTCCATAATATTGTGGACATTTGTGGAGATTTTGTGGGCTGTTCCTGGAATTTGGTAGGGTTTTGAGGAGATTTAGGGAATTTTGAGGGATTTTTCTTGAATTTTGCGGATATTTGTGGGGATTTTATGGGATTTTTCTAGAATTTGGTAGGGTTTTGAGGAGACTTGAAGAATTATGAGGCATTTTTTTTTTAATTTTGTGGGATATTGAAGAGATTTTGTGGAACTTCTCTGGAATTTTGTGGGCTTTTTCAAGAATTTTGTGGGATTCTGAGGAGACTTGAAGAATTTGAAGGAATTTCTCTTAGATTTTGTGGAAATTCATGTATGTTTTGTGGGATGTTTCTGGAATTTGGAAGGTTTTTGAGAATATTTAGGGAATTTTGAGGGATTTTTCTTAGAGTTTTTGGAATTTTGTGAGGATATTGCGGGATGTTTCTGGAATTTGTTGGGGTTTTGAGAAGATTCAGGGAATTTTGTGGGATTTTTCAGGAATTTTGTGGATTTTTCTGGAATTCTGTGAAATTCTGAGGAGCTTGAAGAATTTTCAGGAATTTTTTTTAGATTTTTTGGAAATTTGTGGAGATCCTGTGGGATTTTTCTGGAATTTTGTGGGCCTTTTTAAGGACTTTGTGTGGTTTTGAGGAAACCTGAAGAACTTTGATGAATTTTTCTTAGATTTTGCGGTAACTTGAGGAGCTTTTGTGTGACTTTTGTAAAATTTTGTGGGATATTGAGGAGATTTAGGGATTTTGAGGGATTTTTCATGGATTTTGTGGGAATTTGTGGAGATTGTGTGGGATGTTTCTGGAATTTGGTAGGGTTTTCAGAAGATTTAGGGAATTTTGAGGGATTTTTATGGAATTTTGTGGGAAATTGTGGAGATTTTATGGGGCGTTTCTGGACTTTGGTAGAGTTTTCAGAAGGTTTAGGGAATTTTGTGGGAGTTTTGTGGGATTTTTGTGGGATTTTGTGGGAATCAGTGGGGATTTTGTGGGACATTCCTGTGAATTGGTATGGTTTTGAAATGATTTAGGGAATTTTGTGGGACTTCCCTGGAATTTTGTGAGGCTTTTCAAGGATTTTGTTATATTTTGAAGGGACTTGAAGGCCCGTCTCCCCTAGGAACACGCACGTACTGCCCGCCCGAGTGGATCGGCCTTCGCTGCTACCACGGCGATGGGGCGACCATCTGGTCCCTGGGCGTGCTGCTGTTTGAGATGGTGTGCGGGTACTTACCCTTGGAGAAGGAGCGAGACATCGTCTTGGGGCAGCTCTTCTTCCCGCAGGAGGCCTCTCCAGGTTGCTATGGGGCCTGAAGAAGGCAGGCTTTGGCAGGTGGCAGCGCGCAGCCCAGCCCGGCCCTCCCGCAGCTGCGCGGGACGTCCATGTGCCCTCAAGGGCCGGCTGCAGCAGGTGGCCCGTGGCAGGCTGGCTGTGGCACGCTTGGCTGAAGGAGGGGACGCTTGTCCTGCCGTGCCGCTCTCCCGCCAAGGGCAGCTCCCAGCACACGCAGCGTGGCCGGGCTTCTGCAGGCGCCGGGAGCAGCTGGGCAGGAGCCTTCTGCAAGTGAGCGCCGCTTTCTGCCTTCTCTCCCCAGAGTGCCAACATCTGATCCGCTGCTGTTTGTCCAAGCACCCCATGGATCGGCCAGTGCTGGAGCAGATCTTCTACCACCCTTGGGTGTAGGGCGACCATTTCTGATGCCTTGCCGCAGCCTCTGCAGCACCCAGTTCCCGTGTCCCACGCAGGACTGAGGGCCCAGGAAATAAAAGAACCCGAAACCCGGTGCGGGCTGGCAAGTCTGGTCCTTGTTAGCAACTTCAGCTAAGGGAACCTCTTGGCAAAAGGGGTAAGCTGAGCGTTCCCTTCAGCTTTTGTCAAGTTTTTGGTGCCTTTCCTCCAGGTTGTCCCTCAAAATCAGAGGGGGTTGGAGTCTGCACCAGTCGCCTCAAATTGGTGGGAGGCAGAGACTACTCCCAAGCCCCTCAAAACTGGAGGAGGATGGAGACGATCCCTGGGCCCACAACACTGAAGGGAGATAAATACCCGGCCCCCCCAAAATAAGAGATGGATGGAGCCCACAGCGGTCCCCAAGTCAGAGGGGGAAGGGGAGACTGCCAGCCCCCCTAAAGAGGAGGGGAATTGTGCCTGTGCCAGCCCCACAAATTGCAAGGGGACAGAGAACAGCCCTGGCCTGGCAAAGGGCAAAGAGCGGCCGGGGGCTGCCAGGATGGTGACAACACTGGCACCCCCCAAATCAGAGAGGGACAAAGAGCCCGCACAGGCTTCCCAGGAGAAGAAAGGGGGCAGCAAATATCCCCTGTCCCCCTAAGTTGGAGGGGCACAGACACAACGCCCACCCCCCTATAGTGGAGGGGGACAGACACAAAAGGCCCCACAAAAAGAGCATGGGGAACCAAGAGCACTGCTGGCCCCACAAAGGCAAGGAGGATGGAGAAACTCCCCATCTGTCCTTGTTTTGGAAGACAGGTGTCTGCTAGGGAGGGCAGGGGCCTCCCCTGGAATGAAAATGTAGACCCCCTCCCTCTGAATCATTATAATTTTGAACTCAAGGGGCTCTCAGACAGAGATCTGGGGATAGGAATAACAGTTCTTTACGAGTGTGTATAACGAGGCACATAAACAACAACAACTACAGCGTTAACAACAAAACAGAACCAGGGACCCCGTGACAGCCTTCTCGGCCAACATGGGAAAGGATGGAGGAGAGGCTTTGCTTCACAAACCCCCTCGGGTTGGCAGTCAGTGCCAGTGCTCCTGCAGGGCTCTGAGGAACACTCAGCTGGAACAGCAGGGATGAGCTGAGATCCCGGGCAGGTGGCTGAGGTGGATCAGTAGCTCAGTGGCGGTGCCTGGCACTGCCACACGTCCTGGCAGGACAGGGGGTGTGAGGCCACCAACGAAGAGGGAAGAAGGAGAAGAAGAAGCAGCAGCTCCATCTGGGTGATGGCAAATTCCCTTTTCTCCTCAGCAAGAGCTCCCAGCAAAGTGTCCTTCTCTGAAGCTGAAGAAGCTGCCAAACTCTGCCCACCATCCCCTTTTCCTGCCCCCTTCAGCCCTGGGCCCAGCCGAACTCTTTGTGTTTCTCAAGTATCACCCGCAGTCAGGTTTTTCCCACAACTAATGGGTAAAAATTCCACAGTTGAGCCAGAACTAAAAGAAGGAAACCTAACCCCCAACAGCTTCTCATCTCCATCTCTTTGCACTCCAAAAGCCAGGAGGGATCGATCTGTCACCTCAAAACAACTCAATCCCACTGAAAACAGCTCCATTTTACCCCAAAAGGGCTCAATCCCAACTCAAAAGGGCTTGTTCCTCCTCAGAAAATCTCAACCCCACACTAAAATTACTCAGTTCCACCGCCGCCAGGTGAGATGGAGGTGGAAGGTGTTCTGGTTTAGGGCAAATTTGGAAGAAATCCTCTGAATGGGGTCCATCTAAAAAGCAAATTAAAGTTGCCTCTCATCCGAATATTTCAGGAAAATTATTTTCTTGGAGAAAAGTGGAAAAACACAGTTTACTTAACAATCCAAGTATCTACAAGCATGAGCAAGATGAATAATATTAAAGAATAAATCCTCTGGCTGCTTGAAGAGATGGCAAAGCCAGAAAAGTCCTTTCCATGGGGTGTAGCTCAGCTCGCTCAGTCTCTTATCAGTTCCTCAGGCGCTGGAAAGGGCCCAGGCCCAGGCCCCCGTGGGCCACAGCCGTGAGCTTCCGGGGTTTGTCTGGGTTCTCAGTCCAGAGCAGCTTTGAACAGATCCAAGGAAAAAGGCAAAAAACACTCTGGGGAACTCCTGTGCCTCAGCTAGCTAAAAACCAACTAAACTAAACTAAAAACTAACTAAAAAGGAAACTGAACTGAAGTGCCGAGAAGCGAAGGAGAGCTCTGTCCCACTGTCTGTCCCTGCTGCAGACAACACAGGCCAGGGAAGCGTGCGGGGCACTGAGTGCCATTTCTGCAAACAAACTGCAGCTTCTTCTTCCCCCCCTTGGCTCTCAGAGCCAGTCTTGAAGGTGCAGAACTTAATAGGCAGCAGAAACAGAACAGACACCTGGGGATCCAAGGATCACAAAGTCACCCCAGGCCAGAAGGAGGTTGGGAGAAGTGGGATCCACATTTGGAGCGGTGGGATGGGGATTGTGTGGGGCTGGCTGGCTGGGCTGTATTGGATAGGAAATCAAACTTTCAGAGTTCCTGATTTCTGTCCCATTCATTTTCAGTCAGGTGCAGCTCTGTTTGCAGAGTGTCGCTGTGGCGCTCGAGACGGACACACGACGCAGCGAGGTTGGCACAGCAAGAGCAATCTTTATTGTTCAGAAGCTGCTTTTCCATGGTTGACTGTGGGGTCTGTGGAACTTGCTGATTCAGAGATCCTGGCCCTTCCTTGGAGGCAAGGTACTTTTTTCTAAGAGAGAGTAAAGTATCACTCCCAGCAATCTTTGAGTTAGTTATGTTAAACTGTTACACTCCATTGCTGTTCTCCCCTGCCATCCCACCCCAATACCTGTATCCCAGTTTCCCCCAGCCCCTCTCCTCCCCTATAAATACCCCAGTTTTTCCCCTGTTCCAGAGAGCTGCTGTCACTGGCTCCCTTGGCCGAGGGCCCGGCTGTAATAAAGGCCAGTTCTCTGCGGAACGCCACACAGCGCTCTGCTCTCTCCCTCCGTGTCGCCTGCACGCTGCCGCTGAGCTGAGCTGAGCTGAAATCACTCGCCGGGCAGAGGACGTGTCTGTGCCCCGGGCAGCCCAACCGCGGACCGCTTTTCCGGGAGTCGCGGCACCCCTGCCACCTCCACCGCCGCAGCAACCTATGAGAAAGCACAGCTGGGTTCTGCTCAGGGCATTTCAAACTACCTGGGGTGTTTGGGACTTGCCCTTGCAAAGGCAGCATCTCAGGAAAAGTCCAAGTTTCTCTTCATGGACTCCCAGGATGTGTTGCCTTGGAAGGGACCTTAAAGCTCCTCTTGTTCCAACTCTCAGCACACTCAGGACACCTTCCCCTAGACCAGCTTGCTCCAAGCCCCATCCAACCTGGCCTTCAACCCTTCCAAGGGTCAGACAATCACAGCTTCTCTGCAACCTGGTCTATTCCTCCCACATCGAAAATCATACCAAACTTAGCAGCCTCAGAGATAGATTTCTATCAAATATCTCCATTTATCTAGGAAAGAAATATGGCAAAACTTGTTTGCATCTGACATTGCAAAATCAACACGAGCTCTTCAGAAAGGGATGCCGCCCAAACACTTTTCTTATTTTTGCCCATTTGGTGGAACATTTGCATTCTGTTGTGGTTTGGAGCAGTATTTTAATGTATCTGGCTGAGGCTGCTTCAAATAGTCCAGCGAGATAGCAGGGTGTGAGGGGTGGAAAACTGAGCTCTTACACATCCAGTACTTCTCCTGTTGGAAGTCTTAAACCCCACCTCTCTGCTGAGATGAAATAGGTGCAACTCATCCAATTTCTAAAGTATTGTGCATCAAGCTGACACTATTTGAAGACTTCAAAATAAAAAAGCCAATTGAAACAAACCTCTGCTCCTTTCCATTTTTTCTGTTCCACAGTTTAGGACAGAAGACAGGAGAGAAAGATTGTTCAGGGAACAATGTTTTCAGGACTCTGAAAGGAATATCAAAACTGCACTGCCACACTCTCAGCTCTTGCAATGCCAAAAAGCACTGGCTGGCTTTGCTCACAGACTCACAATTGTGGTGGCATTTCTAGCACACCACAGGACAGCGATGTTTTTCCTTTTCTCCTGGAAATACCTACAGCACTTCTGGCTAGTAAGGCAAACATGAGCCTCTTTTAGTGGCCCTTGAAACTGGACATGTGAAATGAGCTACACAAAGCCAAAGGCCAGCTGAACCTGGGATCTCTGAATGGGTCTTCACATTCTTCCCAGGAAGATGAATGGCAATCACTATTTTGGCAGGGAAACTGTATCAGCTGGCAATTTGGTGTAGAAAATTTGCTTTCTGCTCCTCTCAGAACCAAAACTCCTACCCATTTCTTGCAAGTCCTTCTTAGATAAGGATCATGTTCAACTGAGTGACAGTGAAGCCAAATGGCAATCCAGGAATCAATTGTCCTGTACACAATCTCCTCCATCCACGTGGAAGGTTACTCACGGGCACACACGACGAAGGAAGAAACCCAAATGCATCATTGGACATAAAGTCAGACGTGTTGAGGGATGAAGAAATCTTGCAGAGCTATGGAAACCTCCTCTGAAAAGCCAGTTCAGGGAGAGCCTGAGCTGTTTTGTGCTTCTAGGCCTGAAGATGTTCAGGATCTTTCCCAGATGCTCAGAAGGCAGAAGGATTGTGCCTGAATCTGGCTCTGGAAATGCCAGTGCCTCAACTGAGAGCTGTGGCAATGATTTCCATTGCATGGAGAGGGGCCACAGTCCTGCAAGAGTCTTTCAGCAGAGCAAATAGCAGCCTGGAGGGTGGGCAGTGCTGCATCTGTACCACTGCATGCTCATCCTTCACCGTAATGCAGAGCTGCCCCCAAAGCTGCCATGGATCACTTTTTAGATTTCTCCTGTTGGATATATTTTGGAGAAGTTGTTCTAGGTGGCTTTGGATGGTGATCCTGTAGGAAGCAGCCATTTGCCTGCTTTGATATCCTTACAACTAATCCTAACTTCTCATTGCCTTTGGTTTTATTTGGGGTTTTTATCTATTTGTTTGATTGGTTGGTTTGGGTTTGTTTCTTTCTGTTTTTGTCTCTTTTGGTTTGAGTTGTTTTGCTTTTTTATAAATGACTGGTGAAGCTTGCACAGCCAAACTCAAGAAAACGTAAACCAGGCTTGACTTTCCAGAAATGACTTTTGGCTGGCTTTAGCTGCATTCCCCAGGATCAGGATCCCCAGTAGATATTTCCAGGTTTTGCTCTGCATCATCAGCTTGCCCAGACTTTGCTCAGTGTTTCACCAATGGAGAAGACAATGGATATTTTGCCAAACCTCCTTTCAAACAACCAAACTTGTGGCAGCACGACAGAAAAGAAGATAATAAAATATTCCCCAGTTAGAACAGAGCCAGAGTCCCACCATTTTCACCTCCACTTTTATTGATGTTCTACATTTAGAGGCAAAGCTTCCATCTCTAAAAGCTTCCATCTCTCACTTCCTGATGCTCTTTGCTACCCTTTAGCCTTCACCCCCCACGCATCGGACTGCTGTCCATGTGGGGCTGGGGATGCTCAGCCTGGAAAGAGAAGGTGCTGGCGAGGCCTCCCTGCAGCTCTAGGAAAGATGGGCACCGAGAGGAGAAGCCTTTCAAGTGCAGGAGTGAGATTGAAGTTGCATCTAATGAAGCTGCTCTTTTCCACTCAGGCTGCTGGGGCACTGGCCCAGGCTGTGCACACAGGCTGGGGATGCTCCATCCTTGGCAACATCCAAAGCCAGCTGGGAGCAGGGCTCTGAGCAACATATTCTGGGGGAAGATTGCTCAGCTTGGAACAAGATGGTCTTTAGGGTCCCTTCCAAGCCCAGCCACCCAGGGATTTCATCATTCTATGGTCTCCGTTGTCCACTTCAGCCTGGGCCTGGGCTCCTGGCAGTGATGTCACAGTGCACGCTCCAGCTAGAACTTCCAGCATCCAGCAACGGCCACAACACAACCCTTGGCTCCTTGTGTCAGCACACTCTTCAGAGTGCTCCAAGGCTACCCCTGTCACCTTGTTGCCACCGGCTCCCATATTCCTCCTGCTGTCCCCAAAGCTCCCCATTCCTTAGATTTTGCTGCCCATCCCTGCAGGATGTCTGCATTTGTTCCAAAGAAGGTATGGTACTATTCCATGGAGGTGGACACCCTGCAACTTCCTGGGTGGGCTGGAGCGCTGTGGGGTAGAGTGGTAAAGGGACGCCACACTGAGATTTTGCTACCTCTGCAGGCTGTCCCAGACCAAGAGGAGGAGATGGAGGTCAATACAAACATTATCACAGAAGAAAAAATGGAAGTGGATGGAGGCGATACTGGAGAGGAAGAGATGGACGTGGATGTTGAAGAGACAGAAGAAGAGATGGAGGTGGAAATGACTGACTATATTGAAGAGATGGATATTGATGGAAAAGACGAGGAGGAGGACATGGTCTTGGGATGAAGACCGATGCCAGCAGCAGAACAGGCAGGTGCTCCCCACGGGCAGAGTGGGTCCCCTGCTGCCAGGCTGGGGCTCGGCTGGGCACTCCCTGCTCAGGGACACGCTAGCCCATGCACTGGATTCTGGTGGCCATCCCTGGCCTGGCCTGGCCTTGCTTTGGGCCACACAAGCCCTGTTCCAGTGCCTGGGCCACAGCCCCCAGCCCCAGCCAGGCTCACTTCTGGCAGCAGAGTCCCCCTGTGCCAGTGTCCCAGCCCGGGAGCACATGGAACACCCCTCCATGCCTGACTGCACTGACCGTGCTACTTGTTTTTCTTCCAGGACTGAGGCACATCCCAAACAGAGATGCACCCATCTGTATATACGTTTTAGACTTGTTGTGTTCACCATAGAGGTTTTAGGATTTGATTAAGTTTTCTGTAAATACGTTTCATATAGTTCTGTTAGATAAGTTCTTATGTAAATAGGTTCTATAGTTTGTTGTTGTTGTTGTTGTTACCAATATCCTTACAATGTAAATACGTTGTGTAGTTCATTCTTGTTCCTTTTCTTCTACAAATAAACATTCTTTGTTTTTCACACCCCAGTTCTCTTTGCATTTTCTTCGGGCACATTTGCAAAGTTGTGCTTACCACTCGCTCCAGGTTCCCAGGGCTGGATGTCCCTGAGGGAGCTGGCACAGCCACCCCAGCAGTGGCTCCCTGTGCACAGGGGGTCCCACTGACAGAGCTCACCCTCTCCTTGCAGTTTCTCTGGACACACTTGGGAGCTGGAGGGGCAAATCCCGGTGGGCCCTGTCCCATGGCATCCCACATGGGAGCAGGGCTCAGCCTCATCCATGGCTCTTCCCTGGCTAGCCCCAGGGCTAAGGAGGCTGCACTGGGCTGCGGGCAGCCTGCTTCCTGGGCACCCTGAGGGGCTGGAGCCAGCCTGGAGGGAGCCTCAGCACAGGGGCCTCTGGCCTACATGCACCAACATTTCCTTTGGAAACCCCCTCTGTCACCACACTCTGCTACAAGCACAACATCAATTGTTCCTCCTAGTTCAAGGGGAGACCTTAATTGGCACAAATTTGTCCCTTGGACTTTCTAGCACAGCAAATGGCAGCGCTTGCAATCCCTCTTCTGCACTCCCTGCTCAGGCACCAAAACACTGGAACCTGCCAGAATATCTTGAATTAGCACCAACCTGCAGAGAGCTACAGGGGGAGAACCTACCCCCAACCACACAGGGACATTGATGGGCTGGGGCAGAGCTGAAACTAAAGTATTTTAATGCCAAGAGACAGGATTTTTTATTGCTGAATTCATTCTCCCACAACAAGAATGAAAGCTTTCAGTCTCCTCACCTGCCACACATGTCTATTGCCAAGGTTTGCTTCTGGGTTACCACTGATTTTTATTCATCTCTACAGAACTTAGCTTTTCCTGGCTAACATGCAGAGATGATATTTCAGAGCCAGATGAGCTCAGCACAGCTTGTGAAACACGCAGGATTTCCAGACCCAGAGATTCAGGCCATGCAAACTGATACTTTTTCGTCTGTGTGCAAAGATCACTGGAAGGATGTCAGTGATGAACCACACACTTCTCAGAGCTGTCCCTTCTATCCAGCTCTCCCCAGTCACTTCACACACTTCACTCCAAGCAGGTTCTGATAGAGTTCAGTAGCACATGGGATTTCATCCTGGCTTTTCTTCATTTTCTCCTGAGCTGTCTCCAGACACAGTGTGCGGGCAGTGCAGCAACATTAACGGGGCACCTCCCTGACACTGAGATTCATGTCACAACTTTTCATCAAAAGCAGCAAAGAAATGATTCCCACTGGGTCCCACAAGGCACCCTGGCAACTTTGTGCTGCTGCAGCTCCAGCACCAGGCCTGATGCACAGGAATTTCAGGAGGAGACACACCGAAGGAATCAGCCATTCCCAGAGAAGAAACATCTGTTTGCATGGCCCAAATCCCCACAACACTGCAGACGCTGGTGACCCACACTCTGCATTTGCACTTCAGCCTCTGTGCCTCACTTTTCCTCTCACTAAAGTCCCCCCAGTTTCCCTCATGCTCAGATTCCCAAGAGAATTCAAAGCAGCATTAGGAGCAGGGAGAGATGATGGGAGCTGTCCCAAGGCTCGACCAAATTTCTCAGGCCTGACAAATCTAGCCAAGGACAGAAGAAAAAGCTGCATGAAAGAGGTGTGAAATCAAAGCAGGAATCAAATTTAGGTAGTATGAGAGAAGCTGAAGAGCTTTTCAGTGTTTGCAACAAGATTAGAAGCTCCAGGTCCAGGAGGGATGCGACATTTTCCCCACTCTAACAACTCTGTGATGCAAATTGATGCTCAAATCCTTCTCCCCAGCTCTGGGACTTGTTCAGCCACCAACATGGTGCTGAATTTTTCAAGCAAAGTGGAAGCTGGTCAGAGAGGTGGCTTGCAAATCAAAATCACAGCAGACAGCTTGGAAGCAGCAGCCAGAGCAAAGAGAGGCAGAGCCTGGCCCTGGGGTGCAGCACAGCCACACAACACATGCCTGAAACTCTAAGACATGAAAGAATTTGCCACGGGAGACACAGAAGGTACTTGATGGAATCCTGCCTCCTTCACGAAGCATCAGCACGCAGGAGAGCACTAGGATGAAGATGACAGCACCTTCTGCTGCTGCTTCCATCTCCTGAGTCAAATCTCCCCAATATCTCTCACTATTGGCCATTCCCAAAGCCTCAGATTCCCTCAGTCCTTGCAGGATTTCAGTGCTGAGGAGCATGGAGGGAGATAAAGGCACTTGCAGAGACCAGAGATGCATTTTCTGCCTGAGGTGCATTCCACTGTCCAGCTTAGTTCCTCTAAAACCATTCCAATCAGCCCCTTGGACAGCACCAAGCCAGCAGCAGAACATCAGCGCCTGAAAATGCTTGGAAATGCCATTCTTTGAGATTTCTCTCCAGCTCTCCCATTTCATGGTGCCATTGCAGGGCTTTATCCCATCACTCAGCACTTGCAGCAAGTCTTGGCAACCAGCTTCAAACGGATTTGTAGTGCTGAGCAAATACGAGGCAATTTGACTTTGTCTCCAGTGAATGAAATTTCACCTCAATCAGACGAACTCTGTGTTCTGTCATTGGCCAGGCACTAACTACTGCCAGCTCCCCCCAAGCCTGGATGTCAAACTGCCTTGATATTGGAAAGTTAAATTGATTTGGTTTTATGTACAAGATTATTCTGTCTCCAAATCATTTGGAGCCATAGAATTGCATTTCCAAGGACTAAACTCAGAGCAGCCACAAAGAGCACAAGAGGCAGGAAAAGAAAGAAAAATAGAGATTTCTAAGGAGATGGAAATTGAATGCTGAGTTTTTTCCCATTCCAGGAAGTTCCATCAATTATCACCTGCCACCTCCTTGCCTTCACTTGTGTGGCCACCACTGAATACACTCCCAGAGAAGAAAATGTTGGTCCTACTGAAAACTGGGGCTAGAAGTAGAAAAAGGCTCAGAGATCTGACTTCAAAGACAACATCTTGAAAACAGCTGCCTTATAATATCAAGATATGGTGGGCAGCAGGAATGGCTGAAGCCAGCAGAGAGAAGTCCATGAACTACTGGTGCTACAAAGATTTCTGACAAAACCCCCAAGAAGCCCAAAACAGCGTTTGGTCTGGCCCAGCTGATAGGAGCCCTGTGCATTTAATTCAGTCATTGGCAGCACATGGAGATTGGCTTGAAGCTCCTTTGCTCCACTACTACTTTATTTTATTTTATTTTATTTTATTTTATTTTATTTTATTTTATTTTATTTTATTTTATTTTATTTTATTTTATTTTATTTTATTTTATTTTATTTTATTTTATTTTATTTTATTTTATTTTATTTTATTTTATTTCATTTCATTTCATTTCATTTCATTTCATTTCATTTCATTTCATTTTTTCCACCCAGAAAATGCAATTGCTTCTCCTCTTTGGGAAGAAATTACTGCTTTGAATGGTTCAAGGCAGAGTTTCTTCCTAGACCCACTTGCAATCAGTCACCAAGAGAAAAATTTTCTCAAAAGATCTCTTAAAAATTTTGGAGTTACTTTCAATATAAATAACTGGGTGATTTTGCTCCACATGAGAAGGGAATTGAATTTGACTCCCTCAGCTTAAAAAGAAGTCTTTCTTCCCAGCTCTTCACCAAGAGGAACAAAACACTTGGTTGCAGCAAACTGAAGGGAGGAAGAAGTTTCTTTCCCCCTGAGCTGCACAACAGGAGACAATTTTGTTGCCAAGAGGTGACAAAACCCAGCCAATTTCCAGTTCTTTCAGTTGAAGGGAAAAGCTCCAAGGATCATAGCTGGGGCAGACACAGAGTGGGAGGAGCAGGGGATCTGCTGGGGGGTTTTGCCCTGGGGGATAGATTAAAGAAATCTTCAAGTGAAACCCGTCAGAGCTCAAGACTTCATCCCGCAGAGGAGAAATTGGATTTGACCCAAATGCCATTCAAATCCAAAAAACATTGAGGCATCTCCCCAAGCTCTGCTGAGCCATCAGGTACAACCCAAAGCACCCTGTGGGACCAGAGCAGCAGCTCCCTGGCATGGGGACAGGGATGCTCCCTTGGCAAGCCGCCTGCATCACCCATGGGATTTGCAAGATCTGTTTCTAAAGACCCCAACATCCAAAAAACTCCACATTCAAAGCCTTTCCTTTGGGGTTTCACTTCTCCACCTGTCTCTTGTCACTAGACAGCTGCTTCACTTCAACACCCTTCTGGATGGGGTCAAATTTTCTCCGAATTTCCAGCCTAAACAGAAAGTTACTTCCATTCATTCTTCTGCAAGTACTGGCAGCTTGTAGCTGCTCTGCTCTTCCTCTCCTGCTGTGCATTTGTGCACATCAAGTGCCAAGAGCATTTCCTTGTTTCAATGCCGCAGTGACGGAAAGCCCGGAGCACCGTGACTTCTCTAGATATTCAGCCCTGATAAGGGCTGGGCCGAGGTGCGTGAGCAGCTTCCAGCAGGCGAGTGATTCAGCTCAGGCTCAGCGGTAGTTGAGTGATTTCAGCTCAGCTTAGCTCGGCTCGGCAGCAGCGGCAGGCAGGCAACACAGGAAGCAGGGACGGGAATGCTGGTCCAGTGTTCCACCAAGGCAAAACCTTTTATTCAGGCAGAGCTTCGGCGAAGGGTGCCGGCAACAGCGAATCCGTCGAACAGGGGAAAAGCCGGGATATTTATGGGGAAGGAGAGGGGTGGGGGGAAGCCGAGATACCTGTATCGGGATGGGACAGCAGGCGGGAACACCAATGGGACACAACAGTTTAACATATCTAACTCAAAGACCCCTGGGAGCGACACATTGTCTCTCTCTTACAGAGAAGTATCTTGTCTCCAGGGTAGAGGCAGAATCTCAGGCCCTGCTGGCTCCTCCTTAGCCACAACTCCCCCTTCTTTACTTATTAAAAAGGCATCTCCTAGAGAGTTATCTAATAAATTCTTAAAACATGAAAACATACTTGGGAAGATAATAACAATTAGGAAAACCCAAAAAACTTTTTTCAGGAGGGAGGCAACCCATCCTTTGAGCCCTTAGCTCCCAAAATGGTCCTCAAGCCACTGGGGCTCCTTTTCAGTCTGGAGTTCCTGGACCGGACCACGTGTTGGGGTCTCTGGATGAGGGCGTGGATGCCTTCACTGGGGCTGGGGAGGTCAAAGCAGCACAGTCCGTTAAATTCTTCGCAGCCGTGTCCATGGGCCAGGAGCAAAAAGTCTAGAGGCTTGGTGGCACTGCCCGTGGACAAGCACATGTGGTCTTGTTTGAGCGTCTTTGCCAGGGTGATCCACATGTTCTCTTGGGGCTGTGCTACTAGCCAGGCATCCACAGCTGATGTTTTCAGGAGCATCCAGATAATCAGGAACATCCGGAACTCAAGGATGGTTTTGCTCTCCATTTTCTACAACAGGACATAAAAGATTAGCTCTGATTTTTGGAGGGGGGGGGGAGCTATTTTCTTTTTCCCTTTCCTCTCCTATCTCCCCCCTCTTTTAAAAAAAACAAACAAAAAACCAAACAATTATAAGCAAGGTTATTCTGTGTATTGGGGACACATGAGCTGACACCAGCAGCAGCACAGAGGTGTATTTTGGTGTAAACTGGCAATTTGGGCTGGGCAACGAGGGCAAGAAGGGGAAGGGGGAGGGAGTTAAGAAGACTTGCGTACTGTCACGGTGTCAGGCGTGACGTTGGCAGTCGTCTCGTTGCTGCTCTGGTAGCAGGATGGTTTGGCCTCTGTCTGGTTGTTGGTCTGGTGGCAGGTCGGTTCTGTGGACTCCGATGATGTCTCCGTTTCCAGGCTGCAGTGGGCTGCTGTTTTTCTGGACCTGTGTGGGTCTCAGGAGACTTTGAAAGTTCTGAATTTGGTGCAGGGTTTGTAGGGCCTAAATAAGGTTTTACATTTTTCCCTGGGAGCCACTTAGGTCCTGATGGCGTGGACACACGCGCATACCCTCTCCCCCAGGTAATCAACGGGAAAGGTCCTGATACCAGTTGTGATTCAGGATCCTTGATCAGCACTGGTGGCTTCTCTGTCAGTTTGGCATGAGTTGAGTTAGAGAAGTGCCGAATTACAGGGGGGTCAGGCTCTGTAGCTGAGCAATTTAGAAAGTTCATGACATATAGAGCCTTACAGAGCCTCTCAATGGGAGGAATGATCTCTGTTCCTCCCTGCTGGTGATCAAGGACTCTTTTCAGGTTTTGGTGGGTCCTTTCTACTATTGATTGCCCTGTAGGGGAATGAGGAATGCCCGTGGCGTGTTTCACCCCCCACTCATTGAAAAAGTCTCTTAGTTTGTGAGAGGTGTAAGCAGGTCTGTTGTCTTTTTTAATTTGTTCTGGGACTCCCAGGGTAGCAAAAGCAAGGAGAAAATGTCGGATGGTGTGCTTGGCATTTTCTCCTGCATGGGCTGAGGCAAACACTGCGCCAGAGAAGGTGTCTACGGAGACATGTACATATTTGACTCTCCCGAGGGACGGGGCGTGAGTGACATCGGTTTGCCATATCTGGCAGCTGTTAAGTCCTCGGGGGTTAACCCCGGAGTTAACAACAGGTATTTGGAACGATTGGCAATTAGGACAGGTGGCAACTATCGCACTAGCCTGGTCTCTGGGTAGTCTGAACATTCTCATCAGTGCAGGCACGTTTTGGTGGAAGAACTGGTGGGACAATTTTGCTTGTGCAAAAATGTCAGGGACACTGGCTGCCCCAGCAGGCATGGCTAAGGCGTCTGCCCTCCTGTTTCCTTCGGCAATGGCACCTGGGAAGTTGGTGTGTGCCCTCACATGCATGACATAGTAAGGTTGCTTTCTGTGGGAGATAAGATACACTAATTCAGAAAGCAATTGGTATCAATTTGGGTTAGAGACCTCTTTCAGAAATGCATGTTCTGCTCTCATAGCTATTCCAGCCACATAAGCCGAATCAGTCACCAGATTGAAAGGTTCTTGGAATTTTTCAAAAGCTCTGACAACGGCTGCTAATTCAGCAATTTGTGGTGATCCCTCGACCACTTGGACATCAGACTCCCATTTCTGTGTCCTGGGGTCCTTCCAGGTCATGACTGACTTGTGGGATTTCCCTGAGCCATCTGTGAAAACCGTCAGGGCCTGGAGTGGTGTTTTGCTCTGTAATGATTTGGGGACCAAATTAAATGTGGTTTTGAAAAGTTTGTGGCCAGGTGGGTGTATAGAAATTTGGCCTGAATAGCTATTGAGAGCGAACTGAAGGCTCTCATTGGTTTGGAGCAAAGGCTCCAAACTTCCAGTTGCCAATGGGAGGAAAATGCATGTGAACTCACAGGCTGCAAGAGTACGGAGACAGACTCTAGCTCTTTTAATGAGTTCTGGCATGATTTCCCGTGGAGTGGTGATAGTCTTAGTGGGCTGGTTATGTGTGAAAATCCACTCGATGATAAGGAGTGGATCCTTCAATGCCATGTCCCATTGAAAAATGAGCGCGTGTAAGTGCAGGGCCTTACCCAGGATAACCAGCTGGAAGGGCAGGCTGGGTTCATAACGGTGGGCTTGCCGTGAAGACAGGGCCTCCTGGACCTTGGTGATGGATTCCCGGGCCTCCGGCGTGAGGGAGTGTGGTGAATCGAGGGCTTCGCTGCCACGGAGCAGGTTGAATAGGGGCGCAAGGACTTCTGTTTAACCCCAAGCAGAGGGCGTATCCAGTTGATGGACCCGCAGAGCTGATGTAGGTCCCGCAGGGTCTTGGGGTCATCTTTGATGGTCAGCTGCTGGGGCACGATGGTCCGTTCACGGATCCGGAGTCCCAGGTAGGTCCAAGGGCAGGTGTGCTGGATCTTGTCCTCACGCATCTCAGATCCAGTGTTCTCGATTGTCTGGATGGTTTTTTGTAAAGTCTGGTGCAGATAGTCATCGTCAGCAGCACTAACCAGGATGTCATCCATGTAGTGGAGGATGATGGCATCCAGGAACAGGGTCCTCACAGGTGACAGGATGCAGGCCACGTACCATTGGCAGATGGTAGGAGAATTTTTCATCCCCTGAGGAAGGACTAGCCAATGGTATCTCTTTAAAGGTGCTTGTCTGTTTGGAGAGGGAACCGAGAATGCAAATCTGGGGGCGTCCCGGGGATGGAGGGGTATGTTGAAAAAACAGTCCTTGATGTCAATGACAGCCAGTTTCCAATCCCGGGGAGCATTGAAGGGGAAGGCATGCCAGGCTGGAGGGGTCCCATGTCTTCAATGACATCATTGATTTTCCTGAGGTCATGAAGGAGTCTCCACCTGCCCTTGCTTGGTTTGCGTAGGACAAAGACAGGGGAGTTCCAAGGGCTATTGGTCTCTGTAATGTGGCCCTTGGCAAGCTGCTCTTCTATGAGGGCTTCCAGTGCACGCAGTTTGGTCTCAGATAGGGGCCACTGATCAACCCACACTGGATGGTGCTGTTTCCAGGTGAGTTGGGGGATGGTAGGCGTGGCGCGCTTCTCAGTGACCCTCACTAAAAATCCCTGCTGGGAATCCGCAGAGAAGCTCCCTATTGAGACAGGAGATCCCGTCCCCGGAAGGTGATTGGTGCTGTCACCACAAATGGCCTGATGGTTGCCATTTGACCCTCAGGTCCTTCGATGACAATATTCCGTTTGCTCCTCATGGAAGCTCTCATCCTTGCAATTCCTGAGATCATGCCTGCTACAGGTTGTAATTCCCAATTGTCTGGCCACTCGGAGCGGGCGATGATGGTAACATCTGCTCCAGTGTCTAGCATTCCTGGATGCTGAATCCTTTCCCCATAACAAAACAGGCTGCAGTCCACAATGGGTTTGCAGAAGCCCACAACCTGAGTCCACATAGTGCTGGGGTTGAGGGGAACCTGTTCCGAGCAGTCACTGGGAAGTAAAAAGGCCTGTGCCACAGGAGTCTGTTCCTTTAAATAATAAGGAGGGTCTATGCAGGTCAGGGAGATGGAAATTTCATCTTCAGGGTATATGGTCTGAACCTCAGGAACAGTATGCATTTGTTCTGGACAGTTGGTAGGGTCCCCAAGTATTAAGATGTTGGAGGGACCGCCTGGTGGTCCACGTTTCCCTGTGGGGATTTTGTAAACACAGTCACCCTTCATCTGTAAAGAGAGTCTAGTTACCAGTTGACGCCGGGTTCCCATCTGGAGCGCTCCACCTGCTGGGTTTGATATCGGGGTCCCCGTGGAGGCAGGATGGTGGGTTTGGCAGGAGGGGTGGAGCGGTGCGGCATTTGATTTGATGTCGAAGCGCGGGGCCGTTCCGCGCTCTGCCTGAAGTTTCCCGAACGCCAGTTCTGTCTGGGGAACTGTTGGTGGGCAGGTGGTTGTATGGAATGTCTCTCTGGACAGTCTTTGAAAAAATGTCCAGGCTTGCCGCAGTTAAAACAGCGATTTGTGTTGGGGTCTGCAGCATAAGCTCCAGATATCCCCTCTGCCACTCCCTTAGCCACTGCAAGTGCCACTGTATTCTCACTTGAGGCAGAGGAGTGTTTGGCGCAGGCTTCAACCATCTGATCTATGGTTGGTTTGGGGTCCAGAGGGAGGGCTTGCAAAACTGCTTTGCACTCCTGATTAGCATTGGCCATTGCTATTTTTACTATTAATTCTTTTTGCGCTTGAGGGCTTTCTATCTGCTTTTCAATGGCTACTTTTAGCTTATCAATATACTTAATAAAAGACTCAGTTGCCCCTTGCTGAATATTGGTGAAGCACTGTGTTGGCACTTTATCATCAGGGGTGGTAAAAAGAGGTATCTTGGCAGCATTAGCTATATCCTGTAAGGCTGCTTCAGGCAGATCCCTGGCCTGATCTCGGGGCTTTTGGAAATCTCCTCCTCCTAATTGCTCCAAAGTAAAATTGGGTCTGTTAGCATCTTTTGCATAAACGTCTGCTAACTGCTTTAAATGTTTCTTCCACTGCCTCTCCCACAGCATGTATTCTGCTGGAGAGAGCAGGCAGTTCATAATATTTTTGATGTCATGCGGAACCATGACGTGGGCAGAGAAGGAAGCTTCTAGTAAGTGTTTAAAAAAATGTGAACCCCTGCCGTGTTCCTCGGCAGCTTTGCAAAGTTCCTGCAGTTCCCTATAATGAAGGGACTCCCATGCAGCAACCTGTGCCCCTGTCCTGTCTCTCTTCATTATTACCAGAAAGGCAAGTATTTTCTGGGACAGAGCAGAGTTCCCCGCCCGTGTGGCTTCCCTCTGCACCTCAGCCCAGTGATCTCCATATTCAGAATCTGAAGAAGAAGATTCACTGCTCTCATCTCCTAGTGGAGATGGGGGCCGCTTGCTGGCAGCGCGGGGCCGGCTCGGGTGTCTAGAGCTGGCCCTTTTGTGGCCGGGTGGGGAAGCCGAGATGGCCCCGCTCTGGCTGGAGCCGTCCCGGCCTCCGGGGCACAGGGACCCTGGAGCGGGAGCGCCGCTGGGGACGGGGCCCTGGCACAAAGGGACAGGACCGGGGTCCGCGATGGGGAGGGGTTTCCCCATGGATGGGGGAGGGCCCGACGCGGTTACACCCAACGACGCAGTGGGGGGGGAGGAGCCGCAGGACGCGGCAGGAAGAGAAGGGGTGAAGGCGGGAAAGTGGCCATTTTGGGCATCGAGGGCGGGAAAACCGGGGTGGGAGTGGGACAAAATGGCGGGGCTGGCCACGCTGCCGGCGCCATCTGTGCTAACGCTAGGAACTGGGAGGGACACAACCGGGTGTGAGGGCATAGGAGAGAGGGTAGAGGAAAGACCCAGAGCGGCACGGCCATTGCCACCCTGGTACGGGTAGAGAGACAGTGGGAAGGTGTCAGGGAGTCGGCAGCAGCTCTGTGCCTGGGGGCAACGTCCACCCGCCGACCGGCTCTCAGATAGGGAAAGGTGTTCGGGGGCACTTGGAGAGGTGGACGGGGTTGGGGGGTTTAACTGGGGACCCAAAACTCCCTCTTCTTTTTTTCCCTCTTTTTCCAATGAGAAAATAATATTTTGAAACACAGGAAAAAACTTTGCAACAGAAAAATCCCCTTTAGCTTGAACAGTATATAACTTTCTTCCCACATTATCCCAAAAAATTCCCGATTTAGCAGAGTCCGAATTCATCTTAAAATGTTTAAAAACCCAATGAATAAATCTTTTTAAATCCCCTTTAGGAAACTTAAAAGTTCCCGATTTTAGGGTATTTGCAACTTGGATATAAAAGTCCCTCTCAGGCGGGGTCAGTCTCTGTACAGAGGACTGGTTTCCCATCCTTTTTCACTCCCCACCCAGCAGTAAAACAGGAAAGAAAAAGAATAAAAAGCCCAAGGAAAAAAAAACCTTCGACTTACAATTTCTCTTCAGCAGATGCCGGCGGGTGAAAAAAAAGCTGCTGGGTAGGTGGTCACCTGGCGGCCGGTCCTCAGGGGCTCTTCCTTGCCCCAGATGGTCAGACGAGGGTCCCGGTCGCAGCCTCTGGGATCACCTCTTGCTAGAACGCAAGAAAGGCTTCCTCGAGGGGCGGCGGCTCAAACAGCGGCTCGTCTCGCAGGTAAACTGCGGGCAGACGCTTCTTCAGGGCTCGTTCGAAGGCCCCGCGTTTGGGACGCCAGTTGCTGCAGCGACGGAAAGCCCGGAGCACTGCGACTTCTCTAGATATTCAGCCCTGATAAGGGCTGGGCCGAGGCGCGTGAGCAGCTTCGAGCAGGCGAGTGATTCAGCTCAGGCTCAGCGGTAGTTGAGTGATTTCAGCTCAGCTTAGCTCGGCTCAGCAGCAGCGGCAGGCAGGCAACACAGGAAGCAGGGACGGGAATGCTGGTCCAGCGTTCCACCAAGGCAAAACCTTTTATTCAGGCAGAGCTTCGGCGAAGGGTGCCGGCAACAGCGAATCCGTCGAACAGGGGAAAAGCCGGGATATTTATGGGGAAGGAGAGGGGCGGGGGGAAGCCCAAGATACCTGTATCGGGATGGGACAGCAGGCAGGAACACCAATGGGACACAACAGTTTAACATATCTAACTCAAAGACCCCTGGGAGCGACACATTGTCTCTCTCTTACAGAGAAGTATCTTGTCTCCAGGGTAGAGCCAGAATCTCAGGCCCAGCGGGCTCCTCCGTACCCACATTTCAATGATGTCATTTTGCCTTATTATTTCCTTCCCACAGAGTTGCACAGATTTGGTGCTGGCTCAACACTCAGAACATTGACAGCACAAAGTCAAGTTTTCACACCAGCTTCTCCAACCTTGGCACCTGTTGCAGTCCGCAACCTCAGGATCTCGGCCAGGGAAACCGCAAGGTTCTGGGGACCAGCATGGAACACCAGTGAGACGGGCCTTTGTTCATGAAACCATTTCTTCAGCATGGGAACAAACTCAGATCCAGAACAGAGAGCCCCAAACAGAGGCACGGCAGGGGTTTTTGAGGGACAGAACTCTTGAGGGTCTCCACCCTTGAGGCTGGAGTTCAGGGTCAGGGACCACTAGAAACACAGCAAGGGAGAAGCCCCCCAGGGATTCAAACCCAATCTGAACCCCTGGGCCGTCCTTCACAAGGGGTTTGGAGTGGGACAATGGAATTCGTTGCCTCCCCCGAGGCACATCACAACATCTGCTCCTTTTTTTTTTTCCCCATCAAATTTTAATTTGGAGCTTAAAAATGTTTCCAAAACTTACAGCATAAAATCTTACCTCCTCCACAGAGCACCCGCTTTGCTCTGTGGGATACTAAAAACTCAATAACAAAACACGTTAAGCAAACAAACAAACAGAAAAAAACAAAATTAAAAACAAACACTTAAATTAAACAGTGATGGTACTTAATACAAACAAAACGGTTTTTTAGTTCAGTCTCTTCCAGTTCTGGAGTTTCTTTCAGGAAGGGCGCAGCTCTTAGATCTCCTCTCACGAGGGGCAGAGTTCTTAGATCTCCAGCTTCGGCTCTGGTCTCGTAGGTGTGGGCGTTGCCACTTGAGATGTTCTTGGTGAAACGCTGGCTTTCAGAGCTCGGTTCCAGTTTTGATTTCCCCAGAGGGGGTGTTGCCCACCATGGAAAAGGCACAGCCCCCAGGGGTGGAGCAGCCAAAGAAAGGGCTGGGAGCGAAGCAGGAGTTAGTGGGAGAAGGGAAGGTTGGGGGCCAGAAAAGAAGGAGCAAGGCGGGAAAAAAGGAATCCCAGACCGCGTGGGCAGTGCCATCTTGGGAAGAGGGCAGGGTCCGGGATGGACTTTCCCGGCCAGGGAACGAGAATATGGAAAGACAGGGGGTGAAGGAGGACACGGAACGGCGGGCAGACGGCAGCAGACCCGCAGCACTCTGGATGTTCCCCGTCCCTTGCCTGCCTTCAGGAAAACAGGGGATGGGATGGCAGAAAGACACCGGGCTGACGGGGAGTCGGCAGCAACCCCGAGCCATCTTGGCATTTTTCACCCTTTGTCCTGCCCTTAGGAACAGAGGAGAGGGGAAGATACAGGGAGGTATACACCAAAAAAAAATGAGGAACTTCACAGAAGCCAAAAAACAGTCCCCAGGAAGGGCCATACCATCCATAATCGTCCATAATCGTCCATAATGTAAATATCGGCCATAAAGATCCTTCCCATCTATATAAAAAAAACCCAAAACCCTCCATAATACATCTCGTTGGGTGATGTTAGATGTTTGTCCCAGTGTCTGGTCTCTCGGCTCCCCCACCTCCATAAGCCCTTTTCCCCAATGGCCCTGAGGCACTCCCATCTTGGCCCTCCTGCCAGGTATTCTCGACTCCTCCTTTCTAAGGCAGGAGTCTCGCCGGCTCTCGAGCCATCAGCCAGGGATTTACGGAGTGTCCATGGAGCCGCTCCTGCTGCTCTCCTGGTGCCTCGCTGGATGCCGTGCATTCTCCACCATTTGTTGCAGTTCGCAACTGCAGGATCAGGTCCAGGGATGATATTTTCTGGAAACCGGCATGTACTACAACGAGAAGTGCCTCTGTTCATGAAACCATTTCTTCAGCATGGGAACAACTCAGATCCAGAACAGAGAGCCCCAACAAAGGCAGGGCAGGGGTTTTTGAGGGACAGAACTCTCGAGGGTCTCCACCCTTGAAAGTGGAGTTCAGGGTCAGGGACCACTACAAACACAGCAAGGGAGAAACCCCCCAGGGACTGAAACCCAATCAGAACCCCTGGGCCACCCTTCACAAGGGGTTTGGAGTGGGACAACTTCATCCAGGGCTCCCACGCCCATCCCCCAAAGCAGGAGGTCAAAATTCACTAGCTTGGCTTACAGCCATGCCTCTCCTGTAACAATGCTTATCTGAAACTAACTCTTTGCCTCCCTGAAGCACCTCCCAACAGTTTATGCTGTCTCTTTCCATGTTGATCACTCTCTCTCTCTTCCCCTATCTCTGGAAAAAAGGATGAATTTGCAAGACTCACCTGAGTAGTGAGCAGGTTCAACTCTTGGCCAGGCCTTGTGGATGGTCCCGGGATCTCTGCCGGAGCAGCGTCTGGAGCTGTCTGCGCTAGAAGATTTTTTCCATGGCTGCTGTGGGGAGTGTGGCCATTATCTGAGCACGCTGCAAGCTCCTATCTTTCCCTGCATATCTTTAGTGGGCAGTGTGTGGTGAAACTGAGCAGCGGCAGCAAGTGCAGGCCAGGCAGGGAGCGGCCTGGCCCGGCAGCCCCGCTGTGCAAGGCCCAGCCAAGCCTCTGAGAAGGGGCTCCTGTCACTTGCCAGTCTCCATCCTCCCTGGGAAGCGCAGAGCTGCGGCCAGCCCCGCTCCCCTCCCGTGGCCTTGGCTGGCCTGGGGGGAAGGAGGCTGAAGGGGAGCCCTGGTACCTCTTGAAAAGGCGGAAAGCAAAGAGAGCAAGGAATTGCCGGCCTTAGGTCTTCAAGTGCTGTTCCCAGGTTGATGTCACTTTTCAATGGTCCCAACTGCTGTCAGTTCTCAGCATCGGCCATTTGTTGGCCAGGAGAAAAACTTTGTGGCATTTTGAGGAGATTTGGGGAATTTTGAGGGATTTTTGTAGAAGTTTATGGAATCTTGAGGAGATTGAAATAATTTTGTGGGATTTTTGTTGATTTTTGTGGGTTTTTGGGTGGAATCTATAAAATATTTCTGGAATTTTGTGTGATATTGAAAAGATTTAAATATTTTTGGGGAATTTTTGTAGAATTTGTGGGATTTTTCTGGAATTTTGAGGGATTTTTCTTTAATTTTTGGAAATCTGTGGAGATTCTGTGGGATGTTTCTGGAATTTGGTAAGGTTTTGAGATTATGTAAAGAATTTTGTGGTATTTTTCTGGAATTTTGCAGATTTTTCTGCTATTCTGCGGTATGTTGAGGAGACTTGAAGAATTTTGAAGGATTTTTCTTAGATTTTAAGATTTGTGGAGATTTTGTGGGATGTTTCTTAAATTTGATGGTGTTTTGAAAAAATGTAGGGAATTTTGTGGGATTTCTCTGGAATTTTTGGGCTTTTTTCAAGAATTCTGAGAGTTTCAGAGGAGACCTGAAGAATTTGGAGGAATTTTTCTTAGATTTTATGGAAATTTGTGGGGTTTTGTGGGATTTTTGTGGAATTTTGTTGGATATTGAGGAGATTTAGGGATTTTGTTGGATTCTTCATAATGTGGTATTTTCTGGATTTTTTGGGGGATTTTGCGGAGACTTCAAAAAGTTTGAGGAATTTTTCTTAGATTTTGTGGAAACTTCTGGAGATTTTGAGAGATTATTATTAATTTTTGTGGACATTTGTGGAGATTTTGTGGGATGCTACTGCAATTTTGTGGGATATTGTGGAGATTTAGGGAATGTTTTGGGATTTTTCCGTAATTTGGTGGGATATAGAGGAGACTTGATGAATTTTGCGGGATTTTTCTCAGATTTTGTGGACATTTGTGGAGATTTGGTGGGATGTTTCTGGAACTGGGTAGGGTTTTGTGAAGATTTAGGGAATTTTGAGGTATTTTTCTGGAATTTTGTGGGCCTTTTCAAGGACTTTGTGTGGTTTTGAGGAGAGTTGAAGGATTTTGAGGATTCTTTCTTAGATTTTGTGGAAACTTGTGGAGGTTTTGTGGGATTTTTTGTGGAATTTCGTGGGATATAGAGAAGATTTGGGTATTTTGAGGGATTTTTCATGTATTTTGTGGGAATTTGTGGAGATTTTGTGGGATATTTCTGAAATTCAGTTGGGTTTTGAGAGGATTTGGGGAATTTTGTGGGTCTTCTCTGGAATTTTGTGGGGGTTTTCAGGAATTTTGTGGGAATTTGTGGAGATTTTGTGGGATTTTTGTGGAATTTGGTAGAGTTTTCAGAAGATTTAGGGAATTTTGAGTGATTTTTTTGAAATTTTGTAAGGCTTTTCAAGGATTTTGTGGGATTTAGAGGAGACGATGAATTTTGCGGGATTTTTCTTAGATTTTGTGGACATTTGTGGAGATTTTGTGAGATGTTTCTGGAATTTTGTGGGATTCTGCAGAGAATTGACGAATTTTGAGGAATTTTTCTTAGATTTTGTGAACATTTCTGGAAATTTTTGTGAGATTTTTGTGGAATTTTGTGAGATTGTGAGGCGACTTGAAGAATTTTGAGGGATTTTTCATGGATTTTGTGGGAATTTGTGGAGATTTTGTGGGATGTTTCTGCAATTTGGTAAGGGTTTGAGAAGATTTGGTGAATTTTGGGGATTTTTCAGGGATTTTGTGTATTTTTCCTGTGAATTGTGTGGGATTTTGAGGAGGCTTGAAGAATTTTGTGGAATTTTTCTTGGATTTTGTGGAAACTTGTGGAGGTTTTGTGTGATTTTTGCGAGATTTTGTGGGATATTGAGGAGATTTAGGGATTTTGCGGGATTTTTCATGTATTCTGTGGGAATTTGTGGAGATTTTGTGGGATGTTTCTGGAATTCAGTTGGGATTTGAGAAGACTTAGGGAATTTTGTGGCATATTCCTGGAATTTGGTATGGTTTTAAGGTGATTTAGGGAATTTTGAGGGATTTTCCTTGAATTTGATGGAAATTTGTGTCGATTTTGTGGGATGTTTCTGGAATTTGGTAGGGTTTTGGAATGATTTAGGAAATTTTGTGGGATATTTCTGGAATTTTGTGGGATATTGAGTTGATATTGGCATTTTGAGGGATTTTTCATGTATTTTGTGGGAATTTGTGGAGATTTTGCGAGATGATTCTGGAATTCAGTTGGGTTTTGAGAAGTTTTAGGGAATTTTGTGGGATTTTTCAGGAATTTTGTTGGCTATTGAGGAGATTTTGTGGGATGTTTCTGGAATTTGGTAGGGTTTTGGAATGATTTAGGAAATTTTGTGGGATATTTCTGGAATTTTGTGGGGCTATTCAAGAATTTTGTGGTATTTTGAAAAGATTGAGCGAATTTTGTGGTGTTCTTCTTGAATTTTGTGGGAATTTGTGGAGATTTTATGGGACGTTTCTGGAATTTGGTAGAGTTTTGAGAAGATTTGGGGAATTTGAAGGGATTTTTGTGGGATTTTGTGGGAATGGGTGGAGATTTTGTGGGACATTGCTGTGAATTGGTATGGTTTTGAAATGATTTAGGGAATTTTGTGGGACTTCTCTGGAATTTTGTGGGATTTTTCAAGAATTTTGTGGGATTCTGAGGCGACTTGAAGAATTTTGAGGGATTTTTCAAGGATTTTGTGGGAATTTGTGTAGATTTTGTGGGATGTTTCTGCAATTTGGTTAGGGTTTGAGAAGATTTAGAGAATTTTGTGGCGTATTCCTTGAATTTGGTATGGTTTTAAGGTGATTTAGAGAATTTTGTGTGATTTTCCTTGAATTTGATGGAAATTAGTGGGGATTTTGTGGGATGTTTCTGGAATTTGGTAGGATTTTGAGATGATTTTGTGAATTTTGTAGGATTTTTCAGGAATTTTGTGTATTTTTCCTGTGAATTGTGTGGGATTCTGAGGAGGCTTGAAGAATTTTGTGGAATTTTTCTTAGATTTTGGGTACATTTGTGGAGATTTTGTGGGATTTTTCTTAGATTGTTTGAGATTGTGAGGTGGCTTGAAGAATTTTGAAGGATTTTTCATGTATTTTGTGGGAATTTGTGGAGATTTTGTGGGATGTTTCTGAAATTCAGTTGGGTTTTGAGAAGATTTGGGGAATTTTGTGGGTCTTCTCTGGAATTTTGTGGGGGTTTTCAGGAATTTTGTGGGAATTTGTGGAGATTTTGTGGGATTTTTGTGGAATTTGGTAGAGTTTTCAGAAGATTTAGGGAATTTTGAGTGATTTTTTTGAAATTTTGTAAGGCTTTTCAAGGATTTTGTGGGATTTAGAGGAGACTTGAAGAATTTTGCCGGATTTTTCTTAGATTTTGTGGAGATTTGTGGAGATTTTGTGGGATGTTTCTGGAATTTTGTGGGATTCTGCAGAGAACTGACGAATTTTGAGGAATTTTTCTTCGATTTTGTGAACATTTCTGGAGATTTTTGTGAGATTTTTGTGGAATTTTGTGAGATTGTGAGGCGACTTGAAGAATTTTGAGGGATTTTTCATGGATTTTGTGGGAATTTGTGGAGATTTTGTGGGATGTTTCTGCAATTTGGTAAGGGTTTGAGAAGATTTGGTGAATTTTGGGGATTTTTCAGGGATTTTGTGTATTTTTCCTGTGAATTGTGTGGGATTTTGAGGAGGCTTGAAGAATTTTGTGGAATTTTTCTTAGATTTTGGGTACATTTGTGGAGATTTTGTGGGATTTTTCAAGAATTTTGTGAGATTGTGAGGTGGCTTGAAGAATTTTGAGGGATTTTTCATGTATTTTGTGGGAATTTGTGGAGATTTTGTGGGATATTTCTGAAATTCAGTTGGGTTTTGAGAGGATTTGGGGAATTTTGTGGGTCTTCTCTGGAATTTTGTGGGGGTTTTCAGGAATTTTGTGGGAATTTGTGGAGATTTTGTGGGATTTTTGTGGAATTTGGTAGAGTTTTCAGAAGATTTAGGGAATTTTGAGTGATTTTTTTGAAATTTTGTAAGGCTTTTCAAGGATTTTGTGGGATTTAGAGGAGACGATGAATTTTGCGGGATTTTTCTTAGATTTTGTGGACATTTGTGGAGATTTTGTGAGATGTTTCTGGAATTTTGTGGGATTCTGCAGAGAATTGACGAATTTTGAGGAATTTTTCTTAGATTTTGTGAACATTTCTGGAAATTTTTGTGAGATTTTTGTGGAATTTTGTGAGATTGTGAGGCGACTTGAAGAATTTTGAGGGATTTTTCATGGATTTTGTGGGAATTTGTGGAGATTTTGTGGGATGTTTCTGCAATTTGGTAAGGGTTTGAGAAGATTTGGTGAATTTTGGGGATTTTTCAGGGATTTTGTGTATTTTTCCTGTGAATTGTGTGGGATTTTGAGGAGGCTTGAAGAATTTTGTGGAATTTTTCTTGGATTTTGTGGAAACTTGTGGAGGTTTTGTGTGATTTTTGCGAGATTTTGTGGGATATTGAGGAGATTTAGGGATTTTGAGGGATTTTTCATGTATTCTGTGGGAATTTGTGGAGATTTTGTGGGATGTTTCTGGAATTCAGTTGGGATTTGAGAAGACTTAGGGAATTTTGTGGCATATTCCTGGAATTTGGTATGGTTTTAAGGTGATTTAGGGAATTTTGAGGGATTTTCCTTGAATTTGATGGAAATTTGTGTCGATTTTGTGGGATGTTTCTGGAATTTGGTAGGGTTTTGGAATGATTTAGGAAATTTTGTGGGATATTTCTGGAATTTTGTGGGGCTATTCAAGAATTTTGTGGTATTTTGAAAAGATTGAGCGAATTTTGTGGTGTTCTTCTTGAATTTTGTGGGAATTTGTGGAGATTTTATGGGACGTTTCTGGAATTTGGTAGAGTTTTGAGAAGATTTGGGGAATTTGAAGGGATTTTTGTGGGATTTTGTGGGAATGGGTGGAGATTTTGTGGGACATTGCTGTGAATTGGTATGGTTTTGAAATGATGTAGGGAATTTTGTGGGACTTCTCTGGAATTTTGTGGGATTTTTCAAGAATTTTGTAAGATTCTGAGGCGACTTGAAGAATTTTGAGGGATTTTTCAAGGATTTTGTGGGAATTTGTGTAGATTTTGTGGGATGTTTCTGGAATTTGGTAGGATTTTGTGAAGATTTTTTGAATTTTGTAGGATTTTTCAGGAATTTTGTGTATTTTTCCTGTGAATTGTGTGGGATTCTGAGGAGGCTTGAAGAATTTGGTGGAATTGTTCTTAGATTTTGGGTACATTTGTGGAGATTTTGTGGGATTTTTCAAGAATTTTGTGAGATTGTGAGGTGGCTTGAAGAATTTTGAGGGATTTTTCATGTATTTTGTGGGAATTTGTGGAGATTTTGTGGGATGTTTCTGAAATTCAGTTGGGTTTTGAGAAGATTTGGGGAATTTTGTGGGTCTTCTCTGGAATTTTGTGGGGGTTTTCAGGAATTTTGTGGGAATTTGTGGAGATTTTGTGGGATTTTTGTGGAATTTGGTAGAGTTTTCAGAAGATTTAGGGAATTTTGAGTGTTTTTTTTGAAATTTTGTAAGGCTTTTCAAGGATTTTGTGGGATTTAGAGGAGACTTGAAGAATTTTGCCGGATTTTTCTTAGATTTTGTGGAGATTTGTGGAGATTTTGTGGGATGTTTCTGGAATTTTGTGGGATTCTGCAGAGAATTGACGAATTTTGAGCAATTTTTCTTAGATTTTGTGAACATTTCTGGAGATTTTTGTGAGATTTTTGTGGAATTTTGTGAGATTGTGAGGCGACTTGAAGAATTTTGAGGGATTTTTCATGGATTTTGTGGGAATTTGTGGAGATTTTGTGGGATGTTTCTGCAATTTGGTAAGGGTTTGAGAAGATTTGGTGAATTTTGGGGATTTTTCAGGGATTTTGTGTATTTTTCCTGTGAATTGTGTGGGATTTTGAGGAGGCTTGAAGAATTTTGTGGAATTTTTCTTGGATTTTGTGGAAACTTGTGGAGGTTTTGTGTGATTTTTGCGAGATTTTGTGGGATATTGAGGAGATTTAGGGATTTTGAGGGATTTTTCATGTATTCTGTGGGAATTTGTGGAGATTTTGTGGGATGTTTCTGGAATTCAGTTGGGATTTGAGAAGACTTAGGGAATTTTGTGGCATATTCCTGGAATTTGGTATGGTTTTAAGGTGATTTAGGGAATTTTGAGGGATTTTCCTTGAATTTGATGGAAATTTGTGTCGATTTTGTGGGATGTTTCTGGAATTTGGTAGGGTTTTGGAATGATTTAGGAAATTTTGTGGGATATTTCTGGAATTTTGTGGGGCTATTCAAGAATTTTGTGGTATTTTGAAAAGATTGAGCGAATTTTGTGGTGTTCTTCTTGAATTTTGTGGGAATTTGTGGAGATTTTATGGGACGTTTCTGGAATTTGGTAGAGTTTTGAGAAGATTTGGGGAATTTGAAGGGATTTTTGTGGGATTTTGTGGGAATGGGTGGAGATTTTGTGGGACATTGCTGTGAATTGGTATGGTTTTGAAATGATTTAGGGAATTTTGTGGGACTTCTCTGGAATTTTGTGGGATTTTTCAAGAATTTTGTAAGATTCTGAGGCGACTTGAAGAATTTTGAGGGATTTTTCAAGGATTTTGTGGGAATTTGTGGAGATTTTGTGGGATGTTTCTGGAATTTGGTAGGATTTTGTGAAGATTTTTTGAATTTTGTAGGATTTTTCAGGAATTTTGTGTATTTTTCCTGTGAATTGTGTGGGATTCTGAGGAGGCTTGAAGAATTTGGTGGAATTGTTCTTAGATTTTGGGTACATTTGTGGAGATTTTGTGGGATTTTTCAAGAATTTTGTGAGATTGTGAGGTGGCTTGAAGAATTTTGAGGGATTTTTCATGTATTTTGTGGGAATTTGTGGAGATTTTGTGGGATGTTTCTGAAATTCAGTTGGGTTTTGAGAAGATTTGGGGAATTTTGTGGGTCTTCTCTGGAATTTTGTGGGGGTTTTCAGGAATTTTGTGGGAATTTGTGGAGATTTTGTGGGATTTTTGTGGAATTTGGTAGAGTTTTCAGAAGATTTAGGGAATTTTGAGTGATTTTTTTGAAATTTTGTAAGGCTTTTCAAGGATTTTGTGGGATTTAGAGGAGACTTGAAGAATTTTGCTGGATTTTTCTTAGATTTTGTGGAGATTTGTGGAGATTTTGTGGGATGTTTCTGGAATTTTGTGGGATTCTGCAGAGAATTGACGAATTTTGAGCAATTTTTCTTCGATTTTGTGAACATTTCTGGAGATTTTTGTGAGATTTTTGTGGAATTTTGTGAGATTGTGAGGCGACTTGAAGAATTTTGAGGGATTTTTCAAGGATTTTGTGGGAATTTGTGTAGATTTTGTGGGATGTTTCTGCAATTTGGTAAGGGTTTGAGAAGATTTAGAGAATTTTGTGGCGTATTCCTTGAATTTGGTATGGTTTTAAGGTGATTTAGAGAATTTTGTGTGATTTTCCTTGAATTTGATGGAAATTAGTGGGGATTTTGTGGGATGTTTCTGGAATTCTGTTGGGATTTGAGAAGACTTAGGGAATTTTGTGGCATATTCCTGGAATTTGGTATGGTTTTAAGGTGATTTAGGGAATTTTGAGGGATTTTCCTTGAATTTGATGGAAATTTGTGTAGATTTTGTGGGATGTTTCTGGAATTTGGTAGGGTTTTGGAATGATTTAGGAAATTTTGTGGGATATTTCTGGAATTTTGTGGGATATTGAGTTGATATTGGCATTTTGAGGGATTTTTCATGTATTTTGTGGGAATTTGTGGAGATTTTGCGAGATGATTCTGGAATTCAGTTGGGTTTTGAGAAGTTTTAGGGAATTTTGTGGGATTTTTCAGGAATTTTGTTGGCTATTGAGGAGATTTTGTGGGATGTTTCTGGAATTTGGTAGGGTTTTGGAATGATTTAGGAAATTTTGTGGGATATTTCTGGAATTTTGTGGGGCTATTCAAGAATTTTGTGGTATTTTGAAAAGATTGAGCGAATTTTGTGGTGTTCTTCTTGAATTTTGTGGGAATTTGTGGAGATTTTATGGGACGTTTCTGGAATTTGGTAGAGTTTTCAGAAGATTTAGGGAATTTTGAGGGATTTTTGTGGGATTTTGTGGGAATGGGTGGAGATTTTGTGGGACATTGCTGTGAATTGGTATGGTTTTGAAATGATGTAGGGAATTTTGTGGGACTTCTCTGGAATTTTGTGGGATTTTTCAAGAATTTTGTGGGATTCTGAGGCGACTTGAAGAATTTTGAGGGATTTTTCAAGGATTTTGTGGGAATTTGTGTAGATTTTGTGGGATGTTTCTGCAATTTGGTTAGGGTTTGAGAAGATTTAGAGAATTTTGTGGCGTATTCCTTGAATTTGGTATGGTTTTAAGGTGATTTAGAGAATTTTGTGTGATTTTCCTTGAATTTGATGGAAATTAGTGGGGATTTTGTGGGATGTTTCTGGAATTTGGTAGGATTTTGAGATGATTTTGTGAATTTTGTAGGATTTTTCAGGAATTTTGTGTATTTTTCCTGTGAATTGTGTGGGATTCTGAGGAGGCTTGAAGAATTTTGTGGAATTTTTCTTAGATTTTGGGTACATTTGTGGAGATTTTGTGGGATTTTTCTTAGATTGTTTGAGATTGTGAGGTGGCTTGAAGAATTTTGAAGGATTTTTCATGTATTTTGTGGGAATTTGTGGAGATTTTGTGGGATGTTTCTGAAATTCAGTTGGGTTTTGAGAAGATTTGGGGAATTTTGTGGGTCTTCTCTGGAATTTTGTGGGGGTTTTCAGGAATTTTGTGGGAATTTGTGGAGATTTTGTGGGATTTTTGTGGAATTTGGTAGAGTTTTCAGAAGATTTAGGGAATTTTGAGTGATTTTTTTGAAATTTTGTAAGGCTTTTCAAGGATTTTGTGGGATTTAGAGGAGACTTGAAGAATTTTGCCGGATTTTTCTTAGATTTTGTGGAGATTTGTGGAGATTTTGTGGGATGTTTCTGGAATTTTGTGGGATTCTGCAGAGAACTGACGAATTTTGAGGAATTTTTCTTCGATTTTGTGAACATTTCTGGAGATTTTTGTGAGATTTTTGTGGAATTTTGTGAGATTGTGAGGCGACTTGAAGAATTTTGAGGGATTTTTCATGGATTTTGTGGGAATTTGTGGAGATTTTGTGGGATGTTTCTGCAATTTGGTAAGGGTTTGAGAAGATTTGGTGAATTTTGGGGATTTTTCAGGGATTTTGTGTATTTTTCCTGTGAATTGTGTGGGATTTTGAGGAGGCTTGAAGAATTTTGTGGAATTTTTCTTAGATTTTGGGTACATTTGTGGAGATTTTGTGGGATTTTTCAAGAATTTTGTGAGATTGTGAGGTGGCTTGAAGAATTTTGAGGGATTTTTCATGTATTTTGTGGGAATTTGTGGAGATTTTGTGGGATATTTCTGAAATTCAGTTGGGTTTTGAGAGGATTTGGGGAATTTTGTGGGTCTTCTCTGGAATTTTGTGGGGGTTTTCAGGAATTTTGTGGGAATTTGTGGAGATTTTGTGGGATTTTTGTGGAATTTGGTAGAGTTTTCAGAAGATTTAGGGAATTTTGAGTGATTTTTTTGAAATTTTGTAAGGCTTTTCAAGGATTTTGTGGGATTTAGAGGAGACGATGAATTTTGCGGGATTTTTCTTAGATTTTGTGGACATTTGTGGAGATTTTGTGAGATGTTTCTGGAATTTTGTGGGATTCTGCAGAGAATTGACGAATTTTGAGGAATTTTTCTTAGATTTTGTGAACATTTCTGGAAATTTTTGTGAGATTTTTGTGGAATTTTGTGAGATTGTGAGGCGACTTGAAGAATTTTGAGGGATTTTTCATGGATTTTGTGGGAATTTGTGGAGATTTTGTGGGATGTTTCTGCAATTTGGTAAGGGTTTGAGAAGATTTGGTGAATTTTGGGGATTTTTCAGGGATTTTGTGTATTTTTCCTGTGAATTGTGTGGGATTTTGAGGAGGCTTGAAGAATTTTGTGGAATTTTTCTTGGATTTTGTGGAAACTTGTGGAGGTTTTGTGTGATTTTTGCGAGATTTTGTGGGATATTGAGGAGATTTAGGGATTTTGAGGGATTTTTCATGTATTCTGTGGGAATTTGTGGAGATTTTGTGGGATGTTTCTGGAATTCAGTTGGGATTTGAGAAGACTTAGGGAATTTTGTGGCATATTCCTGGAATTTGGTATGGTTTTAAGGTGATTTAGGGAATTTTGAGGGATTTTCCTTGAATTTGATGGAAATTTGTGTCGATTTTGTGGGATGTTTCTGGAATTTGGTAGGGTTTTGGAATGATTTAGGAAATTTTGTGGGATATTTCTGGAATTTTGTGGGGCTATTCAAGAATTTTGTGGTATTTTGAAAAGATTGAGCGAATTTTGTGGTGTTCTTCTTGAATTTTGTGGGAATTTGTGGAGATTTTATGGGACGTTTCTGGAATTTGGTAGAGTTTTGAGAAGATTTGGGGAATTTGAAGGGATTTTTGTGGGATTTTGTGGGAATGGGTGGAGATTTTGTGGGACATTGCTGTGAATTGGTATGGTTTTGAAATGATGTAGGGAATTTTGTGGGACTTCTCTGGAATTTTGTGGGATTTTTCAAGAATTTTGTAAGATTCTGAGGCGACTTGAAGAATTTTGAGGGATTTTTCAAGGATTTTGTGGGAATTTGTGTAGATTTTGTGGGATGTTTCTGGAATTTGGTAGGATTTTGTGAAGATTTTTTGAATTTTGTAGGATTTTTCAGGAATTTTGTGTATTTTTCCTGTGAATTGTGTGGGATTCTGAGGAGGCTTGAAGAATTTGGTGGAATTGTTCTTAGATTTTGGGTACATTTGTGGAGATTTTGTGGGATTTTTCAAGAATTTTGTGAGATTGTGAGGTGGCTTGAAGAATTTTGAGGGATTTTTCATGTATTTTGTGGGAATTTGTGGAGATTTTGTGGGATGTTTCTGAAATTCAGTTGGGTTTTGAGAAGATTTGGGGAATTTTGTGGGTCTTCTCTGGAATTTTGTGGGGGTTTTCAGGAATTTTGTGGGAATTTGTGGAGATTTTGTGGGATTTTTGTGGAATTTGGTAGAGTTTTCAGAAGATTTAGGGAATTTTGAGTGTTTTTTTTGAAATTTTGTAAGGCTTTTCAAGGATTTTGTGGGATTTAGAGGAGACTTGAAGAATTTTGCCGGATTTTTCTTAGATTTTGTGGAGATTTGTGGAGATTTTGTGGGATGTTTCTGGAATTTTGTGGGATTCTGCAGAGAATTGACGAATTTTGAGCAATTTTTCTTCGATTTTGTGAACATTTCTGGAGATTTTTGTGAGATTTTTGTGGAATTTTGTGAGATTGTGAGGCGACTTGAAGAATTTTGAGGGATTTTTCATGGATTTTGTGGGAATTTGTGGAGATTTTGTGGGATGTTTCTGCAATTTGGTAAGGGTTTGAGAAGATTTGGTGAATTTTGGGGATTTTTCAGGGATTTTGTGTATTTTTCCTGTGAATTGTGTGGGATTTTGAGGAGGCTTGAAGAATTTTTTGGAATTTTTCTTGGATTTTGTGGAAACTTGTGGAGGTTTTGTGTGATTTTTGCGAGATTTTGTGGGATATTGAGGAGATTTAGGGATTTTGCGGGATTTTTCATGTATTCTGTGGGAATTTGTGGAGATTTTGTGGGATGTTTCTGGAATTCAGTTGGGATTTGAGAAGACTTAGGGAATTTTGTGGCATATTCCTGGAATTTGGTATGGTTTTAAGGTGATTTAGGGAATTTTGAGGGATTTTCCTTGAATTTGATGGAAATTTGTGTCGATTTTGTGGGATGTTTCTGGAATTTGGTAGGGTTTTGGAATGATTTAGGAAATTTTGTGGGATATTTCTGGAATTTTGTGGGGCTATTCAAGAATTTTGTGGTATTTTGAAAAGATTGAGCGAATTTTGTGGTGTTCTTCTTGAATTTTGTGGGAATTTGTGGAGATTTTATGGGACGTTTCTGGAATTTGGTAGAGTTTTGAGAAGATTTGGGGAATTTGAAGGGATTTTTGTGGGATTTTGTGGGAATGGGTGGAGATTTTGTGGGACATTGCTGTGAATTGGTATGGTTTTGAAATGATGTAGGGAATTTTGTGGGACTTCTCTGGAATTTTGTGGGATTTTTCAAGAATTTTGTAAGATTCTGAGGCGACTTGAAGAATTTTGAGGGATTTTTCAAGGATTTTGTGGGAATTTGTGGAGATTTTGTGGGATGTTTCTGGAATTTGGTAGGATTTTGTGAAGATTTTTTGAATTTTGTAGGATTTTTCAGGAATTTTGTGTATTTTTCCTGTGAATTGTGTGGGATTCTGAGGAGGCTTGAAGAATTTGGTGGAATTGTTCTTAGATTTTGGGTACATTTGTGGAGATTTTGTGGGATTTTTCTTAGATTTTGTGAGATTGTGAGGTGGCTTGAAGAATTTGGAGGGATTTTTCATGTATTTTGTGGGAATTTGTGGAGATTTTGTGAGATGTTTCTGAAATTCAGTTGGGTTTTGAGAAGATTTGGGGAATTTTGTGGGTCTTCTCTGGAATTTTGTGGGGGTTTTCAGGAATTTTGTGGGAATTTGTGGAGATTTTGTGGGATTTTTGTGGAATTTGGTAGAGTTTTCAGAAGATTTAGGGAATTTTGAGTGTTTTTTTTGAAATTTTGTAAGGCTTTTCAAGGATTTTGTGGGATTTAGAGGAGACTTGAAGAATTTTGCCGGATTTTTCTTAGATTTTGTGGAGATTTGTGGAGATTTTGTGGGATGTTTCTGGAATTTTGTGGGATTCTGCAGAGAATTGACGAATTTTGAGCAATTTTTCTTCGATTTTGTGAACATTTCTGGAGATTTTTGTGAGATTTTTGTGGAATTTTGTGAGATTGTGAGGCGACTTGAAGAATTTTGAGGGATTTTTCATGGATTTTGTGGGAATTTGTGGAGATTTTGTGGGATGTTTCTGCAATTTGGTAAGGGTTTGAGAAGATTTGGTGAATTTTGGGGATTTTTCAGGGATTTTGTGTATTTTTCCTGTGAATTGTGTGGGATTTTGAGGAGGCTTGAAGAATTTTGTGGAATTTTTCTTGGATTTTGTGGAAACTTGTGGAGGTTTTGTGTGATTTTTGCGAGATTTTGTGGGATATTGAGGAGATTTAGGGATTTTGCGGGATTTTTCATGTATTCTGTGGGAATTTGTGGAGATTTTGTGGGATGTTTCTGGAATTCAGTTGGGATTTGAGAAGACTTAGGGAATTTTGTGGCATATTCCTGGAATTTGGTATGGTTTTAAGGTGATTTAGGGAATTTTGAGGGATTTTCCTTGAATTTGATGGAAATTTGTGTAGATTTTGTGGGATGTTTCTGGAATTTGGTAGGGTTTTGGAATGATTTAGGAAATTTTGTGGGATATTTCTGGAATTTTGTGGGATATTGAGTTGATATTGGCATTTTGAGGGATTTTTCATGTATTTTGTGGGAATTTGTGGAGATTTTGCGAGATGATTCTGGAATTCAGTTGGGTTTTGAGAAGTTTTAGGGAATTTTGTGGGATTTTTCAGGAATTTTGTTGGCTATTGAGGAGATTTTGTGGGATGTTTCTGGAATTTGGTAGGGTTTTGGAATGATTTAGGAAATTTTGTGGGATATTTCTGGAATTTTGTGGGGCTATTCAAGAATTTTGTGGTATTTTGAAAAGATTGAGCGAATTTTGTGGTGTTCTTCTTGAATTTTGTGGGAATTTGTGGAGATTTTATGGGACGTTTCTGGAATTTGGTAGAGTTTTGAGAAGATTTGGGGAATTTGAAGGGATTTTTGTGGGATTTTGTGGGAATGGGTGGAGATTTTGTGGGACATTGCTGTGAATTGGTATGGTTTTGAAATGATTTAGGGAATTTTGTGGGACTTCTCTGGAATTTTGTGGGATTTTTCAAGAATTTTGTGGGATTCTGAGGCGACTTGAAGAATTTTGAGGGATTTTTCAAGGATTTTGTGGGAATTTGTGGAGATTTTGTGGGATGTTTCTGGAATTTGGTAGGGGTTTGAGAAGATTTTGTGAATTTTGGGGATTTTTCAGGGATTTTGTGTATTTTTCCTGTGAATTGTGTGGGATTCTGAGGAGGCTTGAAGAATTTTGTGGAATTTTTCTTGGATTTTGTGGAAACTTGTGGAGGTTTTGTGTGATTTTTGTGGAATTTTGTGGGATATTGAGGAGATTTAGGGATTATGAGGTTTGTTTCATGTGTTTTGTGGGAATTTGTGGAGATTTTGTGGGATGTTTCTGGAATTTGGTAGGATTTTGTGAAGATTTTTTGAATTTTGTAGGATTTTTCAGGGATTTTGTGTATTTTTCCTGTGAATTGTGTGGGATTCTGAGGAGGCTTGAAGAATTTGGTGGAATTGTTCTTAGATTTTGGGTACATTTGTGGAGATTTTGTGGGATTTTTCAAGAATTTTGTGAGATTGTGAGGTGGCTTGAAGAATTTTGAGGGATTTTTCATGTATTTTGTGGGAATTTGTGGAGATTTTGTGGGATGTTTCTGAAATTCAGTTGGGTTTTGAGAAGATTTGGGGAATTTTGTGGGTCTTCTCTGGAATTTTGTGGGGGTTTTCAGGAATTTTGTGGGAATTTGTGGAGATTTTGTGGGATTTTTGTGGAATTTGGTAGAGTTTTCAGAAGATTTAGGGAATTTTGAGTGTTTTTTTTGAAATTTTGTAAGGCTTTTCAAGGATTTTGTGGGATTTAGAGGAGACTTGAAGAATTTTGCTGGATTTTTCTTAGATTTTGTGGAGATTTGTGGAGATTTTGTGGGATGTTTCTGGAATTTTGTGGGATTCTGCAGAGAATTGACGAATTTTGAGCAATTTTTCTTCGATTTTGTGAACATTTCTGGAGATTTTTGTGAGATTTTTGTGGAATTTTGTGAGATTGTGAGGCGACTTGAAGAATTTTGAGGGATTTTTCAAGGATTTTGTGGGAATTTGTGTAGATTTTGTGGGATGTTTCTGCAATTTGGTAAGGGTTTGAGAAGATTTAGAGAATTTTGTGGCGTATTCCTTGAATTTGGTATGGTTTTAAGGTGATTTAGAGAATTTTGTGTGATTTTCCTTGAATTTGATGGAAATTAGTGGGGATTTTGTGGGATGTTTCTGGAATTCAGTTGGGATTTGAGAAGACTTAGGGAATTTTGTGGCATATTCCTGGAATTTGGTATGGTTTTAAGGTGATTTAGGGAATTTTGAGGGATTTTCCTTGAATTTGATGGAAATTTGTGTAGATTTTGTGGGATGTTTCTGGAATTTGGTAGGGTTTTGGAATGATTTAGGAAATTTTGTGGGATATTTCTGGAATTTTGTGGGATATTGAGTTGATATTGGCATTTTGAGGGATTTTTCATGTATTTTGTGGGAATTTGTGGAGATTTTGCGAGATGATTCTGGAATTCAGTTGGGTTTTGAGAAGTTTTAGGGAATTTTGTGGGATTTTTCAGGAATTTTGTTGGCTATTGAGGAGATTTTGTGGGATGTTTCTGGAATTTGGTAGGGTTTTGGAATGATTTAGGAAATTTTGTGGGATATTTCTGGAATTTTGTGGGGCTATTCAAGAATTTTGTGGTATTTTGAAAAGATTGAGCGAATTTTGTGGTGTTCTTCTTGAATTTTGTGGGAATTTGTGGAGATTTTATGGGACGTTTCTGGAATTTGGTAGAGTTTTCAGAAGATTTAGGGAATTTGGAGGGATTTTTGTTGGATTTTGTGGGAATGGGTGGAGATTTTGTGGGACATTGCTGTGAATTGGTATGGTTTTGAAATGATGTAGGGAATTTTGTGGGACTTCTCTGGAATTTTGTGGGATTTTTCAAGAATTTTGTGGGATTCTGAGGCGACTTGAAGAATTTTGAGGGATTTTTCAAGGATTTTGTGGGAATTTGTGTAGATTTTGTGGGATGTTTCTGCAATTTGGTTAGGGTTTGAGAAGATTTAGAGAATTTTGTGGCGTATTCCTTGAATTTGGTATGGTTTTAAGGTGATTTAGAGAATTTTGTGTGATTTTCCTTGAATTTGATGGAAATTAGTGGGGATTTTGTGGGATGTTTCTGGAATTTGGTAGGATTTTGAGATGATTTTGTGAATTTTGTAGGATTTTTCAGGAATTTTGTGTATTTTTCCTGTGAATTGTGTGGGATTCTGAGGAGGCTTGAAGAATTTTGTGGAATTTTTCTTAGATTTTGGGTACATTTGTGGAGATTTTGTGGGATTTTTCTTAGATTGTTTGAGATTGTGAGGTGGCTTGAAGAATTTTGAAGGATTTTTCATGTATTTTGTGGGAATTTGTGGAGATTTTGTGGGATGTTTCTGAAATTCAGTTGGGTTTTGAGAAGATTTGGGGAATTTTGTGGGTCTTCTCTGGAATTTTGTGGGGGTTTTCAGGAATTTTGTGGGAATTTGTGGAGATTTTGTGGGATTTTTGTGGAATTTGGTAGAGTTTTCAGAAGATTTAGGGAATTTTGAGTGATTTTTTTGAAATTTTGTAAGGCTTTTCAAGGATTTTGTGGGATTTAGAGGAGACTTGAAGAATTTTGCCGGATTTTTCTTAGATTTTGTGGAGATTTGTGGAGATTTTGTGGGATGTTTCTGGAATTTTGTGGGATTCTGCAGAGAACTGACGAATTTTGAGGAATTTTTCTTCGATTTTGTGAACATTTCTGGAGATTTTTGTGAGATTTTTGTGGAATTTTGTGAGATTGTGAGGCGACTTGAAGAATTTTGAGGGATTTTTCATGGATTTTGTGGGAATTTGTGGAGATTTTGTGGGATGTTTCTGCAATTTGGTAAGGGTTTGAGAAGATTTGGTGAATTTTGGGGATTTTTCAGGGATTTTGTGTATTTTTCCTGTGAATTGTGTGGGATTTTGAGGAGGCTTGAAGAATTTTGTGGAATTTTTCTTAGATTTTGGGTACATTTGTGGAGATTTTGTGGGATTTTTCAAGAATTTTGTGAGATTGTGAGGTGGCTTGAAGAATTTTGAGGGATTTTTCATGTATTTTGTGGGAATTTGTGGAGATTTTGTGGGATATTTCTGAAATTCAGTTGGGTTTTGAGAGGATTTGGGGAATTTTGTGGGTCTTCTCTGGAATTTTGTGGGGGTTTTCAGGAATTTTGTGGGAATTTGTGGAGATTTTGTGGGATTTTTGTGGAATTTGGTAGAGTTTTCAGAAGATTTAGGGAATTTTGAGTGATTTTTTTGAAATTTTGTAAGGCTTTTCAAGGATTTTGTGGGATTTAGAGGAGACGATGAATTTTGCGGGATTTTTCTTAGATTTTGTGGACATTTGTGGAGATTTTGTGAGATGTTTCTGGAATTTTGTGGGATTCTGCAGAGAATTGACGAATTTTGAGGAATTTTTCTTAGATTTTGTGAACATTTCTGGAAATTTTTGTGAGATTTTTGTGGAATTTTGTGAGATTGTGAGGCGACTTGAAGAATTTTGAGGGATTTTTCATGGATTTTGTGGGAATTTGTGGAGATTTTGTGGGATGTTTCTGCAATTTGGTAAGGGTTTGAGAAGATTTGGTGAATTTTGGGGATTTTTCAGGGATTTTGTGTATTTTTCCTGTGAATTGTGTGGGATTTTGAGGAGGCTTGAAGAATTTTGTGGAATTTTTCTTGGATTTTGTGGAAACTTGTGGAGGTTTTGTGTGATTTTTGCGAGATTTTGTGGGATATTGAGGAGATTTAGGGATTTTGAGGGATTTTTCATGTATTCTGTGGGAATTTGTGGAGATTTTGTGGGATGTTTCTGGAATTCAGTTGGGATTTGAGAAGACTTAGGGAATTTTGTGGCATATTCCTGGAATTTGGTATGGTTTTAAGGTGATTTAGGGAATTTTGAGGGATTTTCCTTGAATTTGATGGAAATTTGTGTCGATTTTGTGGGATGTTTCTGGAATTTGGTAGGGTTTTGGAATGATTTAGGAAATTTTGTGGGATATTTCTGGAATTTTGTGGGGCTATTCAAGAATTTTGTGGTATTTTGAAAAGATTGAGCGAATTTTGTGGTGTTCTTCTTGAATTTTGTGGGAATTTGTGGAGATTTTATGGGACGTTTCTGGAATTTGGTAGAGTTTTGAGAAGATTTGGGGAATTTGAAGGGATTTTTGTGGGATTTTGTGGGAATGGGTGGAGATTTTGTGGGACATTGCTGTGAATTGGTATGGTTTTGAAATGATGTAGGGAATTTTGTGGGACTTCTCTGGAATTTTGTGGGATTTTTCAAGAATTTTGTAAGATTCTGAGGCGACTTGAAGAATTTTGAGGGATTTTTCAAGGATTTTGTGGGAATTTGTGTAGATTTTGTGGGATGTTTCTGGAATTTGGTAGGATTTTGTGAAGATTTTTTGAATTTTGTAGGATTTTTCAGGAATTTTGTGTATTTTTCCTGTGAATTGTGTGGGATTCTGAGGAGGCTTGAAGAATTTGGTGGAATTGTTCTTAGATTTTGGGTACATTTGTGGAGATTTTGTGGGATTTTTCAAGAATTTTGTGAGATTGTGAGGTGGCTTGAAGAATTTTGAGGGATTTTTCATGTATTTTGTGGGAATTTGTGGAGATTTTGTGGGATGTTTCTGAAATTCAGTTGGGTTTTGAGAAGATTTGGGGAATTTTGTGGGTCTTCTCTGGAATTTTGTGGGGGTTTTCAGGAATTTTGTGGGAATTTGTGGAGATTTTGTGGGATTTTTGTGGAATTTGGTAGAGTTTTCAGAAGATTTAGGGAATTTTGAGTGATTTTTTTGAAATTTTGTAAGGCTTTTCAAGGATTTTGTGGGATTTAGAGGAGACTTGAAGAATTTTGCCGGATTTTTCTTAGATTTTGTGGAGATTTGTGGAGATTTTGTGGGATGTTTCTGGAATTTTGTGGGATTCTGCAGAGAATTGACGAATTTTGAGCAATTTTTCTTCGATTTTGTGAACATTTCTGGAGATTTTTGTGAGATTTTTGTGGAATTTTGTGAGATTGTGAGGCGACTTGAAGAATTTTGAGGGATTTTTCATGGATTTTGTGGGAATTTGTGGAGATTTTGTGGGATGTTTCTGCAATTTGGTAAGGGTTTGAGAAGATTTGGTGAATTTTGGGGATTTTTCAGGGATTTTGTGTATTTTTCCTGTGAATTGTGTGGGATTTTGAGGAGGCTTGAAGAATTTTGTGGAATTTTTCTTGGATTTTGTGGAAACTTGTGGAGGTTTTGTGTGATTTTTGCGAGATTTTGTGGGATATTGAGGAGATTTAGGGATTTTGCGGGATTTTTCATGTATTCTGTGGGAATTTGTGGAGATTTTGTGGGATGTTTCTGGAATTCAGTTGGGATTTGAGAAGACTTAGGGAATTTTGTGGCATATTCCTGGAATTTGGTATGGTTTTAAGGTGATTTAGGGAATTTTGAGGGATTTTCCTTGAATTTGATGGAAATTTGTGTCGATTTTGTGGGATGTTTCTGGAATTTGGTAGGGTTTTGGAATGATTTAGGAAATTTTGTGGGATATTTCTGGAATTTTGTGGGGCTATTCAAGAATTTTGTGGTATTTTGAAAAGATTGAGCGAATTTTGTGGTGTTCTTCTTGAATTTTGTGGGAATTTGTGGAGATTTTATGGGACGTTTCTGGAATTTGGTAGAGTTTTGAGAAGATTTGGGGAATTTGAAGGGATTTTTGTGGGATTTTGTGGGAATGGGTGGAGATTTTGTGGGACATTGCTGTGAATTGGTATGGTTTTGAAATGATTTAGGGAATTTTGTGGGACTTCTCTGGAATTTTGTGGGATTTTTCAAGAATTTTGTAAGATTCTGAGGCGACTTGAAGAATTTTGAGGGATTTTTCAAGGATTTTGTGGGAATTTGTGGAGATTTTGTGGGATGTTTCTGGAATTTGGTAGGATTTTGTGAAGATTTTTTGAATTTTGTAGGATTTTTCAGGGATTTTGTGTATTCTTCCTGTGAATTGTGTGGGATTCTGAGGAGGCTTGAAGAATTTGGTGGAATTTTTCTTAGATTTTGGGTACATTTGTGGAGATTTTGTGGGATTTTTCAAGAATTTTGTGAGATTGTGAGGTGGCTTGAAGAATTTTGAGGGATTTTTCATGTATTTTGTGGGAATTTGTGGAGATTTTGTGGGATGTTTCTGAAATTCAGTTGGGTTTTGAGAAGATTTGGGGAATTTTGTGGGTCTTCTCTGGAATTTTGTGGGGGTTTTCAGGAATTTTGTGGGAATTTGTGGAGATTTTGTGGGATTTTTGTGGAATTTGGTAGAGTTTTCAGAAGATTTAGGGAATTTTGAGGATTTTTTTGAAATTTTGTAAGGCTTTTCAAGGATTTTGTGAGATTTAAAGGAGACGATGAATTTTGCTGGATTTTTCTTAGATTTTGTGGAGATTTGTGGAGATTTTGTGGGATGTTTCTGGAATTTTGTGGGATTCTGCAGAGAATTGACGAATTTTGAGGAATTTTTCTTCGATTTTGTGGACATTTCTGGAGATTTTTGTGAGATTTTTGTGGAATTTTGTGAGATTGTGAGGCGACTTGAAGAATTTTGAGGGATTTTTCAAGGATTTTGTGGGAATTTGTGGAGATTTTGTGGGATGTTTCTGCAATTTGGTAAGGGTTTGAGAAGATTTGGTGAATTTTGGGGATTTTTCAGGGATTTTGTGTATTTTTCCTGTGAATTGTGTGGGATTTTGAGGAGGCTTGAAGAATTTTGTGGAATTTTTCTTAGATTTTGGGTACATTTGTGGAGATTTTGTGGGATTTTTCAAGAATTTTGTGAGATTGTGAGGTGGCTTGAAGAATTTTGAGGGATTTTTCATGTATTTTGTGGGAATTTGTGGAGATTTTGTGGGATGTTTCTGAAATTCAGTTGGGTTTTGAGAGGATTTGGGGAATTTTGTGGGTCTTCTCTGGAATTTTGTGGGGGTTTTCAGGAATTTTGTGGGAATTTGTGGAGATTTTGTGGGATTTTTGTGGAATTTGGTAGAGTTTTCAGAAGATTTAGGGAATTTTGAGTGATTTTTTTGAAATTTTGTAAGGCTTTTCAAGGATTTTGTGGGATTTAGAGGAGACGATGAATTTTGCGGGATTTTTCTTAGATTTTGTGGACATTTGTGGAGATTTTGTGAGATGTTTCTGGAATTTTGTGGGATTCTGCAGAGAATTGACGAATTTTGAGGAATTTTTCTTAGATTTTGTGAACATTTCTGGAAATTTTTGTGAGATTTTTGTGGAATTTTGTGAGATTGTGAGGCGACTTGAAGAATTTTGAGGGATTTTTCATGGATTTTGTGGGAATTTGTGGAGATTTTGTGGGATGTTTCTGCAATTTGGTAAGGGTTTGAGAAGATTTGGTGAATTTTGGGGATTTTTCAGGGATTTTGTGTATTTTTCCTGTGAATTGTGTGGGATTTTGAGGAGGCTTGAAGAATTTTGTGGAATTTTTCTTAGATTTTGGGTACATTTGTGGAGATTTTGTGGGATTTTTCAAGAATTTTGTGAGATTGTGAGGTGGCTTGAAGAATTTTGAGGGATTTTTCATGTATTTTGTGGGAATTTGTGGAGATTTTGTGGGATGTTTCTGAAATTCAGTTGGGTTTTGAGAAGATTTGGGGAATTTTGTGGGTCTTCTCTGGAATTTTGTGGGGGTTTTCAGGAATTTTGTGGGAATTTGTGGAGATTTTGTGGGATTTTTGTGGAATTTGGTAGAGTTTTCAGAAGATTTAGGGAATTTTGAGTGTTTTTTTTTAATATTTTGTAAAGGCTTTTCAAGGATTTTGTGGGATTTAGAGGAGACTTGATGAATTTTGCTAGATTTTTCTTAGATTTTGTGGAGATTTGTGGAGATTTTGTGGGATGTTTCTGGAATTTTGTGGGATTCTGCAGAGAATTGACGAATTTTGAGCAATTTTTCTTCGATTTTGTGAACATTTCTGGAGATTTTTGTGAGATTTTTGTGGAATTTTGTGAGATTCTGAGGCAGCTTGAAGAATTTTCAGGGATTTTTCAAGGATTTTGTGGGAATTTGTGTAGATTTTGTGGGATGTTTCTGCAATTTGGTAAGGGTTTGAGAAGATTTAGAGAATTTTGTGGCGTATTCCTTGAATTTGGTATGGTTTTAAGGTGATTTAGAGAATTTTGTGTGATTTTCCTTGAATTTGATGGAAATTAGTGGGGATTTTGTGGGATGTTTCTGGAATTCAGTTGGGATTTGAGAAGACTTAGGGAATTTTGTGGCATATTCCTGGAATTTGGTATGGTTTTAAGGTGATTTAGGGAATTTTGAGGGATTTTTTTTGAATTTGATGGAAATTTGTGTAGATTTTGTGGGATGTTTCTGGAATTTGGTAGGGTTTTGGAATGATTTAGGAAATTTTGTGGGATATTTCTGGAATTTTGTGGGATATTGAGTTGATTTTGGCATTTTGAGGGATTTTTCATGTATTTTGTGGGAATTTGTGGAGATTTTGCGAGATGATTCTGGAATTCAGTTGGGTTTTGAGAAGTTTTAGGGAATTTTGTGGGATTTTTCAGGAATTTTGTTGGCTATTGAGGAGATTTTGTGGGATGTTTCTGGAATTTGGTAGGGTTTTGGAATGATTTAGGAAATTTTGTGGGATATTTCTGGAATTTTGTGGGGCTATTCAAGAATTTTGTGGTATTTTGAAAAGATTGAGCGAATTTTGTGGTGTTCTTCTTGAATTTTGTGGGAATTTGTGGAGATTTTATGGGGCGTTTCTGGAATTTGGTAGAGTTTTGAGAAGATTTGGGGAATTTGAAGGGATTTTTGTGGGATTTTGTGGGAATGGGTGGAGATTTTGTGGGACATTGCTGTGAATTGGTATGGTTTTGAAATGATTTAGGGAATTTTGTGGGACTTCTCTGGAATTTTGTGGGATTTTTCAAGAATTTTGTGGGATTCTGAGGCGACTTGAAGAATTTTGAGGGATTTTTCAAGGATTTTGTGGGAATTTGTGGAGATTTTGTGGGATGTTTCTGCAATTTGGTAAGGGTTTGAGAAGATTTGGTGAATTTTGGGGATTTTTCAGGGATTTTGTGTATTTTTCCTGTGAATTGTGTGGGATTCTGAGGAGGCTTGAAGAATTTTGTGGAATTTTTCTTGGATTTTGTGGAAACTTGTGGAGGTTTTGTGGGATTTTTGTGGAATTTTGTGGGATATTGAGGAGATTTAGGGATTTTGAGGTTTGTTTCATGTGTTTTGTGGGAATTTGTGGAGATTTTGTGGGATGTTTCTGGAATTTGGTAGGATTTTGTGAAGATTTTTTGAATTTTGTAGGATTTTTCAGGGATTTTGTGTATTTTTCCTGTGAATTGTGTGGGATTCTGAGGAGGCTTGAAGAATTTGGTGGAATTTTTCTTAGATTTTGGGTACATTTGTGGAGATTTTGTGGGATTTTTCAAGAATTTTGTGAGATTGTGAGGTGGCTTGAAGAATTTTGAGGGATTTTTCATGTATTTTGTGGGAATTTGTGGAGATTTTGTGGGATGTTTCTGAAATTCAGTTGGGTTTTGAGAAGATTTGGGGAATTTTGTGGGTCTTCTCTGGAATTTTGTGGGGGTTTTCAGGAATTTTGTGGGAATTTGTGGAGATTTTGTGGGATTTTTGTGGAATTTGGTAGAGTTTTCAGAAGATTTAGGGAATTTTGAGTGGTTTTTTTTAATATTTTGTAAAGGCTTTTCAAGGATTTTGTGGGATTTAGAGGAGACTTGATGAATTTTGCTGGATTTTTCTTAGATTTTGTGGAGATTTGTGGAGATTTTGTGGGATGTTTCTGGAATTTTGTGGGATTCTGCAGAGAATTGACGAATTTTGAGGAATTTTTCTTCGATTTTGTGAACATTTCTGGAGATTTTTGTGAGATTTTTGTGGAATTTTGTGAGATTGTGAGGCGACTTGAAGAATTTTGAGGGATTTTTCAAGGATTTTGTGGGAATTTGTGGAGATTTTGTGGGATGTTTCTGCAATTTGGTAAGGGTTTGAGAAGATTTGGTGAATTTTGGGGATTTTTCAGGGATTTTGTGTATTTTTCCTGTGAATTGTGTGGGATTTTGAGGAGGCTTGAAGAATTTTGTGGAATTTTTCTTAGATTTTGGGTACATTTGTGGAGATTTTGTGGGATTTTTCAAGAATTTTGTGAGATTGTGAGGTGGCTTGAAGAATTTTGAGGGATTTTTCATGTATTTTGTGGGAATTTGTGGAGATTTTGTGGGATGTTTCTGAAATTCAGTTGGGTTTTGAGAGGATTTGGGGAATTTTGTGGGTCTTCTCTGGAATTTTGTGGGGGTTTTCAGGAATTTTGTGTGGAATTTGTGGAGATTTTGTGGGATTTTTGTGGAATTTGGTAGAGTTTTCAGAAGATTTAGGGAATTTTGAGTGATTTTTTTGAAATTTTGTAAGGCTTTTCAAGGATTTTGTGGGATTTAGAGGAGACGATGAATTTTGCGGGATTTTTCTTAGATTTTGTGGACATTTGTGGAGAATTTGTGAGATGTTTCTGGAATTTTGTGGGATTCTGCAGAGAGTTGACGAATTTTGAGGAATTTTTCTTAGATTTTGTGAACATTTCTGGAGATTTTTGTGAGATTTTTGTGGAATTTTGTGAGATTGTGAGGCGACTTGAAGAATTTTGAGGGATTTTTCATGGATTTTGTGGGAATTTGTGGAGATTTTGTGGGATGTTTCTGCAATTTGGTAAGGGTTTGAGAAGATTTGGTGAATTTTGGGGATTTTTCAGGGATTTTGTGTATTTTTCCTGTGAATTGTGTGGGATTTTGAGGAGGCTTGAAGAATTTTGTGGAATTTTTCTTGGATTTTGTGGAAACTTGTGGAGGTTTTGTGTGATTTTTGCGAGATTTTGTGGGATATTGAGGAGATTTAGGGATTTTGCGGGATTTTTCATGTATTCTGTGGGAATTTGTGGAGATTTTGTGGGATGTTTCTGGAATTCAGTTGGGATTTGAGAAGACTTAGGGAATTTTGTGGCATATTCCTGGAATTTGGTATGGTTTTAAGGTGATTTAGGGAATTTTGAGGGATTTTCCTTGAATTTGATGGAAATTTGTGTAGATTTTGTGGGATGTTTCTGGAATTTGGTAGGGTTTTGGAATGATTTAGGAAATTTTGTGGGATATTTCTGGAATTTTGTGGGATATTGAGTTGATTTTGGCATTTTGAGGGATTTTTCATGTATTTTGTGGGAATTTGTGGAGATTTTGCGAGATGATTCTGGAATTCAGTTGGGTTTTGAGAAGTTTTAGGGAATTTTGTGGGATTTTTCAGGAATTTTGTTGGCTATTGAGGAGATTTTGTGGGATGTTTCTGGAATTTGGTAGGGTTTTGGAATGATTTAGGAAATTTTGTGGGATATTTCTGGAATTTTGTGGGGCTATTCAAGAATTTTGTGGTATTTTGAAAAGATTGAGCGAATTTTGTGGTGTTCTTCTTGAATTTTGTGGGAATTTGTGGAGATTTTATGGGGCGTTTCTGGAATTTGGTAGAGTTTTGAGAAGATTTGGGGAATTTGAAGGGATTTTTGTGGGATTTTGTGGGAATGGGTGGAGATTTTGTGGGACATTGCTGTGAATTGGTATGGTTTTGAAATGATTTAGGGAATTTTGTGGGACTTCTCTGGAATTTTGTGGGATTTTTCAAGAATTTTGTGGGATTCTGAGGCGACTTGAAGAATTTTGAGGGATTTTTCAAGGATTTTGTGGGAATTTGTGGAGATTTTGTGGGATGTTTCTGCAATTTGGTAAGGGTTTGAGAAGATTTGGTGAATTTTGGGGATTTTTCAGGGATTTTGTGTATTTTTCCTGTGAATTGTGTGGAATTCTGAGGAGGCTTGAAGAATTTTGTGGAATTTTTCTTGGATTTTGTGGAAACTTGTGGAGGTTTTGTGGGATTTTTGTGGAATTTTGTGGGATATTGAGGAGATTTAGGGATTATGAGGTTTGTTTCATGTGTTTTGTGGGAATTTGTGGAGATTTTGTGGGATGTTTCTGGAATTTGGTAGGATTTTGTGAAGATTTTTTGAATTTTGTAGGATTTTTCAGGGATTTTGTGTATTTTTCCTGTGAATTGTGTGGGATTCTGAGGAGGCTTGAAGAATTTGGTGGAATTGTTCTTAGATTTTGGGTACATTTGTGGAGATTTTGTGGGATTTTTCTTAGATTTTGTGAGATTGTGAGGTGGCTTGAAGAATTTTGAGGGATTTTTCATGTATTTTGTGGGAATTTGTGGAGATTTTGTGGGATGTTTCTGAAATTCAGTTGGGTTTTGAGAGGATTTGGGGAATTTTGTGGGTCTTCTCTGGAATTTTGTGGGGGTTTTCAGGAATTTTGTGGGAATTTGTGGAGATTTTGTGGGATTTTTGTGGAATTTGGTAGAGTTTTCAGAAGATTTAGGGAATTTTTAGTGTTTTTTTTTAATATTTTGTAAAGGCTTTTCAAGGATTTTGTGGGATTTAGAGGAGACTTGATGAATTTTGCCGGATTTTTCTTAGATTTTGTGGACATTTGTGGAGATTTTGTGAGATGTTTCTGGAATTTTGTGGGATTCTGCAGAGAATTGACGAATTTTGAGGAATTTTTCTTCGATTTTGTGAACATTTCTGGAGATTTTTGTGAGATTTTTGTGGAATTTTGTGAGATTGTGAGGCGACTTGAAGAATTTTGAGGGATTTTTCAAGGATTTTGTGGGAATTTGTGGAGATTTTGTGGGATGTTTCTGCAATTTGGTAAGGGTTTGAGAAGATTTGGTGAATTTTGGGGATTTTTCAGGGATTTTGTGTATTTTTCCTGTGAATTGTGTGGGATTTTGAGGAGGCTTGAAGAATTTTGTGGAATTTTTCTTAGATTTTGGGTACATTTGTGGAGATTTTGTGGGATTTTTCAAGAATTTTGTGAGATTGTGAGGTGGCTTGAAGAATTTTGAGGGATTTTTCATGTATTTTGTGGGAATTTGTGGAGATTTTGTGGGATGTTTCTGAAATTCAGTTGGGTTTTGAGAGGATTTGGGGAATTTTGTGGGTCTTCTCTGGAATTTTGTGGGGGTTTTCAGGAATTTTGTGGGAATTTGTGGAGATTTTGTGGGATTTTTGTGGAATTTGGTAGAGTTTTCAGAAGATTTAGGGAATTTTGAGTGATTTTTTTGAAATTTTGTAAGGCTTTTCAAGGATTTTGTGGGATTTAGAGGAGACGATGAATTTTGCGGGATTTTTCTTAGATTTTGTGGACATTTGTGGAGATTTTGTGAGATGTTTCTGGAATTTTGTGGGATTCTGCAGAGAATTGACGAATTTTGAGGAATTTTTCTTAGATTTTGTGAACATTTCTGGAGATTTTTGTGAGATTTTTGTGGAATTTTGTGGGATTGTGAGGCGACTTGAAGAATTTTGAGGGATTTTTCATGGATTTTGTGGGAATTTGTGGAGATTTTGTGGGATGTTTCTGCAATTTGGTAAGGGTTTGAGAAGATTTGGTGAATTTTGGGGATTTTTCAGGGATTTTGTGTATTTTTCCTGTGAATTGTGTGGGATTTTGAGGAGGCTTGAAGAATTTTGTGGAATTTTTCTTGGATTTTGTGGAAACTTGTGGAGGTTTTGTGTGATTTTTGCGAGATTTTGTGGGATATTGAGGAGATTTAGGGATTTTGCGGGATTTTTCATGTATTCTGTGGGAATTTGTGGAGATTTTGTGGGATGTTTCTGGAATTCAGTTGGGATTTGAGAAGACTTAGGGAATTTTGTGGCATATTCCTGGAATTTGGTATGGTTTTAAGGTGATTTAGGGAATTTTGAGGGATTTTCCTTGAATTTGATGGAAATTTGTGTAGATTTTGTGGGATGTTTCTGGAATTTGGTAGGGTTTTGGAATGATTTAGGAAATTTTGTGGGATATTGAGTTGATTTTGGCATTTTGAGGGATTTTTCATGTATTTTGTGGGAATTTGTGGAGATTTTGCGAGATGATTCTGGAATTCAGTTGGGTTTTGAGAAGTTTTAGGGAGTTTTGTGGGATTTTTCAGGAATTTTGTTGGCTATTGAGGAGATTTTGTGGGATGTTTCTGGAATTTGGTAGGGTTTTGGAATGATTTAGGAAATTTTGTGGGATATTTCTGGAATTTTGTGGGGCTATTCAAGAATTTTGTGGTATTTTGAAAAGATTGAGCGAGTTTTGTGGTGTTCTTCCTGAATTTTGTGGGAATTTGTGGAGATTTTATGGGACGTTTCTGGAATTTGGTAGAGTTTTGAGAAGATTTGGGGAATTTGAAGGGATTTTTGTGGGATTTTGTGTGAATGGGTGGAGATTTTGTGGGACATTGCTGTGAACTGGTATGGTTTTGAAATGATTTAGGGAATTTTGTGGGACTTCTCTGGAATTTTGTGGGATTTTTCAAGAATTTTGTGGGATTCTGAGGCGACTTGAAGAATTTTGAGGGATTTTTCATGGATTTTGTGGGAATTTGTGGAGATTTTGTGGGATGTTTCTGCAATTTGGTAAGGGTTTGAGAAGATTTGGTGAATTTTGGGGATTTTTCAGGGATTTTGTGTAGTTTTCCTGTGAATTGTGTGGGATTTTGAGGAGGCTTGAAGAATTTTGTGGAATTTTTCTTGGATTTTGTGGAAACTTGTGGAGGTTTTGTGGGATTTTTGCGGGATTTTGTGGGATATTGAGGAGATTTAGGGATTTGGAGGTTTGTTTCATGTGTTTTGTGGGAATTTGTGGAGATTTTGTGGGATGTTTCTGGAATTTGGAAGGATTTTGTGAAGATTTTTTGAATTTTGTAGGATTTTTCAGGAATTTTGTGTATTTTTCCTGTGAATTGTGTGGGATTCTGAGGAGGCTTGAAGAATTTGGTGGAATTGTTCTTAGATTTTGGGTACATTTGTGGAGATTTTGTGGGATTTTTCAAGAATTTTGTGAGATTGTGAGGTGGCTTGAAGAATTTTGAGGGATTTTTCATGTATTTTGTGGGAATTTGTGGAGATTTTGTGGGATGTTTCTGAAATTCAGTTGGGTTTTGAGAAGATTTGGGGAATTTTGTGGGTCTTCTCTGGAATTTTGTGGGGGTTTTCAGGAATTTTGTGGGAATTTGTGGAGATTTTGTGGGATTTTTGTGGAATTTGGTAGAGTTTTCAGAAGATTTAGGGAATTTTGAGTGGTTTTTTTTAATATTTTGTAAAGGCTTTTCAAGGATTTTGTGGGATTTAGAGGAGACTTGATGAATTTTGCTGGATTTTTCTTAGATTTTGTGGACATTTGTGGAGATTTTGTGGGATGTTTCTGGAATTTTGTGGGATTCTGCAGAGAATTGACGAATTTTGAGGAATTTTTCTTCGATTTTGTGAACATTTCTGGAGATTTTTGTGAGATTTTTGTGGAATTTTGTGAGATTGTGAGGCGACTTGAAGAATTTTGAGGGATTTTTCAAGGATTTTGTGGGAATTTGTGGAGATTTTGTGGGATGTTTCTGCAATTTGGTAAGGGTTTGAGAAGATTTGGTGAATTTTGGGGATTTTTCAGCGATTTTGTGTATTTTTCCTGTGAATTGTGTGGGATTTTGAGGAGGCTTGAAGAATTTTGTGGAATTTTTCTTGGATTTTGTGGAAACTTGTGGAGGTTTTGTGTGATTTTTGCGAGATTTTGTGGGATATTGAGGAGATTTAGGGATTTTGCGGGATTTTTCATGTATTCTGTGGGAATTTGTGGAGATTTTGTGGGATGTTTCTGGAATTCAGTTGGGATTTGAGAAGACTTAGGGAATTTTGTGGCATATTCCTGGAATTTGGTATGGTTTTAAGGTGATTTAGGGAATTTTGAGGGATTTTCCTTGAATTTGATGGAAATTTGTGTAGATTTTGTGGGATGTTTCTGGAATTTGGTAGGGTTTTGGAATGATTTAGGAAATTTTGTGGGATATTGAGTTGATTTTGGCATTTTGAGGGATTTTTCATGTATTTTGTGGGAATTTGTGGAGATTTTGCGAGATGATTCTGGAATTCAGTTGGGTTTTGAGAAGTTTTAGGGAGTTTTGTGGGATTTTTCAGGAATTTTGTTGGCTATTGAGGAGATTTTGTGGGATGTTTCTGGAATTTGGTAGGGTTTTGGAATGATTTAGGAAATTTTGTGGGATATTTCTGGAATTTTGTGGGGCTATTCAAGAATTTTGTGGTATTTTGAAAAGATTGAGCGAGTTTTGTGGTGTTCTTCCTGAATTTTGTGGGAATTTGTGGAGATTTTATGGGACGTTTCTGGAATTTGGTAGAGTTTTGAGAAGATTTGGGGAATTTGAAGGGATTTTTGTGGGATTTTGTGTGAATGGGTGGAGATTTTGTGGGACATTGCTGTGAACTGGTATGGTTTTGAAATGATTTAGGGAATTTTGTGGGACTTCTCTGGAATTTTGTGGGATTTTTCAAGAATTTTGTGGGATTCTGAGGCGACTTGAAGAATTTTGAGGGATTTTTCATGGATTTTGTGGGAATTTGTGGAGATTTTGTGGGATGTTTCTGCAATTTGGTAAGGGTTTGAGAAGATTTGGTGAATTTTGGGGATTTTTCAGGGATTTTGTGTAGTTTTCCTGTGAATTGTGTGGGATTTTGAGGAGGCTTGAAGAATTTTGTGGAATTTTTCTTGGATTTTGTGGAAACTTGTGGAGGTTTTGTGGGATTTTTGCGGGATTTTGTGGGATATTGAGGAGATTTAGGGATTTGGAGGTTTGTTTCATGTGTTTTGTGGGAATTTGTGGAGATTTTGTGGGATGTTTCTGGAATTTGGAAGGATTTTGTGAAGATTTTTTGAATTTTGTAGGATTTTTCAGGAATTTTGTGTATTTTTCCTGTGAATTGTGTGGGATTCTGAGGAGGCTTGAAGAATTTGGTGGAATTGTTCTTAGATTTTGGGTACATTTGTGGAGATTTTGTGGGATTTTTCAAGAATTTTGTGAGATTGTGAGGTGGCTTGAAGAATTTTGAGGGATTTTTCATGTATTTTGTGGGAATTTGTGGAGATTTTGTGGGATGTTTCTGAAATTCAGTTGGGTTTTGAGAAGATTTGGGGAATTTTGTGGGTCTTCTCTGGAATTTTGTGGGGGTTTTCAGGAATTTTGTGGGAATTTGTGGAGATTTTGTGGGATTTTTGTGGAATTTGGTAGAGTTTTCAGAAGATTTAGGGAATTTTGAGTGGTTTTTTTTAATATTTTGTAAAGGCTTTTCAAGGATTTTGTGGGATTTAGAGGAGACTTGATGAATTTTGCTGGATTTTTCTTAGATTTTGTGGAGATTTGTGGAGATTTTGTGGGATGTTTCTGGAATTTTGTGGGATTCTGCAGAGAATTGACGAATTTTGAGGAATTTTTCTTCGATTTTGTGAACATTTCTGGAGATTTTTGTGAGATTTTTGTGGAATTTTGTGAGATTGTGAGGCGACTTGAAGAATTTTGAGGGATTTTTCAAGGATTTTGTGGGAATTTGTGGAGATTTTGTGGGATGTTTCTGCAATTTGGTAAGGGTTTGAGAAGATTTGGTGAATTTTGGGGATTTTTCAGGGATTTTGTGTATTTTTCCTGTGAATTGTGTGGGATTTTGAGGAGGCTTGAAGAATTTTGTGGAATTTTTCTTAGATTTTGGGTACATTTGTGGAGATTTTGTGGGATTTTTCAAGAATTTTGTGAGATTGTGAGGTGGCTTGAAGAATTTTGAGGGATTTTTCATGTATTTTGTGGGAATTTGTGGAGATTTTGTGGGATGTTTCTGAAATTCAGTTGGGTTTTGAGAGGATTTGGGGAATTTTGTGGGTCTTCTCTGGAATTTTGTGGGGGTTTTCAGGAATTTTGTGTGGAATTTGTGGAGATTTTGTGGGATTTTTGTGGAATTTGGTAGAGTTTTCAGAAGATTTAGGGAATTTTGAGTGATTTTTTTGAAATTTTGTAAGGCTTTTCAAGGATTTTGTGGGATTTAGAGGAGACGATGAATTTTGCGGGATTTTTCTTAGATTTTGTGGACATTTGTGGAGAATTTGTGAGATGTTTCTGGAATTTTGTGGGATTCTGCAGAGAGTTGACGAATTTTGAGGAATTTTTCTTAGATTTTGTGAACATTTCTGGAGATTTTTGTGAGATTTTTGTGGAATTTTGTGAGATTGTGAGGCGACTTGAAGAATTTTGAGGGATTTTTCATGGATTTTGTGGGAATTTGTGGAGATTTTGTGGGATGTTTCTGCAATTTGGTAAGGGTTTGAGAAGATTTGGTGAATTTTGGGGATTTTTCAGGGATTTTGTGTATTTTTCCTGTGAATTGTGTGGGATTTTGAGGAGGCTTGAAGAATTTTGTGGAATTTTTCTTGGATTTTGTGGAAACTTGTGGAGGTTTTGTGTGATTTTTGCGAGATTTTGTGGGATATTGAGGAGATTTAGGGATTTTGCGGGATTTTTCATGTATTCTGTGGGAATTTGTGGAGATTTTGTGGGATGTTTCTGGAATTCAGTTGGGATTTGAGAAGACTTAGGGAATTTTGTGGCATATTCCTGGAATTTGGTATGGTTTTAAGGTGATTTAGGGAATTTTGAGGGATTTTCCTTGAATTTGATGGAAATTTGTGTAGATTTTGTGGGATGTTTCTGGAATTTGGTAGGGTTTTGGAATGATTTAGGAAATTTTGTGGGATATTTCTGGAATTTTGTGGGATATTGAGTTGATTTTGGCATTTTGAGGGATTTTTCATGTATTTTGTGGGAATTTGTGGAGATTTTGCGAGATGATTCTGGAATTCAGTTGGGTTTTGAGAAGTTTTAGGGAATTTTGTGGGATTTTTCAGGAATTTTGTTGGCTATTGAGGAGATTTTGTGGGATGTTTCTGGAATTTGGTAGGGTTTTGGAATGATTTAGGAAATTTTGTGGGATATTTCTGGAATTTTGTGGGGCTATTCAAGAATTTTGTGGTATTTTGAAAAGATTGAGCGAATTTTGTGGTGTTCTTCTTGAATTTTGTGGGAATTTGTGGAGATTTTATGGGGCGTTTCTGGAATTTGGTAGAGTTTTGAGAAGATTTGGGGAATTTGAAGGGATTTTTGTGGGATTTTGTGGGAATGGGTGGAGATTTTGTGGGACATTGCTGTGAATTGGTATGGTTTTGAAATGATTTAGGGAATTTTGTGGGACTTCTCTGGAATTTTGTGGGATTTTTCAAGAATTTTGTGGGATTCTGAGGCGACTTGAAGAATTTTGAGGGATTTTTCAAGGATTTTGTGGGAATTTGTGGAGATTTTGTGGGATGTTTCTGCAATTTGGTAAGGGTTTGAGAAGATTTGGTGAATTTTGGGGATTTTTCAGGGATTTTGTGTATTTTTCCTGTGAATTGTGTGGAATTCTGAGGAGGCTTGAAGAATTTTGTGGAATTTTTCTTGGATTTTGTGGAAACTTGTGGAGGTTTTGTGGGATTTTTGTGGAATTTTGTGGGATATTGAGGAGATTTAGGGATTATGAGGTTTGTTTCATGTGTTTTGTGGGAATTTGTGGAGATTTTGTGGGATGTTTCTGGAATTTGGTAGGATTTTGTGAAGATTTTTTGAATTTTGTAGGATTTTTCAGGGATTTTGTGTATTTTTCCTGTGAATTGTGTGGGATTCTGAGGAGGCTTGAAGAATTTGGTGGAATTGTTCTTAGATTTTGGGTACATTTGTGGAGATTTTGTGGGATTTTTCTTAGATTTTGTGAGATTGTGAGGTGGCTTGAAGAATTTTGAGGGATTTTTCATGTATTTTGTGGGAATTTGTGGAGATTTTGTGGGATGTTTCTGAAATTCAGTTGGGTTTTGAGAGGATTTGGGGAATTTTGTGGGTCTTCTCTGGAATTTTGTGGGGGTTTTCAGGAATTTTGTGGGAATTTGTGGAGATTTTGTGGGATTTTTGTGGAATTTGGTAGAGTTTTCAGAAGATTTAGGGAATTTTTAGTGTTTTTTTTTAATATTTTGTAAAGGCTTTTCAAGGATTTTGTGGGATTTAGAGGAGACTTGATGAATTTTGCCGGATTTTTCTTAGATTTTGTGGACATTTGTGGAGATTTTGTGAGATGTTTCTGGAATTTTGTGGGATTCTGCAGAGAATTGACGAATTTTGAGGAATTTTTCTTCGATTTTGTGAACATTTCTGGAGATTTTTGTGAGATTTTTGTGGAATTTTGTGAGATTGTGAGGCGACTTGAAGAATTTTGAGGGATTTTTCAAGGATTTTGTGGGAATTTGTGGAGATTTTGTGGGATGTTTCTGCAATTTGGTAAGGGTTTGAGAAGATTTGGTGAATTTTGGGGATTTTTCAGGGATTTTGTGTATTTTTCCTGTGAATTGTGTGGGATTTTGAGGAGGCTTGAAGAATTTTGTGGAATTTTTCTTAGATTTTGGGTACATTTGTGGAGATTTTGTGGGATTTTTCAAGAATTTTGTGAGATTGTGAGGTGGCTTGAAGAATTTTGAGGGATTTTTCATGTATTTTGTGGGAATTTGTGGAGATTTTGTGGGATGTTTCTGAAATTCAGTTGGGTTTTGAGAGGATTTGGGGAATTTTGTGGGTCTTCTCTGGAATTTTGTGGGGGTTTTCAGGAATTTTGTGGGAATTTGTGGAGATTTTGTGGGATTTTTGTGGAATTTGGTAGAGTTTTCAGAAGATTTAGGGAATTTTGAGTGATTTTTTTGAAATTTTGTAAGGCTTTTCAAGGATTTTGTGGGATTTAGAGGAGACGATGAATTTTGCGGGATTTTTCTTAGATTTTGTGGACATTTGTGGAGATTTTGTGAGATGTTTCTGGAATTTTGTGGGATTCTGCAGAGAATTGACGAATTTTGAGGAATTTTTCTTAGATTTTGTGAACATTTCTGGAGATTTTTGTGAGATTTTTGTGGAATTTTGTGGGATTGTGAGGCGACTTGAAGAATTTTGAGGGATTTTTCATGGATTTTGTGGGAATTTGTGGAGATTTTGTGGGATGTTTCTGCAATTTGGTAAGGGTTTGAGAAGATTTGGTGAATTTTGGGGATTTTTCAGGGATTTTGTGTATTTTTCCTGTGAATTGTGTGGGATTTTGAGGAGGCTTGAAGAATTTTGTGGAATTTTTCTTGGATTTTGTGGAAACTTGTGGAGGTTTTGTGTGATTTTTGCGAGATTTTGTGGGATATTGAGGAGATTTAGGGATTTTGCGGGATTTTTCATGTATTCTGTGGGAATTTGTGGAGATTTTGTGGGATGTTTCTGGAATTCAGTTGGGATTTGAGAAGACTTAGGGAATTTTGTGGCATATTCCTGGAATTTGGTATGGTTTTAAGGTGATTTAGGGAATTTTGAGGGATTTTCCTTGAATTTGATGGAAATTTGTGTAGATTTTGTGGGATGTTTCTGGAATTTGGTAGGGTTTTGGAATGATTTAGGAAATTTTGTGGGATATTGAGTTGATTTTGGCATTTTGAGGGATTTTTCATGTATTTTGTGGGAATTTGTGGAGATTTTGCGAGATGATTCTGGAATTCAGTTGGGTTTTGAGAAGTTTTAGGGAGTTTTGTGGGATTTTTCAGGAATTTTGTTGGCTATTGAGGAGATTTTGTGGGATGTTTCTGGAATTTGGTAGGGTTTTGGAATGATTTAGGAAATTTTGTGGGATATTTCTGGAATTTTGTGGGGCTATTCAAGAATTTTGTGGTATTTTGAAAAGATTGAGCGAGTTTTGTGGTGTTCTTCCTGAATTTTGTGGGAATTTGTGGAGATTTTATGGGACGTTTCTGGAATTTGGTAGAGTTTTGAGAAGATTTGGGGAATTTGAAGGGATTTTTGTGGGATTTTGTGTGAATGGGTGGAGATTTTGTGGGACATTGCTGTGAACTGGTATGGTTTTGAAATGATTTAGGGAATTTTGTGGGACTTCTCTGGAATTTTGTGGGATTTTTCAAGAATTTTGTGGGATTCTGAGGCGACTTGAAGAATTTTGAGGGATTTTTCATGGATTTTGTGGGAATTTGTGGAGATTTTGTGGGATGTTTCTGCAATTTGGTAAGGGTTTGAGAAGATTTGGTGAATTTTGGGGATTTTTCAGGGATTTTGTGTAGTTTTCCTGTGAATTGTGTGGGATTTTGAGGAGGCTTGAAGAATTTTGTGGAATTTTTCTTGGATTTTGTGGAAACTTGTGGAGGTTTTGTGGGATTTTTGCGGGATTTTGTGGGATATTGAGGAGATTTAGGGATTTGGAGGTTTGTTTCATGTGTTTTGTGGGAATTTGTGGAGATTTTGTGGGATGTTTCTGGAATTTGGAAGGATTTTGTGAAGATTTTTTGAATTTTGTAGGATTTTTCAGGAATTTTGTGTATTTTTCCTGTGAATTGTGTGGGATTCTGAGGAGGCTTGAAGAATTTGGTGGAATTGTTCTTAGATTTTGGGTACATTTGTGGAGATTTTGTGGGATTTTTCAAGAATTTTGTGAGATTGTGAGGTGGCTTGAAGAATTTTGAGGGATTTTTCATGTATTTTGTGGGAATTTGTGGAGATTTTGTGGGATGTTTCTGAAATTCAGTTGGGTTTTGAGAAGATTTGGGGAATTTTGTGGGTCTTCTCTGGAATTTTGTGGGGGTTTTCAGGAATTTTGTGGGAATTTGTGGAGATTTTGTGGGATTTTTGTGGAATTTGGTAGAGTTTTCAGAAGATTTAGGGAATTTTGAGTGGTTTTTTTTAATATTTTGTAAAGGCTTTTCAAGGATTTTGTGGGATTTAGAGGAGACTTGATGAATTTTGCTGGATTTTTCTTAGATTTTGTGGACATTTGTGGAGATTTTGTGGGATGTTTCTGGAATTTTGTGGGATTCTGCAGAGAATTGACGAATTTTGAGGAATTTTTCTTCGATTTTGTGAACATTTCTGGAGATTTTTGTGAGATTTTTGTGGAATTTTGTGAGATTGTGAGGCGACTTGAAGAATTTTGAGGGATTTTTCAAGGATTTTGTGGGAATTTGTGGAGATTTTGTGGGATGTTTCTGCAATTTGGTAAGGGTTTGAGAAGATTTGGTGAATTTTGGGGATTTTTCAGCGATTTTGTGTATTTTTCCTGTGAATTGTGTGGGATTTTGAGGAGGCTTGAAGAATTTTGTGGAATTTTTCTTGGATTTTGTGGAAACTTGTGGAGGTTTTGTGTGATTTTTGCGAGATTTTGTGGGATATTGAGGAGATTTAGGGATTTTGCGGGATTTTTCATGTATTCTGTGGGAATTTGTGGAGATTTTGTGGGATGTTTCTGGAATTCAGTTGGGATTTGAGAAGACTTAGGGAATTTTGTGGCATATTCCTGGAATTTGGTATGGTTTTAAGGTGATTTAGGGAATTTTGAGGGATTTTCCTTGAATTTGATGGAAATTTGTGTAGATTTTGTGGGATGTTTCTGGAATTTGGTAGGGTTTTGGAATGATTTAGGAAATTTTGTGGGATATTGAGTTGATATTGGCATTTTGAGGGATTTTTCATGTATTTTGTGGGAATTTGTGGAGATTTTGCGAGATGATTCTGGAATTCAGTTGGGTTTTGAGAAGTTTTAGGGAGTTTTGTGGGATTTTTCAGGAATTTTGTTGGCTATTGAGGAGATTTTGTGGGATGTTTCTGGAATTTGGTAGGGTTTTGGAATGATTTAGGAAATTTTGTGGGATATTTCTGGAATTTTGTGGGGCTATTCAAGAATTTTGTGGTATTTTGAAAAGATTGAGCGAGTTTTGTGGTGTTCTTCCTGAATTTTGTGGGAATTTGTGGAGATTTTATGGGACGTTTCTGGAATTTGGTAGAGTTTTGAGAAGATTTGGGGAATTTGAAGGGATTTTTGTGGGATTTTGTGGGAATGGGTGGAGATTTTGTGGGACATTGCTGTGAACTGGTATGGTTTTGAAATGATTTAGGGAATTTTGTGGGACTTCTCTGGAATTTTGTGGGATTTTTCAAGAATTTTGTGGGATTCTGAGGCGACTTGAAGAATTTTGAGGGATTTTTCATGGATTTTGTGGGAATTTGTGGAGATTTTGTGGGATGTTTCTGCAATTTGGTAAGGGTTTGAGAAGATTTGGTGAATTTTGGGGATTTTTCAGGGATTTTGTGTAGTTTTCCTGTGAATTGTGTGGGATTTTGAGGAGGCTTGAAGAATTTTGTGGAATTTTTCTTGGATTTTGTGGAAACTTGTGGAGGTTTTGTGGGATTTTTGCGGGATTTTGTGGGATATTGAGGAGATTTAGGGATTTGGAGGTTTGTTTCATGTGTTTTGTGGGAATTTGTGGAGATTTTGTGGGATGTTTCTGGAATTTGGAAGGATTTTGTGAAGATTTTTTGAATTTTGTAGGATTTTTCAGGAATTTTGTGTATTTTTCCTGTGAATTGTGTGGGATTCTGAGGAGGCTTGAAGAATTTGGTGGAATTGTTCTTAGATTTTGGGTACATTTGTGGAGATTTTGTGGGATTTTTCAAGAATTTTGTGAGATTGTGAGGTGGCTTGAAGAATTTGGAGGGATTTTTCATGGATTTTGTGGGAATTTGTGGAGATTTTGTGGGATGTTTCTGAAATTCAGTTGGGTTTTGAGAAGATTTGGGGAATTTTGTGGGTCTTCTCTGGAATTTTGTGGGGGTTTTCAGGAATTTTGTGGGAATTTGTGGAGATTTTGTGGGATTTTTGTGGAATTTGGTAGAGTTTTCAGAAGATTTAGGGAATTTTGAGTGGTTTTTTTTAATATTTTGTAAAGGCTTTTCAAGGATTTTGTGGGATTTAGAGGAGACTTGATGAATTTTGCTGGATTTTTCTTAGATTTTGTGGACATTTGTGGAGATTTTGTGGGATGTTTCTGGAATTTTGTGGGATTCTGCAGAGAATTGACGAATTTTGAGGAATTTTTCTTCGATTTTGTGAACATTTCTGGAGATTTTTGTGAGATTTTTGTGGAATTTTGTGAGATTGTGAGGCGACTTGAAGAATTTTGAGGGATTTTTCAAGGATTTTGTGGGAATTTGTGGAGATTTTGTGGGATGTTTCTGCAATTTGGTAAGGGTTTGAGAAGATTTGGTGAATTTTGGGGATTTTTCAGCGATTTTGTGTATTTTTCCTGTGAATTGTGTGGGATTTTGAGGAGGCTTGAAGAATTTTGTGGAATTTTTCTTGGATTTTGTGGAAACTTGTGGAGGTTTTGTGTGATTTTTGCGAGATTTTGTGGGATATTGAGGAGATTTAGGGATTTTGCGGGATTTTTCATGTATTCTGTGGGAATTTGTGGAGATTTTGTGGGATGTTTCTGGAATTCAGTTGGGATTTGAGAAGACTTAGGGAATTTTGTGGCATATTCCTGGAATTTGGTATGGTTTTAAGGTGATTTAGGGAATTTTGAGGGATTTTCCTTGAATTTGATGGAAATTTGTGTAGATTTTGTGGGATGTTTCTGGAATTTGGTAGGGTTTTGGAATGATTTAGGAAATTTTGTGGGATATTGAGTTGATATTGGCATTTTGAGGGATTTTTCATGTATTTTGTGGGAATTTGTGGAGATTTTGCGAGATGATTCTGGAATTCAGTTGGGTTTTGAGAAGTTTTAGGGAGTTTTGTGGGATTTTTCAGGAATTTTGTTGGCTATTGAGGAGATTTTGTGGGATGTTTCTGGAATTTGGTAGGGTTTTGGAATGATTTAGGAAATTTTGTGGGATATTTCTGGAATTTTGTGGGGCTATTCAAGAATTTTGTGGTATTTTGAAAAGATTGAGCGAGTTTTGTGGTGTTCTTCCTGAATTTTGTGGGAATTTGTGGAGATTTTATGGGACGTTTCTGGAATTTGGTAGAGTTTTGAGAAGATTTGGGGAATTTGAAGGGATTTTTGTGGGATTTTGTGGGAATGGGTGGAGATTTTGTGGGACATTGCTGTGAACTGGTATGGTTTTGAAATGATTTAGGGAATTTTGTGGGACTTCTCTGGAATTTTGTGGGATTTTTCAAGAATTTTGTGGGATTCTGAGGCGACTTGAAGAATTTTGAGGGATTTTTCATGGATTTTGTGGGAATTTGTGGAGATTTTGTGGGATGTTTCTGCAATTTGGTAAGGGTTTGAGAAGATTTGGTGAATTTTGGGGATTTTTCAGGGATTTTGTGTAGTTTTCCTGTGAATTGTGTGGGATTTTGAGGAGGCTTGAAGAATTTTGTGGAATTTTTCTTGGATTTTGTGGAAACTTGTGGAGGTTTTGTGGGATTTTTGCGGGATTTTGTGGGATATTGAGGAGATTTAGGGATTTGGAGGTTTGTTTCATGTGTTTTGTGGGAATTTGTGGAGATTTTGTGGGATGTTTCTGGAATTTGGAAGGATTTTGTGAAGATTTTTTGAATTTTGTAGGATTTTTCAGGAATTTTGTGTATTTTTCCTGTGAATTGTGTGGGATTCTGAGGAGGCTTGAAGAATTTGGTGGAATTGTTCTTAGATTTTGGGTACATTTGTGGAGATTTTGTGGGATTTTTCAAGAATTTTGTGAGATTGTGAGGTGGCTTGAAGAATTTGGAGGGATTTTTCATGGATTTTGTGGGAATTTGTGGAGATTTTGTGGGATGTTTCTGAAATTCAGTTGGGTTTTGAGAAGATTTGGGGAATTTTGTGGGTCTTCTCTGGAATTTTGTGGGGGTTTTCAGGAATTTTGTGGGAATTTGTGGAGATTTTGTGGGATTTTTGTGGAATTTGGTAGAGTTTTCAGAAGATTTAGGGAATTTTGAGTGGTTTTTTTTAATATTTTGTAAAGGCTTTTCAAGGATTTTGTGGGATTTAGAGGAGACTTGATGAATTTTGCTGGATTTTTCTTAGATTTTGTGGACATTTGTGGAGATTTTGTGGGATGTTTCTGGAATTTTGTGGGATTCTGCAGAGAATTGACGAATTTTGAGGAATTTTTCTTCGATTTTGTGAACATTTCTGGAGATTTTTGTGAGATTTTTGTGGAATTTTGTGAGATTGTGAGGCGACTTGAAGAATTTTGAGGGATTTTTCAAGGATTTTGTGGGAATTTGTGGAGATTTTGTGGGATGTTTCTGCAATTTGGTAAGGGTTTGAGAAGATTTGGTGAATTTTGGGGATTTTTCAGGGATTTTGTGTATTTTTCCTGTGAATTGTGTGGGATTCTGAGGAGGCTTGAAGAATTTGGTGGAATTTTTCTTAGATTTTGGGTACATTTGTGGAGATTTTGTGGGATTTTTCAAGAATTTTGTGAGATTGTGAGGTGGCTTGAAGAATTTTGAGGGATTTTTCATGTATTTTGTGGGAATTTGTGGAGATTTTGTGGGATGTTTCTGAAATTCAGTTGGGTTTTGAGAAGATTTGGGGAATTTTGTGGGTCTTCTCTGGAATTTTGTGGGGGTTTTCAGGAATTTTGTGGGAATTTGTGGAGATTTTGTGGGATTTTTGTGGAATTTGGTAGAGTTTTCAGAAGATTTAGGGAATTTTGAGTGATTTTTTTGAAATTTTGTAAGGCTTTTCAAGGATTTTGTGGGATTTAGAGGAGACGATGAATTTTGCGGGATTTTTCTTAGATTTTGTGGAGATTTGTGGAGATTTTGTGGGATGTTTCTGGAATTTTGTGGGATTCTGCAGAGAATTGACAAATTTTGAGCAATTTTTCTTCGATTTTGTGAACATTTCTGGAGATTTTTGTGAGATTTTTGTGGAATTTTGTGAGATTCTGAGGCAGCTTGAAGAATTTTGAGGGATTTTTCAAGGATTTTGTGGGAATTTGTGTAGATTTTGTGGGATGTTTCTGCAATTTGGTAAGGGTTTGAGAAGATTTAGTGAATTTTGTGGCGTATTCCTTGAATTAGGTATGGTTTTGAGGTGATTTAGAGAATTTTGTGTGATTTTTCCTTGAATTTGATGGAAATTAGTGGGGATTTTGTGGGATGTTTCTGGAATTCTGTTGGGATTTGAGAAGACTTAGGGAATTTTGTGGCATATTCCTGGAATTTGGTATGGTTTTAAGGTGATTTAGGGAATTTTGAGGGATTTTCCTTGAATTTGATGGAAATTTGTGTAGATTTTGTGGGATGTTTCTGGAATTTGGTAGGGTTTTGGAATGATTTAGGAAATTTTGTGGGATATTTCTGGAATTTTGTGGGATATTGAGTTGATATTGGCATTTTGAGGGATTTTTCATGTATTTTGTGGGAATT